>NC_092028.1:2447743-3647743 GCF_042242105.1 Pempheris klunzingeri
ATTTAGAAACATTTTCATCAAGCGAGAGCAACAGATAATTGATTTGTTAGGTGGACGTGAAGTCAGTCTGGGTCAGAATCTGGTATTTTCTGCCCTCCAGTGGTCACAGCAAAGAACTGCAATAATCCCTAAGTCACCAAACCCATACTCTCAAACTGTGATAACCAAACTGTCCTCATCCTGGTGTCTGAGTGACTGGTAGGTGGTAAAAGTGTTGGAACTGGTCCAGTAGATCACCTCAGCCAGCAGCCACCAAACGGGCTGCAATGGCTGCAACGTGATCCTTTGGGACAACTGCACCTGATCACAGTAGGTCCACTAAAAGAGCTTGTTTGATCCACTGACAGGCTCAGAGTGTTATTCTAAGTGTGTGACAGCATCATGGAAAGGATCCCTACAGAGAGAGACCTGGAAGATCCTTTTGGTTCTCAAAGAGCTGTGACATCACTCGATGGAGACTCCAGACTCCGGTGACAGGAACAGTGATTTTACTGTGCAGAACATGTGGCTGTGTGTGATTTAGGTGTTTTAATAGATGACATTGGTAAATCGCTTCAAATCCACCAGACTGCTGATCTACCGCTGTTTCTGTTAAAAAGGATCTCAAAGGTCTCTCACTGTAAGATCAACACTCTGAGCCTGTCAGTGGCTAAAACACTTTGAGTGGACCTACTGTGATCAGATGCAGTTGCCCCAAAGGATCACGCTGCAGCCATTGCTGCCTGTTACACAGCTGCTGGCTGAGGTGATCTACTGGACCAGTTCCAACACTTTTTGTACCAATAGTCATTTAGACACCAAAATATGTAAAAAAAAATAAAATAGGGCCCATGGTTTAAAAGCACCAGGATTTACTATTTAAAATGATCATTTTATAATTCTAAACTTACAAAACTGGAATGATGCAACATTCATTTATTTAGATGTGATGTGTAAAAGGATCTGATCACCTGTCAAAATAAAACCTCTAACATGCAGTTACACACTTTGACCACTGGAGGGCAAAGACAACTTTATATATCATTATGCTCTACACGTGACCACCAGGTGACATAGTACACCTTATTATCATACTAGCAGTTCTAGTTAAGACTTTCAAAATAAAACTCTCCAATAGGCAGAAATGCAGCTACGTGTGACTGGTGACTGTGAGGTACACCTGAGGTGGACGAGGCCCTCCTGGTGGGATTAACGGTTAAATCAATGGATCTTACTGTGGTATTTCTGCTTTAAACAGCGTGTAAATAAAACATAATGTAGTGAAAGAAACGGACCATGTGGTCGATAATTGTACAAAATTGTTCTTTTAATAGAAAACCATTCTGACTCAACTTAAAGTTCACAATATCAAGCTGGTTCTACATAAGTTGTTGAAGAACATGGCTCCTCCCATCTTGTGCAAAATGCTGCTGGTCTCATGTTAATGAAAAAAAGAGAAAACCCTACAGTGGGCTCTGCTCCCTCTTCTTTCTCTGAACACCCACAGAAAAGCAGATCTACCATGTTGGATTTGTCGCCGTCAGACGTCTGACTGATTTAAAGCTTTTAAAGAGCAGCGTCACAAACAAATGCAACGATTACCATCAACCCTCGAAACACTTCTGCATCAGTCCCAGCTGCTGCTGCCTCATACAGCAGAGCAGCACACTGGAAAACTTTAACGCAGCATCTGGACATTGTGCTTTTTGTCTCACTGAAACTTGAGATCAGTCCGAGGCAGTGACACCGGCTCAGCTGGTGAGTTCACACATGCAGCCTGTTGCTGCTTTGCAGAAAATCTTATTTTTTTTTTTTTATAACACAAAGCAAAAAACGTTAACAGGAGAAAGTAAGAAGAGCGGAGAAATCTGCAGCAAATTCATCCCCTTTGGTCTGTCAACTAAGAAACTACAAAACCTCCCGGGTGGAGCTCAGGTTTCCAAACAAACATAATCCAAAGCTAATTTATTACAAAGTTTCAGAGTCTTATGTACAGAACAGTAGGCGCTGCAACGGGAAAAATAAAGCCAAGAAGAGACGACTTATTCGGCTCACGATGACGCGGTTTGAGGCGCTGCCTCCTCTGAAGGTGGGCTGCAGCTAGTGATTTTCAACAAGATCTTTTTGTCACTTTATCATTCGGACGATAAATTAAGGAAACAGCCTTTGTGTCAACAACAGTCAGAAGACCCAAAGCGTACATTATGACGATCTGAAACAAAAGCAACTATTTCCCACATTAAAGAAACGGGAGCCAGCACCTGGAGAACCGGTTTAAATGTGTGACGGGTGACGACTCAAAGGGCTGATTCAGTACGAGCGGGTCTTTGTGAGGACTAATCCTGCATCTATGCTTCTCCACCTCAGCCTCACACAGACGAAATGCAGCGAGTGGCTGATACACAAAGACAAACACTTGAGCTCCTGCTGGGTCCAAACTTTGCTGCATCCCATCGGAACAAATTCGACCTTTACTTGAAGGAGGCCAAGCATGAAGCTGGACACAGTTTACTGTCCGTCTTTGTGTCCTGGAGCACAGGAGGAAAACAGTCAGTCAGTTTATAAAAGCAACAACACATCTCAGTGTTTGTGAGTGCTGGCAGTAGAAGTCGCTTTGAGAAAGGAGCCGAGATGCATCGAGTGTTTTCTGAGGAATAAATAGGTCTAGCACCAGAAGTGTGGACATGAGCACCAGAAGTGTGGACACGAACGCCAGTGTCCCAGGTGGATCCTCAGATCAGATCCTTCAAACCAAAATATTTGAGTTGGCTCAAACATCTGGTCCAGGACTCTGATCCCAGCTGTCTGAGTGGGTTCGTATTAGACTAGTAAAAATAGAATAAATATCAATATATACACACACTGGTGTTCAGATGGAGAATATGAGAGTGTGAAACTGCAGCAGAGGCCAAACAGGTCTGACACTGTAGAGACCTGAGGACACCTGATCAGAGTGCCGGAGAACAAATCAGAAACCAGATTAGACGCCCAAACAACCAATAAGAGTTGTGGACACTTAATCAGACACCTGGAGATATAATCCATGAAAACACACTCAGTAACGAAGGAAAGTTTTGGTGGAGCGGAGTGTGGTCACTGATGGAAGACAATAGAAATGATCCCAACTGAAGTTTGTTCATTAACGATGGAGTCAGCACAAAATGAAGCTAAAGTAACCTGCTGTCCATTCTGGTTTCAGTCTGATGAGTGTTCAAACACTGAAAGACAGATGATGATGGAGTTTCCTGCTGGCTAACGTACAGACACACACACACACACACACACACACAGACACACACACACACACAGACACACACACACACACACACACACAGAAGAAAGCAGAATCCCAAATTTGTCCACATTCAGTGAAAAGAATCTGGTGATACTTTATGTTTTCCTTGTCAACAGACCCCATTAAAGACAGTGAACGTGTCTACTGGCAGGTGTGTGTGTGTGTGTGTGTGTGTGTGTGTGTGTGTGTCACAGCCTGATTCATCTCCTTCCTCATAGAGCTCCATTGTTGTCCAAAAACTCCATGAGCCACATGAGCGTCTCCCTCTTGAGACTTTGGAAGTGCAAATGCTCTGAAAACTCTGAGTTAAGACGTTGTGACGAGCTGCTGAGGTTTTCAGGCCGTGGAAATGTAGTAACTTTAGTTGTGAATATAGTTGTGTAGAAAATGTTGCCTCACATTTCCTGCTCGTTAGCTAAGTTGTTAGCATCAGGGGCTTCTGGACGCTGTCATGACTCACCAGTGTCGTAACCAAGAGCTCACAGGGTCCTTTTGAAGACCAAGCGAGTGTGTGTGAGTCCAAATACACTATTCTCCCACACACACACTGTCATGCTGGCCTAAACACGAGCACCAAATGTGGATTGATCCGCCACTGAAAGTAGTCCCCAAAAAATGCACTAGTTGCTCCTGTTTGATAAAAACTACAGCGAGCAGCTGTTTTAATGATGAAACTGAAACTTTTTTCAGAGAATTTGTTGACAAGAAGGAAACTAGAGAATCACCAGCTGTTTCCTCTGAATCAAAGACGACAGTCTGTAGCTACGACCCAGACTCCAGGCTGGGGCTGTTTTGTGCTCACTCCACAGTGACTGGAGCTAAACGTTTGTGGGTTGGACATGAAAGGAAAGGATGCGTGGCACCTCTGAGGGTAGGTGACTGACTTAGAGCTAAACCCTGTTAGGTCTACGGTACCCGTCAGGACACGTGACACTAATGAAACCCTGATGACAACGTGTGAGACAACAAACAACTTCTCCTTGTTTCTGATGTAACCTGCCCTTGAAGACATGATCCCTGCAGTAACCCGTGTGTGTAAGCTGTTTCCCAAACCGCTCGTCCTGTTTGGGTTCTTTGTCTCAGTTTAAATCCTAACAAGAGCCGGAGAGTTTCTGCTTGGTGGACGGCCTCTCAGTCACAGCTCCTCCACCCTCCTCTTCCTCTTCCTCTTCCTCCTGCTGCTGCTGCTGCTGCTGGTTTGTGTTCCCCATGCAGCCGTTGTTAGTCTCATCGCTACAGGGTCTGTACTCGGATGGGTCGGGATCAGGATCTGGATCCAGCTCTGGCTGGGACTCCACGGCCGTCTCCCAGTCCTCCTCTTCCTCCTCCTCCTCCTCCCCCTCCCTGTCTTTGTCTATGAGGGTGGCCTGGCTCTGGGTGAGGCGGAGTCGGGCCATGGCGCGGTCGATGGTCTGCGTGCTGATCAGGTTGAAGTCGTGCATGCTGATCAGGTGCAGCAGGAAGTTGCGGCAGAGGCCGTGTTTGACGATGTGGGCGGCGTGATGGTCGGCAAACAGCAGGCAGGCCTCGTTCATCTGGTTGTCCGCTATGAAACTGGAAGGTCGACAGAAGAGTCAATGTGATGAATGCAAGCAAGTACATAGAGGAACCAAACGAGAGCCTCCTCTCTCTCTCGAGAAAGGACCTTCCACATGTGGAGTCAGTTACAGCTGGACACGGCTGAGCGCGGTGCCTCTAGCTAAAGCTAATGATTCCAGCAGCCCATCAGGCTCCCTCTAACAACAGTTTCTGCCTTCTCAGCCAACTAAAGTTCACCAGTCATCTTTGAGTCCTGGTTTTTTTCAATCTTTAGTTAGATTTTAGGCAAATCAAATAACATCTGACAAATGGATTCGATACTGGTCAAAGGCCATCTCTGCTTCATACACACCCGTGCTTCATGACGTGGAGGTTCCACAGCTTCATGATCTCCTTCTCCCCCTCGTTGACGTCAGTGAATTCCTCGATTTGCTGCAGTGAGAGCAGAGAAGTCAGACTTCAGACGGGACCCGTTCAGTGATGCTGAAGAGTACATGCAGGTTTCTAAAGTAAACTCTGGACAGGGCTACCGCTCTAAGACGAAGGCAAAAGCTCCCAGACTTTTTCCATGACTGAAAAGTTGATTTCCCACAGTCTGTAAAAACATGACTAATAGATCATTAATAATAATAATAATACTAATAAACACAATAATATACAAACTAACACTATAATAACACGTTTGATCTCAGACTCTTCAGCATTTCTGGCGTCTGTTCGTCCTTCTAATTATCATTTTGTAACCAAACCTGTCATGTTTGCTGACATTGCATCGGCTACATTAAGGCAACATAAGAGCGTCTACAGCCCTCAACCTCAACTAGATCAACATTATCAGCCGCTCTTTTCAGTTTTTGTAATATTAAAGTGCAGAGTTTTAACATTGCACATTGACAGAGGCTTTTAAAAAAGACCACCGCTGCTCTACCAGATACAACAAGTCTAACAATGACTAATAACTCGGCTTTATGTGTGAAATCAGTGGACTTGGCTCAGCTGTAAACCAACCTTGATAGTCTTCTCTTTGAGCCAATGAGGGTCCCTCTCGTCCTCGCTGTCCACTTCCATCTCCTGAGGACGGAGCGGCACGCAGCTGTCGCTGCGGAAGTAGAGGCGGTTGTGTCCGCTGATGTGCGTCCTCTGCTGCTCCGGATCCCCGTCCTCCGATTCCAGAAACTCAGACAAACTCGCCTTCGTCCTCTTGGGTCTGGACAGAAAGAAGGGAAAGAGGGAATATTGGACAACCCCTGATGTGTAAACTGTCTTCAGGAATTACCGGCACCTTGACAGGAAATGCAGAAAAGCTAAATAATGAAAGTACAGAGAAAGAAAATCAGCGGTACCTGCAGGTGAGGATGTGAGTGACAGCGGTCCTCTTGACCGGGCCGTTCCTGCTGAAGGCGAAGCCCGGCTGGCTGTGGATGTCCTGAGGGTTTCCCGCATACGAACCATCGTAACTCTCATTGATGGAGACCTCGACCTTCGCTCCTTTAGGATGGGGCTATCAAACATCACAAGAGGTACGTGTGAATAAGAACTACTACATCAAACTGACAGCAACAACATCTGGAAGACAAATGCAGAGAAAGGCAGATTTCTAAAGCCACTATCTCTGGAGTCTCTAACTCTGAATACAACTGCCTCCAGAGGGATTTTACATTCACAATATCTGAACACGTTTTCTGGGAGGACGAAGGAAGTACCAGTCGTGAAAACTAAACAGAAGCACTGAAAGAGGAGCCTTCAAGCTATTTAAATGTTTCATTTGAGCGAATGTTATAATCTGTCACAACTGATGTGACTTTTGATAATACCTTTTAAAACACTCCTCAAAATCATTTTTAACTTAAAATATTTTGAGAAAAGCCTTTCTGGATACACCCTTATTTTTTTAAAACTGGGTCCTCTTTTTACATATTCTGGGATCATCATGACTGGAGGGACAAAAAGTTTTGGCATTTGTCCAGTGGAACGCCTCGGCTCACAGAATGGGCTACAATGGCTGCAACATAATCCTTTGGGGCAATTTAAATCATCCAAGTACATCTACTCCAACTGCTTGTTTTAGCCACCGACAGGCTCGGAGTGTTATTCTAAGTGTGTGACAGCATCATGGAAAGGATCCCTACAGAGAGAGACCTGGAAGATCCTCTTGGTTTAACCACAAACAGCTGATTTACCTCACAGTACACAGCAGTTGCTTTCTACTATTGCCTCAATCACTTACATTGGTTGTGTTATTGTGTGTTACACAGATATTGTGTTGGATCAAAACGAATCCTTTAAAACACAAAACTCACACAAGAACACAAACAAACTCACAAATTGAATTGAAAATGACCGTTTTTAGTCAACGGAGTCTGCCGGCTTCACAAAGACCATATAAGCTCAGTCATTTTGAATATGATTATGAAAAAGCCGCTCAGCTAAAATGTCCTTAAGTTTTACTTTAAATTCATCAGGATATTTGGAGGTTTTGAGCCACTGTGAGTCTGTCTCACCACGTAGTTGAAGATGAAGCGGGAGTGTGACAGTTTGAGGTGTTTGAGCAGACTGTAGAGCTTCCTGCAGTTGAGGGTACACCAGGGACAGTGGAGGTCATCTCTGGCCTCAGTCTGCTGCCGCGTGTTGTTGTTGTACTGGAACTGGACGGATGGCGAGTGTAAGAGAAACAAACAGGAAAAACACAGGGTTTGATCTCCGCTGATGTGTTTAAATGAAGCAAAGTAGCTGCTGAAAAGAAAGTCAACTTCATAGCAGACTAAAACAAAAGCTTACAGTGCAAATTGTTTATCACCAGCAGTAATCATGCTAACAGAACGAGCTAATAGATAGCCTCTCGTGTTATTAAGTCTAACAGGACTTAATGAAAACATGTTTACGCACATATTGAATCTACAGGCCTCAGTGAGTTTCAAGCAAACTACATCATGGGAAACTGTAGACACTTTGGCAGGTGGTATTTCATGCAGATGCACCTGATGACACTGACCTGGTAGAAGATGCGTAGCTTCTGTCGGGGCTCGGCTGAAATTTGTTCTCTTCTGGTTTGCACGTCACCGTTGATGGATTCTTTAACAGCTGCAGCACAGAGGAGAAATACACCATCAGTCACCTTTAGTAAAGCAAATACTGAGACAAGTGGAATAACTGTATACAGATTGCTGGCTCTTAAACCTAAATCTCTGCTCACCCAGTGTGTGTGTGGCTCTCAGGGTGCTGGGTCTGGTGTCCTGGTTGGTCTCAGAGTTGCGGGTGGCCAGAGGTTTAGCCACAGGTGCCGTGGAGCGATCGGAGGAGTCGCTGGTCCAGCGCAGGGTGAACTGCAGGGTGGGACCCTGAGAGAAGCTCTCAAATGGCGGCAAACGCTACAAAATAAGAGCAGATAGTTTCAATACACTTGCTTAAAGTGCACTTATTATTAGAACCTAAATCTGAATACACTTTTTCCCCCTAAAGTGAAAAAAATAACTATGGAGCAAATATGAAATTACATTTTTAAACATAATTTTGTTTCATGACACAAAAGATGGACAGGGGTGGGTTATTAAAACAGATCTATGTGTATTTAACATAATAGCAACTTAATTTTAATGATACAATATAAAATAAAACATAATAAAAAACAAGATTTTCTGCATGCTTTATGCATAATATTTGACCTTAGATGTAAAGCATTCTATCTGTACATACCTGCAGTGTGTTAGAGATCAGATAGTCAAGTCATTAAACATAGCACACTCATTTCATTAATCAAATGCTAATGCATGACAGCGACATTTCAGGGGAAACAAAACTCAGTTTGAAACATGTTTTCCAATCACACACCTCTGGTGTGAAAGAAGCGAGGATTTAATGACCTGCCTCATTTTGTTGTAAACATCCAAGACTAAATGTGTTCTTGGTGTGGACATGGCTTTAGTGTGGAGCCTTACTGGGTTAGTTCTTACTTCCTTACAAGTTTCTCTCACACACACAAACACACCTTTCCGTCCAGGATGGTCTCCCAGGTCGCCCTCTTCTTACTAACAGGACACTCCTCCATCTCTTGCATAGACACCTCATACTCCCCATCTAACAACTGCAGACGTCTGCACACAAGCACATGTACATTCTCTCACTTCTTGATTCTGCAGAACAGACATTATAACAGCTCTTTTCCTGTGTGTCAGGAGGTGACAGCGTGTGTGTCAGATTGTGAGGCTGTGTGAGTTTCACCTGTTTTTATCAAAGACAGTCATCTGAGCCACAAATGTGGTTTCTCCCTCCTCCCTGAGAGAGGAGCTCCTCCTCTTCCTGTTAACCATTTCTTCTGTTAAATCTGAAACAGACACAGAATGACATGTACCCCCTCTGTGCCAAGTTAATCGCTGAGTCTCTGCTGGACTATTTAGACTACAAACACGGTCCCCGTCTCTTGGTCACACAGCAGTGTTTCCTATTCCAAGTAAGCCTTGAAAGTTTGCAACCTTGCAGACCTCAGCTAGCCTGTAACAAATGACACTGTCCAATGAATAGTCAGTGTGATTTCCCCTGTATCATGTTTCCAACAACACCCTGTTCCATGACACTCCACATTGCAAGTACAGAACAACAGATACATGTGCACAGCTGTACATGGGTTGGCAGTGGGGGGGATAAACTAGCTAATCACTAACTTGCTTCAGAGAAACCCATACAGCTACTAACTTTTTGTACATTGGTCTTTGCTAATGAGATACAGCAAGGAGAGATAATTTGTTAGCGACTGTGTAACAAATCTACGTATTTTACCAATTGGGAATCAGACGCCAAATGAAATCAGCTGTAAGAATCCAAACCCTGGTTAAATCAGGAAGCCGGCCTCTAAATCATGGCATCACACATTTACCTTTGTTTTCTCTTATAATTAAGTTTGTCTAGCCTGAGGGTTTGTTTAAAACATGTCTGGTTCACTGACTGCTGGTGCTTCTTGTCCTGTCTGACTTCTTTAAAGAGGCGTCACTGTGTCCCCAAACTTAAACTATGAACCCGATAAATGCAGCATCATTATTGCTTAGAGAAATGATGGCCCAGACTAACTCACCTCTGTTGTGGTGATTCTCTCCGTTGGCCAGGCCGTTCATCTGTGTTCGGGGGTATCCGGGCCTCGATACTCTAAAGAGAAGCGAGTACGACTTGACCATGTGAGAGTTGCTGGGTTCAAACTCGCTGCTGGGAACCAGTAGGGAGGGGAGGGAGCCTGGCTTGCTCTGGACTCCGGCGTTCGTGTCTGGATTCAAAGGAACCTGCTTCTTCCCCGTAGGGACCTGCTTCACCGGACAGCTCACATCCTGGACGGGAGGCAGGAAAAGACATTTTAGATGCATTTCATTTACATCTGGAAATTGTGCATAAATGTGTTGAGATTCCATAAGATCATTACACACACCTTCCTCTTCTTGTGGCAGACTTTGACCAGCAGCACCTCCAGAGATACAGAGTTTTGCTCATTCTCACTGTCCTGAGACGGCTTCCCTGAGAACACAAGTCACCCTGTAAGTCACCCTGAGTCAGAGGGACGTGTTTTAATACCCATAGTTTCATACTATTTACAAAAAAAGATTTAGTATGTCCCAAAACATGTACAGTGGGGTCCAAAAATCTGAGACCACATGCAAAATCTCTTTTTCACATAAACCTAATCAGAAAGCTCGATTTAGAAACATCTAAAAACACCAGATGTCACGACATGTGAAATGAATTAGAAATATTTCGATTCTGTGTCTCTAGCAGTTACATTCAAGCTAATCTGAGGCACAAAACAACTTAAGTCTTTTGTACAAAAGGTTAGCCTTCAGTGAGTTGAATCCTTTTCAGACACAGATGTTATTTACTTCCCTTTTTGTACTAAAGACTTAAATTGATCAATGCCACAAATTTGTGAGCAAGAGGGTCAAAGTCCAAAGCACCAAGTTATGATGAAGCAGTAAGTCCCAATTGTGTGCATACTGCTTTTAAAGTATAAGCTTTCTGAGGGGCATCAGCAGGGCAGACTACAGTAAAAAGAAAACATACAATTTGGAACGCAAGGCCAAAGAACTGCAGCTGAGAGGGACAAACTTACCAGCTTTGTGAAAGAAGCCAGTAAAGGTGAGCTGCAGATTAGAAGCCATGCTGAGGAGAAAAAATACAGAGGAAATTCAAACTTTTACTATAAATCTAACAGGTGATGCTACGTCTGATCAAATGTGCATTAGATGTGGATCTCACGTGATCAGCATGTCTTAGAAGAGCCTTTACCAAAAGTAAACGATTGTTTATGGTGTTCAAAATATGTCAATAAATAAGTTTATTAATGCATTTCTTGAAAGGAGGTGTATCCTGACTAAGCTTGTAGGTCCGGGTGCTGCTTTAGTAGGATCACAAACGGGTTTATTCCTGAACATGGACGCATGGACAGTAATTTTACATAACCTCTCACCAAACACCAAATACTGAGTGAAACCAGCACGTCCCTGCTGATATGTTCATGGGCTCATGATGATAACTCCATAACAAACTCTTCAATACCCTTGAATATCACAAATGTGGAGCTTTGTAAAGCTTTGCACTCCCTTTTTAGTTCTGACTCAAGTAAATGCAGAAGTTTGAAAAAAAAAAATAGCGGGAATATGCAGGAGCTGGAAACAAATTAAAACAAACTGTGGATTGTAGTGATTGTGTAGGAGCTCTGGAAAACATCAGAAAACAAAAGGAAAACACTTTGTTTTATGGACCAACTTTCCACTGAACGTTTTTGAGCTATTTTGGGAACCAACAGAAAAACAGATGAGCGTTGTATAGCGGATAACTTGTCGATATTTCTTTAGAAATAAAGCGGACAACATAAAGACTTGATAGTCAATATCCTACATGCCTCATTTTAATGATGAAGGAAACTGAGCATGACACATATTCATGGTTCCTCCTTGTTAAAGCAGAAAGCTTCTGGAAACAGAGAACACACAGACAAGTATGTGACACATGAAACCTCTGCAGCCCCGGAGGACGGAGTATTTACCTGAGAGTCTCCTGTTCTCCTCTCATCTTTTCCACTTTGAACAACAGATTGTCAATGTTGGAGCTTTTCCTGTACATGCAGAGAGACAGCAGGGCTTAGTGGCAACACCACGACTCCAACAACAGATACAGCAGAAGAACTAAAAACACACATATCTAACATATTGTTTCTTACGGTAAAGGTTTCTATCTCATATTTGTGTGTCGGGGTTTGCAGTACTTGCTTTTTATGTTTGTATTTTCTCTTATTGTGTTCATGGTTATGCATCAAAAGGCCAACACAGATTTCTTGTATGTACAAACTCACATGGCAATTTAGGCAATTCTGATTTCCATCCAGAGCCAAATTCATGTCTTCAGGCGATAGAACGACTACCATTATCTGCTTTGACTGCCGCTCATGGTCACTTATTCCTGTACTGTAACTGTGTTTGTAATTGTGCTTGAAGTGGATATGATCTTGCTTTAATAAACTGCAAATTCAAACAAGTGTTTAAAAAGCAAAGGCTATCAGGCACCAATGACATGCTGCAGTAAAGCTTAACTCCTTTTTTATGTAAGGCTGCATCGAATCTCACTTTTTTACATCTGAAATCCTCCGTTTGATTTTGAATGATGATTTAAAATTTGAATGACAACGGCTTCAACGTTTCCAAGTGTTGGCAGACAGTACGTAACATTTTCCATTTGGATTCAATGAGTATGTGTTACATCAGTGATTAGCCTGTGTTGTTTAAGATACTGATGGTGGATGTGATATTTTGTGTACATGCCGCACAAGCTGCCAATTCGAGAGGAATGTTCTGGTTTACGTGCTGAACTGAAATTATGGAAAGCATATGGCCACCTGGCTCAAATCAGCAGTGTGGCGGAGGGGTTTTGGAGCGTACCCATTAGTGCGCAGATTTTGGCGACCTCACATAAATCTCAGTTCTATCCAACGTCAACCTGAGCAGAGGTCTAATGAGCCGAAATAACTAGAAACACCTGTGAGGCTGTGCAGAAGCTTGCAGAATGCAGGAAGCCACCGATCACATCTTTAGAGGGACTTCAGACAAACATTTGCTCTAAATCAAAATGTGAAGCCTCCTTATTCATATAAACTAACCGCTGCAGAGGCTCTAACATCCAGCGACGCACTGCACTGACCTAAGACGCCAGAGCTCTCATTCCTGTACAATACTCTGCAATGCAAGTGCCATTATGTTACCTTTTTGGACATACTGTCGGCTGGTTCTTTTTACTTTGATCTGCTTAGAGTTTGATTTTTAGTTTCTGACAAAAAAGGTAAAAAAGACATTTCAATCTAGTTAATGTTTATTTCAGTTATTCCCGCTTTGTGAATGGTTAATAACTGTTCAGAGTGGCCTTGTGTGGACCGTATTCATCTCAAATCACAAGCAGCATTTCATGTGACTGAAGCATGCACAAGTGCAGTGGAAAGTGAAACTGAGGTGAGCTGCTGCAGCAGCCTGCTTCACTGCCTCCACCTCAAATCAGGAATAACATTTTTACTCCCAAGCAATGAAGAGAAATGACTGTATCTGAAAGAAGAAAATCACCAGTCCGACGGGTGCATGTTCAAATAAAGGGCCGCAAAGAACTAAACTGGATCAATTGCATCAATCATAACAGAGATTATAGTGTTTTAGATAAAGACAACAATTAGATTTATAAAACTGAAACCTCTTTTTTAAAGTTATATGGATGCTAATGAAAATACAGTAAATACTGAAGTAATAATGAAGGACCAAAGAGTTTGTCTAATTAGATTTTGTGAATCGACGTTATCTTTGAAATATTACATACGTTTCAAATTCCTCTAAGGTTACCTTAGATCAATCAGTTAAATACTGTAATCATTTCTCTCTCCTTTTCTTTTGCACGTCATGTGTCATGTCTGTTTGCAACAAAACAAACAAACAGGAATAAACAGCATGTGTTCATATCAGAGGTTTTGGCAGCACAGCAGGGTGCAAATCGTTTGATACCAGTATCAGTCCACTTGTATTAGTGTGTAGTATGTAGTATACTTGGTTTAGGCACTAATTCAAAGACAATGTACACATGTTTCTATAAAAGTCATGACACAAACATGCCAAAGCTTTTTAACAGAGAATGAAATGCGCAGCCTGCGCTGCTCCAACATGACAGACCCCTCCAGTGCAGACTGAACCACGAGCAGCCCCATGTGTCTTTTGTGCAGCGTCTGTATGCAAAGCAGTGTAACTGAAAACGTCTCTCCTATCTCAGCTTCAACTGATCCAGTCAGCCCCCACCTACAGCCCGTATGTCGGTTAACTTTCACTCCAGATAGCATTTGACCTGCTTTTTATGAGATAAACTATTTAACACCAGGTTTTCAATCCAACATACAGTTATGAAACCTTACACAGGGAGAAACAAAGCCATGACAGCAGACACAAGGAAGTTCACCCAAAACACAACTGGTCACATTTTCTGAAGTTTTCTATGAATGCCATTCTGCATCACAACAACCTGTGACTGGAAAGCCATCACAAAACAGCACATCAACAGCCTCAGTGAGTTTTTACCTTTTGACGTTACTCCTGGAGTTTCTGTGGGACATATAGGTGAGTGTCCTGTGCAAGAATATAGGCTGGAATGTAACAGGGAGGGAACACAACATGTTACAAAAAGGTCTCCTCTTATCTCAAACATTCAAGTTAATCATGTCACTGTTTTCAAGAAAAGGCAACACTCACAGCGATCAAGTTCCTGGTGCGGAGGAACCTGTAGATTTGGGTCGGTTCTGCAAATAAGTGTAGTTGCATCATCAGCAAATTACTTTATGCATTACTCAGAATTTATATGAAAAGTCTGAATCTTAATCATGCCAAACAAAACGCATGGTAAGCTTAATGATAGGTACACTTAGTGCTGAAACAAACACATATTTAATGAATGAGAAAATGGTCAACAAATTCATTAAGTAAATCATTTAAGTATAAATACCAAGTGTTTGCATCTTAAAGAGGATCTGCCTGGCAAATCTGAATTAATAGATGAACCCAAAACAGTCCTTTGTTGCAGCAATGTTTGAGACTGTTATATGTGGCAACAGATATAATCAGAAAACTCAATTATCTGCCTGCCTGTGTCCAAAACTCTTTTTATTTTATCCTCTACGCTCAGCTGATTTACTGTAAAACAACCACACAACCTGCAGCTACAACAAGTTATAAGACAAAAATACCAAGCATGACAGCACGTGTAACCAACAGTAAAAGGTGAAATTAAACTCTACACTATTAACAAGAACAAGACTGGTCGATGATCATATTAGTACGGAGTAGGGAAGTTGTAAGACGATCTGTTCCTCCAGCTGCAGCCCTTCATCACACCACCCACATGGCTCCCGCAACGTTAAAGCTTCCTGTGAGCTTCAGTTAAACGCCAACACCGATGTCTATTAATGTAAAACTTAATGACAGCAGCAACTCACTCTCAAAGGCCTGCAGGAACAACTCGTGGTCGGCTTGGATGTGTTGCATGTTGGGCTTCTTGGCTGCAGCCATCGCAGAGGAGGACGAGGACGAGGAAGAGGAGGAGGAGGAGGACTGGTACAACCCGTTGGCTTTTCCTCCAGAACCAAACCCCACCGGGTGGCTTCCACCTGAGGAGCTCTGCTTCTGTGGAGCCATGGCCAAAGCAACAAAAAATGTCCAAAGAGACTGTTCCAGCACCAGATGTGGAGTGGTGTTAAATAGAGAAAGAAAGAAACTCAGGTCCGGTCTTCCTTTGTCAAAACAAAAGAGCAGCGTTTGTAGAAAACCAGACGTTTAGGAGAAACACTGTTGACCCTTCATTTTAAAGGCGGATTATTAAAGTTTACGTCTTCTGCATTTAGACACTGGTGAGGCTACATTCTTAGGTTTTCCTTCAGGTACCGGGTTAACAGTTGCAGTGGTCGCTGAACAGGCTTGAAATGCGCGAAGCAAGCTATCAGTCCCCGGCAAACTGACGCGGCTTGCTAGCTAACTGGCTAATTTCCTTAGCCAGTTAGCAAAAACCCCGGGCTAACTGGCTAGCATTGTCCGACACTCTTTGACTTCTCCAGTTAGTAAATCAGCAGCTGCTGCCAAACGCCAGCCGATTAAACACAGAAACGGCACACCTTTTCAGAGGTTCCGATGCCAAAATTTCACCAAAAGTGGCATTATATCTAGTCTAGCGCCTCTTGGCAAGTTGTGTTAGCGATATTGGAATTCACCAAAATAACACAGATCATATCCGTTTAGTATTTTCTAAATAAATTCTACGCAATATATCAAATCCGTATGCACGTTGTACTGTAGTTTTTGTGCAGTGTAGATACTAATATGGACATCTGAGATACATCTCCACGGAAAAACTTACTACACTGAACGCATGTTATGTGAAAATGTACACTTGATTAATTGCATGCTTTTGTTTTGAAGGCAATGTTCAGATGACTTCCGTCGTCTCTGGCCTAATATCGGTAACTATATACACGTAGGTTGATGCTGCCACCGTGACTTGTGTTGAAAGATCCCGCCTTCTAACTGTCTTATCCAATCACCGTGCTTGTTTGTGAAACCCCGCGCTGTCATTGGTGGAAATTCTGTCGGGTCTCATTCTACGAATAGGAAGCAGGACGAGCAGGCAGAGGCACATTTGCCGCCTGTAGCGAGGCGAGCCAGGTCCAAATAAGGTCAGAGACAGAACTCTAGATTAAAATTAGATAACCTACGCTGTTTATGAAAAGAAATAATTTGAAAAAATAAGAGCAGGATAAATGTTGTATAGAATGATCTCTCTCGGATTTATCTTTGCCCTGAGTATCACCACATCACAAATAGTTTAAAATAATCATAAGTGTAGTAATTTTGAGACATCCACTCGTTTAAATCAAGGAAGCTTATGTAACAACGCATTATTTGATTGATTACAATGTATAGTCTTGAAAAATCCACCAGTATTTGTGTCTTTTTTATGATCTTTTTCCCCATCCTTTGCGACAATTGAAATCTAAATAACATTTTATCTTGAACAGTGGAGCAATGAGGTGCTATAACCCTCATTGATTTATCACCACCATTTAATCAGCACATCACGTTTATTATTTTCACTACGGTGTAATGTTTTCATTATTGCTTGAATGTAAATTAATAAAAAACATTCAAACTGCTTGTTGAAAAATGAAAATAAAAAGGAGACTACCTGTGTGCTCAAAAATAGACACTGCCATGGTTATAATCTCTCCTGATATGTTCAAGATGAGCACTGTGCTGCCTGCACATGACTAAACCACTGACCCCAAAACATAATGAGGACTAAAATAGCTCTTGAGCACACACAGTACTTGAACTTAGCACTGGTGATGTATTTCCACTGTTACTAAGCTGCAACAATAACTAACCAGCCAGAGTCCATCAGTGAAATGGGATCACTGTCTCAGTTCACTTTGATGTTGAAATGTCCATCTGACAGTGCTTCACCTTATCCTTTATATATGGTGCAGCATGCCACATATATGTATTTAACTTATTTTTCACTATCCTCGTACCCCTTTGATGACAAAACTGCATTGGTCCTGTATTTTTCCGTTCTGTAAGGCTATTACCTTCAGGAATGTAGCTTCCCTTTTTCCTCCTCACAGCATTTTCATCATGTTCAACACAAAATAAACAACGCACAATAAGATATATATATATATATATATAATAATAATAAAAAATGACTTATTTCCCAGTAAAACACTTTCTGTGATAATAAAGTAGGGCAGAATGTTCTGTTCCATTGTGGATTACCTATTCAACGTGTTGAGCATGACAGAGGTCAAAGGTAATGATCCAACCACAAACAAGTGGGAAAAAGAACATCTTGGACTTAAATTAAGATTTATTATTCAAATATATTCCCTTTAATAGTAGCAATGATAGTGGTTTGTCAGAGTAACATACAGTAGCACACTGGCAATGAATCCCAGAAAGAAACCAAGTACAGTAGTGAAGGTGACCATATTTGATTAAATCATTAAACCATTTCTTTTTAACACTTAGCAAGAAAAAACTGAGGAAACAGCGTTGGCAGGAATCTAAACTTGGACACACACAACCTGCCTCTCTAAAACACAAAGGGTAACACTACATAAATAGACTAACCTCCACCCGACAGATGAATTAGTTTCCCAGTGTTTGACCCAACATTGTTTTTTTGGTGCTTATCCTGATGTTCACCTAGAACCAGAACAATCACAGACGACAAAAGAAAAAAGAATCTCTGCTTAATCTTCATTGTAACAGTGCAACAAGATCCCTCCCAGTCATTAAAGGGCTAATTTGGATTATTATAAGTGGGTTTGTATGAGGTACCTCCATCCATAGTCAGTGTATAACCTACAGTAATGCAATGTTCTATGAACGGATTTGACTAAAAAATTCAACATCAATGTAAATGTCCACTAGATTGATAACATTTGGACAGTTTTACATTACCATCAGGCAGCTAATGCCATTGTCCCCTTCTTTTAGCTCGCTTTGAAGCCACCAGACTCCACTGACAAGGACAGTAATTTTATCTTGAGGAACACAAGAGTTTGTTGTGCTACCGCTGCCTCAATGAACAAACAGGTCAGTTTGGATCCAAACTAACATTTAAAAGTCACACAACAATACAGGCAAACTGATACGGACATAACACCTGCAACTCCCTTGTCCTGTGAGGTAAAATACTGGTTTTATGAATGGAGTCTGGTGGCTTTGAAGTGGGGAAAGAGACTAAACAGTCTCAGTTCCCCATCTGAAGGGCTGTTGGACGACAATGTAAAGCAGTGACAACTTTCTAAATATGGTGTACCCTTAAACTGATGTTAATTCTTTAAGGTGAGCCTTGTTTATGTTAAATCCATTTTCCTGCCGCCGTCCTCCACAGCAGTACATTTCTTGGCGTCTGTCAAAGCTTCTCCAAACTGGGGGCGTGCTGACCACAACACAATGAACTGACAATGGATTAGTAACACATACAACCCAACTTCAAATAAGCAGCCAAACTATCCCTTTAAACTGACTCTGTACGTTAGAGCCACCGCCTGAATATTCAGTCACAGTCACACACCGTCAAAGCACTTCCACGTCCCAGCAACATTGTGACCCAACACCAACTTTAAAGAGTGAAACGCAAGTCGTTATGTCGACACAATGACATAATTACACCAGTGTCTCTGGTTAATGATCTTAGAGAAATTAATAAGCACAACAAAAACAGATGTTATATGTAAAAATGTGATGATTAATCTGTAAACATGAGAAAACATCTGATGTTGAGGTAATGATGCTGGTTAAATAAAAACACAGAAGCAACACCAGTGTCAAAACATCCTCAACCCTCATCCCACATGGGGAAAGTGTTTACACGAATGACATTAGCTCAGAGGTTTGATTTTTCAAGACAGTGGAGTCCTTCAAGCTTGGCAAAAAAGTGCAAAGTCGCCATGAGAAGCAGTCATGAGTTTGAAGTAGCATGACTCAGGCCAGTGTAACACCCAACACACAGAGACAAACAGACATAGACAAGCCAAGCACCCGCTACCCAAAGGGTACCAGAGAGCGCATGTTGGTGGAGTCCTTACTGAGCTTTGCTGCACGGTTTAGTTGCCCATCAGTGCTCATGACCTCATTTGGGACGTCCTGATCACTATTGAACATGCGTGACCTCCAAGTGCGAGCGGTCACTTAACCGACTATGTCACTGTGGACAACATCAGGATGGGGAGTACCCTGGGTAACACGAGGTACACAACATCTAGTGGCCGCTCGGCCTGCTGCCCCTGGTCAGCGGGGTGTCAGTGTTTTCTCCACAGTATATAGGTCATGAGCAGGATGAGGCCCGCCGACAGGCCTGCGATCACAAACTGGTGGATAGACAGGACGTTTTCCAGCGTGTGGATCCTCTCCTCCATGGCGCTGGTGTGGAAGTAGTCATAGATGCCAGCTCCAATGCTCCACAGCGCCCACACAGCGTCCACCACCAGCGGCATGGTGAAGCAGACAGGGAGGCTCAGCTGCAGCAGATCACACTGGGTCTCTGTCAAAGACTGGAGCGACAACACAGAACACACCGAGATGTCAGCCAGGCCTGGGACACATGGTTGAAATATATATGATCATATTCATTTTCCAGATTTCCAAAACACCAGGGTAACACAAATGTGTACAACAATCACTAGTGAAAAATATGTCACACGAGCCCCTCAGTAACTGATATTGTTAATCTTTTAGTTCTTCATTTTATTGACATCTTGTATGGTTTGTTAAAGGTGATAAAATGATCAATAGCCTACTGAATTATCGCTCCGTGATTAGAGTCTCTACCTTCATATACAAATGAAAGTGTGACAATGCAAACCACTATATGACGTTTAAACTTTACATACTGGTATTATTTGATATGCCGAATAGAAAACCAGCTCACAATTACTTGTAAAAAGTCTTAATTCATCCTTTGTCTAATTCGTAAGATTGCCAATCAGTACGATTTGTTTAAATTCTACATGATTTATTGTACACGTTCGTATGCGTAACACGGATTGCCGGAATGCTGCTAAACTAACATAAAGCAGCAACATTAATGTAACAGCACATACTTGTAACACAGTTTAATATGCAGGTAAATAAGGTAGGCTGCACACTAAGTAACCACACAACGTTGTCGAAGTGGTCCACCGCTAGGAAGCTAACTTATCGCTCCTGCTAATGTGCAGGCTTGTTTCCGCTTAGCAGGCTAGCACAGATTTTTCACGAGGCCATATTACTTACAGCATGAGCTACTTCTAAAATTAACAATCAACACACAATCACTGCACCATCCGATGCACAGACATGCGACTTTCACCTCATCGTATTACATCTGTCGCGGCCATGTTTCAGCCGAAGATTGAGATCCCATCTGCTGGGCCACTGTAGCCACTTCCGGGTGTGTTCTCCATTAAGATTCCCCTGTATGGGGACTAAAGTACGCCAAACTTCATTTCGACATTCGCGTCTTTTGTGACTTCGCTGACCGTCGAATACATAATTGATAAAACATTATTAAATGAATTTTACAATCACTAAGGCAATCTGCTGGGACATTCGGCTGCATACAATAATTCTGCCGGGCTCCATTTTAATTGTAATGGTTCACATCTCGTCATTTGTACGTTGATCTGGCAGGTTGAAAATACATAGCTAACACAAACGAAGCCTTTCCAAAAGTTTGCTGAAGCGGGTTTTTGGGTGGACTCTGTCTGGCAGAGTTCACGTGCTTGCGAATGATTAGGGAAATGTGTGAACTTACGTGAAAGCACGTCCGCACATGAGAATGTCAAAATAGCACATATTTTGAATGCAGTCTGGCAGGCGAGCCGATGGCATTTGCAGGGTCCTGCAGACGGGTAAGGGACTCACTATGTTCTATAATATTTTACAAATATCTACAGACGTTATAACAGCCTACTCCAAGTCTCTATACCATAGACTCAATGCACTGCAAGGCGCGGTGGCCAAGTGGTAAGGCGTCGGTCTCGTAAACCGAAGATCGCGGGTTCGAACCCCGTCCGTGCCTGCAGACTCTGGGTCGTCACTTGGTACATTTTTTCCAGTGCACCCACTACAAATTCTGACACCTGGTATTATTAAATGTGCTGCTGACCTTATACAGTTTTGAACATGAAAGTCTGATAGAGCTATGAGACATCACTGAAATGTATTCATACATCATAAACATTATTCTATGAACTGCAGCACTGATGCAACTGGATTTCATCCGATTCCTGAGTTTACTGATATAAGAATATTTTACATTGTCGGAGTTAACTGTTTTATTTCAGTCAGCTTTAATTGAATTGCATATTATGACATATTAGTATTACTAAGCAAACAAAAAGAAATACATTTGATCAGGAAGTTTAACCTGCCACAGGAGCTGCTGATCACCTTCTACTCTGCCATTATCCAGTCTGTTCTCTGCTCCTCCATCACTGACTGGTTTGGTCGGCCACCAAACAGGACAGGAACAGACTGCAAACAGACTGTATATACCGTTGACAAATAGTTCTATATTGTTTATATTGTCCTGTTCTTTCCTTCTACTGTACATAGAGAGGCAAGTTTCACCAAGTCAAATTCCTTGTTTGCCTGCTCAAACTTGGTCAATGAAGTTGATTTGATTTTTTAAATTTAAATTAATTGGTTATACATCAATCAATCAATCAATCAATATTTATATAGTGCCAATTCACAACAGCGTTATCTCGAGACGCTTTACATGAAGAGCAGGTCTAGACCAAACTCTTTAATTAGAGAGAGACCCAACGATTCAGGAATTCAACATTAAGGATTCAAGAATCCCCACATGAGCAGCATCAGATATTATATTGAGTTACAGTGGAAGAAGAACTCCCCTTTAACGGGAAGAAACCTGGAACAGAACCAGGATCAATGTGGGCGGCTTCTGTAGGGGTCTGTGTTGGGTGGAGGTTGGACAGAGAGAGACAGAGAGAGAGACAGAGAGAGAGAGAGAGACAGAGAGAGAGAGAGAGAGAGAGAGAGAGAGAGAGAGAGAGAGAGAGAGAGAGAGAGAGACAGAGAGAGAGAGAGAGAGAGAGAGAGAGAGAGGGAGACAGAGAGAGAGAGAGACAGAGAGAGACAGAGAGAGAGAGAGAGAGAGAGAGAGAGAGAGAGAGAGAGAGAGAGAGACAGAGAGAGAGAGAGAGAGAGAGAGAGAGAGAGGGAGACAGAGAGAGAGAGAGAGAGAGAGACAGAGAGAGAGAGAGAGAGAGACAGAGAGAGAGAGAGAGAGAGAGAGAGAGAGAGAGGGAGACAGAGAGAGAGAGAGAGAGAGAGACAGAGAGAGAGAGAGAGAGACAGAGAGAGAGACAGAGAGACAGAGAGAGAGAGAGAGAGAGAGAGAGAGAGAGAGAGAGACAGAGAGAGAGAGAGAGAGAGAGAGAGAGAGAGGGAGACAGAGAGAGAGAGAGAGAGAGAGACAGAGAGAGAGAGAGAGAGAGACAGAGAGAGAGAGAGAGAGAGAGAGAGAGAGAGGGAGACAGAGAGAGAGAGAGAGACAGAGAGAGACAGAGAGAGAGACAGAGAGAGAGAGACAACACAAACAGCAATCAACGTACTAGCAGTGACTAAAAGATTAGCAGTATGATATTATTGAAAAACATGACGAGTGTCCGACGATCCGCAGCAGTGATTCATGAAGCCAGAGAACCACAGCAGCAGGACCAGGACCAGGATCCACAGGAACCAGAGAACCACAGCAGCAGGACCAGGACCAGGATCCACAGGAACCAGAGAACCACATCAGCAGGACCAGGACCAGGATCCACAGGAACCAGAGAACCACATCAGCAGGACCAGGACCAGGATCCACAGGAACCTGAGAGATGAGAAAGCACAGAAAGGCTCTGGGGAAGATAGCAAGTTAGAGGCAGACATTAAGCCGACATGAGACATAATTATGGAGAGGAAGAGGAGGAGAGAGGAGCCCAGTGCATCATGGGAGTCCCCCGGCAGTCTAAGCCTATAGCAGCATAACTAGGGGCTGGTCCAAGGCCTGATCCAGCCCTTAAATATAAGCTTTATCACAATCCTTTGTGATAAAGCTTATTTTTCAGGTTTTCAGTCTACTCTTAAATGTAGAGAGGGTGTCTGCCCCCTGAACCCAGACTGGAAGGAGGATCCACAGGAGAGGAGCCTGATAGCTGAAGGCTCTGCCTCCATCACTACTTTAGAGGACTTTAGGAACCACCAGTAGACCTGCAGTCTGGGAGCACAGTGCTCTAGTGGGGCAGTACGGTACTATGAGCTCTTTAAGATATGATGGAGCCTGAACATTAAGAGGTTTGTAGGTGAGGAGAAGGATTTTAAACTCTATTCTAGATTTTACTGGAAGCCAATGAAGAGAAGCCAGTACAGGAGAAAGATGGTCTCTTCTTTTAGTTCTCGTCAGAACAGGAGCAGCAGTGTTCTGGACCAACTGGAGAGTCTTTAAGGACTTAGTGGGGCAGCCTGATAATAATGAGTTACAATAGTCCAACCTAGAAGTGACAAATGCATGGACCAATGTTTCTGCATCATCAGTGGATATGATGGGCCTGATTTTAGCAATGTTACGTAGATGGAAAAAGGCAGTTCTAGAAATCTGTTTAATGTGGGAGTTAAGGGACAAATCCTGATCAAATAAGACTCCCAGATTCCTCACAGTGGAGCTGGAGGCCAGATTAATGCCGTCCAGAACAGTTATGTTGGTAGAAAAGCTGTCTCTGAGGTGTTTGGGGCCAAGCAAAATAACTTCAGTTTTATCTGAATTTAGCAGCAGAAAGTTGCTGCTCATCCAGGACTTTATGTCCTTAAGGCAGATTTGAAGTTTAGCCAGCTGATTGGGTTCATCTGGCTTTATTGATAAATATAATTGTGTATCATCTGCATAACAGTGAAAATTAATGGAGTGCTTCCTGATAACATTACCCAGAGGAAGCATATACAAGATAAAGAGTATTGGTCCAAGCACTGAACCTTGTGGAACTCCATGTCTAACCTTAGTGTGGACAGAGGATTCATTGTTAATATGTACAAACTGAAATCGATCTAATAAATAGGACTTAAACCATCTTAATGCAGTTCCTTTTATATCAATGAACTGTTCCAGCCTCTGTAACAGGATGTGATGGTCGATGGTGTCGAAAGCAGCACTCAGGTCTAACAAGACCAGGACAGAGAGGAGTCCTCTGTCTGATGCCATAAGGAGGTCGTTTGTAACCTTCACCAGTGCTGTCTCTGTGCTGTGGTTCGCTCTAAAACCTGACTGAAAATCCTCAAATAGACTATTAGACTTTAGAAAATTACACAGCTACAACTTTCTCCAGGATCTTGGAGAGAAAGGGAAGGTTGGATATAGGTCTATAGTTAGCTAACACACCTGAATCAAGAGTAGGCTTTTTCAGGAGAGGTTTAATTACTGCTACTTTAAAGGACTGTGGTACATAAACTGTTAGTAAAGACTGATTTGTCATATCCAGTAAGGACGTGTTAATTAGGGGCAGGACCTCTTTAAGTAGTCCAGTAGGAATGGGGTCTAGGAGACATGTTGACCATCTAGATGAGGAGATTATTGAGGCCAATTCAGCAAGATCAATTGGAGAAAAACAGTCCAAGTAGACATCAGGTCTAACAGCTGTTTCTATGGTTCCTAGGTTTGAGGTTGGACCAGACCCTGTTGAGGGCAGGAGGTGTTGAATTTTGTCCCTAATAGTTAGGATTTTATCATTAAAGAAGCTCATGAAGTCGTTACTGTTGAGCTCTAAGGGAACACAAGGATCAATAGAGGTCTGGCTCCTTGTCAGCCTAGCTATTGTGCTGAACAGAAATCTAGGGTTGCTTTTATTTTCTTCTATTAATGAGTAGTAGGCAGCTCTGGCATTACAGAGGGCCTTTCTATAGGTTTTAAGACTATCTTGCCAGATTAAACGGGATTCTTCCACTTTGGTGGCCCGCCATGTCCTTTCTAGTTTTCGTGAGTGTTACTTAAGCTCACATGTCTGGGAGTTATACCAGGGAGCTTGTCTCTTTTCTTTAATTCTCTTCTTTTTTAGAGGGGCAATAGAGTCTAGTGTCATTCGCAGTGAACCTGCAGCACTATCGACCAGATAATCAATTTGGGAGGGGCTGAGATTAGCATAGCGGTCATCCATAGCGCAGGGACACACTGGCTGAAATACTGAAGGAAAAGTGTGTGAGCAGATGGGAAAAGTAAAAGTTAACTCATTGCAGACAAATACAAAATAAAAGGAAAATCAGTTGCCAATTCTGACAGATTTATAATTTCAGCTCTATTTTCTATTAATCCATAAAACATTTGACAAACTCTTCATAGATTTCTCATATCTTTATTACAAGTTTACAAAGATGTGTAACATTTCCACCTGAAATGAAGGAGTAGACTCGTAAACTAGTGTGTCATACAGGTGAAAGGTGTGATCATCACAGCTACAGCTCATGGTCAATGACCTCCACCTCCCCGTTAATTTTCATCTCTGTGCTTTCCCAGTCGAAAACGTTTCCTCTTGGTACCCTCTTCCCAGTGAACATGTCTTGGATGGTGCTGTCTGAGAGGACAGAGTCCCACATATTAACATCACTGATCTCCCCAACAAAACTCTGCTTGGCATCAAAATCTCCGAGGTAACGATCCGGATCCTGTCCCAGGATGACCTTCCCTCCGGGGCGGACAGTGTGATCCTTTTTGTAAATTTTGGTCAAGCTTTTGATCCCATCCATGAAGAAGGCAGCAGCACCTGACCTGGAATCCCAGGTGACACACAGGTGGGTCTGCAGGGCTCCGAGCTGAGGGACTTTGAAGAAAACCCCCTTTCCAGCCAGGTAGAAGGACAACCTGGACACAGTTATAACCTTCATCTGTATGCATCTTCTGACACCGTTTCAGAGGGTTTATAATGCAAAATAAAGTGTGACATTAGTAGAAGTAGTGACAAAAGTATTGTTGGTAGGTCGTATGTGTGTTGTAGTGGTACCTAGAAGCTGATACTAGCAGTAGTATTGTTTGTAAGAGTAGAAGTTATGGTGTGTGTGCATTAGTAGCAGCAGTCATACTAGTAATAGTAATCATGGCAGCATGAAGGATCTTTGAGATGAAAAGTGATGAATATAGTGACAAAATACTGTCTTTGGTCCAGAGCATTGACCTTCAGAGTGTCTACCTGCCATCCAGTTCACGCCACACGTTCAGCTCATCGAAGCTTTCAGTCCGGTACGCAAACAGGATGATCTCACGCTCCCCGCTGAGCTCTGTGGCCACACGCATGCACAGAGTGAAGGCCTTCAGGTTCAGGGGTTTCTTAGGGACCAGCTCAACATAACTGTTAGCGGTCTCTTTGGGGAATATCAAGGTCTTCGTGGTGACACCCACTGAGAGACAGGAAGCAGAGAGTTTGAGTCACAGAGAGCAAAATCAGTACGGCAGCAGCTATTTATCAGCTTAGAAACACAAAATATAACTGAAACAATGTAGAATGATGCTAGTTTAAGTCTGTTATTTGTATTTACTTATTGTTTTTATAGGCATTTGTCAGGATGTTAAACTGAAATGTATTTACTTATTTTTTAAACAATAAGATGCATTTTCACTCGTTTTATTTATGTTTCTACCTGTTTGACATTTAAAGGAATCAGCTGGAGTTGTTCAGAATTACACATTTAATTCAACACACAAATGACTAAGTCATATACAGGGATGTAGCAGTGTTTAAATGTTTCTCTAAATAAATCAAAGTTGTCTAAAGAACATCAGAAAACTATATTTACAGGTTTCCAGACCAAACAGTAATGTCTTAACATTCCTTCTGATAAAAATATTTAGTTAAATATAGAAAACAAAAGGAAACCAAAATATCCACTTTTCAGAAACAAAGAAATGATCTGATTCTGATCAATCAAGTCAGTTTTTTCTCCTTACATTTGCAGACTGATGCACTTAAACTCAAAACTAAACATTAAATGTATAATTTCATACATGCACATAAAAGAAATGTATACATTTACCGGTCAACGCCGTGCAGGTGGCAACGAGGAAAAGGACGGCTGAAAGTCTCATTTTGTCTCAGTGAACCTGCAGGAAACTAAACAGTTCATTCAATCAAACAATTAACTCCCTCTACACGTTTTCATGCACCATTCAAATGTAAATTAGATGTAGTGTCAGTAGCTTTTACGTGTATGAAGTTATGTAAAGATATTAAAGTAGGTATACATACTGTGCTGCTGTGAACGTCCTGCTGCAGATACTCTGAACACAGTTTTTATGTTGTGGCTCCTCACAACTCCTCCCCATTACAACACACTGGTGATTAACTGCAGCTGTGCTCATTTACTCATGCTTCAGTAATATATGGCCTGAGATCAGATCAATTTGACTGTTTAGACAAGACTGGATCATATCAGCAAGCAGACTGAGCTAAAGGCAAATTCCACACGTCTTGTCTTAGCCATGACTGTCCACAACCCAACTGCAGAGAGCCTCTGTTTTTCACCTGTGGAGTTAATTAAAACAGTTGTTCCCAATGAATCAGGGCAATTAGGATGCTTTAGACCAGCTTGGACTATTTGGACTGGTATAGAACCTTTTAGGATTTTCCCATAGACTGTGACAGTTTGCAAAGGGTATGAATGATTGTGGACATGCCACTTTTTGTTCAAATGTAAATAAAAGCTGAGAAATATTTTTTTCCACAATGATGCCTCTTGTACATCGTCTTATTATCTTCTGGGAGACGCCTGTGTCATTTCCAATCAAGAGAAAACTTGCTGGTTGAATAAAAGTAACTTTAAGTCAAAATTTGCCAGAGGTATGAATCATTTGGGGCTTGACTGGAGCTGATTCAGGTCTGATTCCTGACTTTACTGATGTTAGAATATTTTACATTGTCAGAGTCAACTCTTTTCTTTCAGTCAGCTTTAATTGAATTGCATATTATGACATATTATTATTACCAAGCAAACAAAACTGCTGCCCCCACGACCTGACTCTGGATAAGCGGTTGAAGATGGATGAAATTAATTGGTTACACATGAACATTTTCAAAGGGAGAAGAAAGTTTGCACTGTGTAGAATTTAGTGGCATCTAGTGGTGAAGTTTCAGACCAACCAACTGAATACTCCTATCATTAAATGTATCGACATGGGATCAATCATTTGGACAGAATTCATCGCTCAGTCTGTCGTCATCACTGTTGAGTTTGTCTCTTCATTGTTTTTCCCTGTGCTCCCCACTCCCTTCTGTTATGTCTTTGCATCAACGCCCTGTTCCCACTGAGCTGCAGCAGTCCACAGTTCCTGTGCTGCGGTCCTGTTCACCTATTTCTGAGCTGCAGCCACAGGCTCCTCCAGATAACAGGCCCCAACGTGGAACCTGAACCAGAACCTGAACTTCAGGGTTTCTGTCTGGCTCCTATCCTGAGGGCTGCCGTCAGAGATCACACGCTGCTGCTCGTGTTCTGATGAGTACTAAGAGAAGAGACCATATTTCTCCTGAACTGGCTACTCTTTGTTTCCAGTAAAATCTAGAATAGAGTTTAAAATCCTTCTCCTCACCTACAAAGCTCTTAATGTTCAGGCTCCATCATATCTTAAAGAGCTCATAGTACCGTACTACCCCACTAGAGCACTGTGCTCCCAGACTGCAGGCCTACTGGTGGTTCCTAAAGTCCTCTAAAGTAGTGATGGAGCCAGAGCTTTCAGCTATCAGGCTCCTCTCCTGTGGAACCTCCTTCCAGTCTGGGTTCAGGGGGCAGACACCCTCTCTACATTTAAGAGTAGACTGAAAACCTGAAAAATAAGCTTTATCACAAAGGATTGTGATAAAGCTTATAGTTTAGGGCTGGATCAGGCCTTGGACCAGCCCCTAGTTATGCTGCTATAGGCTTAGACTGCCGGGGGACTCCCATGATGCACTGGGCTCCTCTCTCCTCCTCTTCCTCTCCATAATTATGTCTCATGTCGGCTTAATGTCTGCCACTAACTTGCTATCTTCCCTGGAGCCTTTCTGTGCTTTTCTCATCTCTCTGGTTCCTGTGGATCCTGGTCCTGGTTCTGCTGCTGTGGTTCTCAGGCTCCTGTGGATCCTGGACCTGGTCCTGCTGCTGTGGTTCTCTGGTTCCTGCGGTTCCTGGTCCTGGTTCTCCTGCTGTGGTTCTCAGGCTCCTGTGGATCCTGGTCCTGGTCCTGCTGCTGTGGTTCTCAGGCTCCTGTGGATCCTGGTCCTGGTTCTGCTGCTGTGGTTCTCTGGTTCCTGTGGATCCTGGTCCTGGTCCTGCTGCTGTGGTTCTCTGGTTCCTGTGGATCCTGGTCCTGGTTCTGCTGCTGTGGTTCTCAGGCTCCTGTGGATCCTGGACCTGGTCCTGCTGCTGTGGTTCTCTGGTTCCTGTGGATCCTGGTCCTGGTTCTCCTGCTGTGGTTCTCAGGCTCCTGTGGATCCTGGTCCTGGTCCTGCTGCTGTGGTTCTCAGGCTCCTGTGGATCCTGGTCCTGGTTCTCCTGCTGTGGTTCTCAGGCTCCTGTGGATCCTGGTCCTGGTCCTGCTGCTGTGGTTCTCTGGTTCCTGTGGATCCTGGTCCTGGTTCTCCTGCTGTGGTTCTCAGGCTCCTGTGGATCCTGGACCTGGTCCTGCTGCTGTGGTTCTCTGGTTCCTGTGGATCCTGGTCCTGGTCCTGCTGCTGTGGTTCTCTGGTTCCTGTGGATCCTGGTCCTGGTTCTGCTGCTGTGGTTCTCAGGCTCCTGTGGATCCTGGACCTGGTCCTGCTGCTGTGGTTCTCTGGTTCCTGTGGATCCTGGTCCTGGTTCTCCTGCTGTGGTTCTCAGGCTCCTGTGGATCCTGGACCTGGTCCTGCTGCTGTGGTTCTCTGGTTCCTGTGGATCCTGGTCCTGGTTCTCCTGCTGTGGTTCTCAGGCTCCTGTGGATCCTGGTCCTGCTCCTGCTGCTGTGGTTCTCAGGCTCCTGTGGATCCTGGTCCTGGTTCTCCTGCTGTGGTTCTCTGGTTCCTGTGGATCCTGGTCCTGGTTCTCCTGCTGTGGTTCTCAGGCTCCTGTGGATCCTGGTCCTGGTTCTCCTGCTGTGGTTCTCAGGCTCCTGTGGATCCTGGTCCTGGTTCTCCTGCTGTGGTTCTCAGGCTCCTGTGGATCCTGGTCCTGGTCCTGCTGCTGTGGTTCTCTGGTTCCTGTGGATCCTGGTCCTGGTTCTCCTGCTGTGGTTCTCAGGCTCCTGTGGATCCTGGACCTGGTCCTGCTGCTGTGGTTCTCTGGTTCCTGTGGATCCTGGTCCTGGTCCTGCTGCTGTGGTTCTCTGGTTCCTGTGGATCCTGGTCCTGGTTCTGCTGCTGTGGTTCTCAGGCTCCTGTGGATCCTGGACCTGGTCCTGCTGCTGTGGTTCTCTGGTTCCTGTGGATCCTGGTCCTGGTTCTCCTGCTGTGGTTCTCAGGCTCCTGTGGATCCTGGACCTGGTCCTGCTGCTGTGGTTCTCTGGTTCCTGTGGATCCTGGTCCTGGTTCTCCTGCTGTGGTTCTCAGGCTCCTGTGGATCCTGGTCCTGCTCCTGCTGCTGTGGTTCTCAGGCTCCTGTGGATCCTGGTCCTGGTTCTCCTGCTGTGGTTCTCTGGTTCCTGTGGATCCTGGTCCTGGTTCTCCTGCTGTGGTTCTCAGGCTCCTGTGGATCCTGGTCCTGGTTCTCCTGCTGTGGTTCTCAGGCTCCTGTGGATCCTGGTCCTGGTTCTCCTGCTGTGGTTCTCAGGCTTCATGAATCACTACTGCGGATCGTCGGCCACTCTGTTTTTCAACATTACCATATTGCTAATGCTTATTTTTTAGTCACAGCTGGAGAGTCTTTAAGGACTTAGTGGGGCAGCCTGATAATAATGAGTTACAATAGTCCAACCTAGAAGTGACAAATGCATGGACCAATGTTTCTGCATCATCAGTGGATATGATGGACCTGATTTTAGCAATATTACGTAGATGGAAAAAGGCAGTTCTAGAAATCTGTTTAATGTGGGAGTTAAAGGACAAATCCTGATCAAATAAGACTCCCAGATTCCTCACAGTGGAGCTGGAGGCCAGATTAATGCCGTCCAGAACAGTTATGTTGGTAGAAAAGGTGTCTCTGAGGTGTTTGGGGCCAAGCAGAATAACTTCAGTTTTATCTGAATTTAGCAGCAGAAAGTTGCTGCTCATCCAGGACTTTATGTCCTTAAGGCAGATTTGAAGTTTAACCAACTGATTGGGTTCATCTGGCTTTATTGATAAATATAATTGTGTATCATCTGCATAACAGTGAAAATTAATGGAGTGCTTCCTGATAACATTACCCAGAGGAAGCATATATAAGATGAAGAGTATTGGTCCAAGCACTGAACCTTGTGGAACTCCATGTCTAACCTTAGTGTGGACAGAGGATTCATTGTTAATATGTACAAACTGAAATCGATCTAATAAACAGGACTTAAACCATCTTAATGCAGTTCCTTTTATATCAATGAACTGTTCCAGCCTCTGTAACAGGATGTGATGGTCGATGGTGTCGAAAGCAGCACTCAGGTCTAACAAGACCAGGACAGAGAGGAGTCCTCTGTCTGATGCCATAAGGAGGTCGTTTGTAACCTTCACCAGTGCTGTCTCTGTGCTGTGGTTCGCTCTAAAACCTGACTGAAAATCCTCAAATAGACTATTAGAGTTTAGAAAATTACACAGCTACAACTTTCTCCAGGATCTTGGAGAGAAAGGGAAGGTTGGATGAAGGTCTATAGTTAGCTAACACACCTGAATCAAGAGTAGGCTTTTTCAGGAGAGGTTTAATTACTGCTACTTTAAAGGACTGTGGTACATAGCCTGTTAGTAAAGACTGATTTGTCATATCCAGTAAGGACGTGTTAATTAGGGGCAGGACCTCTTTAAGGAGTCCAGTAGGAATGGGGTCTAGGAGACATGTTGATGATCTAGATGAGGAGATTATTGAGGCCAATTCAGCAAGATCAATTGGAGAAAAACAGTCCAAGTAGACATCAGGTGTAACAGCTGTTTCTATGGTTCCTAGGTTTGAGGTTGGACCAGACCCTGTTGACGGCAGGAGGTGATGAATTTTGTCCCTAATAGTTAGGATTTTATCATTAAAGAAGCTCATGAAGTCGTTACTGTTGAGCTCTAAGGGAACACAAGGATCAATAGAGGTCTGGCTCCTTGTCAGCCTAGCTATTGTGCTGAACAGAAATCTAGGGTTGCTTTTATTTTCTTCTATTAATTAGGAGTAGTAGGCAGCTCTGGCATTACAGAGGGACTTTCTATAGGTTTTAAGACTATCTTGCCAGATTAAACGGGATTCTTCCACTTTGGTGGCCCGCCATGTCCTTTCTAGTTTTCGTGAGTGTTACTTAAGCTCACATGTCTGGGAGTTATACCAGGGAGCTTGTCTCTTTTCTTTAATTCTCTTCTTTTTTAGAGGGGCAATAGAGTCTAGTGTCATTCGCAGTGAACCTGCAGCACTATCGATAATCAATTTGGGAGGGGCTGAGATTAGCATAGCGGTCATCCATAGCGCAGGGACACACTGGCTGAAATACTGAAGGAAAAGTGTGTGAGCAGATGGGAAAAGTAAAAGTTAACTCATTGCAGACAAATACAAAATAAAAGGAAAATCAGTTGCCAATTCTGACGGATTTATAATTTCAGCTCTATTTTCTATTAATCCATAAAACATTTGACAAACTCTTCATAGATTTCTCATATCTTTATTACAAGTTTACAAAGATGTGTAACAGTTCCACCTGAAATGAAGGAGTAGACTCGTAAACTAGTGTGTCATACAGGTGAAAGGTGTGAGCATCACAGCTACAGCTCATGGTCAATGACCTCCACCTCCCCGTTAATTTTCATCTCTGTGCTTTCCCAGTCGAAAACGTTTCCTCTTGGTACCCTCTTCCCAGTGAACATGTCTTGGATGGTGCTGTCTGAGAGGACAGAGTCCCACATATTAACATCACTGATCTCCCCAACAAAACTCTGCTTGGCATCAAAATCTCCAAAGTAACGATCCGGATCCTGTCCCAGGATGATCTTCCCTCCGGGGCGGACAGTGTGATCCTTTTTGTAAATTTTGGTCAAGCTTTTGATCCCATCCATGAAGAGGGCAGCAGCACCTGACCTGGAATCCCAGGTGACACACAGGTGGGTCTGCAGGGCTCCGAGCTGAGGGACTTTGAAGAAAACCCCCTCTCCAGCCAGGTAGAAGGACAACCTGGACACAGTTATAACCTTCATCTGTATGCATCTTCTGACACCGTTTCAGAGGGTTTATAATGCAAAATAAATAGTGACATTAGTAGAAGTAGTGACAAAAGTATTGTTGGTAGGTGGTATGTGTGTTGTAGTGGTACCTAGAAGCTGATACTAGCAGTAGTCAGTCAGTAGTATTGTTTGTAAGAGTAGAAGTTATGGTGTGTGTGCATTAGTAGCAGCAGTCATACTAGTAATAATAATCATGGCAGCATGAAGGATCTTTGAGATGAAAAGTGATGAATATAGTGACAAAATACTGTCTTTGGTCCAGAGCATTGACCTTCAGAGTGTCTACCTGCCATCCAGTTCACGCCACACGTTCAGCTCATCGAAGCTTTCAGTCCGGTACGCAAACAGGATGATCTCACGCTCCCCGCTGAGCTCTGTGGCCACACGCATGCACAGAGTGAAGGCCTTCAGGTTCAGGGGTTTCTTAGGGACCAGCTCAACATAACTGTTAGCGGTCTCTTTGGGGAATATCAAGGTCTTCGTGGTGACACCCACTGAGAGACAGGAAGCAGAGAGTTTGAGTCACAGAGAGCAAAATCAGTACGGCAGCAGCTATTTATCAGCTTAGAAACACAAAATATAACTGAAACAATGTAGAATGATGCTAGTTTAAGTCTGTTATTTGCTTGTCAAGATGATACAAACTGAAATGTATAAAATTTTTTATACAAGATGCATTTTCACTTGCTGAATGGAAATGTCTTGCTTCTTATCCCTCTGTTACACATCCACATAGTTACCTACGTTTATTTCCCTCTGTCTACACAGTCATATTTGTGTTTCTACCTGTTTGACATTTAAAGGAATCAGCTGGAGTTGTTCAGAATTACACATTTAATTCAACACACAAATGACTCTAAGTCACATACAGGGATGTAGCAGTGTTTAAATGCACCCAACATCAGTTTCAGGGATGGAAGCAAAACATTTCAGATTCAATTTATCTACCAATGTTTTTCTAAATCAAAGTTTTGTCTAAAGAGCATCAGAAAATTATAGTTACAGGTTTCCAGACCAAACAGTAGTGTCTTAACATTCCTTCTGATAAAAATATTTAGTTTATTATAGAAAACAAAGGAAACCAAAAAAATATCCACTTTTCAGAAACAAAGAAATGATCTGATTCTGATCAATCAAGTCAGTTTTTTCTCCTTACATTTGCAGACTGATGTACTTAAACTCAAAACTAAACATTAAATGTATAATTTCATACATGCACATAAAGGAAATGTATACATTTACCGGTCAACGCCGTGCAGGTGGCAACGAGGAAAAGGACGGCTGAAAGTCTCATTTTGTCTCAGTGAACCTGCAGGAAACTAAACAGTTCATTCAATCAAACAATTAACTCCCTCTACACGTTTTCATGCACCATTCAAATGTAAATTAGATGTAGTGTCAGTAGCTTTTACATGTATGAAAAGTTATGTAAAGAGATAAAGTACGTATACATACTGTGCTGCTGTGAACGTCCTGCTGCAGATACTCTGAACACAGAGTTTTTCTGGGTGAGTTTTTATGTTGTGGCTCCTCACAACTCCTCCCCATTACAACACACTGGTGATTAACTGCAGCTGTGCTCATTTACTCATGCTTCAGTAATACACTGCTCAAAAAAAATAAAGGAAACACTAAAATAACACATCCTAGATCTCAATGAATTAAATATTCCAGTTGAAAATCTTTATTACATAGGGGAATGCGTTGAGAAAATAACATAAAAATCATCAATGTAAATCAAAATGATCCCATGGAGGTCTGGATTTGGAATCATACTCAAAATAAAAGTGGAAAATCACATTACAGGCTGATCCAACTTCAGTGGAAATTCCTCAAGACAAGTCCAAATGAGGCTCAGCAGTGTGTGTGGCCTCCACGAGCCTGTATGACCTCCCTACAACGCCTGGGCATGCTCCTGATGAGGCGGAGGATGTTCTCCTGAGGGATCTCCTCCCAGACCTGGATTAAAGCATCAGTCAACTCCTGGACAGTCTGTGGTGCAGCGTGGTGTCGGTGGATGGAACGAGACACGATGTCCCAGATGTGCTCAATTGGATTCAGGTCTGGGGAACGGGCAGGCCAGTCCATAGCATCAATGCCTTCATCATGCAGGAACTGCTGACACACTTCAGCCACATGAGGCCGAGCATTGTCATGCATCAGAAGGAACCCAGGGCCCACTGCACCAGCATATGGTCTCACAATGGGTCTGAGGATCTCACCCCGGTCCCTAATGGCAGTCAGGGTACCTCTGGCTAGCACATGGAGGGCTGTGCGGCCCTCCAAAGAAATGCCTCCCCACACCATTACTGACCCACCGCCAAACCGGTCTGCTGGAGGATGTTGCAGGCAGCAGAACGTTCTCCACGGCGTCTCCAGACTCTGTCATGTCTGTCACATTGGGCTGTAAGCACAAGCCCTGTGTCATTTCCAATCAAGAAAAAACCTGCTGGTTGAATAAGAGTAACTTTAAGTCAAAATTTGCCAGAGGTATGAATCATTTGGGGATTTGACTGGAGCTGATTCAGGTTCAGGACGACAGACTTCAGAGAGGACAAAATGACACACTGATGCCTTTAAATGACCTTTAAAGACCAAAAATGACCAGAAAAGTTCTATTCAGCATAATGTGAAGTATCTCATAACTGCACACAATAAGGAAAAGTCATCCAAAAAACTCAGATACAAACCGTTTTGGACATTTGAGTGGTGCTTAACAGTTTTTTTTTCCTGAACAATGTGCAGCTAACACACCTTATAACACAACCAGCTCTTTGTGCTGCAGCGCCCCCTGCTGGCCGTCCCCCTCACTGTACCTGAACTTAACGGGCATCAGGACCCAGAGGACACCTGCTGCCTGCCGGGGCCGTCAAACATGGCGGACCAAAACAAGAGCGACAGCGCAGAGAGGCTCTTCAGCGAAGTGTTACGGTGCGTTGTTGTGTTTAATGGAAAGGACCAGTAGATTTCTCAGCATGGATCAATGACTTCTGTTCTGTCTGCTGGTGTGTTAGCTCGTCGCTCAGTGACTGTCACACATTAGACCGGCTCCCTGTCCACATGGCGGACCCCACGGTGTTAGCGAAGGTTAAAGGTTTCGGTACTTGAGTGTAACTTCCAGGGAAAACATGACTGAAACTTGTAAAACGCACAAGCTAGACTGTAATTTATGAGGAATTAAAGTAAAAACGGAGTCAACTAAAGACTTTTTTGTGCGGTGTCTGGTTCTGTGACTCATTGTAACTGTGGAAATACTCAGTCTGGTGGAGGAAGCAGTCACATCCTTCATGATCACACTGTGAACATTCTCCATTAAAAGTAGAGCAAACTAAGAAACTGGAGCTGTCAACATGCAGCAGAGTGTTTCCCTCTGACATGTAATAATATATATATATATATATGAACAAATATAAAGTGGGCTGAGTTAGAAAAATACATAATTCTGTGATTCATTAAATGCAGATGTCCTTCATTAGTAATAAAACAGCAGCAAGAGTTTTTATGATCTAACAAATAACACATGAAGTCAGTGAAAGTGGTCACTGTGCCTCCTATAAGAATGAATGAAGTGTAATTCTATGCACATGGCTGTGTGCACTAACTTACTTAAAATCACATGTAACTTAAACAAGACTTGACAGATTATCACGAGTTTTGCATCATTAATAAAAAAGACTTTATTTATCCCACAGCGGGGAAATGTACTTGTTACAGCAACAGAGGAGACAGAAAAGGTGCAGAAATAAAGTGTCAGTAGCAGAATTTGTGCAATTTTGCGTTCAGAGTGTAATTCTCCATCTTTTGTTCTGTTGTTGTGTCTTTTTAAGATATTAAACGAGTAAAAATTAGTGCACATGTTGAATCCCCAATGCTGCAGACCCTAAACCAGGCCAGATATCCTGGACTTGGATCCAAATTTTAACATCCACAACAAATAAGAACCTAGATCTTCAGCAGGGTTTAGAAAAACGTGTCCCTGCTTTCATCTTCAGTGTGTAGCTGCAGAAAACGCTGAGCCGTCCAGGTTTCTCAGGAGCTCTGGTACGAATCTGCTCACTGCCCCCAGAATGAAAACTAAACATGCAGAAGCAACGTTCACTTTTGATGCACCACATGTCAGGAACTAACCGCCAGAAAACTGCTCCAACTCCAATTCTTTAAAATTGCAAGTGCAGTGTTACAGTTACTAAGAAAACAACATTTTACACTGAAGGAGCTCGTCTGGGTGATTTTCTTTTAAGCTTCTCATTGTGTGACTTAGTGTCTAGGATCTTTTGTCTAAGCTTTACACTTGGCTGTATTGTAAATGAGGTCTCTGGTTCAGTGTATTTTCCAGTTAAAATAAAGGTCAGGGAGAAATAAATAAATCTGGGTATGAAGTAATTCTTGCTTTTCACATATTTAGTTTCCTTTCTAAACTTGACAGGCACAGTGGTTCAGTCCTTCTCATCTCTTCAGTTGACTCTAAGTTGTACAATTTGAAATGATATTTTATTGTGTCCAGACCTTTTGGATTATGTTTTTATGTTTTTGCTTGTATCTAGTGATGAAAGCATCAGACGTGTTTTCTTACTTTCAATTCCAGTCCGTCTGAACTGTTTGCAGCGCGGTCCAGGAGCCACAAGATCCCGGTCCGAGGACAGAAGGACTTCTTCCCCAATGACACAGAGGAGCAACGACAGCGGCTCGAGCAGAGTCTGAATGAGCACTGGACCCTCATAGCAGAGGAGAGAGTGGAGAAGCTGTGAGTAGACGTGGCATCTGTCCATCTACCTGTCCGTCTGTCTGTCTCCAATGAAAGCCACTTATGTGTGATTGATGTGAAAATAACAACATGACTGTGGTTGTTGTTGCTGATATAAAACATTTGCTGATTGGCAAACAACTCAGAATGCTTAGGTTACTGAGTGTCCTTGAAGGGATCAACACTGAGTTTTCAAAGCAGTCATTGCTGGCAGTAAGGGTTGGGTCGGCTTCAGGCTTTGCTGATCCGGTCTGATGTAGGAGCCGAAAACTGGTTTGATTTCAGGCGACTGACTGAACCAGGAGCCACTAGTGTCTGAGTGCAAAAAACATGACAGGCCGCGTGAATTTTGGTGCTAAGGCCGTCGACAAGGAGATCAAATTCAGTACACGAATCAAAAGATGCGGGGTGGGAAGAAAATGTGCACGATGTGTTTGACAGTTTGTGTGTTTCTTGGGATAAAAGACAAGACAAGACAAGGCAGAACTGAAAGTGTGGCAACATGTTGGACCTGAAGCTGATGAAAGCAGTGAGCTGAAAAAGCAAAGCAGAGGCAAGAGTGCATGAAGAAAGTCGTGGCAGAAGGTGGTCATTCATCCAAGCTGCGTTTCCACCTGTGAAAACATCCCGCCTGCATTGCTGTGTGACTCAGCTCAGTTGTCCTGATTATGGTGTCGCTACACTCTCATTCATGGACTCTCATTGTGTTCCACTTGGAATCGGCTGACGGTTCTGCAACTTTCATTTACTTGCTTTTTCATAATCCAGTAAATGGAAAGTAGTAAGTGAAGGGTAGGAAATCTTTAATCAGTATATTTCTATTACCAGTGAGCCAATGACTGCCTCGTTTTGCCTCGTGGTTTTTATCGACCCTGTTTGCAGCAAACATGCTCTCATCCACACAGACAGACGAAGTTAACGACCAGCCGTTGAAGAAAGGTGACCATCCATTAGCTAAAGATCCAGATGTGTGTTTCAGGAGATGGTGTAGACCAAACCAGAGCTACATCAGTGTGGGTGTCGCACATTCATTCAACATTTTCTCAAACAAATGCTAATGTTATGTGCTAAGAAGCTGGTATTTGCAAGAATGTTTGCCAGAACAACCTCATATGGTGATAATGTGTTTCTCCATCCAGGTCACCAGAAAACCCTGTCACCTGTTTTTGTACTTTATTCTATGCTTTGTCTTTAATGTGTGCAGTGTTGTGCTGCACGGACATGAGAGCGATGCTGTCTGTTTTACTTTACTAGGGGAAACCTAGTGAAGGCCACATGGATTCCAAGTAAGCACATAGTGGAGCTTCAGTCTCCTGCTGTGAGTACTTTACCACAAGCTGAACAAACACACACCTTGTGATAAACCTGTATTGTTCTAGGATGTTATGCACATTGTTATATTGTCTTAACCACGTTTATGAACATTGTTGTTACACAGGGAAAGTTTTGGCAGACGATGGGCTTCTCTGCCGACGGCAAGCAGTATCTCCTCCCTGAAGAGGCTCTCTACCTGATGGAGTGTGTGAGTGGCAGATAAAACCTGTTTGCCAGGCTGTGGTTTACCCTCTTCATTATTTGTGTTACTCAATAATATTTATGCAACACTTTAAGAGTCTTGTTTAACATGTCATCTGTAAAATACTGACATGTGTGAGTGGCACTGTGTGGACAGGGAAACCTGCAGGTGTTTTACCAGGACCTGCCGCTGTCCATCCAGGACGGCTATGAGAAGTTTCTGTCTTTGAACACAGTGAGCCTGCAGCAATATCAGGTACAAGAGAGTGTCCAGCACATATTCTGAAGAAGGACTGCACTGCTGAACTGGTCTAACTGGTCTCTTTTTCATTACAAAGGTGTTCGGGCATTTAAAGAGGCTTGGCTATGTGGTGCACAGATTCGATCCCAGGTGAGAGAATCTTAACAGATATTTTTATTGAGCCTTTCTGTTAAACCAGAAACAGTTGTTATATCACTCGGTTCAAAGCCACCAGACTCCACTGACAAAAGCAGTAGTTTAACTTGCTGTGCTGTGAAGTCCCACAATACCACAAACACACTAATCGTGTTGACAGAACAAGCTAAAACAAGCTCTTTTGGTGGACACACGTACATTTGGCACAGCTGCCCCAAAGGATTACCCAGCAGCCGTAGAGGCGATCTACTGGTCCAATTTCAAATCTTTTTTATCTACCATTTTGTCATTTTGTGAAAATAGGGTGTAGGTAAGTACCAGAGATCCTTTACAGCCCCATTCAGACAAGATTAGACTTCCAGTTGGGCATGGGAATATAAGATAATCAAAAGTTCCTATTGGTATCAACAGAGCTGTAGAGATGGCAGTGAACACCTACATTTAAAGCCCCTTTCAGAAATTCACTTGTCCAAATTGATTCTTAGGGGCTCTTAGTGATTTTGGATGATGTTGCTGTGAAAGTGCAAAATTCAACATGAGCATGAGTGCGAGTTTGGCCTCTTACAGTTCAGAGCCATCGGCCTATGCGAGGCAGCTGAACCTGCCTCCGTCACGTGACCGAGCAGGGAGACATCTGAAGAGGAAGCGCAGCGCCAGCCCCACCTCAACATCCAGGTGAACAAGACCACTGTATAGTGTACTGTGTTTACCATCCAAGTGTGTGAGCGATGTGGGACACAACTACATTATATTATTCAATAAAGAAAAAAAGAAGAAATAGTCTCTGACATGGATCAGTCCTCTTTCTCCCATGATGCATCATGATTTAAGGTTTGGATGAACTCTCCCTGCCTGGTAAAAGCTCACATCTTTCAAACTCCTCTTTAGAGAATGACTAACGTAAAACTGTACAACTGACCAACAAATCTTGAATGTGACATTTTCCATCACTTCCATCATTCATGTAAATCAGAGACAATGTTTTTTTTCTTGCTGTAGTCATAATGAAGCACAAGAAGACCCCACAGCTGAGAAAATGGAGGAGAGTAGATGTAGCCATGAATGTGAGGAGGATAAAAAGCTCCTCCAGTCAGACCTGACAACATCTCCAGAGGCTGTGGCCACGTGTTCAGCAGACAAAGGCGGGGGCAGGACCTGGTGGATGACTGATGTGCCTGAGGACCGACCACATCACCAGACCCTCTCTGTTTCCTCACGCTGGGACTTCAGCTCCATCCCTTTCCCTGACCTGGGCTCCAAGGAGCACCTCTCCAGCTGCATGGTCCCTCCAGACCCCTCTCTGCTCCCCGGGTCTTTGACTGTGGGAGTGTGTGAGGTCCACCCCTGGAGGGAGAGGATAAACCTGCGGGAGGTGAAGATGTCCTCAAAGGAGCAGAAGAGGGAAAAGGACAAACGTAGGCACTGGAGGGATGTCAACAAAGACAGAGAGGTTTGTAACATAACATCAGACGACATGCAACTGAAAAGTGTTCCACACAAATCCTGTCGGAGGTGTTCTCCGGGAAATCACCAGGTCTTTTTTTTAAGTGACATAGAAGAGACACATGATCACATTCAGAGTTTGTTCAAGGTTCGGCGGTGCAGAAACTGGGTGGAGTATCAGGAGCTTCTGGTGCAGCGGCGGGGGAAGCGTGAAGGCCGACCGGCACACTTGTGGAACAGCGAAGTCGCTCCTTTACACGACCCAAGACGACCAATCCCCACTGGTGAGATCCCATGGGCCTAGTCAGTAAAGTAAATTCACAGTTATTATATATTGATGTATTGTTTAGTTGTATCTGATTCAGTGACATTTGTTTGTTATTCCAGGGGAGCTGTTGGATAAACTCAGTGTGATTAGATCTACACATTTACTCGAGGGAGCCTCCAGGTATCACTTTCTTCTGTTTTCCTTTTATTACACTGAAAAGGTGAAATAAACAGATGCTGCTTCAGGTTGCACTGAGACAGATAAATATTGTTTGGCAGCACAGATGGATGCTGGAAGCAAATTAGGCATTTCTTTTGTTTTCCACAGTATTATGATTCATCACACCAGAAAACTGATATCAGAGCAGTCTGATAGGATTTTATTTCCCCCGTCCTGCTCCGTGTGCCATGTTAATGCACCGTCTAAAGGCACCCTTATCTATGACAACAATGGATGGTTGGAGTCACAGTCGGACTAAGACTTATTCTCACTCAAAGCAGCCTCTGGAAGTATCAGTTTCCACAGCTGAACATTTGACTGTAAGTGACAGTCAGACATGCTCTCTGTAAGGAGAAACCCTGTCCTCTCACACACTAATGCACCTGAATTAGCAAGGGATCCTCTTAAATCAGCTGATTAATGAATCTGTATGTCTGGTTAAAAAACATTGAATTTAGTTTCCTCCCAAAAAGATGCCCAAAGGCCGAGTTGGTGATTCTGGAGACACAGATTGTTGATAATTAGCCAATTAGCATTTCTAAATAGTTAGCATGTGCCAGATTTAGCATCCACCTCGCTCCCATTGCTCTCTCTCTCCCCCCATCTTTGCTCCCCCTCACCTCCCCTGTGTCCTGTGCACAAGCACAAACGCCTCCTCTTGCTGATTGGCTGGAACAGCGTTGCTCAGTTTGAGCCACTTTGATTGTTTGCAGTCTACAGAGCCAGGAGCAGGCAGCACGCTGAGAATAGACAGCTAGCCGACCTTGAAGGGATATTCGCTGATTTAACATTTATTGGATTAGAATCGCTGACTTCAGCTTTAATAAAAGACAATGAACCCTATTGTTCCTGCTGGTTTTCCATCTTACTTTGACCCTTATTTTGGTTAAATTGCACTCCATGTGGCATTAAAAGGGCCTTAAATTTAATGTGGTGAATACTCCAGAAACACAGAATGAATGAGCCATTGTTTCACAATGAGGACTCATAACTTACCAGCTGCATGTAAACATGGCTTTTATAACCATATTGATACAGTGGATGGAATTATCCCAGCAGCCTGGTTTCCTGGAGCGAAGTGTCTAAAGTGTCTCCCTGATTGAAACTGTCAGTGTTCAGAAGTAGCCAAGTTATAATAAAAGCCTTCTGATCACAGAATGTGCTGTTGGGTTCTGACTGAATGACATTTTTCCCCAAATCATCATTTCAGATATTTGGTTTTCCATTGTTGTGCCTTTTTTGCCGATAACCATTAACTGAAATCAGTAACACTTCACAAATGTGGGGCTTCCAGGAGAGGTACCATGCAGGTGTGTCGTACTCCACATTGCAGCTACTTTTTGTTCACTGTGATCAGAAAATCTCAACTCTGAGTGACCTGTGAAGGAAAATAAATCGGTTTGGACTTTGAGTAGAGCGACAGCTCGTGTCACTGCTATCACAATTTATGATCTTGAATTAACAAATCCATAAAGACTCAGAGACAAAGGAGCGAGATGCTGCAGCTCTGGTGTTGTGCTCCTGGCTGATGTATTGTACTGGGACGGGCAGTTCATCATTCAGGGGACGACCTTGTGCTTTGTCCTCTCAGGTTAAAAGACTCAGACGAGTGGAGGATTTGTTTCAGTGTTTACCAACCCGATACGGTGGCTGACTTCAAGAAGAGCAACCCGGGGAAACCGTACTCCCGCATGTGTGTGTGCAGGTAAGCAAACACACAAACTGCCTGGAGGTGTGTTTACTCGAGGCTGACAGACACCTGATACAGACTAAATGAATATCACAGTGGTTGAGGTTGAGTGGCCTTTTTATCTCATCCCTCTTTTAGTGATTCCTTAATTTCCCCCCCGGGGATAAATAAGGTATTTCTGATTCTGATTCTAATGCTGCTGCAATTAGCTAATTGATGAGTGTACTGTAAAATGTTAGAAAATACCAACAAATGCTCATCACAGCTTGCCAGAGGTCAATGTGATGTGATGATGCAAACCATCACATTTGGCGAGCTGCAACTCAACCTCGATTACAAAAATTGGTGTTGTTCAGTTATCCGTTGACTGAGTATTTGACTATTTATTCGATTCCTCCCTGTTGTGTGTCAGTTTCGATGGCCCTGTGCCTGACCTGCGAGCCATCAAGCTGCTGGTCTTCCAGAGTGGAGACATCCCGGTGGTGTTTGCTGTGGTGGACTACGGAGACATCTCCTTCTACACCTTCAAAGACTTCCAGCTGCCCACTGATGTGTACCATTAAGTGTACCACTCTTTAACATAGCATGTAAAACATGTGCCAACACGTGTGAAGGACATTTAAATGAGTGAGTGTATGAATGAATCTGTATCTGTTGGGTTGGCTGGACACACAAAATAAAAATATTACCAATCTTTGATGTTACAGATAAAGAAAACACTGAAAAAGTGCTTTTGTGTGTCTGGGCAGTGACTCCTAAAGGGAGATAATGGGTGGCTTTAAAGGATAACTTTAGCATTTTTAACTGGGCTGTAGTTTTTCAGATTTTGGGTTTGAAATGACTGGTATGTACAGAAAGTTTTGGAATTTGTCCAGTTGATCAGTGAAATGGACTGCAAATGCTGCAGCACAGTTATTTGGGACAACTGCACCTGATCACAGTAGGTCCACTAAAAGAGCTTGTTTGATCCACTGACAGGCTCAGAGTGTTATTCTAAGTGTGTGACAGCATCATGGAAAGGATCCCTACAGAGAGAGACCTGGAAGATCCTTTTGGTTTAACCACAAACAGCACACACACCAGACTACATTCACTAAAACAGGGATTTTAGAGAACACGACACAGGAGCTGCTGCTCTGCTGCTGCTGCCTCGGTTGGTTAGTCTGTTTGTGTTATTGTGTGTTCCACACATGTGTTGGATCTGAACTAACCCTTGAAAACACCAAAGTCACACAATAACACAAACAAACTAACCGATCCAGGCAGCAGTAGACCAGCAGTTCCTGTGTTCTGTGAGGTAGAATTACTGTTTTTGTCAGTAGAGTCTGGTGGTTTTGAAGAGAGCGATAGAACAGAAATGAGAAATTAATTTGGTGCAAAAAAAAGTTTTAGTGATACTTTATTTCTTATAAGTGAGCAAGTTTTTAGTTCTATAATAAAACTAAAATGTGCATCTTTAAATTAAACAATCGTTACTATTCATATTTTCTCAACAATACGGGGGTTCACAGGTTCATGTCCACAAACTGTCAGTGGGAAACAGATCATTTCTATTGGGCAAAAGGGGTCTCAGTGTGAAACATATAATGTCTTTAATGTATTAGAGATGCCATGATTAAATAAACACTAACTGCTTTTAACTTCTTAGTTTGAGAAGAGTAAATGGTTTGTCATGCAAACTATAACATTTTCAAAATTAGAAATATAACTGAAGATCCACTTACTAACTTTTCTCTGGGGCTTTTATCGGCATCCTCATCAGCCGCTGTGCTGATGAAGACTGATTTAGTAAGATTCAGTAAGTAACCCTTCAGTCAAGATCAATTAGTCAAACTACTGTTCACTAGAATCAGTGTGACTGTTGATGCTCAAGTGAAGATTCATTCTGCAGCTCTTAAAACAGTCTCACCACAAGGTCCATTAGTGGGTGTTGTGGAGCTTTCTGTCTCACCACACTGTCTTCCACACTGCCATGGAGCTGTGGATTCTCAAGTGTCTCGTACCACCACTTCTTCGACTCAAGTCATATTTAGGAAACTGTTTTCTATGTGACTCAGACTCTGGGTAAGGACCATTTATTCATGTGCACCTGCAATTTAACTTCTTTTAATGTGAAAGTTTTTTTATATTCTAATTAAAAAAGCTGCTATTCATTGCTTGTCAGGTGTTTTTTCCTTGAGCACAGGTGTTGCAAGCGTAGAGAACAGTGTGCATGAAAAGTCTCCTCACGTTGACTGTTTGCTTCAGCTGCAGGCCAACAATAGAAATGTCCAGGTAATTAGTCTCTCAGAGCACAGCTGTCTCACACTTTGATTACATCCATTCATGTCTCTTCCGTACTGAACTCTTGTATTGTTCTGCTGGTTATCTAACACAGCTTTGCACTTTAAAAGGCTGTGCACTGATTGAGAAGAAGGCCGACAGCCATGGCAGCTCTGTGGATTCTGGCTTTTCTTGCTTTAATTGGTGAGTTATTACTTTAAACTTAAAATCTAGGCCCCGATTCTGTGTTTCCTTGTCTAGTAAGGTTTTTTGTCTCCTCCTCAGGTTTCTCCAGCAGTCAGACCTCAGACTGCTCATACCTTGTTCTTCTGAAACACTTGAACTTGACTCAAGCAAATGATGTTCTACAAATCATGCGGCCGGTGAAGAACTGGGCCACAGCCACCCTTGTTCAGCTGGACATGTTGGTGTACGGTATTTTAGGAGTGGTGAGCATCTTTATATCTCTATGTGCATGAATTGAGCTTTCAGAGGATCTGATTTTTTTAGTCATTTCTCCTGAAACACAAAATACAAGGTAGATTTTACTCTATGCAGTGGTGGAAGTAAGTACAAGTACTGCATTTCACTGGACTATTTCAGTTTTATCTTACTTTGTGTTTCCACTCTATGAACTATACTCTAAATTTATATTGCTGCTAGTTTATTAGGTACATCTTGTTTAAACTAATGTAGTGTGATGCCACAGTCCTGCAATAATTCCTAACAAAAGAAGGTATTTTGTTAAACTGACAGGTGTCTCTATTATTTTGTCCACCCTGCTTATATCAGTAAGGGTATGGGTAAATAACAGAAACACCTCTCTGTATAATGTGATGCAGTTCAACAGCACTAGAAAATACATCCTCCAAAATGATTAAGCAGTTGAATCAGCACGTCCCATTATTAATATTAAATCCTTCATGAGGGGAGGATTTATTGCAGGACTTTAGTGGCCTCATTAGTTGTAGGTTGTTGTAACTGGCACCTGAGTGTATTATCAACCTATAAAATATTAGACCTGTTCAGGCTGGAGTTGTGCAACCCTTTGCTGGGACCTACGTGAGGTCATCAAACCCCATTCACTAATAGAATAATTAAGTCGTAACTAACAGGAGAGTGAGAGTCAGTCAGCGGACGCCTGCTCAGTTCTGAGCAAAGGTCTGATCAGGCAAACTGCCACTACGTTAAAGCACCTGTGGGGATATATTATAGGTCCTTGAACCACGCCGCAGTCTATAAAACAGATGAAATCAGCCTCACATCACCCACATCAGTAAGAAAAAAAGATGTAGTAATGTGAGATGTTTATTACAGACCTCCTCATGTCCACAAAATGGATTTATTTTTATATCTTGTGCAACAAGATAAAAAGTATCATCTGTCAGGACTAATTTCACACCCTTTAAAAGGGCCGCTCAACATAATGACCGCTTTTACTGCTGATGCTTTAAGCACCTTTGGCTGGCATCGCTTCTCTCACTTGAGTTTTTAAATGCAGAACATTTACTTATAACAGCATATTTTTTTTACAGTGGGGTTGTTGAGTGAGACACTGCTGTGAGCTCCACAAATGAAATTCTGCTCACCTCTCTTTCGCAAGAGTGGCAAAATCTCAGGCAGAGAAAACGAACCAAAAAACTGTCTATGTGAATAGACACCACTAGATTTAAGTTATTTTTGTTTTCGGTGACAGGATGCTTTGTATTAAACGTGATATGTGTGTTGTTAATGTGCATGAATACTCACCACAGTGCTACTGATTATCTGCAGGATGAGAAGTCTCAAACTATCACCAGTCACATCTGGATCCACATGGTAAGAAATGATCATCAGTGCTCTGCTACCACCGAATATGTCGACTTCAGCATCTTCGTTTGGCCTCACACACTCAACAACGCGTGTCGTAAACAGTTTTAAAACCCACCTTTTTCCTTTTCCCAGCAATGGACAAATGAATTCCTAACTTGGAATTCATCCGACTTTTGTGGGATAAACATGTTGAATATTCCAAGATCGAGGCTGTGGATCCCAGATGTCAGCATCCAAGAGGAGTAAGTATTATTTATCACATGACTGCAGTTTGTGGTTCTGATGTGATGTGTTTCATAAAGAAGGTTCAGCCAAGCAGGACTCGTTGTGAAGAGCTTGTCTCGATAGAGCTTCATAAACTGAACCAAAAAGTCTTATATTTTTGTCCCATAGTCACCAAATGATCCAAAAAGCAAACTAGAGTGGTGACGATGATCAGGGTCCAAGCAGCCTGCGAGCACTTGGATGCTTGTATCCTCAAATGTCAAGAGACAAACTATGCAAATCTACTTTCAGGAACATTTGATGTAGCTTCTGACCTTCGGTGAGGACTTTTCCACGCGACTACATTTGTAGCTATTTTGATAAAAACCTCGTACATTGACTTACAGTGAGATCGGGGAGGTCTGTAGATGAACGTGACTCTGGGATATAACAGAAATATTAAGAATGAAATATTACCACAACAGCAACAGAAGCAGTGCTGCAAAAGCAAAGGCACAGATCCTTTGGCAGCATGTTGTAGACTCACAGACAACAGACTGCAGGATTCATATTTATTTTCTCTTTGCTGTAAAGAGGTAATAATTGCAGCACACGTGGTTTTTAATAAGAATAAGAAGATCCACTAATCCACTGTGTTTTTTTTGGCTTGTCTCTCTTCTTTGCCCCTTTAGCGCGTCTGATTCTGGCAGTATTAAACACAGTCCGTTTGTCAGTCTGTCATCCAACGGTTCCGTGCAATCGAACTCACGTCAGCGGCTGACCTCCACCTGTCAGCTGGATCTCTTGCTGTTCCCCTTTGATTTTCAGAACTGTAACATCACATTTTTCCCCATGAGCTCTGAAGGTAAATTGCAGAGATTAACTGCAGACACGCCTCCTTTTTTTTTTTTAACATCCAGAATTGCTTTGGAACATATGTAATTATTTGATACTTTTTTTTATTATGTGCACAGCAAGCGTTATAGAACTAGGAACACTCGTCAATGACTCAACCGTTTCTGAGTTGTCTGAGCTGATCATGGTTACAAGGGGCGAATGGGACCTTGAAGATATAGTCATTCTCCTTGAGCCTGCTATTAAGGGTGGTTCAAAAAATGGAAAACTTGTGTATTCGGTAAGAAAATATTCGTTATGAATCCTCAAAACGCCGTCCTCCAAGTGTGTTTGTCTCTAATTGATTTGACTGTTTTTTTCCTTTCAGGTAAAACTCGTCAGGAAGCCGATGCTTTATGTGATAAATTTAATTGTGCCCCTGTTCTATTTACTGGTCCTGGATTTGGCCTCCTTCTTCATCAATGGGGCCAGGGGAGAAAAGCTGGGCTTCAAAGTGACCATACTGCTGTCCATCTCCGTCTTACTGCTGATTCTGAAGGACATGCTGCCCTCCACTGAAGAAAATCTGCCACTGATGGGTGAGCTGCCTCACGGACCTCAGAGTGTTCAGCATCTTCACCCTGACCTCTAATGTCTCTGCACCTTTATTCCAGCCAACTACTGTGTGGTGATCTTTGCCCTGGTGGGGTTAAGTGTTCTGGAGGCCATGCTGGTGAGCTTCCTATCAGACCTTGATGATTATCAGAAGGCTGAAAGATCTGTGAAAATCGAGCTGGAGGCCGACAACCACAAAGGTACGTTTTCTGATTTTTGCAAAGACTTAATAAAAACGAGGTTAACAGAGCACGTTTCCCACATTTTTTCATGACGATAAACTGAAGTTGGAAATGTTTGACTCAACAAGTTTAAGAGGACCACCTCAGTTTATTTATTTCTTTTGCTCTGTCTGAGTATCTGGTGCCTCTTTTGGGCTTCGTTCCTCTGAGGATTCGGCTCCTGAACTGGATCATATGGAGCTTAGTAATAATCACCAATAAAACCAGCGAAACAGCAGAAGACATCACCTGTAACCCCAGAATAAGATTCCTTTTGATTATTGTCATTTTATCCAAAGCGCTGTGCAAGTACATTTACTCAAGTACTGTAACTAAATACACATTTACAGTACTTAACTTACATTTTAATGTCATGTTCCACCTCTGCTCTCTTTCATCTCAGAGAGAAATATTGCACATTTTGCTTCACCACATTTATCAGACTGCTTGACTGACAGCTAGTTACGTTACAAATTAAGATTTTTGCACACAAAACTATATGAAGAGTTTATAGAATATAATGTTTTGTTGTGAATTAAGCCCAATAGTTTATACATGCTGGTCAATTGAGTGATTAAAATAGATGGATGTATTTTGATAATCATTTCATTTTTATGTAAAAACATTTCATGCTTCCAGCTTCTCAAAGAAGAAGATTTGCTGCTTTTCACTTGAATGATTTGAATGTGTTTCAATAATGTTGGGCTTTGGACTGTAAGTATGGTGAAGGAGTCACTTTGGATTGTGACGCCATTTTTCACTTTTCTTTTTACAAACAAAACAATCAATCGATTGATGGAAAAAATAATCAGCAAATGAAGTAATATTTTCAATGCAGGACTTTTATTTGTAACAGAGTATTTTTATTATTATGGTATTAGCACTGAATCTGAGTACTTCCTCCAGCACTGTGGCTTGGTATCATTAGCAATGTTTAATACTACCGGTAGTTAGATATCCGACTTACGTCCTTAACTGATACTTCGAGTTTAGCAACATTCTGCAAAACCCTTTTTCATTTGATAAAACAAAACATATTTCAAAAATATGAACATTTGTGTAGCCCCCAGTAGAAATATAGACGTTATTGAGTTAAATAATAATAAAAAAGACAATAAATCTACAAACGTTCAGTCGACAGTTTTCACTAAAGACACGTTTCAGTCAGTACAGTGTTGAGGCTCGATGCCTCTTCATCCCTACTCAGAATTTAAGATCAATTTTATTATGTAGTTTGGCAGCAAGACTTTAGGAAGGAAATGACAAATGTCATGTTTCCTTAAACTTGCCTTGAGGCCTTTTAGGTCACTTGGGGGCAACACAAGAAGCTGTAAACACCACATCTGACATAATATCACATCAATATCAATATCAACACCAAAACAATTTCTCAGTAAAGCCGAATGGAACTGCAGACCAAGGACAAACACTGATTAATGCAGCTTTAAACCATCTTGCTTGTGTCCATGGGTTGAATGGAAGTCCAGTATTCACTGTCTGGGGGGAACACCCGGCTCTTTAGCTGCTAAGTGCTCCGTAAAGCTGAGCAGAGCTGCAGGTTGTAGAATTTTCTGTAGGTTTATCACCACCAAAGGCCCCTTCCACATTACCATTTCACATCAGGTATTCACATCCCAATCCACATGCATCAGTGATTAATTCTTATTCTGCCAAACAATCTCTTCTCTTTCCCAACAGAGCCTGATTTAGCTCAAGAGGAAGGCCAGATGAAGCCACAGCAAAGTCACCTTCCTCTGAATGGGCCCAGTAGCAACGACCTGCTGAATCTACTCCTGGAGGAAATGAAGGCAGCCCGACAGGAAGCTGAAAGACGAGACACAGACATGGGAGTGCTTGGATTCTACAAAAGACAGGCCTGCATCATAGACACTGTGTTCTTCTTCCTCTATTTTTTAACTGTTGTTATTTATCTGATATACATGTATTCAATATGGATACACCAATACTGTATTTCATAATCTAGTAATTAGATGATGTGTGAGTGTATATGCTCTTACATTCGACTATGGTGGGTTTTTGATTAAACATCCCCTGCAGTTAACACAGATAAACACATGCAGGGAAAGAAAACAGACATTTTCTGTCCTTTAATAATTCTACTACTTTTTCTCTTGCAATCATGACCCTACGACCTCCATACAAAGTACAGAATATAAGAATGACTGTATGGACAATATGTTATAGATCAAAATAAAGGTGATTTGTCTTTATATTGGTGTTTCTATATTGAATGTGTTGCACAAGATAAAAGTGAAGGAGACAATGAAGGAAATGAGAGGGGTTTATAGAGAGAGGGTTTATAATTGGAAGGTGGCATTTATGCATTGTGGAATGGGAAAACTATAAGAGCTCTTATTGAAGGACTGTGATTATGTACCTTATTGAAAGGAACTCGGAGTTTCTTTCTCAGGAAACGTGGAGAAAACTGTCCATACCTAATTTCTAATGAATTTAAATTCAAATAACATGCAATGATTTCTTTTTATTTGATGAACCCCATTTTGGGAACATTTTAGCCTGAATACTGCACCCTGCTTCCTCTACTCACACCACAGCAGCCAGGTAGCCCAGATGTTCCCAAATTTAGAGGGATGTTTAAAGCTGTTCTGGGGCTGCAGCATGAACACATTTTAAAAGCACCATCACTCTACTGAAAGTGAAAATGAACGTTGACTGGAGGCAGGCACAGACAGGTGTGCATGTCTCATGTGTCATATGTCCACATGTGTCATATGACTGAGTGCTGGTACAGGGGTCGGTCGTTTTGAGAACCTCAGCAGCACGGAGGGGCGGGTGCAAGCAAATCCTGAACACCGCGATTTAAAGATTTGCTCGTCTAATCTAGATTTACCAAAGTGACCCATATCGAATATGTTTAACATTTTTAAAATGTTGGGTTGCACTGGATTTACTGCGGTAAAATCCCAAATAACTTCAGGGACAGCGTGGATACACAAAACACGCTCTCTCACTCTGATTGGATGGACTGCACCTCGTGATTCGTTTTCCGCAACAACAACATACCGAGGAAACCAACTGACAGGTGGATTAAGCTAAACAATATAATAACGAAGACAACTTCATTGTCATTACATAATAAAAGCGTTATTATATCAACCCCTGATTTATGACGAGGAGGTTTTACTTTGAAAGGTAATACCGGAAGTGTGGATTTACGTTAGCGCTAGCTTGACTAGCCTGTCCCCTCATCTCTGGTTCCTGCTGGAGCAGGTCAGCTGCTTGGGTAGTTTACTGCCTCAGTTAGCAGTGTTTGAGTCTTAACTGCCTTTTTAACTGACTTTTATCTCCCGTCTTTCAACGAAACAGCTCATGTTAGCCAGGCGGCGAGGCTGTTGGTTTATTCGGCTAGTTAGCTAGTGAGGATCTGATCCAGCTGACAGCTTGGAGCATCCTGCTAGCCTAGCAGCTAAATTAGCTAAATACACTGGAAAGAAGGTGAGAGGTGTTTGCTTTTTTAAATGCCAGCGACAGGATTACCCAGACAGCTTCTCACTTTTATCAGTGTCCTTTATGAACAATAATATCTAATAGATGTGTAGTTGTGTGTGATAGCTAGTCTGTCCTAACGTACGCTTCCAGATGCTTAGCTAGCGAGAAAACGTCAGTTTATGGATCAATGATGACTTAAACTCAGAACTTTGTACAACCAGGAGAGCTGGTGCAAGCAGACATGCACTTCACAAAACACACGAATCACTGTCATGAATCAGATGAAATAAGCCCACAAGCTCCGTCACCAGACCGCACAGCACTGAGGGCTAGACATTTGTTAAAAGACTCGTTTGTGTTAAAATACGAGCTGCTTAGTGACTTGTGTGTATGCCGAATTGAAAAGCGGTTCTTAAAATGTAAGAAATGTTTTTAATCTATATTGTTAACGTATCTGTTTTTTAATTATGGTAAAATTAAATACTAATTGCAAGATATGTGACTGGAGTTCCTTTTCTGTGCAAGATCGAACTGGACTACCAGTTATTGTATCTATTTAGCAGATACTCATATATTAAAGACCTCGCACAACCAACCAATTTTTGGCAATACTGCACTTAAATATCGTGACACCGCTGATGCCAATAAATGTTTGAATAAGAAAAGACAGAACTGGCTTCAGCTACCTTGCTGTTGTTTTGCCCTCAGGTGAGGACCAGTGACGTCAACCATGGCAGGTGGAATTACAGAGTCCGGGGAACCCTACTCCGCATTCGTGAGTATCATCATGCAGAATTCTGTGGTTAATTACCAATCTCCTCTAGATCATCTGTGGCCAGGCACATGTTACACCACGGTGCAATTGTAAAAGGTTCTGAGAGTTCTGAAAAAAGTGGATTGTCAAAAGGCTTTGTGGTAGCCAGGGTTCCACTGGACTGGGTCAAATAAACATCTAAACAGCTGAAGAAACTATTCTGCTCTGGTGACTTGTACATACTTTACGTTTTGTGTAATGGAATGCGTTGTATTGAACTACATTCCTATCTTGATACTTTATAAACTTAGAAATGGTTTCAGTTGTTTCATGTGGGTCATCAAATGAGTTATTCTTTGTAAGCAGTGATGGTGCTTATGAAAGTGCAGTGAACAATAAAGAGGAAGCTAAAATGCTCACATATGCTCTTTTTTATGGTCTGGACTCAGACTTTTGACAACTCATTTAGGAAGTCCCTGACTCTGCTTACGTCAGCATGACTTTGCCTCAAAGATTAAGTTCTGCTGGTCGAGTGTTTTTCCCAGTGAGCGAAAGCTTTGAATCATTGAAGCACTCTGTTACATGATAAGGCTAAGGGCAGCGTGAGCAGCCCAGTTGTCATCCCTGATCGATCATTTCACCGAGTAGACTCATCCAGGCTGCTGAGGAGCACCTGATACTGTAGTGCCTGAGTTTCTGTACTTAAGAAAATGTACATGAAGTAAATCATTATGCATTATCTGCAGGGTCTGAATGGAACTTAAAGCCAAAGGTCCCCGGTTCCTTCAGCCCACATGTCGTGATGTCTCTGGGCAAGCCACTGAAGCCAAACTTGCTGAATAGATTCATAGATTTCTCCTGTGTGAACAATATTTGATGTAAAAGCACTTTGAGTGGTCCAAAAGACTACAAAGGCACCATACAAGTACAGCCCATTTACCATAAGCCAAGAAATGTACTGCTGTGGACACCTAAAGAATCAACATCAGTTTAAATGTACACTATATTTAGAACCTTTTCACTGCATCAGAGAGCCTTTTCCAATGCAGAAATTAAACCACTCTTTTTCTCTTTGCTCTCTTTGTGAGGGAAAATTACTTTTTTTTTTTTTTTAGTCAGTGGAGTCTGGTGGCTTTAAACGGAGAGAGGGAATGGCTTCATTTCCCTGCAGGAAAGGGCTTTCTGACAAGTGTTGAAAATATTCTGTTTTTTATTCAGTTATTGGACTTTTTTAGGTGGGCTAAGATACGTTTTACAATGCTTAGTATCTGTGCTGGGAAGGGGGTGTACTGACTGCTGTAGGTGCTACACTGACTATGGATCAGTACCTCATACACCCCCCACTTATATGTACAGTATATATACTGATATATGTATAACGCCACTTGTATCCCTTTGAGGAGATAAAATGAAGTAGTTTTCTAGTGAAATTGCTGCAGGTCTTGCTAGACATTGTCTATACCCTCCATTGTACACGTCTTCTGCAGGTGGGGCTGGTGTATATGTTCAATCTGATTGTGGGAACAGGAGCTCTGACGATGCCCAAAGCCTTCGCTACAGCTGGTTGGGTGGTCAGCATAGCACTCATCTCCTTTTTAGGATTCATGAGGTGAGTCAGAATGTCACAAGTCTTTGGTTTCTACATAAATTGAGTTTAAGTATGAGATCTTGATCTTGTGATATTGAGGCGTATGAACAAAGACTGTTTGAGGAGACCTTACAGTGCTGTGGATTATATAAAGTGTAAGGCTGCTCAGTGCATTCATCTTAAGCTAAGTTATAATAAATAAATATGAACATAACAAATACAAGGTTATGAATATGTTTGCGTTTTTATTAATTTAGAAGTGTGAGCTCATTTAAATACATCAAGTAAACACTGAAGTTGCTCTTAAATTCAAGATGGTAGTGCTTTTTTTTAAGGGAGAAGATTTCCTTCTCTCACATACTTGCAGAAACTTGTTTTCACGTGAAGCAACGATTCGCCCTGGATAGCAGGTAAAATGTGCTACAGGGAGAAATGTCAGGCAGACCTGTTAGTGATTTCGACAGAGCGTGGGAAAAACATCACATTATTTGCTCCAACTGAGAAAAGTCTCTTCCACACAGTCAGACCAAACTGTGTAAATTCAGGAGTAACAAAACCCCTGATTAAATAAAATAGAATGTAAATAGGAAACAGGAGGCAGATGTGGAAAATGCCAGCTGCTGCTCTCGTCTCTGTGAAACATATGGTGGTGGTGCAAAAGTATGATATATTTGTTATGCACGAGTATTGCTCTACACTGGGGTCATTAATAGCGTCTCAATAACATCAACAACAGTCTTATCCTTCCTTCCTCCGTCTCCTCTCACCAGCTACATGACCACCACGTTCGTGATTGAGGCGATGGCGGCAGCCAATGCTAAGCTACGCTGGAAGAGGGCAGAGCATGAAGAGGTGAGATAACAAACTGTGGTGGAGCAGAGTATTACTCTATATGCAAATGTATCTTATAGGATGTTGGCTGGACTGATGATTCTCTGTTTGGTATAAGAATCAAGTATATGTTCCTCTCTGGCACTGGAGAGCTTGTCTAATAACATGGCACAAAAAAGTGGAACAGATGTTCATATAAATGCTGCACAGGGACTTTTCCTTAGCTCTGCTTAATGTGCTGTCAGATCTTGTGTAGAAGCCTATTTAGGCAGCTAATAACAGAGTGGGTTTAATCTTTTTTTACAGAGATAAACCAGTGAAATAATCTGTGTCAGAATAAACACAAATCAAGAGTGATTTCACCCAGAGAGAGTGATGGTGTGCTTAAGTTGAACCACATTGCAGACAGATTAGAAAAAAAACAAAAAAAAAGACAAAACTATCCTTTCTTCCTTTAGAGCGCACCGGATCCAGTGTGTTTCCTGGATTCTCAAAATAGACTTATGCAAATCCTGCTGTGGGACAGATTTGGCTCTGAAAACACAAATACTGGATAACATGGGAGCGTGCAGTCAGCAGTAGTACTCTCAGGATAAAACTGTTTTACAATGGATTTATATTGTTGTAACATTGCTGATGTGGATTTCTCACAATTTGCATTGCTCACTGACAGTAAAAGTGCAGAATCATCAGTCTACCTCACTGAGTTGAGTTAAAGCTGGACTTATACTTTGTGCAAGGGTTAGTGGCTTGTTATAGATAGCCAAGGCAAAGGCTTTGATTTTCTAGTTCTGTACGTTAGGTGCGTTAGGTCAGGACTGGAGAACAGTGTCGCCTGTCACAGGGCTCAGCAGATTCAGGACGGGACAGCCTGATACCCACTGCAGGCCTTACATCAATTAAAACATCATCTAACATGAATACTGGGCTTCCATAGGAATGCTCCCAATTTGGCACATTTTCCTGTGTATTGATAAGAGAACAGGGGTCAGCCACAATCTATTGCTATGATTACATTCTTCCATTCACTGTGAGAGGGGAGCGTGGTCAGCAGGGTGAGCAGATATCTAAAGCTTTCTTCACATGACTTAAAGCTTCCCTGTGAAGTTTTGACCTCCGGCTGTTTCCTCTATGTGTAGATCCTTGTTTGTTTATCTCGTGCATGCCGAGGAGGTCGCACACGCACCCGTGCATACATGTGATACGGTACATATTCCCACCAAAGGTTTCACACTATTTCACTGATCAAGATGTGCAGCAGTGCTCCAGCAAAGTCAGGGAAGAAGAAGGCTGCAAGCTAGTTAAAACATGGTAAAGGACAATGTTCCTTCAGTTGTTTATCCAAAACAAGAATTGCCCTGAGCCAATCCCAGCTGACTTTGGGTGAGTGAGGTGGAGTACACCCTGGACTGGTCGCCAGTCAATCACAGGGCTGACACACACAGACAGATAGCTATTCACATTCACACCTACGGGCAGTTTAGAGTCACCAATTAAGCTAACCTATGTTTTAGGACTGGCGGAAGCCGGAGTATCCGGAAAGAACCCACACAAGTACGGGGGAACATAGAGAGTATAAAGTACACAGAGAGTTCCAGTCTGGATTTGAGAGGCAACAGTGCTAACCTCTGCAACACTGTGCTGCCCCGAATATCTATACCAATCATTCAAAACGTCATGATAACTGAAGTGAAGGTCGCTGCTCTGGGATCCTTTTTAATCATAGTCCATATTCGACATTTAAGACGCCTGGCAGGAAACATCTTGGCAGTGTTCAAGTATTTCTGCAGCACTAAAGCTGAGTGACCTTTCCTATTAATTATGTTGGTAGTTTATCACAATAGACATCTCTTCCTCTTCACATTTGATACAATGATTGTTTTTATTTGTAGCACCATAAAATAATTAGACTATAGAATATTTCATGTTTGAAGCCTGAAATGAAGTCTACTCTGAAATCCAAGGCTCTATATTTTATTTAAAGAGCTGTGGTTCTTTTATTGTCCAATCGTAGCAAAAGTGAAATGTGTCTCTTGCCACCCGTCTATAAGAAAGCCAATTTGTATGAAGCCGTCGGCATAAGGCTGCATTCGATTACCAAGGGGAACGACTCGGTCTTCAATCATTTTTACTTTGACTAAGAAAAAGACTTTGTGCACTCAAAATGGCTTGGCCTTTGCTTTTTGTTTCTCCCCTGGTACAGAAGTCATCTTGCTTAATGCTTGTGGGTTTCCAGTTGAGGAGTTATGAGCTCAAAGAAAATAGCCTGACTCTAACTGAGGCCCAAACACTTGGCCTTGATTCATGGCTCCTGTACACCTCTCAGCCTTTTCCTCCCACATAATGGAAAACAAGAGAGGCAGAAAACTGGAAATGTTTGCCGCTGAATGCTTTTTATTATTCTCTGCTTGAGTGAAGCATATTAGCAACCCATGCATGACATATGTCTTGCAAGAAAAGTCTCATATAAGTTTATTGTGCAGAAAGGGGAAAGTTGAGATGATGAGTAAGAGAGTGGTCCTTCTGTCTGCATTGTTTGCTGAAGAAATACTTTTAAACCAGCTCATATGGATTTGTAGGAAAAGATTAAGCAAAGTATCAGACTTTGGCCTTAAAATATGAATCGATGAAACGGCTGAACTTTTTAGAGGACATTCCAACTGCGTCAGGGACTGTGGCCTGAAATATCACAAAACTGGTTGTATTCCATCTAAGGCTGAGTGACTAAGTGGTTAATGTTTGGCAGTGGCTGGGATGTGACCGCCCTCTGCTGGAATTTGAAGTGGGGTGCGACAAGATTGCATAAACGTCTTCAAAAAGTTCCAACATGGACTGAATTCTCACATATTCTCTCCCCAAATGTTATAAAGAAATGATTCCCATGCTTTATTTTACCAGTCGATAAATTATATAAACTATAAAATCTCCTGAAAAGAAATGTAGCAGGGAAACTAAACACTCTAAACAGTCAATAGGTTAGTTAATTATGTTCAGGTTAGGAGGTGATTTCCAGAGGAATCTTCCATTTAAACCCAAGTGGAAAATATTGTTTTATTATTAATTTATCATTAGATATTATATAGGGGCTGCCACTACTAGTTAGTTCAATTAATCTATTGATTGTTATCTCGGTTTATAAAGTGTCTGGAAATTGTGAAAAATGCCTAGCACAACCAAAAGATATTAGCTTTACAATGAAAACTAATGAAAGAAGCAAATATAAATTTGAAAACCTGTCTAGGGATCTAGACCCCCTACAAGGGGTTGTGAGGGGTTCATCACATGATTACAAGATGAACAGCTCACAATTCAAACACTCTGTAAGGGGAGTCGCGTGTAGCCAGATGGCAAGGTTGTCTATATGAAATTTGAATGTGAATTTGTCATCTATACAAATGCAAAGGTGTTTGTATTTTGTAACTCTTTCTATAGTGGATCCTTGTAAAGTGGAAATATGAAAGACTATCGTTACTTTTTAGCTTTAAAAAATAAGATAAATGGTACATGGTAAATGGACTGTACTTGCATTGTGCCTTTCCAGTCTTACACTACATCCATTTCACCCATTCACACACCATTCAAACACTGACGGGAGGTTGCCGATCCAGCAGTAGGAAATTAGCCTGTCACACACACTCACACACCGACGCTGTACTTCAGGAGCAATTTTAAAAATAAAACTTTATTTTATGTGCATTCTAGATCTTCAAGTGCAGGTGGGAGCATGGGAAAGGGATGTTGCAGGTTCTAGTTGAGCAGAGACCACAATACAATGAAATATATATATATATAATTATATATATATAATATGAAATATAATATATATGAAGTATCATCTGTGTATAAATGTGCATGACAGTTACAGATGAGAAAATATTATTAGTATTACTTTTAAAAACAACTGGACCCAGAATTGAACCTTGTGGAACACCGTTAGTAACTGATAATCAATATATTGCATGTTTGCTTGGTATTTGACTGTTTTAGAAAGCTGTTTTGACTTTTTTCATCATTGCTTGTTTGTGTTATTCTGTGACTTTTGTACTTTAAAAAGTTAGTTTAGATTCAACATAATTTTTGTGAAACACACAGTAACACAAACTAACTCATTGAGGCAGCGGTACACCAGCAACTCCTGTGTTCTACGAGGTAAAATTACTGTCAATGGACTCTGGTGGCTATGAAGAGAGCTGTATAACTGCTGTTTCTGGTTTAAGAAGAAAGGGATCTATCTCTGTAGGGATCCTTTCCGTGCTGTTGTTAGACTCTTTGAGCCTGTCAGTGGAAAAAAGACTTTTAGAGGAAGTGTTTTGATCAGGCGCAGTTGCCCCAAAGGATTACATTACAGCTGTTGCAGCCTGTTTTGCAGCTGCCAGTTTGGGTGATCCACTGGACCAGTGCCAAAACGTTTTGTACCTACTAGCCATTTTGAACCCAAAATATGTAAAGTAGCACCCAGGTTTATATAATACTTACTTACCCTTTAAAGCATAAACAGCCATCTGACTCTCTCTTGACCATGTTAATCTTTTTTTGGGGTGGCTAATGTTTGCTGTTGCTCGCTTGTTGTCTGTCACAGAGCCATTAGCTCCTGTCACTCCTCAACTCCTCTTCCCCCCTCAGTCCCAGCCAGCATGTCATTTATTAATTCAGCTGATGACACTCACAAAGTTGACTCTCATTGACAGCTAATTGACATTAATCTGCAGAGAATTTGTGAGATTATAAAAAAGCAATGTGTGGGTATGTGATTGGTGTAAAGTCCTGTATTCTCCAAAGTGCTTCCCAGCTGTTGCTTGTAATTTCCAGATGTTTCCTTCCCCTGCGTCACACACAGAGCAAATAAATGCTGTGCTAATCGCTTGTAACCTGACTGTTGTTTATGTTATGAAATTAGGAAAACAGGCAACCAAAATAGACAATCATCACAAACAGGCCATCATTATCTCCACAGGTCGATGACAGCGACTCCACCTCTGAGTATTCGGATGATGATATCACGGGCCGTGGCCGATCGGAGCCGGAGACCAAGCCCATCTTGTCTGTTCGTGAGTATCGTGACTACCACAAGTATTTATGGTGCATGCGTGTTATTGCGGTCACTTTAAACTGGACTGGACGTAGTTGCATGCTGGTAAAATCAACAAAATCCTAATATAAGACGAAACAGGAAGGTCATCATCACCCTGAAAATCTGAAAGTTTGAGAAATGATTCATGTGACTTTTTTTTTAAATCATCCATCCCTTTTGTTAGTTTTTGCTTCTTTTTAGGCACAAATGCTACTTTTTACTAAAACTGCTTACTGGTAGTTTAAGTGAGAGGGAAATGTTGACCGTTCGACGTGGGAGACCACTGTCTCCTGTTTCCCATGAAGTCGCACGTTTGTGGACCTCCTCCATGTGAGGTTTTGTGGTGCAGGCAGAACATCACATTACTTACACCTTTGTTCCTGACAGTAAAGAGTTTAAGTGGTACTTTCAGTGATTTACACAAATGACAGATGCTGTTTTTTCTGTGTGTACAGTCTCTGGCAAATACATGTATGTGGGGGGTTCATTGGGGATAAATTGGCCTAAAACCCTTGTACTGTGAGCCTGGCTTAAATGACCCATACAACCTCCTGAAGGAACTCAAGAACCTCCTTAATGACCAACAGAACCTCCTAAATGACCTCTAACCTTCCAAATACCCCCTAGAATCTCCTAATGGGACCCTTAGTACCTCTTTAGTGATCACTAAAACCAGGTGACCCCTAAGATCCCCTCACTGATCACTAGATAATGTTAAAAGATCCCCTGAACCTTCTCAGTTACCAGTTAAAGGATCCCAAGACCTCTAGAACTCCTTCAATGTCTACTCAACCCTCCTTAACAGCCCCCTCGATCCTCTTAAAAGACCCCTAGAACCTTCTTTAGATTCTCAGAATAATGCAGAAGAACAGGTGCACGAAAGGAAAGTGAAACCATTGTTTGATTTGACATTATACCCCCATTGTTTATTTACTAAGTGTGGCGTCTGTGTTTTCACAGAGAGATCGGGAGGTCACGTCGATCATTTCGACATTGTGGAGCGCGTTGAGATGGGTCAAATGGCCTCCATGTTCTTCAACAAAGGTAATATTCTTCTGGCCTCCAGGTTCTACTATCACTGCCCATTATTCAGTTAACTGCTGACGCCACCATCATCAGCCACGTGTAACATTTATGGAGGAGCACTGAAGGTTGTGCGGGCTTATTCAAGGAAGATTTCTTTTTTTTTTTTACCCCATTTCTGTCCAGTCCTCACATTCACAAAGGAGGGCTGCTGGCTCTCTAATTGAATGTAATTATATATGGATAAATTGCCTTTGGTTGTAATTACCTGTTTGAGACTTAATCGCGGCTGTTAATGTGTGTTGGAAGAGGTAAAGCCTGTACCTGTGGCGAATACTGTAAGGCTTCTGCCTGAATGATTTGGGACTTAATGAACCCTCTTGTGATGGTAAATTGAAAGCAGAATGTGGTTCACCTTGAACCACACTGAACAACCTCACGGCTTTACATTCCTCATTCATACCAGTGCATTGTCCCGGCCATGTCTTCATGCGGCACCCCCTTCTCCTCATCTACTCCCTCCACTTGTCTCCTTGCATTACGCCGACAGGCTCTTCTTAAGCAGATGCGAGTGACTCAACAGTCTGCAGCATCCCTGTTGTCGCAGGAATAAAAGAACAACAAAAGGTCAAAGCTCTGACAGCATCATCTATGTTGACATGTTCTCTTCTTCACCATTTCAACACTAGGTGGTGCACTCGACACACCCGCACACACAGTCTAACACTCAGCTCATGTTCACACCCACACGTGTGAACGCACTCATGCATGCCATCATGCAGCTCATGCTGTTAAAGCTGCAGTGTGCTTCCATCCATTCAGCCTCTTGTCACTCAGCTCGAATGTCATGTTTGTTAAAGGTGAAGTGCTGAAAAAAAAACCCCCTTTGCTCATGACCTTAACCACCATGAAGCAAACTGTGTGCAGGTGAGGCACGTGGATTTATTGATTGGTAATAAGGAAATGAGTTTTGTCTCTCTCCCCATGCTTTGGGAAAGCTGCCCAGTGACTCTAATCAGAAATGAATTAGATAGGCACGAGTCCCAGCACATGCTGAACGAGGGGAGGGGAGGGGAGGGGAGGCGCAGCTCTTTCGTCTATCCTGACAGCACCGACCTGCTCTCCTTCTACCTGCTATCCAGACTTTTCATACCTGTGTGCGAGGGTCCTGAAATGTGATGTAAATGTAAATAATGCAATGTAGATTTGAGTTTTGCAATGAGACCAAAACACCAAACTTGGCCCTGACTTATGCACACAGTCGGTGGTGGAAGCAGCTACATGGCACTTCAGTGTGGGACTGATGACCAGTTACTGCAGTGAGAGTGCGCCCTCAGCGGCGGAGGTGGCTGCAGCCAGCAGGAATGCACAGCAGGTCTTGAGGCGGATAGTATGCTAGGGCAGTGTTTCCCAAACTTTTTTCCTGCTGACCCACTTTTTAGAAATGACAAAGCGTCACGGCCAAATTCACTGTAGGCCTTATGTCCAAATCCAGAGAAGAGCGAATTTGTGATTGAATAATGTCCCTTATCATTTTTACTGCGTTATATTATGAGGTAAACCAACCATTTCAGTGAGATATATGTGTGATAAATCAAAGCTTTGTTTTATGCAGAGCCATTTAAACAGAGCCACATGTTTACGTTATAAATGAGACCAAATAAATGCATTTGGTTTTGTTATTTTATTTTATCTCATTGTTCAGGCAGTGGTAGACCAGCAACTCCCATGTTGTGCAAGGCAAAATGACTGTTTTTGTCAATGGAGTCTGGTGGCTTTGAGAAGAGTGACACAACGGCTGTTTCTGGTTGAAAGAAAACGATCTTGCATGTTAATCTTTGAAGGGATCCTTTGTGTAATGTTGCCAGACACTTCAAATAACTGTCAGGGGCAAAAACAAGCACGTTTTTTTGATCCGCTGCTGTTCCTTCAAAGGATTATTTTGCAGCCAGTTTCATGGCTGCCAGCTGAGGCTACCTACTGGACCAATTTTTAAACTTTTTTTACCCACCAGTTACTTTGAATCCTAAGTATGCAAAATATGGCCCAGGTTGAAAAATACCAGACTTATCTTTTCATCAGTAATGTTGTAGACTCTGTGCCAGTGGAGACCGCTAATGGAAAGGATTCTGACAGCCACTCAGCCTAATGATAATTTATGTAAAAACATGCTGAGGGCTGATAAAATTGTCAAGAAAGTTACAGGTCAATGGATGCACAAATATAGGTACCATAGATTGTATCTGATTATTACACTGCTTTGTTACATATTTCATTCTGATTGGTCAATTACGGCATTTTTCTTGATAAAAATAATTTTCAAATAAATCATCAAATTAATTTTTTTTATTTAAATTTTTGTCAAATTGTGTATTTCTTTAGTATGAAGCCACGTAATGAATAATGTACATCATGATTCGTCCTGCCGATCATCACCCTGCCGGGGTTCATTTTGCAAAAATGACCGACTGGCTGCACATCCCTTCCATTCTTTATTGTGCCTGTTTATCAGTGGGAGTGTAAGATTCAGTTCAGGAAAACTTAAGATGGTTAATGTTTAATCATTGTTTTATCTAACGCCGCCATCACAGCGAGGTTGGTTGGTGCAATTTATGTCAGAGCTGAAAAAAAGTGATTTATCCATTCATTTGCACTAACAATTGTTGCCATTTGTTTGGATTCTTTTTTACCAAAACTCATTCATTCATTGACTTCTTGTCAACCTGGACTTATTTCATATTGTTCTGTCATTTTACAAATCAGGCAATTAATAGATGAATCAAGATGATAAATCGGCATATTAATACATAATTGGTGTGTTATTACTAATTTTATAGTTTTGTACTTGAAATAATTTGCAAAATCCAAGAATAATTACAATCAGGCCTTTAGGAGCTATTTGTGCACATCTAGAGTGTTTACACCAAAAGGTCTTAAAATCTAAATCTCAGTCCTCTTATAAGGGAAGGCTGTGCAGTTTGTTAGAAGTGACATCTTAATCCAAATCGAGCCCAGGGGACGACCCTAAATTGCAAGGGATTATGGGTGTGAGGGGACAGATGTCGACATCCGATAACCAGTAGTTCCTCTTTCTTGGAAAGCAAAACAAAATCAACAGAGGGCAAACTGCAGCCTGTACTGACAGTAGTGTTCATTTATTTCTTCATGCGTACAAGTAGAGAAATAACAAGGAAGAGCGCAAACAAGTCCATCAAGTTCCAGGATGTTAGAATGGTTTTAATGCCACTTCCCCACTCTTCACAGATAATAAACTGTAGGCGTGACTGCACACTGCCTCTCTGTCCTGCACCTTTGCAGGCAATTAAAAGGCATCTCTCCCGCTGTTGAAGAGGCACTCTTAGAGGGCATTTACCTTCTTCCTGGACTGAAATTGACGTGGAAGAGGCAGCAGCGGTAAGGCAGGCTTGGAATAAGGCCACGGGTATCGTATCAGCCTGACCTGCAGCCACTGACAGGAATGTTGATGGGGGCTGGTTTATCTGCACCACTGTGGAAAGGTGTTACTATAACCTTCACATTGATGATTTGAAAGTTGATTAGAAGGCGACTTTGGCTAAAGTCACAAAGAGAGAGAGACTAACAGAGCGCTGTCCTTGCATCAGTATCTTGTCTCAGCTTTTCTTACCCCTGAGATGTGATGTGGTGGTTAACATGGCGGCTGTGCAAACAGCAGGATTGTTTCTTCAGTGTGAGCCGTCCTTCCCCTGACATACGGAGGGCCATGGCGACGAATAGTAATTTACTCTGCTGTAACCCGGCCTTCTGTATTTAATGAGAGCCAAACATGGGCACATCCATTTTTAATACTTCAGTGACTTTTACTTAAATGTCATACTTGAGCATTGAGAGCACTGGCAAATGAAAATCTGAGTGCCTGAGCCACTGGGAAAATCCATGGGCACGTTTGCTTCAGCTTGCAGCCCAATCATTTTCCATAAGCCACTGCTACAACAGTTTCCTGTGTCAGCTTGCTAAGAGATGCACTTGGAGTATCTTATAATGGCTAACTGTGATCAACTGATTGATTTTACAAGTTGCGTCTCAGGAAAGAAGCTTGCCCCATCAAAGCTGGATTTGTTTCTCTGTATTATTTAGATGTAGTCTGGTCTGGTATTACTCTCTGTTTTGTTTGGAAAAACAACAGAACCAATCAGAGTTGTGTTTGCATGGTTAGGCATCATTGTGCTGTGCCAGAGCCAGAGAATGGTTCTAATCATGGATAAGATCAGCACCATACAGGCAATACTCATATCCCAAGTGTTCAGTGTTGCTTGGCTCTGGGCTTCTTTCTTTCCAGGGATTTTTGAGTTTACTCCTGTGCCTCCAGTCGTGGATGTAAAAACGTGGCTTTGGTGCGATTAAGTGCTTTAGTCAGTTTTTTAAGCATTTGCTGGTTCAAGATTTGCAAATGTGAGATTTTGCTGCTTGTCGGTGTACTTTATTGATTCTCTTTAGATTTTGGACTGGCGGTCAGACAAAACAGGACAACTGATGATGTTTTGATCTGCAGAATAATCAATAATGAAATGAGTCATCATTTGCAGCCTTCGTGTCAAAGGTGTTAACTATTGATTTTCTGTCATCGTGTACTGACTGAAGAAATTCAGTCTGTTATCTGCATTACAAACAAGCTGTGTTGACTAAGTAGACCTAAATTGGCCATTTCTTACATTGTACTGGCCTATTTACTTATTTTCAGCTATGGTGCTGGCTCCATGCAGATTTGATCCATAGTCTTGGCTCAATGGTTCTTGGTTCACTCTGATATTCCCATAATAAGCGAAATTAAAATATCAAAGGAAAAAGATTAATGAGGTGAAATCTGAAGTCAAAATGTACTTTTGATGTGACAACGGTAGATTCTAATGAGATATATGTGACCGAACACCATGAAAACGTACCTTTACTGATGAAGTGAGAGACAGCTTTTTATAGAAGGATACTTAAATAACAATTCCCATCCCTTATATGTAATGTACAGTATTCTCTGCATACGGTGGTACAAGAGCCTTCCCATATTATGCATTTAACAAACAGTGGATGTTTCTTCTGTAGCTGCTCACAGAGGTTGTCAGGTCTGCTGTCAGTCAGAAGCAAAGTGATGATGGATAGGGAAGCGTTTCACAGCTACATGAAAGCTCCTACATCAAGACCTATTTTGCAGCGTTTTTGCCTGCGGCTTTGGGTAATTGGGAAATATTAGTTACAGTGCCGTGAAGGCCTGCATCCCTGTGGTCATGCAGAGCTCTCGCCTTGCTATCGCTTACTGACAGCGGCAGCAGAGTACAGTACGTCCTGATTCTGCTAGCTGCCACTGGGACACTAATGTGCCTCGTCCAATGTTGTGCCACAGGAGACATTTATTCGTCTAAGTGTAGAGGATTTGTTTCTTCAGCTGACAATGTGAGAAAAAACTCTAAGAAATAATTAATGCTCCTTCTTTCTCCTTAACCTTAATGTCACATTATCATATACTGCTTTACGGCCACTATTTCTCCAGTTGCTTCACTGCAGGACGATCATACTGTACTCTACATTCAAGGGTGCATGAAAATAAGTATCAGAGTTGTACCTTTTTGTTGCTGCACCAGCACACAAAAAGTAAATAGTTTAATAGCTTATCAAGTATCACTCCCAAGAGCAGCCGATGTAGTCTTTTTCACCGTGTGAATATTCACTTTGTAATGACACGTGTTTTTTAATTACTTGGGCTGGAATGAGGATCCTATTGATGATGCAGTACTGATACCAGAACCATACTTTTAATACCTTGCCTTGACAAATATGATATTTATTTCTTTTAACTCTTCTGTCGCTGAATGTAAAATTTAGATTTCAAATGAGTTAGAATTCGAAGCGTTCCTTACTGTGCGGCTAAACTGAGGATGAACTAGCAAAGTTAGAAGTGGTGACTAACAGAATTCAGTCAGGATACATTTTCACTGTCAACAAGTGCAAACAGAAGTTCATACAATGGGTCGTGTCATTCGTTCATCATTTGCATCTTTCTTTTTCAAAGTATTGATTAGATTTAAATGAACCGAGGCTGAAGCGTAAGATTTCAGTCAGTGCAGTCATCTGTTATGATTGCCTCATTCAGTGTCAGTTAATGCTTTTTATTGATTTATTTCAAGTTTCTGTCGACATGGAATATAATGCATATTACCACTTTTCAGTAGCACAACGCCGGACTCTCCTTGTTGTAGCCGGTTTTCTCTGTCCAGTCTCTAATGCTGGCGTCTGACTTTGTTCAGCCTTTTTGTAGCCAGATGAATGGTTGTTTATTGTGCTGCCACTTCCTTATGTTTTCAACTTCTATCACAACTTAATCTACCGTTTGATAGGCACCCTCGGCGCTTAATTCATAAAAGAATCAGTGTAGCCTGTAAAGCTGCAAATCTGTCACTTTTTATTTCTTTTTAATGGAGTCTGTGCTCTAATTTCCTTGTCAGTAATGAATTAGCTGATGGGTCCAGTTGGACAGTTGAACCCCCTTCTGAGAATTCAAGAGCATGATGGATGTGTGGTGCACTGTGATGATCTGTCTGCTGCTTGAAACTCTCGATCTTGTCTTGGCAAAGGCGGCCGGGCCGGGCTCAGCCTGGCAGTGGAGTGCGTGGATGAAAAGAAAAGGGCAGATGGTTAAGAGCTCGCTGCTGTGGAGAGGAAAGGCTGACGAGGAAAATTTCCTTCACGGTGTGATTAGCTTTTTAATTAATACTATTAATATTTTTCATTGCGCCAACAAGATGTTCCTCTGCTGTCCCAGAAAAAGGACGGAGAGATAAAAGGAGCAGAGGTGTGGATGTGTGTGCATTTTAATAGAGATGGCACCATAGTGTTAAAGACGGGCACCCATGGTCAGTCATCTGGATTTCATGATGAGGTGTTTGGACGGCTGTTAGAGAGAAGAAATGCTTCTTCTTGTTTCTTGTCACTTTTGTTTTATTTAATTTGTCCTGAACAGCCCCCCGCCCTCCCCTCCCCCCCTTTGGAGGACTACATTTACTTTCTTTTTATTCTACTTCATGAGGAATAGACAAAGAACAGTTCTTTACATAGACAGAGTCTTTCATTCTATGATCTTGTCATTTTTGTCTTCCAGTTGGCGTCAATATGTTCTACATCTGCATCATAGTCTATCTGTACGGAGACCTGGCCATCTACGCTGCAGCTGTGCCCATATCACTAATGGAAGTTGCCTGGTAAGACTATTCTCTGTCTTTATTGTGGAATAAAACTTATATATAGATGGATTTTATGGACGTTCTCCTTGAAGAACATTTGGAACATTTGCTAGTTTCCGTTTTGGCAAGACAGACCACCTCCATCTTCATGACATTGTCTCTGCTGCCCCCCCGCTTTGTTGTCACCTTCTGAACTCAAGATTAAGACAATAAAGCAGTGGTGACAGAGGCCTTTAGGCCTGCTGACCTCTTACTGGTGCTCCTGGCATCTCAGTTATGTTGACTTGCTTCCAGACAGATTTTTATTGGAAGTCAGTTGGCCAGACTGGGTGAAAATAAGGTATTTGATATTGTTATGGAAGATCCTGGGCCACAGAAATAGCCATTCCCTCTTTAGTATTTTAGTGAGACGTTCTCAGAATGGTGACAGTTAAGTTTCTGACAGTGATGTTTCTGATAGTTTCAGGCAGTTTGAAAAGTTTGAAACAAAGTTTGATGTTTAAACTGCCACTACTTGATCTGAATAGCTTTCTCTGACATCAGTGTTTAGAGTCAACTAGAATAAACTTATAGCATAGCTTTGAATATGTGTTGACCTATGAAACCAACAGCAGCACTTGTTGGTCTCATTTGTAAAGATGTCAACCACACACAAACAAGGTGGTTAAATCTCCTCTTCTTGATCCTCTAGAAGCTGGTTCTACCTCTGTTCAGTCTCCTGCTGCATTCTGCGACTATCTACAGCGTGTTTTAATACAGCTAATCTCATCATTACATTGTTGTTTTCATTAACAGTTTTTTGCCTCTGTTCTCAGACAACAGATAAACAATCTCCCTCTTCTCGTGCTGCAATGCTAATCAGATAATTAGTATAACAATATAAAGACAGTAAATGTGACATTGTCAGATTTAGCCATAATGGAACAACCAAACGTGGACCCAACAGTGTGAGTCTGTACACCCAACTTGAGCCATAATTGCAACTAAACAAAACCAACAAAAACACACTGAGATTATTTGTTAGAACAGCTTCTTTCCTAAAGCCCATCTGGCATCATTCAGTTAAGGCGTTAAGGCATCAAGGCAGTTCGAGAACCTGTTTGGACCCAGTGTCCATATTTGAACTGGTTCCAGATCAGCATCAGTATGTCACACGTCGCGAACCAAGGACCACTCTTGTCCTGGGCTAGAAATGGGATTATCGAGACGTTCAGTATCGATAAGAATGGTAATGGTAAAGGTAATTACTTTTCCTCAAGAATGTAATTGCTGTCCGTAGCATTCGCACCAAGCAGCACAAATGTGCCGGTTAACGTAACTCTCAAGCAAAGTGGGTCTGTGAAGGTTTGCTGGTTGAACCAACAGCAAACAGGCACTAGCTCCAGCCCAGTGTTGGTGGAAAGAGGCTTATTATTAATACTTCACCCTCAATTAGTATTTGAAAATCTTTTAATTCAACTTTCAGTTTTCGTCATTTCTTGTCTCAATGAATTAATTGACGATGATGCTATCACCGTCGTGATTCTGAGCTGAGACTGAAGTCTCAGTGAGAACGGTCTTCTTTTTCTAATTGTTGTTGTGACAAAGTAGGCCCACTTCATCCTGTCCTGAGGCGCAGCACACTGATGCTGTCTCTTCATATTAAATCCCCCTCCACTGTGGTCCAAACCTTGCTAACCTTCCAGCAAGAATAAATGTGAGATGTAACTGAGACTTCAAAAGCAGTTTGCTTTGCCTGAAGGCACAAGCTGCAGACTTCTTAGCAGCATGGCCAGAACCAGATGATTTTACTGAGGCTCGGTCTGTCATGCAACAAAGATGAGGTGTGTGATTATTCTTAAGAGATACTCTTTAACTTTTCACAGCCTCGGCTGCACACAGCGTTAGCTTTTCCTTCATCTGGTTGTGCCGTTCATAGACATTTTACATGACAGGCTGCAATGAGAGTTCTCACTTTGAGTGTAAAAGAGCAGCAGTGATGGTCTGCAGTGTGCTTCAGCTTCAGACGGCAACCTCTTAGTGGGTTGGGGTTAATCATTAAACTCTGTTTGTTGTGTTTTGTCCTGTGCAGTGGAAACCACTCCTGCAGTGCTGGAAGTGTGAAGTACAACGACACGGACCCATGCTGGGGTTCTGTCACAAGGAAAGATGCATACCGAGTGTTTCTGGTAAGTGTTCTCGTCCCAACAGCATGCACATACCTCTGTTTACCTCCCAGTTTCTGGTCAAGTAGTTTGTACAAGGCTCTACCAGCTATCAGCCTCCTCCTTAGTATACTTTGGCCCAAACAGTCCAGCTGCAACCGGTCTGTGTACATGCGGATGTTTTTATCTCCTGTTTGAACAAGGTGTAATGTGCCAAGCCGTGCCTGCAGTTCTGTCAGATGCACCTCTGACAACATTTTCTGCCCTCTGAGTCCCTTTCTCACTTAAACTTCCCCAGACATCCAACCTCTGCAGCCCACAGGAAGTGTGTATGTGTGTGTGTGTGTGTGTGTGTGTGTGTCCTTGAAGTCTCGAGCGAGCCAAACTCTGTGATTTCCGCCCGAGCTTTAACTTTGCACTGCGACAGTGATAGATGCGCTGATCTCCTCCCGTATAATTTCTCAGCCTCCCTCCTCCCTGCTCTCTCTCTGTTCCCCAGCCTTGCTGGTATTCTAATAGAATGAGCAGACCTCAAATAATTTGCCAATGAATTAACTTTTCCCCTTTATCTCCTGTGGGATAAGCCTCTTACTGTTTGTAAGCAAATTGGAATGATGCTGATTTGTAATCTGTGGTCAGTTTGTTTACACTTGCAGTTTTGCAGACTAATTTCCCAGTTTTCATTAAACCCATACAGGACATAACATAGCATTCAGTTTGTCTTCTACATGCAACACACACATGTCTGCTGTAGGATTACTGGGTTTGTGTACTCATGCCTCTGCATGTTCGTCGTCAGTTACATCAGTCTTCGTTTCCTGAGCCGTGTTTCTTTATTGAGCTCTGCTAAATATGTATCAGAATCAGCCCATACAAGGTATTTGACTCCCATTTCTAGTGGCTTTTAATGTACCTATACACAGTTCCAAGATCAGTTTACAGAAGGGTAGAAGCAGACAAAGGTCAGCAAAACTGAATAAAGGTAAAAACAACATAAAAAGTCTACTGTTCCCTTACATTGTAAACAAGAATACAATAGTACAAAGAGTGCCAGAATAACTACTGAATGATTAATATAATAGATTACTTTATATACGTGAAGTCGGTGGATGTGTAGCGTATATGCATGCGTACATGTTTATGTACATTATATACACTGTGATTAGATTTATATTTGGCTGATGATGATCCGTACATGTTTTTTTACCCATGAAATGTTTCAAATAAAAAGTGCAAAAAACTGCATTGATCGACTTTTAGAAACACGATATTGAATCTTTGGTAATATCAGCTGACCCAAAATGTCACTGTTAGCACTTCTGATTTCACAGTGAAGCCCGAGCTCCTTCACACTGACATGAACTTATTTTAAAACACATGGAAAGTCAACAAGTATCAATAAGTTGACTTCTCAACACTTTGCTGTTTGCTGTGGTCTTCCTAGTCTTATCAGAACATTAGTTTGAACTAATAAAATCTAAACGGTATACTTGATATTGTTTAGATCTTATATGCTTAGTCTCAAAACTTGATGTAAGTGTTGAACAAAAAAGCTGAACTTGTGTCCACAAACTTTCGGTTCATTGTGTCATGATTAAAATGCTGAGCTGCTGCTGAGGAATACCTTCAATCCTCAGATGATTGCTTTTGTCTTTTGATTTTAGTTGTTAATCCTGCTAGTACACATTCTGACTTTTCTGGGATATTGTATGTTTTTATCTTGCAAATCTTCTCTCTTCTTTCTTTTTTGTCCTGGTCGGCCTTTCCTTAAATAAATCAGAATCATTAAACTGTGCTAAAACATTTAGCAGGTCCTGTTAGGATACTGTTCAGTGGGTGGAGTGCCTCTTCTCTCTGTGTCTGCGCCTTCAAAGGATCAGAGGCTCTGGCCTAAAGACACTGCCCAGACTCTGAATGATGAGTCTAAATAATTGACTATTTCTCATGAGCTGTGCTCTACCCTGTGGAAAGGGCTATCAAATCCTGCCCCACCCAGGATCCACCTGGGCTCCTCTGTATTCTCAGAGTTACATTGTGAGCTGAGCTGCAAGGACAAAGTGCCCTTCTTCCACACTGCTGAACTTGAGTGTCCGTTTTTGTAACAGACCATTTTCACTCAGGTCTTCAAGAGGTACAAAGTGTCAGTGGGGTCAGTCAGTGAAGCCATGCCCAAAATTGCTGGCTGAAAATAGGCTTAAAATATAGACTCTAAATTTGAAGCAGGGTACTCCAAAGCATCTCTGACAGCAACCCTTTGTGGCTCTTGACCGCACATTTAGGTCTCCAATGAGTGTTGCAGAGATGAAGTATTGTTGTAGGTAAGGCAGGCAGGTGAGTTAGCATCAGTCTGGTGAAAAGCTAAGGGTGTTTTTCTATTTGATTTTGGATTCTTGCAGAAAATAAGCTCAACAAACAAACTTATATGTTTTGTTCAGCAAAAGTGTTAATGCCATCAGTGGAGCCAAAAAGCTAACGTAACACCACGATCAATTCTACGGTTACCACCACAAAGCCACACTACAGTTTGAAAAAACTACTATCATAAATACTCTTAACTGATAAATATACAAGTTGGACAGTTTGAGTCAGAATAGTTTGCAAGAGTGTGAGTATGGACCCAACAAGAGGCTGTAAAGGTGGACTAGTGAGGAGGTGAATGTGCGTGTTCGGCATGATGACGCTTAATATCCCAGACAACCACCTGTTTTTAGGACATGGAAAAGCTTCTAAATTCAAGAGAGGGGTATTTATTTTATGGTGTAGAACGTAGAACATTAAATTCTCTCAAGATTGTGTTTATCACAGACCTTATTAAAGGCATCCAACCGAAAACCAATTAAAAACACACATTGATTTTGAGACGAGACAAACTCATTATCAATCAAATTATCAACCTATCTGACTTTTTTTTTATTACAAATATATCAAACAAATATGAATGCATAACTCTTAAAAATCAGTGCTGGAAAGAAATATATACATAAAGGTTAAAACACAGAAACAAAAAATGGAAATCATATATTTTCTCATCAGGATCTTAATTTTTCAGTCCAAAATAGCTGATTGCTTTTTCTTTCAAACTTGAAACACAGGATACCAACACCTCGTCCACCTCCATGCTTAGACACCAACTGTAAATCCAGAATGCCTCCCCATTTAAGTAGCGATTTCTCTATTTGAAAAGACTTGCCTATATGTAAAGTAAGACACTTAATGGTACATTTTCATACGAGATACATTTCTTTCTTACATCACAGTGTCATTTTTGTGCTCTACTGTGTTTGAGTTTCCTAGTTTTTCCAACATATCCTTTCCCGTGTCCACATGTCAAGAAAAAGGTCACCAGATAATATCATAATTATACTTATTTATGATATACTATGATATACATGGCAACAGTTACATGTTGTTCTCACCTTCCCCCTGTGTAATTTAGTTTTTCTTGTCCTCAGCACTGAGTCTGAATCTTTTATTCAGTTCCTGTTATTTAATTTGTACTGTACATGTAGTTGCAGGGCTGTATGTTTAGGGTGGATTACTGGACAGCAGCGGTGGCCTGCAGCAGTGTTGTCTATTTGCCAGAGTGTGATAAGGGAGCTGCTTGGCTGTGTCCAGGGGAATCATTGGGGTTGATGCTAGAGACTTTACTGCAGCCATAACATTTTTAGAGTTTAGAAAATGACGGGAGATTAAAGAGCAGCCTGATTATGGTGTTGCTCTAAAGAGCTTTAATCCCTGTGTGGGTGATTGGTGCTGAGAGAAGCAAAGAGACAGTAACGGAAGTTGATGTCAGAGGGATTTGGACGGAGGGAGTTGTTGTATTGATGGATGAAGTCCTGCAGGATGAATTGTTGTCCACATGAGTTCAGAAGCCTTCAGTGACCTCTCTCCTACAACTGGACTTCTTCTGGACCCAACACTCTGTGAATGTTTTTAACTATCTGTCTGCATCATCATCTCATATTTTACAGTGTAGGTATCAATTCATGGTTTTCTGATTAATAGACAAATATTTTGTCCATAAAACACCAGAAAAATGAAGTGAAAAATGCCTAATGAAAGTCTCCAGAGCTCAAGCTGATACACTGATTTTTTCTTTTTTGTCCAACCAACAATTCAGAACCCAAAGATCTTCAGTTTACAATAATATAAAACAGAGGAAGCAGGGAAACATGTAGAAAACATGTGAAAATTGGCTTTTTTACTTGATAAACAATAAATTAATTATTAGTATTCCTGCTGATAAACAGATGAATCATTTTTGCATCAATAAAAGCAGTTTAACAGGCAGGTTTTTATCAGAGTTCCTTGTCATTGACCTTATTAATTGGGTCCCTTCTGCCTCGATTTGAGGTTCTTAGATTTTACGCGTGAATCAGTTCAGCGGTTTTGGCAGGTTTCCCCCAGATGACTGCTCCGCAGCAATTGGGGTGCTTTGTTCGCAGTGGACAACAGATTGTGGGTTATTTTTAGGTTTGAGAACAGCTGTCCCTGTGCAGATGACTAGACCTTTACCAACAGCACTCCTGATAGACACTAAGGAAATGAGGAGCGATGAGGGAAAGTGTGAAAAAAACATCCAGCCTGAAAGCTGGTTTGGGTCTTCAGTGTTGACCCTCTTTGTAATCCTCTGTTAGTAATTTCAGCGTTGTTTCAACAGGCCACTGTTTTTATCTAACCTTTTGCTGAAAGTTTCTTGAACTGTGTGTTGTTTTCTGCAGATTGCCTGACCCTTGTTTCACTTTAACACTTGGAGGGCATGTTTGAATTTAGTGTGTTTTTCGACATCACAGTTTCTTTTTAGCTCCACACCTCAGGCCCCTTCCTTCATCATGTGTCATGTGTCGCATCAGCTGAGTGTCACTTTTGACACTGACACTCAGCCTACAGGGGAACTGGGGTATATGTGTGGTTTCCACAAAGATAAATTAGCTGAACTCTGCTTGATCCTCACAGTGATCCGTCCAGTATTGTCATGTTCATTTTTACGCAGCTATCAAAGGCCACAAGACACCAGGGAATGATGTAGTAATGCACATCAAATTCTTGTGATAGTAGGCCTTGTTATTTTTATAAAGACCTCAGTGTTGAATTCACAAAGAGACGGACTAATTACTCCATGATAATAAGGCCCAAAGCAGCCGAGATGATGTTTAATCTTTGACTTAATCAGTATTGACTTCACACATCAGCACCATCAGCTGTGGACATGTCACCACAGCCATTTTCCTCATCGTAGATTCTGAAAGCTCTTAAGAAGATCAATTGACCACGATTTTCTCTGCTGCTGATTGTTGTGGATGGCCGAGGGCTTTTCTTCCCACGTATACAATATTTGTTGGCTTTGGGGGTGTGAAAGGGAGATGATGGAGGCCATTGCATAACAGAGCACTCAGTGTTGATCCTGGCCCTTTACACAGCTTTGATTGAAAAGATTAAATGGCCGTGCAACAGTAGGGTCTTCTGGGTTTTTGTTCAGCTCCAGCAGAGATTCCTGAGACCTCAATTAAACTTCTCTGTCCTTGTTCGTCCCCTGCTAAGTTTTCTTTTTGAATTTCACTGCAGGGGCTTTGTCACAGTGGTTAGCCAAGCAGTGGTTGGTATACTCCAACCTGCTGGACAGCCAGTACAATTTAAATGGCTGATTTATTGTTCTCCCAGTATGTGGGAAGTGATGGAAAATCAATGCTGTATAAGACACTTGCTCAAAGACACTTTATGCTTACACTGCATTGTTCACTTCTTATCTTCATGCAGATGTTTCAATTATAGTATGTTTCTATTAAGCCATACACTGGCTCATGTATTGAAATAAAGTTAATTAAAAGTGCAGGCAAAGTTGTTGCCTGTCCCCTAAGAGTTCAGAATGACCCACCCTGCCACTTTCCTCAATAGAGAGCTGATTGATTAATTAACTGACTAATAAAGATTTATTCCAATAGGAATTTCAGTGACCTTGATGCCTGTTCCCTGCGGAGGCTTCCTGCCATCTTTTCACTGCAGTGTTTTAGCCTGTTACACACAGTTCATACCACAAGTATTGCACAGGCCTAGTTCCAGCTTTTTAGCCAATGGAGGAAAGCCTGTGTTTGTCCACAAGCACAAACAATAGATAGAAAGTTTTTCAGAAACTCACTTTCAATGCATTAAAATGTCTACACCACCTCTATTAGAGTTTGTATCATTGATTTGTTACATCTGACCTAATCCTTGTTGTGGTGGAGGCATCAAACTTTCTGGTGTACATGCCATTGCTTTAGTATGCAAGGTATTAGCTATTCATATATGATGAGCATTCTACTGAAAGAGAGAAAATAATTGAATAGTGAATCATATGACACATGTGTACCTGCCACTTTTTGGGAATTGGTTAGCAGACTTAAAACATGATACCATATTGTAGGCCATATAATACTAGAAAAGCATTATAACTAGTAAAGTGCACTGCTTTCTGTCTGTGGCACACACCCAGTCTTTTTGTCAGATATTGGATAAAGTGGGACAATTCTGCAACTCCTGAGGTAGGAGCACTTGTTGTATAACAGACAGTTAGACCTAGACGGCACAAGGCCACACATACAGTACCGGGTACAGGATCACATACAGTACAATAAACCAGAATCTCATGCAATACCTTTGTACTCATCAAGAAATTGTGGGAACCCGTGTTCATGGCAAACATCTGACTGGACAAGAAACGTGTGCAGTCAGACAGTGAGACAGCAACAAGCAACAGCTTTAAAGATTTTTTAAACCACTTTATGTGGATGGCAAACTGAAATTCAGTGAAATGTTGTGAATAAAATCCTTTTTTAAAGGAAATCTGTGTGAGCACCACTGCAGTGTGTTGAAACAGAAAGTCACTGGTGATAATTTTACCCTTTGGCCTTGTATTCATCAGAGTTGAAAACCTGTGATCATTTATATGATGTATACTATGAGATGATGTATTTCTTGCCCTGTCTGGCTTCGTTTCTTTAGACTCTGTAATTACCTTGCTGAAAAAAGTGTTGATGACCAAACCTATGAAAATAAGAACCAAGTTTTATTATCAAATGAAACCCAAACTTTGAAAGGAATAGAGGCCACATTTTTCTGCCTAAGTGTTAACAAGCTCACATCACTTAACCACTAATATTGGAATATCTGTACTGATCTGAGTACAGGTACTTTGTCTGGATCAGGAGGAGCCTCAGTTGCCATCCTACAGATCTACTGCACATGGATGGCTGAAGCACTTGTGTGCGATGTGTACAGTAAGGAGGTATATACTGTAGTCGAGTTGCAGCGACTTTCCCGGTCGGGGCCAGAGCTGCGGGGAGACGACAGTGCAGATGGTTTAATAGAGATTATCGCAGCAGGAAGAAGTGTTTGAGCTGCGATCCACACGGGGGGAGTCCACTCCACACAACAGCAGGAAGCTGTATCAGAGCAGCGGATCGGGTCGGAGAGGAGACGCGTGATGCTGCTGGCGCTGAAATGGCTGGTGATGAGGAAGCAGTTGTCAAGGAGACGCAGAGGTCACGGAGCAATGTTGTTTTTTTTTTTTTGGTTTAAGTTATTCAGCACAGTTTGTTGCAGCCTCAAAAAACTGAATGATTCATTGATTCATTATGTAGCTTTGTTTGCACTAGATAACGTATGTATTCATGGATCATACTTTCATTGAAGAATAGTATTCTTTCACACTAAGGCCTTATCAGATAGCTCTTTTGCTTCACAAGATAAGCAAGTATTTTTCAGCAAATGACAACCATTTACATTCAAGTTACAAAACCCTTTAACGGCTGTAGTCATTATAACTTTTATTTATAGATCTTGAAGTAAAAATTTCTTATTGTACGACTTGTATTACACTGCATTAGTTTTAGCTGGGTGTAAATAAGTGTGTAGTATCTATTATTCCTCCTTTTCATAAGTCAAACACATAAATGTGGTGACTGTTTTTTGTGTGACACGGTGGTTGAGCATCTCTCCTTGGAGGGTAAGATCATGTAAATGTACTTCATTTATCCTTTGACTGCTTTAACAAGGTCTCTCCATTGTGATTTTTTGTGTGTGTCATTTTTGGAATGAGGGATGGAACGGAGGGGGGGGGCGAATCTACATGCAGGATGAAATGAGTATAAAGCTGGTTATCTGGTACAAGGACGTTTCAGAGTGATACAATGGTCACACAGGCTGAAGGCAAATGAACGTGACTTCCATGAAACATACAGCAGTTCGTGGCCACGTTAGAAATGCAGACAGGTTAACATTAGCCGGCCTCATTGAGTTCCAGTGTAACTTTTAGCTCATTACATGTTGGTCGGCATGTTTGTGAGTGTTTATATATTTTAGGTTGCCAATACTGTTCCACCTCAAGAGTCTGTCTGAATTGATTGGGTAGTTAGGTCACGATGCTTTGTAGTCGCTCGTTCGGGAGTAGCTGCTTAAGTGCTGTCCACTGACCCGTTGTGCCCGTCCCTAAAGTGGGAAATAACATTTGCTGTCTTTTTCAATTACGTATTGGTGTATTACATGTTCACAAAATGTCCTCTTTGTTAATTTATTCTTTATTTTCTTATATGCTCTATCATCAGTGTCATTTGGGAGGAAAGTGTCCTGTACTACAATGCAGCCACATCCTCCTCCTCCTCCTCTTCCTCCTCCTTCTACTCTGTCTCCCATTTACAACAGTTGAGATGATGGGCGGAGTGAAATGACCATCGTCCTATTAAACCACAGGCAAATTATCGTTTCTCATTTCCTCCCCAGATATGTCCCAAACCTGTCATAAATCTTCACTGTGTGCTGTTGCTCGTTATTTTTACCTAGGTACGTGTAATGGTTTCTTTTTTGAGAAGCAGAACTGCACATTAGGAGGTTTAATTAGGTGAATGTCTCAGAAACAGCAACTTGTTCAAAGTCATCAAGTCTGCACCAAATGGATGCTCATCAATGTCTACTTTGACAAGCCCTTTCCTCTCAGAGGGAATGCATACCTGTGAATACATGTGGCTAAATACAGCTGCAGCAGGTTCCTCTTAAGTCAGAGTTTGAAAGTAAAACCACATTATTATCCACAGAAGTAACTTCAGGCTCTTTTTGAGCAGCACCATGTGGATTGGGAATGCATGTGCAATCACTGCTGTATGTCTATAGAGCACTGTACTGCCATCAAAAGTCCTCAAGTTTCCAACGAGGCACCACATGATGTGCCTTTCTTAGTTTATGCTTTTCTGAATTATCTTAATTCACAGTTTGTAAACAAGTTCCAAGGTAAATGTGACCTTGTTGCTGGAAGGTGAGCACGCTCTGTTGAAAGACCTTTAGTTGTTATTAAAAATCACAGAGGTGGAACTTCTTAATCACCTGCTAAATCACACTGCAGATGACCAGTCTGTGATTAACTTTTACACTTGACTTCTGCCACAAACAGTACAGCCAACCCATTAATTCAGTTTGCATATTTCAACAGTCTTAGGTTGACAGTGATGGGACTGGTGTGATTTAGTAACGCTGCAGTGAAATAAAGGTGTCTGCGCTCCATATTTTGTCCGTCAGGTTGGTTGTAAGTAAAATGTCACATTGTTAATTTTACTCCAAAACCCACCTTTGTTTTATTCCTGACTTCACTTAGTGCTGCAACTTTATTCACAGGTTAAAATATACTGGCCTGACCTGCACTTCATCTCAGGAAACACGATGATACATTCCCCTTGCATCTCCGCCCTGACTTTATCCCTCCTCCCCCTCTCCTTTTGTCTGAGTTGTCTTCCTTCCCCTCATTAGAGTCCTATCTTTAATCGTGTGGAGACATGGCAGTCTCCGGGGCCACTTACCTAATTAACAGTATAGGCAACTGCGTTGGATGTGGTTCGTTTTCACCAACTGCAAATGAGATGAAAGGTGCTTTGAGGGTTTGTCTATGGATGTTTCACATAGATAGTTTTGGCATATTTATACTGTGTGTTTGCATACTGTGACCATTATTACCATGTACTATAGTATGTTTTGTAGCATACTTTACATGTTACATACATTGTGTCTTTTTGGTAGAAGTGCAGTCAAAAGTCTAGCCTGACAACGAATCATTCCTGTTATTCATGGTAGCAAAATGTTTAACACAAGCAGTATTGTTGGTGTTGAAACCACATGTGCTTTACAGCCTGTTGTATAGCTCTGCTTGTGTTTGTTGAAGGAAAATAGGAATGAATGAATGGATCTTGACTATGATCACAGTAATGTGATTTATTGATCTTCACGCTACACTCAAAGCTCTTAACAAGACCACGGTACCTAATGACGCCACACAGCGCCGCGCTGGATGCAAACTGCTCCACAGCTGTATCGCTGACAAAGTGAGTGAATGATCCTGAGTACTGAATAGATGAGACGTCGTCTTGCCTCCTACTGGCAACTGTGAGACAGTGAAAATGTGACTCACTTACTCACTCACTTTTATTTACCCACTTACACGTCAAAACACACTGGTGGTGCACGTCATGTATCGAAACCGATGCTAAGCCCACACACCATTGGCAGCGAGATATGCGTCAGCAGAGATGGACGAGGTGTTCTGTGATAGCAGCTGTCCTATTTTACATTATCGACAGAGGTCAGAAAAGCAGCACATGCTGATGTATAAGTGTATCCAGACCTGTTTGAGCCACAGTCTCAGCAAAGTTTACATAACATTAAAAAGACATGCCCCCAAGAGGAGAGCTCGTGTAGCAAGAGATATTTGCTTTTCACGTGTTGGGTCATGTAACATAACCCACAAACTCTTTCTGAATACAGGAAAACACTTGCTTATTCACTCACTATACTGCAGCTAAACTGCCTGGTTGAGGTGTATCTGCTCTTTTTTTTGGCGTCAAATGATGTTATATTATATCTCACTTTTTCTACTATTGCCAATTTGATACCTGATTTTCAATACTAACTCTAAGACATCTTTTTTGTTATTTTACTTTGAGAAATATAAAACTTTGAGATGTTAAATGTTGCAGCTGTACAAGAGCTTGGGCTGAATGAAATAGTTGGTACTTAGAATTGTAATTAGAATTTTTGATTTTTATTTCTTTATTTAATCAGAACCAGTATTTTATAAGAAATAACAGGTGGATGTTTATCGATACCATATACTTCCTCATGGAAATGAATTATGTAGTTGAGTGTAGTTGAAAATACTTTTTATATATTTTGTAGGTGTGAAAGTCAGTCAGCTCTGAGCTGCAATGTTTAAAACAAGCAGGTAAATGCAATCAGGTGGGACGAAATGTGTTGCTTAATTAACCAACGAAATGAACCAATGAAATGAGAGATCTTTAGGGAAGAAATTGGGCAGTACTGATTGAAACAGAGATCAAATCAGGTCAGTTTAATCTTACCAAAGTGAGCTGATACAGGTCAATAATGCTGAGAGGAAAAGAGATCTCAGAGGACCCCAGGAAGAGGGCAGTGACAGCACATTTGTCTGGGGAAAGCTATAAATTCATTAAAAAAAAAAAAAAAAGAGATCCATCAGTCGGCTGTGAGGCAAATCATCTTAGAAATGGAGAGCACTGAAAATGACTAAAACTCAGCCTAGAAGTAGGCGACCTTTGAAAAGATATCCACAAGAGCTACAGGAAAGGTGAAAATTCAGGGAAAAGGAACCCAAACATAACATCTAGGGATTTGACGACCTCTCTTGCTACATCTGGGACACAGGTGCATGCTTCCACAATGAGAAGAAAACTCAATTAACATCTTCTTTCATAGTAGGGTAGCTAGGAAGAAGCCTCTACCCTCAAAGAAGAACAAAGAGAGAGAGAGATGGGTGCAGCGTCCAGAGCTGACAGAGACGGTCACACAGGAGACTGATGCAGAGGCTTCTGTTGGCTGCAGATAAGCCCTTAGCTCCACAGTCTTTATGGCTTTCTCATAAAACACAAAAATATGCACGTATACTCCTAAATCTGTCATTCATTAATAACATTTATCACTGACGTTTTTAAAAGTGTCAGCTGGAGGGATGGACGGCGTCCTGCAGAGGTTGAACTGATTTTGATCTACAGGTTTGTTCTACATTCTGAGTCAGCAAAAAGTGTAGTCCAGCTTGGCGGGCCAACACTTGTCACTCATTTTGATGCTCTGTCAACACTTGAAACTGCACCTAGACAGAGGCTAGTCTGTAGGCCTCTGCAAACACCAGAGAGAAACAGCAGAACCAGCAGCCAATTTTCAGGAAATAAACCATGTTCTACCTTCTTTTTCAACATGTTTGCTGAAAATGCAGGTTTACTGTCTTGTTGTCTTGTGTTTCCTCTTTCTGCCCCCCATTCTTGCTGTTCACATTGACTTGGCTGCACAGTCATAACCTAGAAACCCTAATCTGGGCATGCTAGGGCTAATATTGCTCCAAAACTCATGCAAACTAAAGTAAAAGGCCAAATCCTAGGAAGTCAGTGGAGACATGTCGGCACAATGACGTAAGTGAGTTTTCCTGAATCTGCTGTAATTAGAACTCACAGTTCCTGTCACTCTTTATGTACTCAAAGGATCATTCACACTGATCTTTGTGTCTGTGACACAGAATGTGTAGATTCTTTCATTAGCTGCACCTACAGATTCATCAAATAAGGTTTAAACTATATACCTTAATTTCTGGCTGCTGGTTTGTTCTTTTTTCATTCACAGGTCTTTTGTCATGCGCTACATGTTTTACTTCCATTGTTGTTCGATCTGTCAGTGTTTATTTTGCTTTACTTTTTTGACTATGAAAAGAATCCAGAGCCCAAGGTGACTTCCTTTGTTGTTGTTTTTTTGTCTGAGCAGCAGTGTGAAACCTTAATATATCCATTTTACAATGATGTGATATAAAAAAGAAACACATTTGAGAGGCTGGAACCAGAGAAAATTTGGCATTTGATTGGACACAATGTTTTGTCAGTTGACTTAGCGCTTCGCTGGGGAATCATTTGGCTCTGCTCTCTTTGCTAAAGTACATCTTGGTAATTGTCATTAGTTACAGTATGCCATCATTTTGCAAACATAATAATGTAGATGCTCCTTAATGTTGGCATTTCTACACAAGCATAACTACCCACAGTTCACTTTGTCCTGATGCAGGAAGTCTAAAGCTGGGCTGAACATATAAATCTTAATTAATTTATTTATGTTAATTATGTTTGCTTGATGGAGATGTTTGCTGGTGATTAATGACGCTGAAGGTGGACTCTCTTTCATCCTGACAAACATATAGTTCCAATATGGTTTTAACTGTGCGGTGTTGCCTCCCAGGCACCATCTCTGCTCTGCTAGTACTAGCAGTCCTCCCCACCCCCACAATCATGTTCATCTTTGTCTTACCTCCCTTTCTTTCCTCCCTGCTATGTGTGTGTTCAGTGATTCAGTTGACTTGTTATTGCTATCATAAGGGTTTGTACGTATCTCCTGGGTTTTTATGGCCTATTTTATGCCATTTCCATTCCATACCACCGTGGTCAGGTTACCCTCTAGTCCTTTATCATACATGTCAAAACCGAGGCAATGAATTGCCCCATAATATCCAATATTCCATTGCATTGGTATATGATGTAGTTTACGTGTTTTTCTTTCCTGCATCATGCAGTCACAGAGCGTTTTATTTTGTTTTACATCATTAAGATGAAATATTGTCTGAAAAAACGTCTTCTTTCGGCTTTGATTGCTGGCTTTGTCATGAAATCATGACATGTTGTATGTAGACAACAGCGTAGGGCTGCGAGCCATTTAAATGTGTATTGGATACTTGGTTTATTTTGTCAAGCTGCTTATTCATTTCTATCAGTCCTAATGAGAAGAAAGACAAATTGTGGATCATTCACACTGGGAATGTGAGCAATATCTTCATTTGTGTCGGACTTTTTGTAGGTTGAAAAAAGTGCCAGATTGCTCGTTCCTATACTTCACATATTCAAGGTCTCAACTCAAGGTCTTAATTAAAGTTAAATGATGCGTGCAGTTGTAGACGTCCTGAGTTATTGCAGGTTTTGCCGCTGCTCCGCGTGCGAGGAAGAAGTCCAGATATGTGTTTTAATCAGTGTGGTGTTGTCTGCATCGCAGCTACAAATGTTTCTGATGTGAAAAGCATTTTGTAACAATTAATTAAAGCGTTATTAAAGGCATTTACAAAGGTTTTATAGCTTATGGAAAGAGGCAGTCATGCAAAATGTATTTAATATAACTGAAACCGTTGTCATGAGTTTTTTTTATGCATATGAGGTATTTTGATAATTGCAGCTGATCAAGATTTTATCCAATGTATTAGAGTGGAGCCGTACTACTTCACTGACATAAAGAGTGCCTCCGTAACAACAGAACACACACGTAACAATTATAGTATTAAAAGGCCATGTATATGCGAGGGAGACAATCATCATCTTTCCATAATATGCTCTGTTTGGCATAGCAGGTGACAACGATTGATAAATCAACATTATTAAATTGAGTTCATAAATCAGGGCAGGAGGAGAAAGAAAACATCTGCGTTTAGTTGGGGAAAGAGGATCATAGGAAACAGAGGATCCGTCACAAACAGGTGTAGATGTTTGAGAAAAAATTCAAAGCAGTGCTTCATGCACCAGCTGGACTCATGGTCCCAACCCAACACAATCTGCATCGAGTTAGCCAGTTTATCCTGGGAGAAAATCTGATACATCAACATGAACTTTACCCTTTAATCGCATCTGACTTCCCTTTGCTTCCCTTAATCAGCAGAATAACTACTTAGACATTTATGGTGTCTTCTCTGTCCAAAGCTGTGACAACGGCAATGACCAAAAATCAGTAATCTCCAATAATAAAGAAGAAGTGATTGGATGAGGACCTGCTGTACCATTTTTGTTTGGAATAAAGATTAACATCAGAAACAAATGGTCAGGGAGCCTGGGACTGTGGGGATTGTGATTCATAATCCTTCTTTCTCTGTTTGATTGTGGGGGGGATTATCAGTGTCCAGGCTGGAACACTGCATGGAACCACCAGGGCACTTATGATTTTCATTGCTGGACTTTCTCCCCAGCGATCTCTGCTCATCCTCTGGGTCTTTCACTGTTAACCCTCTTTGTCTCGTTTACTAAAGTGAATCGTGATTTCACAATTGTTCGATGCCTGACAGCTTGGCAGTCAGGAGCAAAGCTCTGGTATGGCTCTCTTGGATATAGATTCAGCCACAATGACGTCCAAGAGCTTGAGGACATCTGTGCCATCACAGTGTTTGGCTGACCCTACAGAAAAGAACAGAAAAATATGTTGATTAATTACTTAAATGGGGTGGGTGGTCAGGGGTTGACTTATAGCCCAACTGTGATGGATGAATATCCTATGCAACACGTGGCACAGGAGAAACGCTCACATATGTGCCGATTATTGTGACCAGTGGATTGGCTCGTGACTCTTAGTGACGCAATCTAATGCCAATTAAATGCTGTTGCATACTCTCTGCACTCTCTCATCCGCACAAATCCAAAACACAGGTCTTTATAGACCTTCAGAGTGATTGACAGCTACGGCCTGGGTTGCCAGTTGGTGGCAGTTTTTCACCATTATTGAGATCATTCACCATATCTAAGCCCCATTAATCTCTTTCTCCCAAATTCTAACTTTTTAGCGTCACAGGGAGCGCTAGAAAAGTTGTAGAAAAGTGGTGTTGGTTTGTTACTTTCTTAAAAGTTGTTGTTCCCTTTATCAAACAAAGGACAGTAGAAAGCTGACAGGAACGGAGAGAGGCGATAACATGCAATAAAGATCCCTAGCCACGGCTGAACTAAAGTCGTGGCGATTACATGATCAGTGTCCTAAACCCCAGGGCAACCAGGACACCCCTGTTTTGTTGCCTTTTTATAAACGGTGTAATGTAGTTTTACCTTCACACCTGGAATCTGCCAAATTAAAATCAGTCAGATCTGTTGTCCACCCTCTGCAGTAGGTCTGGACCCTAAACTGACTGTTTTTCTGGGGAGTTCTGCACCCTCGCTGCTTGGAGATATTGTTTGCTGCCATGTGGAGAAATGGAAAATAGAGAATTAGTTTTAGAGAACAATAGGTTTTTGGCCCTCTGGTACTGACAGTGATAAAGAGATATTGTCTTCTGAGCCCTGTCATGATTTGGGTCATGGGCTGTAGGAGGACTTTGTGTTGTTGGGAGCCAAAATAACAATGGTGTCAACACAAACAACCAAAGGTGCCTTTCAGTGAATATGAATATGGCGGGCCTCAAACCCAGGCTGCTGCAGTAAGGACTGAGCCATGTGGGATGCACCCCACCAGGTGAGCTGGTAGGGCGCCCTGTTGTAGCACCTTTTGTCTGACCAGTGAAGTAGCATTGATTCTTTTTTAACATCAGTGGATAGACTTTGGATAGTGTGCGGTGGGTGTTTGACATTTTTAGAACTTGAAAACATTTGTACATTATGATTGCAGGGCTTTTTTTTTTTTACTTTATTGTTTAGTAACTTGTCTGCTTCCGTTCAGAGCCTAGGTCACAATGTGAAAGTGAATTTCACCAACCTCAATTACACCATCAAATGTTTATGGTGTCTATTTGTACATTTAATGCTTCCATATTATATAAAAGTTTAAATGGAGGTCCTGAAATTGGAGTTAAAATCACTACAAAATGTCACATTTGACCAGGCATGTACGATGATAATTCATTCTAAAAATGCTAAACCTCTCGTGCTTTCTGTGCAGCACTGACGAGCCCTGACCTTACATGCTATGTTATGCAAAAATCATTGTTCCTCAGTATTTGCCGATGATTGCTGATGTCTGTAACCTCTAAAGAGGTCTAATGGGACTGATCTTGGTGTTTGTATCCATCATTGCCTTGGTCACCTTTGCAGTTTCTCATCTCAGACTCCCCTTTCATTGTGTTTCACTGAACTGTGTGATTGAAGCCCACCAGGTGGATGCTGCTGAGCGTGTTGACTCATACTGAGGAGGAGAAATGGCTGATTTTTTTTAAGAATGTCTTTGTTGTCGTGAAACGTGAAATGCTCATAGTTGATGAGTGTGTTGGTCCGGAGGAGCAAAACCCATCAGCTTGCTGAAGAGGAGGGAATGAGGAGGGGGTTCTAGCCTAAATTGATTCATGCCACTTTTCTCCTGACAGAATTTGTTTTTGTTTATTGAGGCATTTATTAAAGTGAGCATGAAACGTAAGCAGTTTCTGTGGCGAGGGGGCAAAAATGCAGACAAAAATCTGTACGTCGGCCTCGTGAGCAAGAGCGAGATGAAATTGCTAGAACAGCCTGAACAAAGTATTAAATGAATAAATGCATTGGAACCATGTGTCATTCAATCTGTCTACGTTATGAAATTTTAGCTATATTCATCTTTTGTTCCCCTGTTGTCTGGCAGTTTTATTTCTCTAGCTGACACTGCTGCATATTCCCAGCTGAGGCAGACCATGGAGACTGGTTCTAAGCTTGTACTGTGTGATGTTAATATAATTACTTCTGTTAAAAATACGACACCATGGAGCAAAGAGATAGCTGAGTGATGTTGATATTCTTTGTTTGTTTGTTGCATGGTATTTTCAACTGGCAAAAGTATGTCTTTCTGGACTCTCACATATACCAGTAATTTTTAGATTTGGCACATGGATCTGTGAATGTGTTCAATCATTTCTCACATCAGGAAGTCTGAAATGCAAAACACATTGCCACTGCATCACAGCAGCATGTATAACAGCAATCATGTAAAGCCCTCAGCACTAGCATTATGTGACACTTTGCTGCTTGACAACAGAACCAAACAAAAAGGTTTATTGTGGTTACCCACTTTTTGTTAAGAAGTAATCTACATGTGTTTATGTTGCTCACTGTTTGATTCCTCAGTCCTGTAGAGAGAGAGATTGTGTCCACAGCCTCGCCAGACAGTTTTTTTGCCAAAAAAGTAGAGCATCATCACCAGTGACCATTTTCTCATCCACTGTGGTGGCCAGAAAAGACCAGAAGAGGAGATGACCTGACACAATACATTTATTCTCATTATAGCCGACTGTAGGTGCTTATGCAATAGTGTCTGGTCCTCCTTAATATCACCCTTCAAAAGCAATGTTTGACTGGACTAAAGGACACTACATTGTGATGATTTATGCTGTCAATTCAGCTAAAAGATGGTTTTAAAATGATGGCCAACACATTTACCGGTCCCACACTGCACTCCACATGAGTACAGTCTGGTGTCGCATGTTTTTTTCTCCCCCCCCCCCCCCCCCACTGTAAAAATGGAATTTCCCCCCTTGGGGGATCAAGAAAGGTGAAATGATTGATTGATTGATTGATTGATTGATTGATTTAGCAGTATTTCACATTAAAAGCCTGCAAGGGAAGGGAGGCGTTATGTATGCTTGTATGCTTTTAATTTGAAACATCTCTTCATGTTGAGTTTTATTGACTGTATATTCACAATGAAAGGAAAAAAACAGTGTGTATGATTTGAATCTTCTGTCAGTGGAATCAGTGCTGTGGAGACTTGCTGTTTGAGAATGTGTGTCATGCATCATGAAGTTCACCTGGCTTCAGCAGTCTGTAGTCTAACTGGGGCTGGACCCATTTCTTGCATGCCTCCTGCTTTGTCCCTCATGACCAGAACATAAAGATTATTTTTTCACGGTGTAATGGTGACGTATGATCTCCTGCTGGCCATGCCTCTAGTGTCCCTACCAGTCTGTCCGCATGCTCTGGAACTACATGGTCATGCCAACTCTCCGGGTCTGAGTCACCCTACAGCACATGGCATCTGATGCGTTTACACTCGCCCACTCACACTTCCACCACTTCTCTTCCATTCTCATGCTTCCTCCCCAAAAGCCTGTCATTCCCTGTGCATCCTTCTCTTTTTGTGCAGCTCTGATGCCTTTGTGATGTGCAGTTCTACCAAACCTAAGAACCCCTTTTTCAGAGGATGAAGCCTGCCTGGGAGTGCAACTTCTTCTGATATTTGGTTTATGTGTCTCATTGTCTACTTAATGGACTTTTTGGTTCATTTTACATGTTTTAGCCCCTTTTAGCCCTCCATCTTTTACACACAGCATTAGGATGGGAGTATTTGCAAAAACATGAAAAAACACAATTGTGCTGGAAAGAATCTATTAAGATTATGTATAATAACATGTTGTTAAAGTCTTTTTTATGTTAAACTGTTGAATCTACTTCTTTCTGGGTTACCATTTCTCAAAGCAGCATGCAGACTGATGTATCGAGGCTGCTGCAGGGAGATAAATCTCTCTCCTTTACCTTTTCTGTGATACATTTTTCTCTTGTTGTGTTGTGTTGTTACTGAGCATCTGTCCAAAGCAACACAGCTCTTAGATTGTGAGAGATGCTTCCTGGTGATGTTAGAAACAGCTGGACACGATCGTATCCACCAAAATGAAAGAAACACACCACCAAAAATCCAAATGGGACAAGAAGTACAAAGCACATGCCCTGCAGCAGCATAATTATCTTTGCTGGTGATCTAATTGTTGCAAATGTAGTTTTTCGTATAAAGAGGGAGGTGTTGCTGCTCTTTAGTTGCAGTGTTGTTGTGTTCTTGTGTTGCTGTTGTTGTGGAGATACAGTTGAGCGGTCCAGTGTCCTCGGGCCATTGCTCGGTTGGGGTTTTATGGAAGGCTGTAAGCTGTTGGAGGTGCAGTCTTGATTCATGAGTGGTCCAGAAACTGATGGAAAATTCATCAACCATGTGGCACCATACAAACAGAGGCAGTGCTATTATCCCTCAGGGATATACCATCCCTGCAATACCATGCTGGACCTTGACCAGCACTAAGATCCGTCTGTTTGTATTGAACAATAGGTGAAGAAATTCTAATTTAGATTTTGAGACCAGCACTGCGATTAGTATGCAATTTTTATTTAAGTTCCATATTTCCTGTGTTATTCACTATACACAAGCAATACATAATTCTGTCGTGTGACTGGATACAGTCAACATAGAAACTGCTCTTTTATGTAGCCTATGTTTTCTGATTAAATGAGATGGATCAAATGGATGCATATAAGTAAATATGAAGGTCTTCTAGCTGACTTCTCACTGGCCTAGCACTTGCCTTCAGATAACAGGTGTCTCTGTGAAGCAGTGTCTCATTGTATTTAATCCAACAACAATCCAACAGAACTTGATAGATACAGACTTTGTTGCAAATCTTATCTTTGTAGGTTAGTCATAGTTTCAAGCAGTCAAAGTTTAGTTTTGTTGGTTTTTTCAGAAAATAGTATTCATAATATTGACTTAGATGTTTTGAAGGGTTAGTTCGGATCCGAACATTGCTTGGTAAGAGGTTTTGTGTTACTTTGATGTTTTTAGTTTGAATCCAAAGTGACGCAATAACACAAATTAACTAACTAACTAACTAAGGCATTAGCATTCTGCAAGGTGAAATCCCTGTTTTAGTGAATGGAGTCTGGTGTGTGTGCCGTTTGTGGTTAAACCAAAAGGATCTTCCAGGTCTCTCTCTGTAGGGATCCTTTCCATGATGCTGTCACACACTGTCTGTCAGCCAGCTGCCATTAATTTCACTTTCTTCTTCAGACACATCTCTCCTCATAATGGTTCATTCATTACCTCCAATAGGTGTGGCAGATTTATGCTTTGGCTCGTCTTGAGCTTAGGCTGCACTTTGCCAAGAAGACAGCTGGTAATACTTTAATATATAGACACATAGGCATCATCATTATTCAGCAGAATTAAAGGCGATACTTTTTTCCCCTCTCACACCCACAGATACCCCAGCTGTCCATCTGTACATGTGGAAAAAAAAGCTGACTCTGGCTGTGTCTGAAATTGCTCCCTTGTTCCCTCATTCATTAGTTCAAACATTCGAAACTCTGTGGGGTACTGTTAGACATTGTCAAATACTTTTAAGTCACCATTCTGCCCCATCACTATCTCTCTACTTGGACAGTATAAATTAAAAAATGTCCAGAATTGGACTCACAGTATACTTAAAACATTAGTATATTGTACTCCTAAGTGTGAGTGGGAACTTCCCATATTGTACATATGATTATATCGTAGTAAGAGTTCCTTTTGCCCCTGATTTATGTTTAGTAAGGAACACTAAATGTAATAGATATATTACCGTGCTGATGCTAATATATACTGACATTTAGCAGGTATCATGTTTACCATGTCTAACATTTTAGTCTAACCGTTGCTGATTAGCTCTAAAGACAAAGTACAGCTGAGGCTGATAGGAATGGCAGTAGATTTGCACGTATTGCAAGTATTTCATGGTTGTTCATCTTTAATGGTGGAGCAACATACATAGAGGCGCGCCGCTAGCATGGCTTCAAAGAACAGTGGTAGAGAATAACATCTTGTGAGCCGAGGGTCAGTAGATTAAAATGTCTATTTTCTGGACTATGTCTTTGTGTGATATCTATTCCTGGGACCCTGATATTCAGAGTTGGATTGATGATTAGAAGTGCCTCAGAGGCACTTCTGAAAGTGCCAGGGTTCCAAAGCTTATTACAGAAACATGTTTGCATTGTATTACAAATGTTATGCTTATTCTTTATGATTGCTAAACTTATTTTTTGCTGTGTCAAGATTTTTTCCACTAGGGAAGTGACTGAGAGCCCAAAACCCAAAGTAAAGGCTGCATCTTCATGTCTACTCTGTCCAGTACTGAGCTGAAGTCTTATTCTCACTGTGTCCTCACAGTGGTGTAGATGGTGCAGGTGTAGAGGATGCAGTCCCTGTTACTAACGCTGCAGGCTGCTCCTCAGGTGAAATGGCCCACAAGTGACTGCCTCTGAGATCTCATGCCACTCAAACTGTGCAGTCAGACCTGAGAGTGGCACAGAATGGGAACAGAGGGAAGGAATGGATGTAGGGAATACGTTTGCAGGCCTGAAGGAGGAGGAGGAGGAGGAGGAGGAGTGAGGGGAACCGATGGAATTGGAGCTACAGTAGCTGAGCCACTACCTCTGATTGCAGATCTTGATAAAGAAAAGTATCAGATAGGCAATCAGGGTTGTGGCCTGAGAGGATTGGAAATTTTTGGTGGACTATGGATTGGTCCACCTGTTTATCTGTTCACCTATCTTTAGGTGGGTTGATGGGATTCTGACAGCACTTAGGAGAATGATACGTCCCCACTGGCATTTCGAAATTACACGTCAGGGAAGAATCACAACTGCAAGTCAAAAATTGAGCTGCAAGGTGAAATCAACAGGGATCAAGCAGACACAAAAGTGGCAGAATGCTACTGTGTTGACAGCAATGAGGGTGTTTTCCAATCTGTTCACCCTTTAATGGGTAAAAAATGGTCATCACAGTCATTTCTTTAAATGACTTGTTTAAGATACTCAGTTTATATCAATAAAATAGCATGTTGCTGAAAATAACAAATGTTTAATTTTTTTGCTTAACAAACATATAACACACATACTAGACAATAAGTTGATGATTAATGTTTTTCAGGTGATTTTTGATCAGTCAACAAACTGATGAATCAACTGTTTAAGCACTAATTAAAGTCGAGTAACACCAAAACCTTGAATACTCCTCACACAGAAACAATTGATTAGAAATTGGAAGCATGTCAGAGGTAGGATTGTTCAGCTGTTCATAATATTCATCCCCTATAAATCAAACTTACTTACTGACTAGCTCTGACATTTACGGCATCATTCGTGCAGGGTGACATTTTACTGTTATTGCCTTGGTTTCTCAGTATTTGCCTGCTCTTGTTATTGGATAGTAAAAGAAGGTCCTCACTTAAAACCTGCTTTTACAAGACCATGACTTTGGTTCCTGTCAGCCCTGTCTGTGATGATTAAAGAGTGATTTTTTTCTTTGTAGCCACAGTTAGAGTAATCGGCCCTTCCTCTCTGTCCCTTCCTGCAGGGCATGTTCACACTTCTGTTGGGGCCTTTCACCTTCTTCAACGCCCAGAAGACCAAATATCTTCAGATTCTCACCTCACTCATGCGCTGGATTGGTAAGAATAATTCAGTTTACTGATATGTTGAAGATTTGGACTACTTAAAACATGGAATTTCTCTTTGCCTTTCACCTATTTTCTCATTCTGTTTGGTTCCTGTAGCCGTCTGTTTCTGCCTCTCCTTTTTCTACCAACACATATTTCCATTTTCAGCGTGTCTCCCACCATTTCTTTCATCCCTCGCACCCTCCCTCCTGCTCTCGCCTGTGTGGCTGCTGTGCTCAGGTCCGTCCATCATGGTTCAGTCCTGCTCTGTGTCTTTGATTCCCATCTCCTCTCATTCCTCAGCCTGACAGGCTTGACAGCCCGTCCCAAGCTTGATTGGACCGTCACTCACAGGGCGACGGGCGAAAATAAACCACCCGTCCTGGGCCTGCTGTTAAAATCACAATACCACTGAATCATGGCGCTCTCGCCACCACTCCCTGCAACACACACCAACACAAGAACACAGCAGCATTCACACATGCTGTCCACTCATAACACATGGGGTTTAGCTGCACCTTTCGCTCTTCTTCTTGTGTCTTCACCCTCCTCTGGCATGTTATCTATTGGATTGGTGTTGTCGTTTTTGCAGGGCTCTATACAACTCTGGCTAATGATTCAAAACGGCTCTAGTCGAGGCTCTGTGTTTCTTCCATGTATCTGAGCGATAACAGGAGGAAGAGGATACTCCAATAGCCAATATAGAGTAATAGGTGTTGAACATTGTGATAAAGTTTAGCTGTGGCATTCTAAAAAAAAAAATAATAATAATAACTATATTGAAAAGACCGGTAATTAGCCAAGCCCATAAATTCCACTCGATAACAACTGTGGAATTGAATTTATATTTATATTTGTATTTGTATTTAGAGCACTAGTGATTCCAAAAGAAATTCAGTCGACACGCAGCACTTAAGAACCATAGTGAAATAATTTCTTATGTAATGTTTTGTCTACTGTAAGTGTTTAAAGAACATGTGTACATGTGTAACATTCGGATTAAGACTGCTTTATGATGAGTCCATACATCTAAAGCTCTGGTCTGGGTTCTAAAAATGGAAAGAAGACATGTCCTGTATATTTCCTAGTGTGTAAAGACAGTCAGAGTTATAGATTATTTGTTGCAGGGTTTCTGGAGGGGCTGCTACTTGAGAACAAGAGAAAATATGATCCCCTTAAGACATTTTCTCTTTTCAGATATATGGAGGTGTGTTTTGTTTTGGACAGCTACAAGGTGCTTGGTGTGATGTAAAGTGTTGGTCTGCTCTCAAAAGCACTGCCACACTCTGCTGTGAGTGGCTATAGTATCCCACAGTGCACTGCTGTTTATATGTGGATCACAAACTGTGCCTTTTAAACCAAATGTTAGACCATCAAATGGGTTTCAAACGTGTCAACATCTGATCCATTTTAGAACTCCACTCCAGATCTGCCTTTCTAGTATCAAACAGTCGTCCCCGGCAGGCTTGAGAGGTGGCTGGAAAAGATTTATGGTTGGCACTTTTCACTTAAATGGTTCCGACATGACTGATGAATTCAAGCTGATCAGAGCTGCTGGTGTCTCTAAATGAGGAAACTGCTAACTCTGGGTGGAGTGTCACATCATCTATATCTATTTATTCATATTCTTAAGTTTAGATTTGGTTATTTTTGAGTACCCTGGTCACTGGATCCATTTTATTTGACACTGAACAGTCTGCAGACATGAGACCCCACCTCCCCTCCTGACCATTACTCACCACTCCCTGGATACACCTGCAGTCACCTGAGGTGCCTGTGAGGTGACATGGTGTGTTTAATGTCAGGGTTAGCAGCTGGCCGGTGTGTTTGGGCCCTGCCTCCTGCCCTCGGCTCTGGCCTTGTCACAGTCGTTGCCACTCAACTGTAGTCACCTTCTCGTCCAGTGAGCCCTGTTTTTCTTTTTTTTTTTTTTTTTTTTTTTTTTACACCAAACATGAGTGATGTTGTGACTACCTGCTGCTGTGCTGCCTGCAACATGCTGTGTAGAAGCCGTTAGCCCGGGTCAGTGTGACACCTTATGTACAACCCAGACCTCCTGACTGCACTAATTTAGTCCCTTTTTTTCCAGCCATGTCACTTAACTGTTCTTCAATTAAAAGGAAAGTCATGCAAAGGCGCAGGTCTGGGCTCAGGCCATCTGTACGCAATTTGTTTGGCCTGTTTAAACTTTCATATTCAGAGAAGAGAAAAAAAGTGGATTTAAACAAAGTTCACCAGTGTAAACAGACCCAAACTGGCATTGTAGGCGCCCTAGAGGACAGCGGTCAGATATACACACTAAGGAAGGAATTCACTGCAGGCAGCAGTAGGGGTCCTATAGTGCCCGCTACGCCAGCCCACTGTGCAGGCGGACAGAGCGGCTCTCACAAATGTTTAGAATAAAATAGAAATAAAACTGTACAAACGGATGCATAAAGCATTGAATGACAATTAATGGCTATTGTCCTCTCATATAACATCATAACAGCTAAAGTCTTTATGAAGTGACTCACAACATCATGACAATAATTCACTTCTTTTAAAGAGCAACTTATTGAGCACACCTGTGGCTTAGGGGGTTAAGATGCCGAACATGGACTCCTATGTCCCTGGTTCAAGGGGCGTAGAGCTTCTGTTGCATGTCTCCCCACTGCTTCCTGTCATCTCTCTAATGTCCATCCTAAAGATGTCAAAAAACTTCACACACACACACACACATATATATATATTAAAAAGAGCAAAAGCAGGAACTTCAAATGCTTTTTTTCTACTTTGAACAAGCCCCTTTCAAACACCATCCACTCCAACCAGCCATCATTCATTTCCGTTTGAAATTTCAAGAGCTTGTTAACCTTTCTTCTGTCTTCTCAGCACCGTGTAATAACGAGCCAAAATCTTGTAGATCTGAGATGTGAATGGAGCTGCATATAACATACTTCATTACTCACTGTGGCACGTTACTGTTAACCTTTATGATAAAGCATTATTTGCAAGTGACATTTGTGAATTTAAATAAACCATATAATACTGCTGTGAGGTGGGATCTTTGACATTAGTCCATCATTTATGGCACCGGGCTGTTTCCAGCCTGTCTTTGCTGTCCTTAATTTTACAGCCTGGCAAAATTCGTAGTTTGAACAGTTTATCAGCTATTTATTAGTCATATACTTCAATACATTATACTTGTCACAAGCCTGTAGCTGAAAACTAAGCCACACACATGAAAAATGAAACCAAAGCAACACTGAAACAGACAAATAAAATGTGAAATGGAGTTAGTAGAGTGAAGCGTCTCCACCATATAATTTCCTCGTGCATAAGGTTGATAAATGCATTTAAAGGTACATTCTGTTGCGAACCTGGTGCAGTCAGTCTCTTCATTTCCTGCCTCCTGCCCAGTGGAAGTAGGTTGGATCATTATCAGCTCTGCAGAAGACCCCCTCCTTGACACTGACAGGAGTAGAGAGCTTCTCTAATTGATATTGAGTGGTATGAGAGGAAGGGAATAAGTTAACAGCCTCCTCACTCAGTAAACGAGTATTAATCACTTCCGTCCATCTCTCCTGGGATGGATGGATGGATGGATAGCTGTTTGGAACCTCAGAGGGGTTACTGTCTATATTAACTATTGAGTGAGTGCCATATGGATCCTGTGCTTCCAAAGAGCAACAATTTATTTCAGAGGAAATCTTTTTTTATCTTTTTATCTGATGTTCCTTTATGAAACGTTCATCCTGCCACTGGTTTTGTTTACTTTTCACTTCATTTTCTGAGCTTATTCACAAGAACTTATATACTCTACTAACTATACTAGTATATACTATACTAACTATATATATATATATACTATATATAGGACTATGAATACCGACAGTACCTACAAAAGGCATGGTCTTACAACGCTGAATCAAAGTAGATTTAATTTGGCTCTTCTTTGACACTTTCTCTTTGACGTTAAAAGGTCCTTTTCTCTTGATCAGTGTGTACAAAAGACACATTTAATCCTCCCATTTCAGTTTTCTAAAACAATAAAACATGGAGGTGAATAGTGTTTATAGTAACTGTACTTAATGGTTGCCCTTGTATTTGCTTATATAGTTAATAAAAACGGATAGAACAACAACAAAACGGTTTCCTCTAACTCTATAAGGTTATATATGAAAACACACACAAATGCAATTGTCTAATAAATGTTTTACTATTGCATCTTCACAGTGACCAACCAGACTGTGATAAAGTGAATATTTATGTGAAATATAGTAAACTGCTTAATTTTCCTCCTCTGCACCAAGAACAATTGACTGAGGGTTAAAGAGTCACAGCTCCAGTGATCTGTCCATCTAATGCTCTTAGTTTACTACAACATAGTATATGGAGCTCTCAAAGTGCCCACAGGGATATTCACAGCTGCCCAGTGCCATTTTAAATGGTTGAGGGAGGGAGCTATTGTTTCTGAAGGTCAGGGGGACTCTGGTGGGTGGCTGAGTGGAAAGTTCAGTTTGTCCAGAGCGTGCAGCTCACAGGGGAAGGGTGAAATATGAGCAGCTCTTAATGAACCGTACAGCACAACCACAGTTCAGAAGTCCTGAAAAATTACATATAAGGAGTAAAAAAAACAGACTGAAAAACAACATTCCCTTGCTCTCGTTCTATGAAGCTTCTGTTTTCAGCCAAGGACTAAGACAGCAGACTTTTTAGAGTAACTAAATAACAACATGGTCACAGCCACTTTCACTGTTCTGCCCCTGCCCCCCAGCTCTGCTTAGTATTGATGTTTCTTTGTGTAATGAGAGGTTTGACTTCCTGCTGAGATGAGTTCAGGCTGATTAGAGGGATGTTTGGTGGGTGTCTGCCTTGGTTTGAGAACATGATCAATTAGATCTATAGCCAGTAACTAAGCTTTTAATTATGGTCGGCAACCTCAGGGTCAGAGAGGCCTTCATTCAATGGCAGTGGCAATTTTTTTTAGGGAGGAATTAAACTGTGCCTTCAACCATGTGTTTTAAAAGAAGCTGTTTGACTTTACTGGTTATCTGTTGCTTAAAATCCTGAAACTGGGAACCTCCAACTTCCCAAATGTAGTGGGCAGAGAAACATTAACCTCTCCTGTAAGTATTATTATTTGAACAATGTCCATGATAAAAAGGCCATTTTAAATGTCCATGTTTATCTTATTAACGTACAGATAAACCGAGAATTTGGACACCAACATCAGCACACTGCTAACTCAGTCCTGAGACCTTTGTTTTATGTGAATGTGATGAAGGATTGCCCCCTGGCCAGCAAAATCTTCTTTAGGCTGCAAAAGATTGTTTTCATTTCTATTATTATATCATATATTATTTTTTGTGTTTGTATTGTTTTTTTCGGTCAATAATAAGGTGAAAAAAGCTCAAAGTGACCTTTTTAAACAGAGAATACTTTTCTATACTGGAACCAGAGAATAGTTGGAGGTTGCTTATTAAATCACCTCAACTATGATTGAATTATCTGATTTTGTGTCTGTTAATTGATATCTATTAACTGATATTTTAAACTAGAATAAGACATTGTTTTAAAGATGGTTACAACTATATGTTTTTATTATGGCATTTAAAATCAATGAAATAAACAGTCTTCCTACCAACCACACTGTTTCAGTGTGTCACAAGAGTGTGGAGTGGAAGCATAAGCAGATAATTAGTTATTAGCTAGCAAATCTTTGTGTGGTTGATTGTCTCGCAGGTCATAGAGACGAGTGCATTAACTTCTTATCTGTGGACAATCTACACATTTTCAGAGTTCTGGCTGAATGAGTGGGCTAATTGATGTTTTCATAAGCTGTTAGATAGTGTCATGGAGTTTGGCTGGCTCATCACTGTGAACCTGAGCTGTAGTATAGGGCGGACACACTGCTGTGCTGCTCCGTGCTGTGTTTACTGATGGCCCTATCTCAGATAACACAACTTGTTACGAGGCAAGGCGGCCACTTACCACCCAGTCGCCACCAAATGCAGCAGCAGCAGGCAGCTACCCCCAGTCCTGATAGGTTTGAAGTCATCGAGCTCTACCACGGCAAGAAGTCCTGAGACCTTGGTAAGAAACGGGCAGAGATCCAGGGGTACTAATTACTTAAGAGATTATCCAAGAGCACTCAGAGAGTGTCTCTCTTAATTAATGATGGGATGATTGCTGTGCACTAAAACCACTAGAGGGGGAGAAGTTTAAATTGGCAAACAAGATGAGAAAACCATAGTGCAGCATCACTAGAACCTTGCGTTGCATTAGAGTACAGCGTGTTTGAAATGCTGTCGCAGCATTGTTTCTCCTCTCAAACATTAAAGCACAGCCGAGAAGTCCTTGACCTTCTCACTATCATCAATGAATTGCTCACGTTTAAGTGTCCAAGTCATTCTCTCCCAGGAGCGAGACCCCCCAACTTGCAGCTTCGTCGTTCTCGGTTGCACGTGAGATTGATCACCTCCCACCTTCTACTATTTTCTACTCATTAATTGAGTCCAGGAATCCCATCTCTTCTGAGATGGCCTCTGAAGAATCCTTCTCCGTATGCAGTCAATGACTCCTTGGAGAATAGAGAGTGTGTGCTAGCCTTGGCTTAACTGCTACAGCTTTGTTTGCTACCAGTGAGAATACAGATGTAAGGACCTCCTCTGGAGGGTCGTTAAGTTGAGGTATTACTCACAAGGTCATTGCCATCCCCATCTAGGTAATATAAATCACAGGCTGTAAGATGGACAGGCACTAGTTATGTGGACGTGATGTGTGGCTGTTTGACACCTGTTCAATTTTCTCAGTTCCTGTTGTTGCACATGAAGCATACTGGAGAGTGTTGGTGGGTCCCAGCATGTCACTTTGAAAGTGCATGTAATCACAATATCCTGACAGATATCTGCCAAGGTAAATGACTCATCCCATCTGAATGAATGAGATTTGTGGAGGGTCTTTGGAAAGGTGGGTGTCGCTGCTAGATTGCAGTGGGTGGCATAGAGATGTGTGAGATGAGACTCAATGGAATCTCTTAAAGGGGCTTGATCATCCTGTCAATACACAGCCATAAAGTAAGGCACAAGCAGTAATCGCTGTAAGAAGAGATGACATGTTTAGATTAAAACAGGATATCATTTGTATGTGTTAGTGGTTGCAATATACTTTGTGATAGTCAGTGAATAATACATTTTGATTTCCAGCCTGTTACACATCAGTCCAGTCACATGGGAGGCCATAGTGAGTTTAGTGATGTAAATAAAGCACTAGACTGCGTTTCCTTGGTCCTTCAAAGAAGTCAAGGTGATCAAAGCTAATATGCTCTTATTTCATGGCTGCATAGTGCTTCAGCATTGAGATTCATAGCTATAGGTGCAACGAGTGCAATAAAATTGTCACGGATAGACGTGATCGGCCCACCTCATGTAGCATGATGCCGCTGAGAGTCGGTGACAAATGAGCACATTATGAAAAGCTTCATTCTGCTGGCTTCGTTCTTGGTGTTCAGCTCCTCTCGACCATCTGATTGACTTTCAATTTCTTTGAAAATAAGGGGTTAGTTCCTGTGTCTTAAGTAAGATAAATGAGTTCTCTGCTGCTAATTAGCATAAACCTTTGTGAATTGTGCGCAGAAAAAAAGAGATGTTATGCTTTAGATTTTGCAATTTGGAGGGATTCAGAATATTATTTAGTCATTAACCCTCATTTATATTTAACTAGGAGCTTACCAGTATGACCAGCCGAGCTGTCCATTCTCACAGGCTGTCTTGCAGCATCTTAATCTTGGCTGGACTTGCAAAAAGGTGCTTTAGGTAGTGAAGTAGTGCCCAACCACCCCGAGGTATTGTTAATTAAAAGCCCCATGCTTGTTTCCTTCCTGCAAGTGTTGGAGTCAGAGAGGAGAAAAGCTCCCTTTCTCCTGTCCTGCACCTTTTTCTCCCTCGTGTACAGCAGGCAGACAGGTGGCTGTGCTCCGTGCTTCACCCAGAGCTCACATTACAGACAGAAAGGTATGAAGAAGATGAGAGTTTGAAGGAGAATGAAGACAGAAGGAGCAGTGGGGCTAAGGGCAGACAGATAGGCTGTAGAGGTGGCTCTTTCACACATTCAAGTTGTTTTTAGGGGGAGAGAGAAGTGGAGAGTAATTCTGACAGGGACTGTCTATCTCCAACATGGAGAACATGGCAGTTGGAGACTGTTTCATGGCCTCAAAAGACACGGGACTTTTCTGATGGCATCAGTAGATCTGCTGCGGTTAGTCGATTCATAAACAAGTGGATCAACAGAAAATTAATAACTATGTTGATTTAATTTCAGTCCTTTTCAAGTAAAAAATTGATCAAATGAGAATTGATTCTCTCAGTGAAATTTCATTCTATGGTTTCAGCTTCTCAAATGTGGGAATTAACTTTTTTTTTATGTCAAACATTACAGTAAATATAGCAAACAAGCTTCATCATTGTGAACTTGAAGGAGTCTTAAGTGGCTTTTTTTCCCCACTATTTTTAACATTTTATCAATCACTTGAAAAAATATTTGAATGAATCCAAAATGAGAAGAGTCGTTACATGCAGCCCTACATTCACGTGTCCGTGTCTCCTTGAATGTTGGTGTGTTGCCCAGCCACTTGACCTCTCTATACAAGGAGGAGTAAGGTCGGAGTGTGGAGGATTGCAGAGCAATGCTTTCCCCAGAGCCAGAGATTACATTGGATGTGATCCAAAGATACATTAAATATTGAACACTTGTGCAACAGGTTTACAGGGTTTGGCCACTAATGTGTATGAGAGCTTACATCTACTCTGAACTAAGTGTATGGAAAGAGTGAAACTAGAGTGAGGACTGTAGCTGTGTGCTCTGGCCCTTCATAACCCTGATATATTTGTGTTGATGTCGGCGATGCTTCCTTTTTTTACTGGCCCCTAAATGTCTTCTCCTATATTGTGACCCATAAAAACCAATAGAGGAAGCACACATCTTGCTTAATTTATTTTTCATTTAGCCTTTCAGTGTCATCTTCCCTTTTTCTTTTGGACAATTTAAATGTGGTTCGGATTTGCCTCCTTTGCTCTTCCCTTTACTGCCACACAACCCCCAGAGATGTGAAAAGGCCTGTGTTGTTTCCCCCAACCACAGTAAAACATTTTTGGATGTATCCTCTCTGGGGTGGTTTGGATCAATGACACCTACTAATTCTTTTTGAGGTATTTTCTTGGTGATGGGCCTTATTTATTTGTGTTTCTTCTTTTTCTTCTTTAATTTGATGCTGTTTATTTCTTTGTTTCAGTCTGGATACTATAAGTCATTCATATCCTCCAGCCTCTCCTTAAGATATTAGAATAAACAAACGTTGTAGTAGTCTTACTGTTTCCTTATTAATCCCCCGTAGACACTTCCATTCTTGTTTGTAACATTTTTTTCCGTACACTTGCCTGCGTCCTGAACGTCTTTGTGGCTGAAGGTTTCTCCTTCCCTTTGCACAGGCCGTTCCTGATAATTGGAATGAATTTTCTCCTCCTGACATACATTAAAGTGCCATTGCAAGAGCACACAGTAGCTGATTAATAGAGCTTGTTTGAAACTTTAAACTACCACCTTGCACCCCCCCCTGTTCAATCACTACAACCTGTGCTGGAAACAGACTCTATTCTAGGACCTGCTGCTCTTGCCCTTTTAAACTCCTCCATCAAAGGCAGCGAGGATCTCTCTCTTTTATTGCATTTCATTTCATTTATGCATTACACCGGGTCTCACAGAGCGTATAGAAGCGTATGATATAGAATCATTTTCTGCAAATGTGTGGCAAATTATGCTATGAGTGGTACTTCCTAAATGTCACCCTGTGTTTAAAGGAGGACAGCTTGATGATGAAAGTTGAGGAGTTGGCTGCTGGCCATCGCAGGGCTATGACTAACTCCTGGTGTCATGGCCTGATTGATTGTGCGTGGAGGTGAGATGGCTTACTGGGCCACATGACTGTCGGTCTGTAACAGGACTGCATGCCACACTCAGAGGTCTTCTTTAGACATGCTCATGCCAGTTTCCAGACAGGCACCTCCAGAAATCAATTGGAGATGAACAGTCGGAGGTGGAGACACAGACACATAGGGAGGTTTCTCTATCTTCACCTGGCTCCAATGACTTTATTTCGGGCCATGAAATGTTCCCTAGTTGGTTTTTTACGCCTGATAATTCTGGGACAAACTGCTGGAAGGCAGTTTCACGCTGGGAGAATGAACTTTCCTCACATGTGATGTATTACCTTCCTTTTTTAGAGCAGTGTATGTAGTGTTTTTAACATCAATGGATGACACACTGAAATATACTATAAACAAGGTATAGTGCACATTTCACGCACAAAAGCATTCCTAAAGGCTTCACATAAGGCGTCTAAAACATCAAAGTTAAACAGCTAAAACATGAATCAAAAGTATAGGAAACCATTTTATAGGAAGTTATAAAGATACGGTGTTAAGATTAAAGAAAAAATAAAGATAAAAGGGGTGAATAACAGGTATATAGACGGACGGGATTTAAGTGCAATGTGGATCATCAAAGATTTAATCAAGTGCAGTTTACAACTCACTGTTGTCGTTAGATTCAGGACAAGTCTTTTGTCTTTCCAGTTGCTAATAGTGAGAAATTGTTGGTCGTACACCCAGAAGATTTTTAAAGGTTGTTGGGTAATGTTGGTCAGATGAACCAGGGGGGAAAATGCTTGTGGCATATTTATTCTTGATTAGCCCAGTTGTAAATGATCAGAAAAATACTTTACATAAAATTGTTAGATTAAGATTGCAGCATGTGGGAGTGCATAAACTACATCATCTAGCCTACTGTGCAGTTCCACTCTACGTTGGTCTCCCTCCGATTAATAAAAGATAGAGAGATCGCTGTCCGTCGAAGCAGTATTTATGTATTTTACAGTGGTAGAATAATGAAGATTATTGAGTTGTGGCTGGATTAGGAAGGGGCCAAATAAAAGGAACATGTCAGGTTTTGGCCCAAGCTGACCCAGGACTGCTGCAATATCCCAACCCATCAACCCTCGTAGTTGTACTGCAGCTAAGCTCTGCCTTGTTGGCATGCATGGAGGGTATTGGACAAGAAAATAATAATGTAGTTCAGGGAAAGCAGCAAAACATGAAGGGGAAATGGAATAAACGCATGTTACAGTGTTCTCTCCCAGTCAGACTGTTGTCTGAACAATCCTCCAGGCCAGAGCCAACTGGCCTTTTTTAAAATACTGATGAAGACTGAATGCACACACCAGTCCATTATGCAGATGCATTCGGCTTGAGGTTGTCCTTGTCCAAATAAAAAGAAGCAAAGAATATACATGATGGGTACAAGATGGAAAATGAATATGAGTCATTGATTTTCCAAGGTATGGAAAATACAAAGTTGGCTGCACCATCGGTTTTATTTAATATGAAAATTAAATTGGCAACACCGACTTGCTAGATGACTCTGCACTTGATTCAACCAATATGTATTAATAAGTCATTTTGTCATCTTTGACTATTAGTTGACTGACCAGGTAGCTACAGCTCACTCTTTCTACGATCGTAGAAATTATACATTCTTCCTTTTTAAAAATTAAAAGTTTGATTTGTAAGCAATGAGACACATCCTTTCTCAATTCATGACATAGTCACTGGTTTTGCTGCTACAGACTAGAGGATGTTGGGATATAAAGGAAATGTGCCATTATCCTGTAACTACCCCTTTTGCCACAATGGCCACTGTTCGGCAAAAGTTACTCACTTTTAACTACTTTTAGCCAACTGTGTGAATATCCAGTAAATAGCATGACCATCACTAAAGGGCTTGATGCCTCTTTGTCCACATTAGGCTTTATAATGTAGCACCACCTCATCCCAGCTTAGTAAGGTGTTCAGTAGGTTTATGTGGTGTGTGTCATCATTGTGGGTAATTTACTGTCACAGTCTGTTCCTAATTCCATCTCTGTTCTCTTTACAGCGTTTACCATGATGATCATCTTGGCCCTTATACGCATTGCTAAAGGCACGGGCGAGGGCCACCCACCTGCCGCATCCCTGTCTGGGGTACCCAACCTGTTTGGGGTGTGCGTCTACTCCTTCATGTGCCAACACTCCCTGCCCTCCCTGGTGACGCCCATCTCTGAGAAGAAACACGTCAGCACCCTGGTGTTTGCAGACTACATCCTGATCCTGGGCTTCTATTCCCTCCTCTCGTTCACCGCCATCTTCTGCTTTGACAGCTCGCTGCTGCACGACATGTACACGCTAAACTTCACAGACAACTGCAACGTGTTGGATATTCCATTCCTGCGTTACTTCCTTGGCCTGTTCCCAGTTTTCACCATCAGCACCAACTTCCCCATCATTGCTGTCACACTTCGCAACAACTGGAAGACCCTGTTCCACCGGGATGGAGGCACTTACCCATGGGTTGTGGACCGCATTGTGTTTCCCCTCATTACCCTGGTGCCCCCGATCGTGGTGGCCTTCTGCACCCACAACTTGGAGTCCTTGGTGGGCATTACGGGATCCTATGCCGGCACAGGGATCCAGTACATTATCCCAGCCTGCCTTGTGTATTACTCTAGACGTCATTTGGAGCCCATGATGGGCAGAGATGCCATTAACAAGCACCGGTCTCCTTTCCGCCACGCCTTTTGGGTGTGGTTTATTTGGTTATGGGCCGCCTCCTGCCTCATATTTGTCACGGCCAACATCATCCTGACTGACACCAAGAAATGAGAACTCACTGTTTAAAAAACGTTCTAAAACATTTTTATCTTTTGGGCCAGTCTCTCGGTTCCTGTACACGATGCCTTACTCGCTGCTGGCTGGACAGTGTGCCTTTTTATGGGACTTATATTAAATGTAATTAAGAGTAATTTATCAAATTTCTTAAAAGGGACCAAATGTGAAGTGTTTTTGTTCCATCAACAAAGCTGGAAGAGTGCATGAAAACAATGTAAGGGAAGTGAAAAGTGATGCTTTGTCAAAGTTTCCATAAGGATTTGCACGCAGATTTTAGAAATATATCATAAGGCTTCAGTATGCCTCAAACAAACTAGTTCATACAAGTGTTGTATGAAGTTGGTTTACCTGACACATCGTCGGTTTAGTTGGAAAAACTGTCAGACACAACCTCCAGAAAGGCTGGGGGCAGCGGGTTTCAGACGCCGTTTCACAATCCAACACTTTGTATGAAGCAAACTGAGGCCTTAAGATTTTTATTTGTTGTCCATCCTGTAGTTTTTTTTTATTTTTGTTTACCTCATTTAAATTCCAAACTATAGAAAAAGGTTTTTAAAAAAAGACGGAATGGAAAAGGAGGACAGGAGAAAGGGAGCTTTTCCCTTATGAATAAGGGTTCTAAGATTCAGAGCGATCCACTGGACCTTCAGAGCCGATTGTTCAAATAAAAATATATTAAAGCAATTGAAAGAGCAGAATAGTGACAAGAAAAAGAGCGTATCACATCCAAACTTGAGCCCTGTTGCGAAACTGCTTGGCATCTCCACAGCTTAGTAATGAAATTGGAACAGAAACCATCAGAAAAAGAAGAAAAAGGTACGAATCAGGGATGATCAGTCTTTTAAGGCTGACGTGTAACCATTCCTCAGAGGTGTCTGCCGCGGAACTCCTGGTCTCCCTGTGAACATCGGAGCTCCGTCTGTGACAGATCCACTGACGGATAGGCCTCTGGGATGAGCTCCATCTCTGTTTATCACCAGGCACTCACGCCTGTAGTTCACACACGGGGCATGTCTCCCGTCTTTTACTGCTCAGCACCCATTCATGACTCTGTCAGCCTCTTACTGTATCTATCACACTGCCCAACACCTGACAGGATAATAGTGATCTACTGTGCTTCATTTCTTGCTATGGGGACGGCATCAGTGGCCAAAAAGTGAAGGGAGGTGAGCCAAATGTGACTGAGCTTCATACAGTACCCTGTAGTACTGTAGTCTAGTCATGCTGGTTTCACTGACACTTGGCAGCTTCCTCTCTGTTTGTTATTGCTGTAACACCTTCATCTTCTATCTGTCTTATTTTGTCTGTCTGTCATTATTATCTGTGAAATGCCTCTTAAAGGAATGCTTCACCCAACATACATATAAACACATTTTCTTGCTTTATCTTGCAGAATTCAGCAGTGCTGATAGTATGGTAGTATTGGATGTGAAATAAACAGTGTCCACGTTCCTCTGGATAATCCACAGAGTTACTGTGGAATATTTCTCCTGGTGGAAAGTAGTTCTTCTAAAAACTGTCCATTGTGTGGTCTGTGGGTTATCCAGATTGAAGTAAATGTTGCTGTTGAAAAAGAGAAATCGTAGAAATAATCATTTCTGATTGACCCGAACAAAGTTCCAGTTAAAAGTTGAATCAAATGCGGTGTCCAATATAACTCCCTGTTTGATTTTTGTTGCTTGTGCCCACTATGAAAAAAGGAACGGCCTTTTACTGTTCCCTGTTAATTAATCTGGAGAGTGTTTGTTAGGTAGGAAGTTATTGATAAGTAAATGACAGGCACAGCTACAGTTCTAAATTCAGCTTTACCAGATAACTTCTACTGTTCAAACACACCTAATGAGATTTAAACTGACAAAAAACACAGTTGAACGTGTGCATAGATATGGATGAATGTCCAGGATATAAGCATAGTAATACAGTGAGTGCTATGAACCCAGATATTATTCAGAGGTGTTCATCTCTTTTCCTTGTTTTAAAGGCTGCTGCATGGTTAAGTGACACATCATTCCTGAGCTTATTTGACTGTTGACTCAACAACATATCCATAGCTTTATATGCATCTTCTGGAAGCATCAACAACCATAACCAAAAAAATAATTCATGAAGATACAAACATGTTTTCACATTGAATGTACTCTAACAACAAAAGGGTGCTTCAGAGATTGAGCTTTGAACTGAGATGTAGAAACTGAAACAGCTGATGTTGAGATCCAGACTTGGTGTGTCTGGTTTGGGTAAAGCACCATCTTCTCCTCAGGTCACAGAGCATCAGTGTTGGTCATGATGGTCACCTAGCTCTGCTTGGGAAACATATTTTCTACATTGATCCGTTAATCGCCTAAAATGATGCAGTTACCACCAATGAGAGTTTCAGGATCCACTAATTGTGGTAAAGGGGACATATGCACACTACAACACCACTAGTTTTCTCACATTAGTATTTAAATGCCACTACAGTTGGGCTCCATTGAAATGCACGCCCAGTATCAGGGTGTACAGTAGTTCAGTGGGTTGTCGGGCAGTTTGAGTGGACGTGCAGCTTTTTCATCAGCTGCTGTAATGCACTTTAAATTGAAAGCTAATGTGCTGTGACCTCAGTGTTTTTAAGACACTGCAGCTGTGAGACTTGTGCTCATGCATTATAGCGTTGTTGTAGTGCTGGAGTGCTGTTGAACGGTCGAGAGGTGCCTCGGCTTTGTGCTGTCGTCGGCTTTATTGTCGCAGGTTTGGGATTGTCAGTGGTGTCTGTGGGTCGTCAGGTCACGTCAGTCCTGCATAGGTAGAGCTTCTGTCTGTGTGTTCTTGTCCGCTAATGGGTGGGAATGGCCGGGGGATCTGTAACACTCCCTGCATGCTCACATACATAAAACATCATAGTTGTATGTCATTGATCTGCCTGCGATCCCACTGCTGTGCCGTTTCACCCTCCCATGTTCAGATGTTACTGGTCTCTCTCCTCCTCACCTGAAGTGAAACATTTGTATGAGTACAAACACTTAACCCTTGGATAGATATTTGTTTTTCAGAGATCTGACTGCACACGTTTGTGCGTGAAGATGTTAAATGTGGTTCTTATGACTGGTGCGGAGTTGTGAAATGTGCCTTTTTTAAAGGGGTCTTTTCTTGCCCTAAACTTATCGACTTTGCTGTTTTTCTCCTCTTTTGAACAACATCTGCATGTAAACCATTTCATTACTGACAATCGATGTGCTTTGAAAAACTTTATGAGTCTTGTTTTTCTTAAATTTCTGTCTGTTTTAATAGTTTCATGGGTTGGTCCTAAGTTTTATGCCTCTTCTGTTTCCCTCCATGTTTTTGCTATGTGTTTACAATAATTAAGCCAGCCTGTGATTTTATTCATTCATATGGCTGTTTACTGCTTTAATGGATGTTCTGTTGGATTTTTATGATTCACAAAGAAAATAAAGGCTTTATGTTCATCCGAACCCCGTGAACCTCAATTACTCAAAGGGAAATTGGGTTTTCTTACAATCAGGGTCCTCTTTTGTTGTTTTTTGCCATCATGCCTGTGATTTAGAGCACTTGCTTTCTAACACTGGCCTCACTGTGTGGGGTTTGGACACAGGGACATTTCAAATCAGTTACACAAGTCATCTGCTGTCAGAATCACTTATGGGGAAGTAAAAACTGAAGATATTTATGAGCTCATATATGAACTCAAATATTTCCTGTACAATCTGTAAAAGCATTGTATGGTCATACTATATAGCCAAAGGTATATGAGCGCTCCTGCCCACACACTCTAGGGTACTTTTGGTCTGGGTTTATTTGGCCTTCACTGTTTGAATGACACTTCTCAAAGCCAGCGCCTTAAAAGAAATGGTTCTCTCACTCTGATTTGGCACCGACCAAAACCCCATCTGGCACCTTTTGGATAAACTGGCACGCTGACGAAGACCTTATCACCCAACATCAGTGCTGGCCCTCACTAATGTTCTTGTCACTAAAGAAGAGAAAATCTCTGCTGCCAGGTTCCAAAACCTGGTGGAAAGACTGAGAGCAGAAGAGTGGAGGCTCACTGATGTCCATGCTGTCAGAGTGACATGTTTATGCAGAACCCTCTGGTTCAACTTGCAGGAATAATCTACCATACTTACTTTGAATGTTTTTAGAATGGTATAGTGGTACAGTATATGTCTTACCTTTGAACCACAAGGATAATAGTCTAGTGTCACCTGTTGCCGTGGTCTGGACCTGCTCTGTAATGAAAATGATTTATTGACTGATTGAATAATGCAAAATTGGATTTTAGTCAATATCTTCTGTAAAGTGGAGCCACGTACTGAGCCACCATGAACTGGTGTGTGTGGCCCAGGTGATTCATCATTTCTACTTCCAAAAGCACATGGTTAGTTTTTACTTTGCACCCCCGTTCAGTGGCTCGTTGATTTGCACATTTAATTAAAATGTGTTCACTAGTTTTTGAGATTTCCTGCAAACTTACTGATAATTTTACAGACAAGCAGAGTTTTAGCAGAGGAACTCAAATAAGACTGAGATGATTAAAAGCCTATAAGAGTTTTGGTCCATCACCTGAATGTAAAGCTGTTACATAACAGCATCATAAATGGATGGCAAAAACGACAGAACCATGACCCAGCTCGCAAAAGATGAATACTCCTTTAAGATTCAATCATTCTAATTAAATGTGGTAAAGTTTTGTGATTACAGCCGGACAACAAGACAGTTTAACTGGTGTGATATATAATTCTGCCAACTCTTTATGTTAAATCACAGTCTGGCCTGTTTCCAAACTGCTTGTTTTGAGAAACAAATCTGCTTCTTTCCTGGTGCCAATGAAAATGTGAGACTCCCTCCTGGTAATTGAATGCATGAATCAGCGCGGCTTTGCAGTGACTTTAGTCATACTTTAGTCATACTTCAGTCACTCCTACACAATTTCACACACTCAGGCTTGGCAGTATTTGTATCTGCTCTCCAGGTAATTGGCATCTTTTTTACACCTCTGTTCACCTCAATCTTCCCTGAAGCACCTCAGTAGTTTTTTATTGACATATGAGATCCCTGTTTTTATTATCAACCCAAACCTCCCTCTCTGAATTTCAATCTTTCAATCTCAGCACGGCTGCCCCGGTGTAATTCAATTTACCCTCTGCCCTTTTATGTATGTGGGGTGTGTCTGCATGTTTTAGATCCAGAGCTATAATTGGAAATGCAAACTTGGCACGGCTTAATTAATTTAGTGTGTTTAATTGCTGAATTGTTTATACAGTGCAGTTACGCTGCTGGAAGAGAGAGCAGGTGCTGGCTGCAGGTTGTTTGCAGATATTTGATCTCCTCGGGTGAAATTAGTGATTTTTTTAAAGGACTTCTTGCTTCATCAGCACCTATGAAAACATATCCAAAATGCAATCAGGCAGATGTGTTCTCATCGTCACTGAAGCAGCAAAGAGATCAGATTTTCTGCAGAATTAAACTCCACTCTCTCATTAAGGAGCTCATATTAACAGGAGTGCATGCAGCATGCTGTCTGTGTGTTACGTGCCCATAGTTACATTAATATCTCCACATGTTTGCTTTTCATATTTTGTTTTGTTTCTTGCATTTCTCCTGCATGATTCCGACTGTACATTACTGCTTACTTTGTCGTTGATGTATATACAATTGTAGTTTGAACACTGCCTACTGCAGACATGTTACTTCATTAATGGTGTAATTTATATTTTTATATGGTGTTCGGGTTTGTGGACCCGATTTCATCCGTTTTCATGTTCTTTATCAAAAGAAAAACTATACCATTAATAATTTGTTCAAACTCAGACTCATCAATATGAGCCAAGGCCAATGAGTCTGAGTTTGAAAAAATAATTAATCGTATCATTTTGCTCTTGATAAAAAAATGAAAACGGGTCCCACAGACCTGAACACCATACAAGGGTTTTAAAGGAGTAAGAGCAGCCTTCTAACCTCCCTGCATGATTTTAGATTATTTCTATCAGGATTAGCAACCTTTTGACTGGCTTCATTTTGTGTCTCAATTTTTGATTTTGGGAAGAAAAAAAAACCCTGTTGGATCAAACATCTAATGTTGCTCTTAAAAAACAAAATACAACAAAATACCACAAATTGCCTTTAGATATGCCGGTTAACCTTTAGCACCAAACTATTTCATCTGCAGAGAAAATATGTCGTGTGAACCATAAACAGTTTCATGACACGAAAACAGATACTGTACAATAATGTCATATTTACTAAAGACATGCTTTTCTGCATGTTAACGTTGTGGCTCATTGATGGAAATAATTTCCGTCTGAGTGCCATGAAATTTGATGAAACTTAATGACTTTGATGATACCCTCAATTTTTATGTAGTAACACAATCTACAAAACTCACAGTCTTTGTTTTCAGAACTTTGGGATTGTCCTCTAACGTTTCCTCTAGCGCCACCATCAGGTTAACGTTTATACAATCCATTATTATTTCCACAAACATTGGCACAGGCATTCATGTCCCCCTCAGGGTGAATTTCATCCAGTATCTTAATCAAATCAAGACAATTTTATTAAACAACCCAAAGTCACAAATGTGTCTCCAAAGGCTTTACAATCTGCATCACACATGGCAAGTGTGAAAGTGTCTCAAAGTGAGATGAACGTTTCTAAAGTTGAAGATTAGAGGCTTCTTAGGTGGGACTGATGGTGCAGTGGGACTGATGGTGCAGTGGGACTGATGGTGCAGTGGGACTGATGGTGCAGTCAAGCTGGATTTGGCTTCCCATTCATTTCTATATGAAACGGAGGGAGACACATTCTCTGCCTCTCTTGCTCCGGCAGCGAGAATGTCTCAACCAGGTTATCAGGTCAAAGTCTGAATTTGTCCAGTACTTAGGTTTTTGATAAAATACCTGCTAACCTAATGATGTTCCCATCAGCCTGTAAGCTAATATGATTTGTTTGTTTGGAGGCTGACAGACGTCAGAGGTGAACTGATGTGCTTCATGGTATCATGCTGGTACAGGAAACTAACACAGCATAGTATTTCTGCTCTTCCTGCTCTTCCCCTGCTCTCTCGGCCAGCACATACCACCATATCACACCGTCGTGACTCTGGAGACAATGATCTTCTTTCTTTACTGTTGCATAACTGCTGCCAATTTGCTGCTGCTGCAAAACCCCCTTTTTCCCGCTGAAAAAAGGCCCTCTGCTGTAAGTGTGTGGAGCCGGTCGGATGGTCAGAGAACTGCTCCCAAGTTTGTCCTTGGGAGGAAACAGTAACACACACTGCACCATCTGCAGTCGAATCCATTCTTGTCCACAGCTTTATTACTCCATTTATTTACTGTGGCTGGTTGAGGTGCTTCTCTGAGACCTGCTCGCCCTCACAGGTGAGCCCCGGCGGTGAAGGCGATTATGACTCTATCAACTGGCCTTATTAAGTGTCAGCAGCAGCAGGACACTGCGGCCGCTGCAGGCCGGAGTCACAGGCGGCGCAGAGGGAGATCGGACACGGCGTCTTGTTTCAGGCCGCTCGCTGCTCATTAGCGGGCTGCATGTTTCCTCTATCTGCTGTCGTGCTGTACGACGAGCATGGCTGAAAGGTTGTGTTCACCTTGGCACTGTGTCACTAATGGCAGTAAACACAGAGGCTACGAGATAAGACATGAATGCATTAAAGCAACACCGGGGGCTTGTTTACTGGCACTATTACTAAGTACCCTGAAAGAAAGTCTTCCTTATCGGCCAACTCCCTTTGTTAGTTTCCAACATCATTCACATTTAATATTTCCCTGCCTGAGGTTTTAGCACATTTGGATCTCATTACCAGCCAGGTGTGGTCTCATCTTGTACTGACAGATGGCTTTCTTTTAATTCCAGACAGATGCTTCCCTTTTTTTTAATGACCTCTTTTTTTTCTCCCTCATGCCTCGCCGCTGTGAGGTTCATTAGCACAAACAGGGCTTAGTAGAAGTCTTGGGGAGAGATTAGGGTCGCAGTATTTTAGGGATGGTAGCCAAGCCCTGACTGAGCTGCTCTGACAGCCTGATCACCATGCAGGACAGAGGTGGGCGTCTGTCCCTTGATAGGAGACAAACTGTCTCGGCACTTACCTCCAAAACAAAACAACACTTTTTTGACAGATGAGAATTCGCTGTTTCTGGTTCATTTCTAACTCCATGCATGTCTCCTGTGGAGGGGATTGGCAGTGTTCAGGCTGATGGAAATTTGAACATTGATTAATAATTACTCATGCCACCAAGGGCTCCCAGAGTTTAGCTCACTGCATTTTCACTTCCACCATCGCTTTCCACATGCTGTCTGTCCTCACTTCAATCAATCTAATAATTTTCTTATGAAGTCAATTTTGTGTCCTCCCCCCTTTATTTACCGTGGTCTATGTGTATTTCAATTATTTAGTTAATTGTTTAAGTCAAAACACTGACTTCTTGTTGTAAACTCAACATTTCAGTTGAAGTAATCTGTAGTTTCAGCCCTTGTTACGATGGGCTGGGCCAGTGGCCATAACATGCAGCTCGTACTGTGCAGAAGACTTTACATGCTACATGAACAACGCTGTCGCCCAAATAATTCAATGTGTCACTTCCTACAATATTTGTTCATGTTAATAAAGACGGGGTTAAGGTTAAGTAAAGACTGTCGGTGACAGACCACATACATCCCTTCAGCAGCCTCACCTCCACAGCCTTACTCACGTTGCCACACTGACACTGAATGTTGGCATTATAAATCTGTAAGTGCTCTCTAAAGCACCGCACGGCCTTTATTTTGACCTTGGAAACGCTTTTCTCTCCCACTGCCAGCACGCCTCACATTCTCTGTGTGCTTGTACTCACTCTGCTGCTCCCTCCTTCTTCCTCTGTGACGTATTGACAGAAGCTGTAGTTGAATATTCTGCCAGTGTTGTGTCTGATAAGACTGTCAGTGCATGATTTATAACCATTACACTACGCATGCAGATGAGCACAAGCAGCTGCTAACATGTTGTTTACATTCAGGAGGCGAACGTGTCCGACTCTGACCCGACCGGCCCAGCAGCCGCTCATCACTCAGCACTTTCTAAGCCAGCAGACACTAGCTTTTTTAGAATGTATTACCTATTTTATAGTTCACTTACTAATTTGTTAGTACGTGTTTATTTTTACCCCTGAGGGAGACACTCATCCACCTAAAAAAATACTTTCTTTCGTATCTAAAAGTTTCCGTGTCACGTGATGGTGCTAAATGCTGCTTTAGAGGCTTTTCCATCCTGAGGGAAACACTAATCCCTGCATCCTTGTACTTTTTGGCTGGATTGCTGTTGGATGTGGAGGCATGTTAATGGTAAATACTTCACTTTAGCATCACTATCAGCTTCCAAAAGCCCATATTGGTCTATTGCTAATCCACTCAGTCGTATGTCTCTGAACCTTCAGGAGTCATTTAAGCTCAGACACTAAATGAGCAACAACAAATGTCCAACAATATGCAGTAACATGTTGAGAAGCCCGCTTCAGAGAAATGTGTTATTTATTTTCCTCCAGTTCATATCAGTGTGAGAATGAACATTTCTCCGGGGGTAAAAGGAGTTTTGACTTTTCAGCAGATAGAAAAGCAAAACAAGATTGTCATTCTGCGACTCTCAATCTCCGCAGGACTGACAGGCTGCAGGATGGCGTCTCGTGCCGCTCAGCTCTCTATTACCGCTGCTGGGTCAACAAGCGTCTGACTGCTGTCTGCTGGCGGCTCACCGCTTCACTGAGAAACCTCTTACTGGAACTGGAGGCTCTGACACCTGTCTGGTTAACAGGTTCAGTCCGTGACACACGGCGTACAGCGATGCCTCGCTCTGCGCTCAGTGCCCACGCACGACTCCACTCTGTACAGTAGGCTGCTGAAGCTCAACACGGACCTCTCAGCCTCCAGACCAGGAGCTGATGTCCTGCACACAGAAGGGTTCAGACTACACGATATCAGCCCAACCGGACACACTTCGGGTGTCAGAGACAAAAACATGCCAGAATTTTTTGGTCTTTTGTTGCTGAGAACTACAAATGCCACCACGTGTTCTGTGACACTGACTAGCATGGTGAAGTGAAAGGAATGATGCTGTTTGTGGACACACACTGACATACTGTCATTGTTTGATCATAGTCCTGGAGACCACCATCCAGAGTCTGAACCGGATGTGACATGTGTTTTTTTAAGTCAACACAAACACTGGAACCAACAATTCTTTAGAATCTCAGGACAAAGGAAGTAAGGAGCACCAACAGGACGCAAAAAGAAAGTTCTCTTTGGGGATTTTTATACTATCTTTACTATAGTTTTGTATTTTTCTGTCCAGACTTTCAGGGACTTAAGTACAGCAAAGTTGAACCAGTAAATATGGGTGGCAAGTCAGCTATCCGTAAAGGAAGAACAAATGTACCTCTCCATGTGAATTTTGCCTTGGCGGTCTGCCAGTAAATAATCAATAATAAGTCACTACAACCCTAAAACGATGACGGAGGAAGAAGGAGGATGTGCTCCAGTGGTTAAGGAAAGAAACCTCACTCACTGTCAGTTGTTTTTCTAATTCTTTTAAACTTTGACCTCTTGGGCCTTTCACTGTTCTTTTACAGAAAAATATTGGCTATTTTGCTGCTAGATATGATTTTTTACACTCTATTATTTTAAGTATTGAAACGTTGATGAATGCAGGTGCAGTGTGCAGAGATACAGCATACAGTATATCTGCCTCTGCTTTTGAATATCCAGCATCTGGTCTATAACTCATCTATAGTCTAAATTCCTATCTACAGTGTTCACCTGACAATAAAAGCCGCTGGATGCAACAGACCTCACCCATCACAGAGCTGAAAATGTAAAGTTTGTCTCGACCTTGGCTGCTTTGACCCGATGGTGGTCGTAGAGCAAAGGTCAGGGGTAAGCATACAACACCTTCTGTCCTTGGACCCTCGCTCCAGACGAGAAAAAAACGTTTTAACAAGGAAAAGTGGAAGACAGAGGAGAGGAGAAACTCACACAGGTCAAAGGCTTGTGGGAACAGGAACAACACCAGAGGGTTAGAGCATCGAGGGAGCTACTTTTAAAATGACCAAAATGATCTACCTACATTAAAAATGCTAAACACACACACACACACACACACACACACACATATATATATATATATATATATATATATATATATATATACTGAGTATACTTTATATATACAATATATGTTGGCATACACTGCATAACTGCAGCTAATGTAACCCTTGGTATTACGCATAAAAACTGACAGCAGTAATGCACATAGGTGACAAACAGTGATGTAACCATCAATACTGCACACAAGTGACAAGAGTAACTGGAACATTCAATACATTCATGGTCTCTACCTTCCTCTGATGACTTGACTGAATGGAGTCAAATATCCCTTCCTATCCTGTTCCCCATCCCAGAGCATCCCTTCTTTAGTAGATATAGATTGGAAGGCTAACTAGTTCACTTCGCTCACTGGAGTTTCGCAGTAGCTAGCACGTTTGACCGCACATGTCCCTGCCCGCGACCCGTAGCAGAGAAGAGATCTCAGACTGGCTGTCCTGTATGTCAATCAAGTTGCAAACGCCAGAGGGAGGATACATACATTAATTCTTTTTCTAAACCGCTTAGTCCGAATTAGGGATGATAGACTAAAATCTTTTTTATTTTTTTTAATGAATGTCACGCGATCTACCCGCACTACCTTCGCAATCGACCGGTAGATCGCAATCGACGTATTGGGCACCCCTGGGTTAGAGAAACGCTTATTAGAAAGCTTACAGTTTAGTCTTGAGGCAGGACAAACATGGACGATTAGTCAATCAAGACTCCAACCCACTGAAAGGATAACGATAGTAACTTCTAATTACACACATGGTGGGGAACATATCCTAGCAGTGGCTGGAGATGGCTCGCTTAAAACACCACACAAAAGCACTAACCATGACAGCACCCAGGTGCAGGCTGTGCCATGACTGAGTGGCTGGTACAGTGTACAGGAACATCAGCGCTGAGTATGGGCTGGACGTCCCACAGTCAGAATGGAAGACACCTCCCAAAGTGTTTGAGAACGACAGAGCTAAGATCCTGACTGACAAACTGGTGATAGCTGACCAAGAGGACATCGTGCCGATTGACAAGCAACAGAAGACAGCAGTGGTGATAGATAGAACACGAGAAGCCCTAAATATACCAAGAGCTAAAAGAGGAGCTAGAAAAGATGTGTGGAGTAAAGGCAACCGTGGTGCCAGTGGTGATGGGAACACTGGGGGCTGTGACCCAGGTACAACATCTGAGGTCTCTGTCCAGAAGGGCGCAATCCTGAGACCAGCTAAGATACTGTGCAGAACCCTCAAACCCTAAAAAACTCTCAGGCCTCTGGTAGAGGACCAGAGCGTGAGGAAGACACACCACCACCTGCAAGGGGGAGTGATGAGTAGATTTATATATATATATGTATATAGGAAGCCACTGGTAGTGTTTTCCCTCTGAGGTCCAGGCAGCCATCATCTCCTCTGTGGACTGTTTGCAGAGCTCCATGTCAGCAGTGTCTCTGTCTGCCTGTATGTACCCAGAAATCACAGGAGCAAACACTCCGTCATCTGCCCTGCCGCTGGTATTTTCTCTCTCCGTCACAATGTCCTCGTCCTCCAGACAAACAGTTAGCTGTACACCCCACTTCGTGACAGGAATTCTGTTTTCTCAAGGATCCCCTCACCTTTTATGTGTTTTCAGTTTTAACCTAGTGAAAGAACTGTTCCGCTGCCTGCAGCTTCATGTGCTAACAAAGTACTTTATCTTAAAGCTTTCAACGAGTATTATGGTTAATGTTTGTGTACAGTTACACCGTATTGTAGCAAATCATCTCCTCTAAATCTCTTATTGTCTATATGTTATGAACATATTAAAGGATACAGTATGTCTGATTAAATTCTATAGTTTAACATAGTCAACAAATCACATTAGAAGTCCAAAACTCACAATGAAAGTGTTATTCCATCATTCCATAAGTGTGTGAAAGTGTTGGGTGTGTATCAAAGTCTGATATTTCTTCCTCTGTGCCACAGAGCTCCGTTGTCGTCCAGAAACTGATAAAAGCGCATCAGTGAGCGTCACTGCTGCACTGGGTGACATCCTTCATCGCCATGAACACACACACACACACACACACACACTCTGGGTTATTTTGACACAGTCCCACACACACCGTCCTGCTGCCCCAAATACTCACTGGAGCACCAAATGTGGATTAATCTGTGGCTGAAAATATTTCCCAACAAATGCACTTTTTTCTCTTGTTTGATAAAAATGAAATCACATATTTGGAAGCGTTTTTAAAGATTTCCATCCTCAGTAGGAGCCATTAGGCTCAGAGCTGAGCGCCACAGACAGGAAGTACTGACTGACAGACTGATATGTTTGACAATAAGAAAAATACCACAGAATACTTTTTGTCCTGTAACTCTCACAAGTTTGATATGTCACAGTGTCTCCTCTGTGGTTTTTATAAATGACAACACACTGTTTTTCCTAACCACGAGGCAGTGGAATAAAATGAACTTAAACAGAGCAGACATGCAAACACAAAGTGAGATATAATTTCTGAATTCTTGTGGAACTTCTCCAAATTGATAAATCATTCTTATTCCCACTGTTGAGACATTAACGGCGCCCCGGAGACCTGGACCTCACTGATGGCTTCCTTCGGGTGACAGCTTCTAATGTTGTTTTCTTCCCCTGGTTTCTCTGTAGAGTTTTAGTATGCTGTGGTCTAAATACTATTTCAAGTTTTTGTTCCCACTGTGGCAAATAACGTCTCCGGGGGGGAAGCAGCAAACGGCAATAATGTTATGGAAATCTTTGGATTGAGGACGGTCAGATTAAAAGGAACAAAGTCTTTGGTTTATTGGCAGCTTCAGGGCAAATCTCTGGATCATTTTAGAGCTCAACAAACCTCCATTATTGTGTTTTAAACATTTTAGGTAATCTTAGACTCTTCCTGGCCTCAGCTGGGGGTGAGGTGGTGAATGCTCACCTTAGCATTAGCGCGACTGTTAGCATTACATATATGACATATATCGACCAGTGAGGGCAGCAAACACAACTTGAACAACTACTCAAGAAATACAAATGAAAAAGAGCAGCTGATGTGTGTGTTTATCTGCCGTCTCACTGAACTCTGATCTTCTGCAGCATGTGAAGCACATGCATGTGCTGGTGTTGGTCTTTGTGTCCAGTATGAGCATGCTGTGTTTCCTTTAAAACCTCTGAATGCAGTGGCATCATCTGGTGAATGTAAATTAAAGAAAAAGATGGCTTGAATAGAATCGAAGTCAAAATCAAAATAGAATCATGACAACCTCAAGGATTAGGTCTTATATTTGGAGATAAAATGCCAGAACAATGAAAAATAAGTAAGACAGTGACAGACAGGCCTTTAATATCTGTGAGATGAGGGAGAGGTGGTGTTGGTATCAGACAGGCTGGATAAGACTCTGTTTCCTCCTCAGAGCTGTGTGAAGCCTCCTAATCCATCAGCAGATGCTGTGATGTGTCTTACATGCCAGACTCACCAATCACATCACCATAAACACACGCAAACTGCTGCTTGGTGTGTGTGTATCAAAAATATCAAAATCTCCCAGGAGGGAGAAACAAATGTCATGGTGGTGACTTGATCTTTGTGGATTCTGTCTCATAAGCCATATCCACCTGAAGAGATCTATTTAAGGGATATGTGGCAAATGTCAATCAAGGGTCGTGTCTGTTTAGATTATAGGATGATTGATGTTTGTCTCATTGGATTAGGCATTAATTTGGGGGATTGAAAGGGATTTTTAGACTATTTAAGTGAAGAAGAAAGGGTGGGTGAGAGATACACAGATGTTTGGCATTGTGGCTAATTACTGCAGTGTCTCCATAAACACTTCAAGGCTCCTGTTTTCTGTTTGCCTCACATGCCTGAAGACGCTCTCTGACCTTGTGTGTATGGAAATTGTTTTAGTCGCTGATGTTGTTCCTCTTTTTTTTTGTTTTACTAAATCAAAGCAAAACAGAGAACATATTTGGCATTTAGCTTCTCATTTGTGCACCTTGTCTCCTTGTGTGAAATGATTGGAAATATAACCTTCAGTTCACCACTGAGGTTTTACAAACAAATAAATCAAGTTCCAATCAGCTCCACGTAGTCTGCAGACTCTACACGTCTGACCTGGAGAAAGTCACACATGCCTTCAAGTTCCTGCGGCTCTTTACAATTTGAAATCACTCAGTCAAAAAGCCTGCTATTTATCTAAAAATATGAAATGATAATTAACAACCTCTCTGGGCTGGAAATCACTGGATCAACTGTTGTGAATAAAGTGTCCTGTCAATGAGCGTAGACAGCAGCTCTGTTAGCAGTGAATGCCCATGTGGTGAGTTTAGTCCACTTATTTTTATACATCATGAGCGATGAGCTGTGATCTCAGAGGGTTAAAAGGTTTTATGAGCACCAACAGTGAAGAAATCTAAATTTAATAGTGGACCCTGTGTTTCTATAAATCCTGGATGAATCGGGATCAAGTGTTAATAATTACTGTTAACAAGACTGAAGGCATCTCTGTTAATCACCGATAAAACAAGACAGTCAAACCTCTGCTGTACATGCCCACACACATGAAGTGCTGCACGTCTGTGAGTCCAGGTCCCTTTTTCCTGTCATTAAGTGCATCATGAATCACCTTGTTAAAATTCTCATCCACGTCTGGTTCTGTTCTCTGGGGTGAAACTGGTGCCACACCTGTAGGAAACCTGTGGGAAGGTTAACAGAGTTAATAGTTTAATATTCAGCTGACCTCCTGAGGGTAACAGAGGCGACTGCTAATCATCATTCACAATGTATTCTTCACTCATTATGTATGAGCCAGACGTCATGTGTTGTGCTGCATGGCGAAGCAGAGACCAGTTCAGAGTGCTGATGGAATGAAATCACAGAAATCTGCGATTCTGAGCGACTGGGTGTCGAGACGATTGTGTCTTTATACTAAAAGTGAAAAGAGCTTTGAAATTACTGGCGTGAAAGAAAAGCAATACGGCCAGAGGTGGTGGTTTTAAAGTCTTTCACCTACCTACCTACCCAGCACCCGTCTTTTCCTTCATTTATTCAAATGTCTTTTTCATCCTTTCTATTGACTGAATTGTCTGTCCTGGTTTTGTCAGGGTCGTGTTGTAGAGCAGATTGTTGTTGCCAGGGACAAACACAGTCAGGTCTGTTTCACTGCCGCCTGGTTTAGCTTGAGATGCAAAACATGTATCAGTAATGTTAGATGTTACAAAGTCATATTTATTGGCATTTACATGAGCTGCATATTTCTATTGTTACAGGAGATTTATGAAAAACATGTTTTGATGCAAAGTAAAAGTTGAAAACTTCAGGGAGCCAAATCATTTTCTCAGAGTGCCAGATCTGGCCCCCACCATGCCTACCACTAGTAACCCCTGTGTTACTGTATGCTTCACTTAATGTACAAGAGATGACATGAGGGACACTCCCAACGAAACTCCATAGCGAGAAACCAAAATGTTTTTGTTTTCTGACTTCTTCAGTCAGAAGAAGAGAAGAGATCCACTTTAAATTCCTGTTTGCAGTGTCACCACACTTACTCAGTGTCTGTAAGTGTACTTGAGTATTTTCATTTCATGCAACTTCATTCTTCTACTTGAGGAGGAAATGTTGGACTCTTCTTTTGGCCCCTTTGCTTTTACAAGGAAAATATTTGCTAAATGTGTCCAGTATGATGCAAAAGTAGTAAAATTCACCTCAATCAACTCTAAATGTTAAATAGTCTGTGTTTGTGTAGCTGCTTTCTAGTCATTTCGACCGTGTCATTCATACAGGAGGAATATTCCCACAATGAGGAAGTTGGGACCCACTCTAACAATAAAACTCTATTTGATGCATCAGTTATGAAAATCAACTAACATAGGTATTGATTTAGTCTGCATCCTGACATTTGTGAGTTTAATTTTTAGTTTTTCTGTGTGTCGGCACTCAGAATTCACATGTAGTTATGTGGAGGGAAATAAGTGAAGTGTGATAAGTCGAGACTAACAAGCACATCTACATGTTCTTTCCACTCATGAGTTTTCGATGCTTTGTCGAGAACCATGAAAAAAATGTTGTCTTTAATAAGTATAATAATCCAGCCTGAGCTGCCAGTCACAGTTCGTCACTGTCTCTGGCTGACTCACTCGCTGACAACTCATAAATTCTTTCACTATATTCTTCCTGGGAGGAAAACAGGAACGTCCGTCTTTTCGGCATCGTATCACAAAGGCTTTCTCCGGAAAATTAAGGTCAAAGGTACGGCTGCACTTTGAGTGACCGTCCTTTTTCCAGGAGCCTCCGTCAGGCTGTGAGTCTGACGTGAGCCCGTCCACTGAGAATTAAGTGACAAAGTTTGGATTGATGTGGTTGGACAGGGGGGCAGGGGGGTTGCAGAGTCACCTCCACGCTCCTCATTAGGATGCGTTGCCAGAATGCAGAATGGTGAAACTGACAGCGGCTTAAACCCTGCAGAGTGATGATGCTGAAACGGCCGCTGTGGGACGGCAGGCAGGCTGGACAGGAGGCCGCTGTCGTCACTGACAAACCTCAGTGTCCCGTCCTGACTCATTTACACCGACTGTCTGTCGCACAACATTATGCACGGTAGCTCCTGGACCTCTGATGGTGTCTGTACCTGTACATTATGTCATCTAATGTCACATACTTTGTAAACACCAGGATTTCACTCTGTATTGTTTAATGGAGGCACAAACACCACCTGTGCAAACTCACAGGGGAAAAGAGCAGAGGTGCTGTTTCAGTCATCAGCTGACTAAATTGATTATGAGACGAGATCAGGTCTTTTCAGTTCCTATTGACCAAACCCAGGATATTGAGTCTGATCAGGCGTGAAAAGGGTCCGGCTCTATCAGCTCTCATTGCATGGTGTGTCGTCATCATCACAGGAGAAAATGTGTGTGTAAAGCACAGAGTGAGTGAACTGTGAAGTGCAGAATAAATTAAATACATTTTCCAGTCCAGTTCTGATTTCGTCCTTTTTTTTGAATCTGGGTAGATTTTCCACAAGCCTCTTTTCAGGGACACTACCTTCACCCACAACCCACTGGTTACTGCAGGTCACCTCGATCTACCTGATGAACTTAATGAATTCTATACTTTAAATGCACAGTGATACTTCCTGTGCCTAAGGAGCCCATTCTAAGCTGTTTAAAAGACTATTTCAGATGTAGACATCAGTCCAGTGCTGTGCTTGATTACAGTTAGTTTGGACACAGATCTGTGGATGATGCTCTGTTTCCTCTCTGCCTTGCAACATCTAGAGGCGTCTGACACAAGTACTGTTCATTGATCATCCACCTTATGTTGGAGTCAAAAGTAACAACTGGTTGAACTTCCAATTCTTCTGTTTGGTCACCTGAGCTAACAAGCTGAAGTAGCTTATTTACAATGTCTAATAAATAACGTAATGTTTTAAACAAGGAGTAACCTGTTGCTATAATCATGGCATGAAGCCCCGTGTTGCAGAACAATAACCAGACACACATATAGATATTATTTAGCCTTCACCTTAAAACTTTGAATGAGTGATGTTAACTGGTTGCTGCCATCGTGGCACAACGTTACGCTGTTTCCTACCGACACGGATGTGACTGGTGTAGATGTCTTACTATGATCTATTCTCCTATAGTCTGAAGTGATAATGAGTGTCTGTATTGATTACGCCTGATATATGCAGGCAGAAAATGACTTTATGCTGCAATGATAGCAACCAGTTACTCATTCAAAGTATTCATGATGAATATCATCATACACCAATGACTGATGACTAAGTGTGCTGGTGACTAAACACAGGAGGAACTGATCTCTTGTATGATGAGACAGCTTATAGAAAAGAGGTCTCCTATCAAGGTGTAGCCTTTAATAACCTGAAACCGACCATCATCACAACTAAAGAACTTGTGGGGGACGTAAAGACAGTGAGAGCTGCCATGGGAAAACAACTCCCCACCATCACCACCGTCCAGAGGAAAGCTCACCGAACACCATTCTCTCTAAGACAGCTCAGGAGGTTTGGAGTGACATTTTACTTTAACTGCTGTTGAGCACAACAAAACACTTGTGTCCAATGTCAACATATTTGCATTTTCACATATTTTCAATAATATCTTCTCATGCCTCAGCATGTTGTGCTGCTGATACACACACTTGCAACGCTGTACCTCATTTTCGTTCATACTGATTCATACTGAGTCATATTCCAATTCATATCACTGTGTGCTGTTGCAGTGACCCATTTTACCCACAAGCATCACTCACATCTCCCTCATGCTGTCCCACTCAGATGCTGCATTTGTATGTATTTGTGTGTGTGTGTGTGTATTAAGGCCTGGATTTATGCAGGAGCGTTCCTACATGCTTGACTGAGCCGAGAACATTCCTGAGATCATGCAGCTAATCCCACTGTCTCGCTGTTACTCAGAGCAGATTAAGACGTTCTGTACTGTATCACTCATACAAGTTTTTGACTTTCCAGCATTCCCCTGCTGACCGACCTCCTCCCCCTCTACAAATCCATGGCCTCAAGTCCTGTCTGTCCCTGCTGACAGGGTATCTATTGATTCACAATCTCAATCGGTGTGTCAACAAGGACAGAAGAATCTAGATGAGACCTCTGCAGTAGTAGTCATCCCAAAGAGGAATCAGGTTAAATGTGTTAAAATCTTATTATGCTTTAGTCAGATTAGGGTTTTAAAGGTGTATGTGTTGCAGATTGTTACTGGGATGTTGTTCAAAGTCACCAAATTGAACTTTTTCTTGCAGCAATACACAATCGATAGTCTGAATAGACAAGTTTGTAGTAATTGAAGCTGTCTTTGATGCCGCGATGGATTTGCATGTCTGCGCTCCCAATTAAACTCCTATTGCCTTGATTTTCTCACAGGCTCAATGTTCAATCTGTTGCAGCGTCTTTGAAATTTTACAGGAGCATCATTTGGGATTCAGGCTGCAGTTCAAATGAATTGATGACATACTGTACCCCCACCAACCCGTTCCCCCTCCTCTTTCGTCTGAAGCCATCTGTCCCTTCTGTCTCCATCCTCCACTGCTGCTTCCTGCCTTGTGTACAGCAGTGCACATGTGCAACAAAACACTTTTGTCTGTTGTGGTAAATACCACAGTCTCTCTGAGGGTCAGCACTTCACTTACAAGCTTTTACTGTCAGAGAAATCCCATTCTGTGGCTTCTTCATACTGTATCACATGAGCGTATGAGACAGTAAGAACGATGGGAGCAGAGGGATGCAATGATCAAGGTCATTGTCCCCTTTATGCAGTAGCTATTAGAGATAGTAGTAACCTGCAGACATCTTGCTATTTCTGTTGTCACATGTTGACATATTCAAGATGTCTGGTATACAAAATGCACTCAAATTAAGTTTAGAATAGATGACGTGGATGAAGCCGGTGTGAATGAAAGCTAAACGAAGAAAAGAGGAATGAAGAAGAAAGGAATCACAGTGCCTCAGTGTCTCTGACAGTCCGGTGCGTTAAGACAATAGAGAGGGACTGCTGCTTGAGATTGATGATTCATGCAGATATATTAATGCAGATACATTTTATATTGGCCATTTTCTTGTGACCTAAACAGCCACATTATGTCTAAAAAGACAAGATCAGAAAAGATCTAAAAATTCAAGAACCTCCAAAGAGGTTGCAATTTATTTACAATTCACAATAACATATAAAACTTCTCATCATTCTTACAGCCCCCTCTGACTTCTCTATATATACATATATAAAGCAGTACAGGTTATTAACATTTCCTTATCTTTAAATCATATGGTCACACATCTGTAAGATTTGTAGAACCGCGTTCTCTCCATTTGTATGATTGTGATCATTTTGCTGATGATCATTTCTGAAGAGAGGGGGTTGTAGGTGTTTTCCAGCTGGTTAGCATCATCTTTTTGGCATCACCCTCTCCAGTTGTTCCTCAGATGTATCTCTCAAAGCAGCCTCTGAGCATCAAAGAGTCAAACTGAAATATTTCATACCAGCAATTGTGTAAATGAGGACAGAGCCAGAAAAGATGTGTTAAAGAGCGTTCTGCAACTTTACACCTGTCTCATAATGGAGAAACAGATGGATACATTCGGTTTAGTTTGATCTTAGAGTAATAGAGTCGATGGCAGTTTTATTTATTCAGCACATTTCACTCAAAGTGCTTTACATTAAAAGGATACTTATGCTTCATACACCCAACATTCATAAAACTCTTTTTAACCTCTTTTTCAAATGTGGATACGGTTGTGATGACCTCAGATCATCAGGCAGGTTGTTCCAGAGAGGAGGACCACAGTCACTGTGCCTGGATCTAATTCTGGGTACAGCTAGAAGACCTCAGTGTGATGACCAGAGGGGCCTGATCTGGTTATAACCTGTGACCAAACCATGAAATGCTTTAGCATGACTAGTATGATTTTTGAAGGTACTGTACTGTACAAGGGGCCATTTACGTGATTTCAGTACCAAAGTATTATGTTCAGATCTCTGTGTAAGGATTCCTGCTGCTGCGTTTTGAATGAGCTGGAGGTCTCCTACCGATTGGTGCAGCAGTCTGACCTGCTTGAGATGATGTATGAACTAGTGTCTGTAAGGATATATTGAGATACTTTATAATAATGCTAAACAGGAGCATGTATAGATTGTGGCCCAAAGATGTTTTTGTTTCTGCAGATTTAGATTTAGAACTCTCTGTTGAAACAAAAATGCTCCTGTCCTTTAAGTAGGCGACTGAAACATGGAGACTGTGATTTAGGATGTCATGATCAGTTATCAAAAGGCAGCAGTGAGACCAAGCAATACTATGATGGAAGTTTTCTGTGAGTCACTGCGTCATTAATTACTCTTATGGGAGCTGTAAAACCCAATTGATGTGTGTGTGTCATATTCATCCAGTTGTTTCTGTACAACTTTTTCCATTATTTTGCTTATAAAAGGAACATTTGAAATTGGCCTGTAATTATTAATGACAGAAGGTTTTACATTGTTTTTATTCAACAGGGTGTGATTACAGCATGCTGGAGAGAAGCAGGGGGGATGCTGGTCTGCAGGGAGCTGTTTATAATATTCACTGTGTGATATTTATGAAACAGTGAGAGAAGGACTTGAATAGTTTTGGAGGGATTAAATCATGAGGACCTAAGGTGACTGATTACCTCCTTCACATCTGTGGAGTAGAAATTGAGCTTGTGACAGTAAATTGGTGTGATTTTATAATTTCCCTAATATGAGAGACTTTATCCTGATAAAAGACAACAAATTCTTCACATTCTGATCATTTTTGATTAGTTGAGAAATGTGGGACTGTCCGGCAGAAATGATTTTTTCTCTGTTTCTCTGTTTATCTCCGTTCAGCTCTCTGGCATGTTTCTTTTTGCTGTTCCTTACTTTGTTCCCCCAAGGTGATATTGGTGGTCCTTGATCAATGATCTGACATGTAATATTGGAAACATTTTCCACCATGGCGTCACATGATGGCAGGGTGGTAAATGTAAACGTCATTACTAATTGTATCAGCTGTGTTCAGCCTTAATGGAACATTTGTTTGTCTCTGTTCAAAGGAGCATATTCCACTAAATAATGTGAAGAAATCATCCACAATAGCTGTTATTGTAATATTGAGTGTGTGACCGTTGGTGTGAGTGACATATTGTTTGAAATCAAAGGATTCTGATAGATTGATGAATTGCTTCCTATCTGAGTTGTTGCTGTTATCAACATGAACACTGGAATCACCCGAGATGATAATGCTGTCAAGGTCAATAGTGATTTTAGATAAAAGCTCACCAAAATCTTCCTGAAATCTCTGTCTCAATTTAGGAGGATGATTGACAGTAAGAAGTACAGCAGGAGATATGGATTTGATAACTAGACATAAATATTCAAAACTCAGAAAGTTGCCAAAAGAGGAGAAGAGAAGAGGAATCCATTCTTTTTTTCCAGAAGTGCCTGTGTACCTGACATTAATCAAACAAGTAAATAGAGTAAATAATTCTTACCATTCATGACTTCCCATCTCCTGTTTTGCTATCTTGTCTGAGTTATAAATGACTTGTGCACTTAAGCTGTTGCTGTGTGAACTTCTCTTCTTTGTTATGTTCAAACACGCCGGGCTTTGAAAGTCTACAAGATGTCAGTACTCAGCAAATAGTGAGAAATGAAGCCTGTGGTATTTATTAATATCTTGTTTGTCCAGCAGTCCTAAACTCAAAGACATTTCATATAAAATGATACAAAACAGAGAAAAGCTGGAACCAGCAAAGGTTCTTGACCGAAGACAAACGTATATAAGTATAATTTCAAGATTTAACTTTGCATAAAAAGTAGAATGGAGGACTTTTCATATCACAGTATTGTAATTTTTCCTCCTCTTCTACACTTCAATAAGCTTCTCTTTCTTCTTTTTCTTTCCTCGTTGCCTTGCCCTTGGTCTGGGTCAGTCCTGTCAAAGCTTGTGTGTGTGTAGGATACAAATTGATAGCAGGCTTTGGATGTCATATCTAATTAGTCTGCAGGTGCCTTGCTTCCCTCATCACCCATCTGACCACCATCTCTCTGTGACTTTGGTCCATTAATGCCAACTTGGGCCTTGAAAGTCAAGAATTCACCCAATGATTGCAGTCACCTCTGCTCAAGGTGATGTGCAGGTTTTCTGAAGAGCATCTGTATCATCTTCATTTTCTCCTCCTTAGTTACTGCTGCACGGCACATACAGTATGCAATCTACTATGATTACAACCCAAGTTCCTTGGTCATTTTTGAAACAATGGCTCTTTGATTTTTCATAAAGTACACAAAAGTAGGCATCTTGTGCCTCATTGCACAGGCTGGTTTGTATTTTCAAACAGTATGTAAAAGTAAAGGTGACTTGATGACTCACCAATGTGTTTGGCTCTCAGGTAACGCCAGCTGAGGTTGGTGGAGTGTAAACTTCCCCAAATCCAATAAAGAGTCGGACAGAGATGCTAATGTTGACCTGAACTCTGATACCATTCTGGACCACGATTCACTCTCACACCATGCACACATTTTCCTCACGCAGTGAAACAAATTCATAATTGATAACAGTGGGAGGGAAGGGATGGAGCAACTGTAACACTAGCGGCTCTTCACCAGAGTCAATAGATGGAAAGTTCATGGATGTAAAAGAGAACTGGATTCAGCATTGGAGGCAGGGCTCCGGTCATTCTTATGGAAGTTGCTCAGTGGTGCATGAAGCCGAAAAGGTTTGACTCACGGGGTGCGACAGTATCTGGATCTTTGTCATTGTTGGGCTCATAGAGCATGCTCACTAGCGTGTCGGGCCTGCCAAGCCACTTAGTCCTCTGCTCATTAGAATGGGGATGAAAATGATTGAATCGTGCTGCTCTTCGACACTCTCAAAATGTTATCAGACTGACTGAATCAAATTCTCATGGTGAAACGAGTCATTTTACAGTTGTTATGACTCTCAAAAAAATGTTTCTGCTGATTTACAGACATCTCTTTCACCATTTAAGTCTAGTAGGCCTTGAAAGTAATGCAAATGTGTTACTGTAAGTAGCAAGCCAGTTAGTCAGGCATGGTAGCGACTGCTGAGAAATGTTAGAACAGTCAAAAATGGTGTGCTTGAGTGGCCAGAAGTGCATAGTTACAGTTGCTAAACTGTGATTGGTTAATTGCTGTTTGGTTGCAGGTATAGAAAGCAGTCAGTCGTACTTTATTCATCTCTTTATGGAGTTTCTTCATGATGTAATGACTCAGCTCTCCACTGCTGCCTCTTACCTGATCCTGTCAACAGCTTCACGCTCCAGATGAAAGACTGCATGGGACCATAAATCACATTTATGAGCTGATTCTTGGCTCTATACCAACGCACAAAAAGCTGCAGCTCTATAAATGAGGATGGGAATGGGGAATTGAGCTTATTTACCTCTTGAATTAATAGTTACTATATACTTGAAATCCCTTAAAAACCCAAGTAGTCTGAGCATCAGATCACAAATCAGTTTTTCTTTGTATTGATCATAAGTGAGAAACTGTTTCCATGGCTGGTTGAACCGGCAGAGGATGGCATGAACTTCATCACCTGGAAGGATGTACTGCGGGATAGTGTGCTAAAAACTAAAAGTGGTGGAGGAAAATGAAATATCACTTTAATATCCCATCCAAACAGCTTGCTGCACCGCCGTGATCCAAGTTTGTCCATTTGATAAACACAACTGCCCTTGCTGTCTCAGTAATCTGAGCCAGTTTGTCTGAAAGCTCTCCAAGGACCAAAAGATACGTCTGTTTTTATGGCTGGTATTTACGGAGACACGGCACAATATTTGTCCCTCTGAAACGTCGCCCCTGCCTCTGAATTGTCCTGAGACTCACACTTGTCTTTCTCCTCTGGCTGCAGCCGCCTGCTTTGTTTCTGTCGTAGGCGACCAGCGCTCCTGGTTCCCACTGGAGGGAGGCTGGGAACAGTGTGGTTAAATCTCTGCTAATGCATCCTGGCGTGTATGAGAGACTTGTCGTTTCACGGCCGTGGGAACCGTGCACAACTGCTGCATGTGGGGCGTCCTCAGAGTCCAACCTAAGCTTTTTTAACTCCTCTTGCTCATGCTGACTCCTAATTGCTGTCGTATGCTGTCTTTGCTCGCCAATTAAAAGGGGAAGAGTGGCACGGAAAGGTGGGCTGGTTGGCAGAGAAGTGTGGGAACATTTTCCCATCAGTGTCAATTTTCATTTTGAACACAAATAGAGATCCTGAAAGAGAAAATCCATTGCTAACAGAGGTTATTAATTGGATCCTCCATGGAGCTTTTATATCCCTGATTCACAGCTGCTAATTTGCGACACATCTAAACATAAACAAAACTCGGTCTCAAATCTTAATCCTTAAAATCTCCTCTAAAATTCTCAGATGGCCTCAACAGTATTTAAGTATTTATTTACTGTCGAGGCCAAAAGACGTAAAATTCCCTAATATTTCACAAAAAAGCAAAGATTAGTGAAAAGTAAAGAAATAAATACAATTTCATAAATCATCTCATGGCCCCTCAGATTTATAGTATCAGTATTAACGATATATATATAACAAAAATGTTATATATGATATCATAGTTACAGGGACAAAGAACCTTTTGTCAATAATACTTCTGTGCTTTTACTTAAGTATTAATTTGAATGCTGGGCATTTACTTGGAATTGCATATTTTTTACATTTTTTTACTTAAATAAAAGATCTGAGTGCTTCTTGCACCCCTGGCTTTGGAAAAAACTCCACTTGCAGTAGTGAATTTTTTGGAGCAAATTCAATTCAAAGAGTGTCTCATAGTGCTTTACAAAGTTCACTGAAATAAACAAGTGTAAGCGAACAAACAATCTAATAAAGAGTCCAGCAGTCGATGAGGCCAATGGATCAGTCCGATGGATCAGTCCGAGGCATCACCTGCCCTTTATGACCCTCCTTCTTCGGGAAGGAAAAACTCAAAAAACCCAGTGGGAAAAGAGAAACCTCCGGGAGCACCACAGTGAAGGAGAGATCCAGCTCCCAAGGACGGACAGGCTGGAGCCTTGGACAGACGCACATCCATTGGCTGGTGGAGAACCACATCAGCGGGAAATTGAGAATCAACGTCAGGTCGTGATTGTTGGGTGAGAAGAGTCAGGCAAACATCACGGTGATACTGGCTTTTCATTTTCAACATGCCTTCTGTCAAAAAGAGTGCCTTCATTATGCATCAGTTCCTTGAGGGAAATGTATTTTGCTGCATTTCAAAGGTGAGCTTAGCATGAATACAAGATGAATTCTAAAAAAGTCAATGGAAAACCAGAAGTGGATGCAGATTCTTTCTAGGCGGTGAGAACAAAGGCACAGACAGTAAAGGCAACTTAAAATGTTTCCTTTTGCACCTCATCAACATACAGAGACAGGAAGAGGTTATTAAAATGAGGGACAATTTAGGAAAAGAAGTGGAGCACCTGGTGAGTTGTGATCAGTCAGAGTCTGTCTGCCTGAGCCTTTGTGTAATGATGTGCAGTATTTTCTGTAGATCTGATCATTGCCACAGTAAACGCTGCACTTCAGTACTGTTTTTATTTCTCTATATTGAGCCCAACTGAATATGAGCAGAATTTACATTAATAAAACAGAAACACATCTATAGATGATTATACATCATACAGTTAGAAATATAAAATGATACATGTATTGATACACACACTCACGCACACCCATAGAAACACACACATTTACAAATACAACCACACATATACATACAACCGTGCATACATGTCAAAATGCCATAAAACAACATTATACAACACGAAACACATTTAAACAAGAGAAAAAGAAAGAAAGAAACAAAAACCAAACCCCTTCTAGCCCTGTCCCTCCTAACTTACCTTGGAGGATAATAATAATGCCCATCATTTTCCTGACACTCACTCACCATAAACTGTAAATCCACCACTTTTTCCACTAATAGCCAGAGGAGGAAAGTCATTAAAGGCTGCATGTAACGGCTCATCGCTCTTCTAAGTGACCAAAGTCATTTGAAGAAATGCAAACTGTCTTTCCATTTACTTTTACCTAAAGGGCACAGTGAAAAGCCAGCAGAGTGGAGAAAAGCTTAACAGTTCAGATTATTTACCATGAAACAGAATTACCTGCTAAAACAAAACCAAGGGCTCTCTCATAGCAGAGCACAGCACGAACTACCCAGCTCCTCTGTTGGTTTGCAATGCTGATCGAGGGGTATACAAAGCATTTGTAGCATCCAGTGACAGATGTGTGCCTCTAATTTACTGGAAAAGTAATCACTCTGGGATAACTAGCCACTGGTGCTAAGTGGGATTCATTAAGGATATGATTGGTGCCATCAGTTGGTTCAACCAGGTAGCTTTGTGCTGTAATGATCAATGCTAATGTATGTTTGGACAACACGTGGAGTAATTATGGAATATTTGCCCAGCACGTTATGGATGAGCACATTACTGCTCGTCTTGTCGGTGCTCCTCATCCATTCCCTCTCAGGCCTTGGCACATCCACACGTGGAGGGATCCCTGACCACGCTGCCTTGGCTCAGCCTCGCAGGACAACCATGGCCTGTCAAGTGGCGTCTCCTCCCAACAAGCCACTTGGCTCAGAGCAGTCGTGTAAATTGAACATGACAATGAATCAAGGGCTCTTCGGATGTCATACAGCACATGCTGTGAAAATGACCCTGCTGTTTTTAAAGGGATAGTTCACATTATTTGAAGTGGGGTTGTTTGAGGTACTTGTCCGTATTCATTGTATTACCGACAGTAGATGGCGGACGGGACACCCGCAGTTTGGAGAAGCAGGCAGGAGTCCCAGCACAGATGCTAAGCAATGTACTGCTGTGGGCGGGGGCAGCAGGAAAATGTACTGTAACAACTTAGAAAGTCTGCGTTAAAAAAAAAAAATCAGTGTAAGTGTTCTCCATATTTAGGATATTTTCACCACTTTACATTGGATGCTCTGTCCAGTTTTCCTCCTGAAGAAAAAACATGGCGACAGTCAAAAAACAATAATATTACTTAACTGCCTCACTGCATGTCAAGAAAAATGAGCAGATGAAGCAGCAAACATTTTCTATTGCAAGAAGAGAACAAAACCAATAATGGCCCTCAGCAACACCTTGCTGTAGTTTGCCTACTGGCTTCTCTGGAAAGTGGAGGGAAGACACTGCTGTACGGACGCTTCTCATCCTGGACGGAGCGGGGAGCAGACAGACGGCAGCTCCGTGCTGTCGGCGTCCGCCGGGAGCTTTGGCACTAATTGTGTAGGAGAGGAAGATTGTTTTGGCTACAATGAAGAATCTGTTTGTTAACCCTGTGACTTTGCTGCACATTGGGAGTTTGTCTACTCATTGTGTGCCAGCTGACTGTTGATTAGCACTGTGCTGGATGTAATTTGTGGCTTTACAGCTTTGATTGTGTAAAAAACAGCCTTGAATGAATGCAAATGTGGCCTATGTGAACAGGTTGATACATTTCTGAATGTTGTAACTGAAGAAGTTATCATGGCTGGCGTTTTTTTTCTTTATCACTGTCAGCTTTTTAGATTGAATTTGAGATTGATGACGATCTCATCTCATCTCATTAGTCGCATTGTCAAGCTTCCGCTGCTACAAATCCTTCCTCCATGCATGCACACTGGGAATCATTCTTCTTCCAGGTTTGTAGCCTTGAAGGCTCAGTCCATGATGGAGATGACTGTTGAAGTAGTTTCCGAGGTTCAGTGTCAAGGTTGGACAAGAAGGACACACACATACTGGATGAGGCTGTGCACTGATGTGTCACGTGTTTACCAGCCGTACCGGCGGTGAAGAAATCTCTGTTGGTCCAACACTCTGGTTCAAACAAAGATGTCTCTGCTGCTGTTCAATGGATTGACTTGAAACAGGTGCAGATATTTAAGGTCCACAGAGGATGAATCCTGACTTCCACCACCAGGTTTTAAGGTATCCAGTGGAGTATCTCATCATTTCATCATTGCTTTATTACAGACATGCATGATCCCCAGGAGTCAAACCCTAATAACCATCTGGATTCTTGACTTCTGGCGGTAAATTATATGTCTCCACAACTATTAGCTGGATGGATTCTGCAAAGACGTTCATGGTTGCCAGATGACATATACTACCCATTTTGGTGTTTCTGTAAGTTTTCCTGCCATCAGGTGTAATTTTGGGGGATTCAGAGCAAAATGCCATGAAATTAGATACATACAATCCTAATGACTTGGGGATCAATTCACTATTCATTTGGCATCACTTTCAAGTCTGATTTTGACTCTAATACTTGGGTGTATGACCAAATACTCACTCATGCATAATCATAATGATGACAATTTAATATGACCACAAACATCTGTATACAAACTGTCATGGCAATCTGAAAAGATATTTCAGACCAAAGTGCTGGATAGGTTGACTGACTGCTGTGATTTTTATCAGTGCTGCCAGCATGTCATTTTCCTAATTTTTCTACTGAAGTAGATTTTGGCAAGAATAACAATTACAAGCACATTGCAAAGGGCTGCAACATCACGGTTCACAAATAATTGTTGCTCGAACGTTGGAGATGAATTTGCAAGTCCAACAGGGCTCTTGCTCGCTCATGCATGGTTGGCAAGTTTTTGTATTAATTACTGAAAGATAAGTTAAATGAGTGAGAGGCAATTTCATGTTGCAAATTAACAGGCCTCAGTGTCACAACTTGTGGTACTCAACTGGAGCCTGAGATAAGTTTTGACTCCCATTTTCTGCTTCTGGTAACAGTGTTTTACTTCCAGAGCCAGTTTCATGGTGTTTACTAGGTTGTTCTTCATCACTGTCTACTTTAGCGCAGGCAGTGAATGGTTTGAATCCCACTTTACATTCTTACTGCAAATTGAAGAAGGGAAAAGTTCATCTGTCAGCATCCAGTCACAACTCTGTAACTGTTTCATCTGTAGGTAAGTCATGAAATAAACAGGAGGAGAGTTCTCCAGCAGTGAGGCAGCAGACTGAGTGTGTAAATCTGGGGAGAAGGGCCTAACGAGCACGCCGGCAAATGTGGCACGAAGCTTCTGGGAAGTGCACCATGACAAGAATAAAACTAATATGAGTCTTTGGGGCAGGAAGAGACAGACTAATTTCCAGCTGATAAAATGGCCATTCCTTCTTTAGCCCTCTCAGCTGTCCTGTTTATTGCGTCACATAAAGTGGTGGAAAAAGGACTTTCCACGAAAGGAGCGAAACCCACATTTTTTATTGGCCATTAGTTTAGTTTAGTTTCCTCCTCCTCCTCCTCCTCCTCCTCCTCCTCCTCCTCCTCCTCCTCCTCCTCCTCCACCTCCTCCTCCTCCTCCTCCTCCTTCAACACCTTTGCTCCAAATCTTTCAACCCCAGGTTCATTCCAGGAATTACATTGGATCAATATTATGTTATTTGTCTGTCCATGTTTTCAGGGGAGTGAAATGGAATCGGCCTCCCACACAAACCGACCTGTCTCATCTCACTGAACGTAATAATTCACGTCACGCTGGCATTGTTGTTAGTTACATGACAGGTTATCTCTGAAAAAACATACTTTTATTACAAAAATGCAATTGTGTGACATGATTAATGACCTGCTGCACAAATGACTAGCTGGCCACTTTTAGCATGTAACAGTGTATGAACTCATGCAAACTCATTTGCTCTGTCAGCCCTCAGTTTGAAGGACAGCAATGAGTCTTTCTCATTTCAAATCCAAATAAACTACTCCCTCAACTTAAAGGAACACTCTACACAAAATCACAAATCTTTTTATGTTTCATCTGTTTTCTCTGTGACTGTCCCCTAAATCTCCTCCACCTGTGCCTGACATTCACTCTAAGCCTCTCACATCAGTGCACACAGACAAAATATGGTCCTTTAATTAGTTTTCATATGTAATATAAATAACTATTAAAGTTCTATTCTAGTATTTGCATGCGACAGTGATAAATCTCCAACACAGTGCATTGATAATGTGATTCAGGTTTATGTCAATATTTATTCATCATCATAATTAGACCTGGAGCATCTAATGCTTGAAAAATCTGTAACTGATTAAAGCAGTGCAGATCAGAAACAACAAACAACCAGACTGGATTTATGGTCTCATTCCAATCAACACAAGGCCAAACAGAAAGGCAGGAAGTGTCGACTCACTCTGTTGTTAAGGGCTTGAGGAAGTCAAGATTTGTTTTCAAATGTCAGAAACATGTTTACTAAAAATCCAACATGCATAGAGAACCGTATACTGCACAAGTCAGGCAGACGATCAGATACCAGGCCTCAAGTCCTGCATGTCATTAGACTGCTAAAATATTTGTTAAATGCTTTGGAAATGCAGTGATTTGGGTTAAATGTTAAAAGGACAAACAGAAACTAGTTGTATATCAAAGTCATATTCAAGATAGTTTCCTTGCCCCCACAACAGACTGCTGGGGGCACCTGTGGTGTTAGTGGGGCCTTTAAGATCGCAGCAGACCAAACTTAAATGGAGTGGAGAAAACATGCAGAGACGAAATATTTCAGCAGCAGAGTGGATGTGATAACTGAGAAATGTCAGGGACTCAAAGGTCAATTCTTGTTTCTGTTAAAAGCAGCTGAGTTAATCAGCTGTTGGAAGAAGGAGGCCCCTCTCATTGGTTCATGAGGATGTGATTTGGAAAAATCACAGACCAATTTCCTGCTCTGAGATGTTTAACTTCTTTCTTCCTTGACTCATTTTCATCATACTGCACCAAAGTAACATGTCATAACTACTGAGCAGGTATATATTATTATATCAGATCACTATACTATACTGTACTGTACTATACTATACTATACTATACTGTACTGTACTATACTATAATATACTATACTATACTATACTGTACTGTACTGTACTGTACTATACTATACTATAATATACTATACTATACTGTACTGTACTGTACTGTACTGTACTATACTATACTATACTATACTATAATATACTATAATATACTGTACTGTACTGTACTGTACTATACTATACTATACTGTACTGTACTGTACTGTACTGTACTATACTATACTATACTATAATATACTATACTATACTGTACTGTACTGCACTATACTATACTATAATATACTATACTGTACTGTACTGTACTGTACTGTACTGTACTATACTATACTATACTATATTATATTATACTGTACTATACTGTACTATACTATACTATACTATACTATACTGTACTATACTATACTGTACTGTACTATACTATACTATACTATACTATACTGTACTGTACTGTACTATATTATACTATACTATACTATAATGTACTATACTATACTGTACTGTACTGTACTGTACTATACTATACTGTACTGTACTGTAGTGTACTGTACTGTACCGGACTATATGTTACTGTACTGTACTGTACTGTACCGGACTATATGTTACTGTACTGTACTGTACTGTACTGTATTGTACTATACTGTACTGTACTGTACTGTACTGTACTGTACTGTACTGTACTGTACCGGACTATATGTTACTGTACTGTACTGTACTGTACTGTACTGACTATATGTTACTGCACTGTACTGTAGTGTACTGTACTGTCACAGCAATCCAACAGTATAGATAGTGGATAGATGGATGGACACTTCTAATTATTTCTCTATTTATCCTCCACTCACTCATGTGAAGTTAGCCAGTCGACAGTCCAGTTCCAGTCATAAATCCAGACCTGTTTAAGACAATACTACTGAGAACCACTCACGGTTTGATTCCACCTCCCCACTCTCAACAACAAGTGGCTCAGGCTTCAACAGGCTCGATCTGATGCGTCGAGAAGTCCAACATCAATAATCCGCTCAACAATCGCAATGTGTGTTCACCCTGGCCCGCTGTCTGTCCTCCACAGATAACACTGGTCCCAGTTCAGAGTTGGACCTCTGCGTGGGGAAAACAGCGGACTTGCATTCAACTTTTAATCAAAGCAGCAGCTGTGGTTGGTGTGGCGGGGGGGCAGAGTCTGGCCTCCCCCTGGGTAATCAATTTGCAAAGGCAGATGCTCAGCAGGGCTCACACTTCTGTGGCTTACAACAGCTGTTCTCAATACATATCAAGGAGCATTCTTTCTTTTTCTTGAATCATTTGTTTGTTTATTCATCTACATATCAGGCGTCGCTCAGAGAAGCTCAGAGGAGCTGACACCAGCAAAGATCAAGGTGACATATTATGACTGATTAACCCATGAATGCCTAATTCCCAATGTGTTTGAACCATTGCCCATTATAATTTGCAGTTATTAATGTATACCTTTTTCTCTCTCTCCGTTTCATGCAGGTGGAGCTGGAGCACTAGATATCAATTTCTCATGCAACACCTCCAGCGTTGGACAGGCGGAGACAGATGGTGCGACGTTGGCGGCCATTCAGGAAAGTTTCCTGAATCTTGGACACTGATGAATAGCAAATAAAGTATGTGCAGGTGAACAGAAGAATCCATGGCTTCATCAAAGAGCCAACGAGGGAGCGCAGTGGAACAAGAAGTGGTCATTAGAGTAAACGGCCAGATTTAATGTGCCGAAGCATTTATCCACACACAGAGGCCACCTGTCCGCACCTGTACGATGCTCCAGGCTTTCACGTCCTTCTAGGTCCTCGCTATGACGTCCCCAGGAATCATTTACAGTTTTACAGCGTTTAATTATATAAATTCTCAATTATGAGTAAATTAATTAATTGAGTGTTTAAATGATGCATTCACACACGTAAAAACAGCATCGTCAGTCACTTTCCTTACTCTATATTTCATAATAATTCATAATTTAAAAATTGATTCAGAAAATGAATCTTAAAAAGGCTCTTTTTTGTAATGCATTTATTAATGTGTTCCTTGGTTTCATCTCACCACTCCTCAGCTTTTAACATTCTTGATTGCTTTGAGATTTAGGCAAATGACATGAAAGCAATATTAGAGTTAAAATAGATCCAACAGAGCAGCATTATTCGGCATGTTTAAGTTTACTTTCAGTGTTTCTCACCAAAAGCTCAAACACATTTGTTGAGTGCATTTTTCACCTCATGAAACTCTTGCAAAACTGAGTTTTAAAAGGGGTCCACTCATCAAAACACTGGCATTACTGGTGGTCAAAACCTCCACAGGGCACCTTTAACCTCTCTGGCTGCTTCTTAAAACCTTCTCTGTTATACTTATACTTACGATATATAAATGACAGCAGACTCTTCTAATGATCTGCTGTATATACAAATTGATAATTCAGTGTAATTTTTGTTATTGTGTCGTGCATGTTTCCATGCCCAGCCTTACTGATGTGACTCAGATCTGCCGTACTGTGTATACATTTTAAATGATACTAAACAGTAAAGAAAACCAATTATTAGAAGCTGCACAGTCAGTTGCAGACATTCATGTCAACATGTCAACAACAGATTCCCAAATGATTTAGTTAACATGAACTACAGAATAATATCCCATTGGAAAACCTAAATAAAAGTCTTAGATAGTACATCCTGCCTGTTTGTCCTCACCTTTAAGACAAATACAGCAAACCAAAGTACATATTTTAGTATTTCAATTGTATTTTATAAAGATGGAGTTGTGGTTGGGCTGTGATGTGATGTGAAGAAACTTTTGACCTTGTCGCCAGTGACTTTGAAATGTTTGCACATACCCTGCAATAAATAAGTAAATAAATACAGGAGGAGTCAAGAGGGCGCGCAAAGAGGGAGCAAAGTTGTGTAGAATGAGAGACCTGTGGGACTGAAGGTACAGCAAAGGGCAAAGTGTCAGTACACACTCATCTGAGCTGCTGTTGTCACACACACATGCACACACACACACCACACACATGCACACACATGCACACACATGCTTCCTGTGAGAGTGTCAGCCTCACAAGATGAAGATTAAATGCCATTTCTCCTGTTTCCTGATATAAAGACGCTTCACTCTTTCTCTCTGATTCTCTGTGTTGTTTGGTCTCTCAGCCTCCACTTTGTTGTTGTTTGAACTCATTGCTCTGCTCATTGAGCTGTCTGTTTGCCTCATCTGTCTAATGAACAGTGTCTCTCTCAGTCAGATCATCACTGTGCCTCAGTGTTAACGAACCCATCACTGAAGCTTCAGCTGTTAACTAAATGTTCGGTGGAGATGAGCAGACTGATAGATGAGACTGCTGTAATTTCTGTTACCACAATAATATATAATACACATCTTTCATTCAAAAGCTCCAACACAACATAACCAAGCTGTGTTCAGAGCATCAAATACATGTTTTTTATCGCTACCATGCCAATGATTGTTTGCGATGCCTGTGGCAATGTTACACTACAGGGCCATCAGTATTTGATGAACTGGGAATGAGAACCGTTTTGAATGAACGGATTGCCAGAACAATTGCTCTGAGTGTCTAAATTGACAGTGAACGGTGCCTTGTGCGTCGGTATCTGATGCCAAAGGGGGTGACAAAGCGTGGGAACAGGTTTAGTATTGTGTAACTTGCCACAGGGACAGATGTGCATCTAAATTACATTTGTAGAATTGCAATTAATAAACTGTCAATTCTTTCAGTGAGTGGTTAAGAGCCACTCATCATTGCCAATACAAGGACACTGAGTGACAGGCCATGCAGGTTGGAGAGTCAGACTTATTTTTTCCCATAAACATTATACCCACAAATGTCCTGTTGTTTAGTAAACTGGATTCTGACCTTTTGCTTGTGTCTGTTTGTTTTTCATTGGAATTCATGGATATGTCAGTGTATGTTATTCTCTAACGCTCACATTCGCCCCACTTTTATATCTAGCACAAAATGGTCCACAAATTGAGAGGCTTTACAACAGGTAGAGCGTGGTGAAGGTCAAGGTAGCTCGGCTCCCAGAGATGTGTGGGGGGGGGATGGTGGCAGGTTGTACGGGATAATTTCTTTGCGAGGTAGGACTGAACACTTAAATGGTTTCTACTTTCTCACTGATTTCCTCCAGGGAAATTTCCACTTCAGAGAAGAGTGGCAGTAAACCCACACCTCCTATCCTCTCCCTCCCACACCAACTATTGCTGTCTTCATCGCTGCTTTAGTGTGTTGCTGTCTCTCATGTATGTTTTCCTTTTTGCCGTTGTTCATTTCTTTATTATGCTTGTTATTTTTTGTAACGCTGTTGACTTTACTTTTAATGAAATGTATTATTCAGTATAATAAATTCTCTACTTGTCTTTTAGTCCCCTCTATGTGTGAAAGGAGGAGATTAATGTTTGTCCTTGCAGGAGCACATCTGCTTTTTTCTCAGAATTTCCCTTGTGTGAGCGGGATGTAGATCTGCAAGCCAAGTAAGTATGATGATATTTTTTTGATGTAGTTGTTGTTGTTAAACTATAGTCTTATTATTATACAGTTATGTAGTTGATTTCCTGATAAATTAAAAAAAAAACAGAAAGTTAAGAAGAAACTTAAAACACAGCTATCTTTGTGCTGTATATACACATATATATATATATACATACAGTATCATATAGACTCATCTGATCGTTCCGCCCAGCAATCCAAAAGTACACAAAAAGAAAACTGTATCTCTTTGTTTCTTTATGATCATGTGCAAAAACTGTGTCCTAAATCACACCACCCTTTTTTAATCTATAGGAAATCAAGGATTTTGTACCTGACATAAGTTCTTGAGTAGTATTTGTTTACAAGGTCCCCAGAAGTACCACAAAAATGAAACAACACACAAACAACTAAAGAAGAAACCTCAACAAAAAACTTTGTGACTTTTGAAAACATTTGTTTCAAAATTAACTTTGAAGAGTGACTGAGATGCAAGACATGCCACGACATTGACAAAAGCACGAAAGACAATCTAGATGCTAAAGCAGTTGATGATTCACTGAAATGATTCAAAACTTCACTTGAACTCCAAACTTGAAATGCCATCATAAGTGAAGTCCTCTTTTCTTTTCAACTCCACCCAAAGCTGTCTGGATGACCCTTGCTGTCGTAATGGCTTATGTTTGTCGGTGCTGCACACTGAGCATGGTTTGCAGAGTAGAACGTCCTGCGTGCTGCATGTATCACAGCAGATTTATGTGGCCATTTCTCCTGCGTTGTTGCTGTGCCACATTTGGCCTTGTGAGAAAAATCAATAACAAAAATGATCAGGAGTCAACCATCTGTAATGTCTGTGATGGTGAAATCCATAGGAGAGTATGAGGATGAGTCGATTCCTTGTTGCCAGACTGCAGGCTCATTAACTACAAAGCAGAAAACAATTCATGGATCAAGCCAAACTGATGGATGATGTTGTCTGGAAGGAGAGGGAGCTGAGGATATGCTTTATGACACTGATACTGTAACTACATTTCCTGGCCTTGAAGACAGTTTGGAGATGTTGCTTGGTACTTTATGATGTTTATATACAACAGCTGATTGATATCTATTGAAATGGCCATTGTTGATTTACCTTACGCGTTATTTATCCGGGGATGGTTTAGTGAGCATGAACACTTTTTTAAACTAATACCTCTCAAACTCATACAGTTACACAAAGCCATGCCTGCAATCTGCCAAGTGTCAATTTGACAAGGGTTTGCACAGAGTCTGTAGTAGCAGAAGGGGGCAAAGCACCTCATGGGCATTTGAGCTAATCAGTAGGGCATTTTGGCGGATCACAGGGGCAACTCGACTGAACAGAGAGACACATTGGTTGACTAGGTCATTAACACCAACTCAAAGGGGTACTTGGGCATTGACGGACAAAAATGGAGCTTGGAATTGCCTTACGGGTATTTGAATTGATTAGAGAGGTGTTTGGGCAAACCACCATTCTGAAACAGCTACTGTACACGGATGGTTGGATTGACTAAAAGGGCAGTAGGGCTGTCCAGAGGGGCATTTGGATGTACTAGAAACTGGGCACAAGAATGAGCACATTTGGATTGAGCAGAGGGGCATTTAGGCTGACCAGAGGGTCATTCAGACTTACTTGAAGAGCACTTGGGCATTTGGACTAAAAGGAAGTGCACTTTGGATGACCAGGCTCAGTTGGACAAAGGGGCACTAGAGCCAAACACAGGTACTTTTAGATCGAGTCAAATAGAACTTGGGCTTACCACATGGACATGTGAACAGACTACAGGGGCAGCTGCATTAACCAGAGGGTCATTTAGATCAACATGCAAAGAACTTGGGCATTTAGACCAATAAGAATGGCAATTAGGATGATCAGAGGGGCATTTGGACTGATCAGAAGGGCACTTTGGGCTACCGCCACTTGGACTAAATAGAAGTCTGGCTCTTCGACCAAGGAGAGAAGCACTTTAGCTGCTGTTGGGAGCTTTTAGATTGAGAAGAACTTGAGCAACCACAATGGTCACTTGACCGACTGGAAGGTAGTTTAGGCTATCCTGAAGAGCACCTGGGCATTTGGACCAACAAGAAAGGGACTTGCCACAGAGGCATTTGGACCAAGCGGAGGAGCACTGGGGTGAACCAAAGGGTATTTAAAAAGACTCAAAGAGCACTCAGGCATTTGCAGTGACAAGAGGGGCACTTGAGATCACAAGAGTGGTACTTGATGGATGCCTTTGGGCAAATATAGAAACAAAAAGGGATCACCACTTGAAATGGAGCAGCACAACTGCAGCAGCAAGGGGCTAATAGCCATGCACAAGGGTAACTTAGTGTTTGTTAAAGATGCAGCAAGATAGAGCTTGGACATGTATATGACAAGCAAAAAACATTCTCATTCTCATTCACTCATCATGCCAAACCTTACAAGGTTTGGATAACAACCTTTAATGTCAAAGCTGCCCTCGTCACCATTTTACAGAGGAAGTTCATTGATTGATAGATTAAATAAAGGCATTCTCTAAAGCCATCCTTTAAAAAAGTGGGTTAAGGTTAAATGAACAAACATGTTGACATTGGAATTCCTTCTGGGAACATTCAGCTAGTATTGATTTTACCTTGATTACTCACAGGCTTCCTAGTATGCATACAAACACAGTCCCACAATTTTCTTACAAATGAAAGGAGAATGAATATTTTGTTTTTACGTAACCTTGGATCTGGCTGTGTCTCATTACTAGAAAGGGAATAGCTCTCTAAAATGATCCAACCTGTCCTCCTTTCATGTCCCACTCACATACATGGGAAATGAAAAGGAGGAGGAAGGGAGGACCCCATTAAAGCACTCCCATTGCCCTTGCACCAGCCACAGCCAAAGACATGCAACGCTAGAGGATTAAGCAGTTGATGAGACAAGTCGTATGACTGATATGGGATTTTGAAGGTCGATAGCAGATGATATCAGAGGTGGATGACAGTGATCAACTGATGTCCAGTTTTTGACAAAAAGCCAATATTGGCTTTATTGATCAGCAACCCCATACACTGGTTGAACTATGATTGATGTAGGCATACATGTCTATAGTATTGTATATCTAACTTTTTCAGGGATAACTCTAGTATTCTTAAACATGGGCCCTATTTTTAGGTATTTTGGCTTCAAAATGACTTATATGTGCAAACTGTTTTGGAACTGGTCCAGTAAATAAGCTCATTTGGCAGCCGAGAACAGGCTCATCAAACCACATCCACTCATAGTGCTTGTTTTTGGCACTGACAGGCTCAGATTGTTAGATCTGTAAGATCCTTTTCCTTTCCCTGTTATTGTGTGACTTTTTATTATTTATTATTATTATTCTGGTGTTTAAAAGAGTTGGTGCAGATTTGAAGATGCAGATGTGCAGATTTAAAGTGTTAAGAAAACCAACTGGACTGTGTTCTCAGACTAAGGATCTGAGCCTGTCAGCCACTTTTTGTGGATGTACTTTGATGGGCAAAGTAATTACATCACAGCCATTGTAACTAGTTCGTAGCCCATTTGCGGCTGCCAGCTAAAGCAATCAACAGGTCCAATTCCAAAACTTTTTGTGACAAGCAGTCTCTTCTAACTCAAAATATGTAAAATTAGGGCCGAGGTTTAAAAGTACTAGTGTTAGTCTTTAAGGCTTCAGTTGGTGCGTCTAAGCACTGTGTTCACAGAGATATGTCATCCAGAGCTCCAGCTGGCTCAAACTGGTGGGACAGTCTGATGATGTCATGCTGTAATGTGCAGCTCTTTAAATATTGTCATACCTGTCTTCCTTTGTAAGTTCACATAGTGGTTTGAATTGAATCATGAGCAGGCCTTAAGTCCGCAGATCCTCTGCCACCCCCTGGGTAGCTGGGTTTGGGGTCGTGCTGTTACGTAAAGATCAGAGATGTTATTTTGGTGACTTGTGTAAATGCTGTAACAATATAACTAACCTCAAATGTACTGATAAACAGTACAGGACGTTTTATTTGGCAGCAGATTGTTTTATCGTCTTCTCACAGCATAAAATCCACCAAGAGCAGCCCAGAAAAAAAGTCCTGCTCACTGCCCAATGACTTCTTACCCAAATGACTTTAACAATTTAGTGGAGGGTATAATTCCATGATTTCTGACCTGAGGTTAGTCTGTAATGATTAATGTATTATTCAAAGTTATCTATGAATAAACTGCAAGCTTGATTAATTTTAACACTGACAGCCAGTTATAACCAAGAAATAAGTTCACTAAATTTCAACTGATTAGATAACGATATCAATATAATCCTAGGATGATTATGTTATTATTAACATACATAGCAAGCCTGTTCAGGGATTATGTTTTTCTCTATTTGTCTCTTTGCAAAATTATCTGTCATTAGTGAATGTGCTTTTCAACTGGTGTTGTTTAATGACAGGATTACATCCAACAACTATATTTTCATTCTAATACACTCAGCCGACTGTGAACTGTACATGCACAGTGAATCAAGGGGGGCAGGAAGTAACTTCAAGCAATATGGGCCTATCAGCAGTCATTAGACATGTTTCATTATTGGCCCAGTTAAAATAAATGAAGGGAAGAAGGAAACTTCTTTGTGAACTCCGTTTGTGAGAAAGTGTGAAATGACTTGGTAATGGGACATGGAGGTATCAGCAGCACACATGGATCTAAATGTGGCGTGTGATTGCCTGAACAAATGCAGAAAAGATAAACTTCCTCAGTGACTGACATTCACCCCACGACTGACATAACTGTACAACAAATACGCTTTCATGTGCCGGTCTAGTTGGCAATGATAAAGAAAATTGAAAATGAATTTGTCCAGTACAAATCGATCTGAAACATAAGAGACACACACCAACATCACCGCTGTGTTACACTGCAGTCAACCTCATTGTGACATATTGATATTTTACCTGATGAGCCCTAATATGAAAGACATTCATATCAGGGCTCATCTGATTGATTACATATTTATTGTATACCTTCGTCAATATATGCCTTTAGCCTGAAGTAGTTTTATCCTTTCAGCTTTTAATTCAAAGTCCCAGTATGTCCAGAAAGTGCAAAAAATATTCAAAAACATCAGTATTTATATCACCCTTCAAAGTAACCTTTTATGAGTGTCATACATTTAATAGCTTTATTGCCATTTTGTATTTTGAATACAATATTTCAAAATAAGTTATAGCACACGTCGTGTTTTGGGAAAGTTGATTGTTCTCAATGGAGCAGTTTGGGGGTAAAATATGACTCTGTTTATAAGATATTACATCTTTTACTCTTGCATCCTCTTTCAGTTGAACTCTATCTTCTTTTTCTCATCCTCACTTTCACCCTCAACACAACCCCCACCCTACCCTCAAAGTGACTCTTAGCATCTTGGAAAATTTATGGAGTGTGAGGCAATTTATTCAAAGTGTGAATGTCCCGAGAATTCAGTGATGGAGCCACTTTGTGGACCAACGTGGGGATGTTACCACCCATCCAGTGTGTGTGTGTGTGTGTGTGTGTGTGTGTGTGTATATTAAGATGCCTGTTATCACAATGCATTTATTTACATAAAGAACAGAAAGAAAGTTTCCAGGAGTTTAGTAAAGCTCTTTATCTTCACCATAAACACCAGCGCCCTAGGTGTGTTAGGTGGAACGACGATGACGAAGATACAAGGTTTTTGTAGGACGCCACTGGCATGAACATACAATTAGAATGCAAGCTTGTGTGCTGCAGAGCAGATAAGTGGCAGGACATTAGTGACATGAGTAAGGCTTAAAGGAGGAGGGAGGAGGTCATAAAATCAATTGTGTTTTCCAAATGCCTCCAGTCACTACCTTTTGTGTTAATTGATCAAACTGCGGCTTAATTAATGACATGCCACTTTAATGGAGAATAAATACTCATCAATGTCACAAGGTCACTACAGTAAGTCAGCCCCCTCCCAACCGAAACAGAAGGAGGCTCATGGGGCCTCCCATCATGATTTTACACTAAGATGCTGCAGGTGAATTAGATATTACAAAGACAGACTTGAGATGTGAAACATTAAAATGAGTTCACTTTAAGTCACATTTTTTCTCTGCTCTCCTTTGAGCTGTCACATCAAAAAGTCTGTAAGAGTTACGGTCATTTAATTTGCATGATCGGGCTGATGGCAAACATATCATCACCAATGTCACAGTGTGGAGATGTGTGTGAACAGCAGGCCACTGGTATGAATGCCTGGGCCAGATGGCAAAATGTGGTTGGAGAAAGTGAATGATTAAAGGGTGAATGTTAACCAGCCTGGGATTTTATCGGTGAGGCCATATGGTCGTGAATGCTATCACATTTTGAAGGGCAAACATGTCACATACAGTACCACTGCAAAAAGACAATTTTTTATGACAATTTTGTACCCCTGGGAAAAAATATTTGTAAATATTGAGCCATTTTATATAAGGTAATAATTTATGCTTCATATTTGTCCCATCATTTTGCAAAGTGCTTTACAAAAACACAATATGTATGAACAAGGACAGGAGTCATCGAGCATTAAAAGCTACAGTAAAAACAAATGGAATTTGAGGTGCAATGGTAATGTCTTGATGGAGGCTGCAGACCTAATATGGAAATTCTAAATTACTGAGTGCTTTAAAAACAAAATGTAAGAACTTGAAAGCAATTCTAAAAGTACTGGTTTCTAATCACTGCATGATGAACCAGCACCAGATGAATAAGATGAGCCCTGCAATCAGCAAGATGCAGCCCATTATCCCTGGGAATTACATTCATATTGGGCAATTCAGAACCTCCCATTTTGCATCCAGTGCCAGCGTTAAGTGCCAGTGCAAGAGGTGAAGTGCCCGTAGCGAGGCAGAGCATAAGGCATAAGGGGTAGTGGATCATTGTGTAGTGCACTACAATCTAATGCTGGAACTGGAGTTTGTGTTTTGTCATTGACCAGCACTTAATATGTGCTTTGTTTTAAACTGTAACCACAATGTTTTACAAACCTTAACCACATGTTTTAGTCGCCGACCTTAGACAGTCTATAGCATGCCTTTACTGGTGCTGCATCAGATCAGCACATTGAACTGATAGCTCCCAGTAAAAAGATCTGACACTGGGGCTCGGTACCTCGGCCAAACCCAGGTTTATGTGCTATGACCTTCCTCTAACCTTGATTGTAAAAGTTTTTAAATTTTTGCAGTTGAACAATGAATTTGAAGGTTTTTCAGAAATGTCCTTCATCAGCTTTCTTGTCAGGTGTTAAGGCAGCAAGACACGAAGGCATGAGGGCAAGTATCAAGGACATGATATGTCAGGAGGATCTTATCTGTGTCATCACTTGAAAGTTAAACATCAGGAGAATTTTATTTCTGAAGCCTCATTCAAACACAGCAACACAAGTTCTGACATGGACTCTGAGTTAGCAGATGAGGGTGTCAGTCTCACACAGTGTTACCTGTTGAATTGTTGTTCTGTACTTTTTTATTTTTGCTGTGATTTATGAATCTGTCAGATGCAGTCTGACTCATCTATTTGCCTGATTGCGTTGGAAGATTTATTTGCACAGTCAGTGCATTCTTTGGTTATCTACTGCAGTTTGCTGGCTCAACAACAGTTGTGACTGTCTGTCATTCAAAAACTTGACTCTCAACAACCAACACTTTCAGCAAAAACGACGTTGTTCTTTAAAATGATCACATGATCTAGAACTTCAGAGTTACCAGCACCATTGCTATCCTGGCACCACAGACCCTCACGTGTGGCCCAGCATCTTTTTCTGACAGTCCAGTTCAGAGGAAGGCCCCTGAGGGACCCTGACTTATCTGCAGGCTGTGGATAATGGATGATGGAAATCAGGCCCCATCATGGCCAACAATCTGCTCCACTGAGGGCTCGTGGCCCAGTGTACTGGCCGGCCCCCCGGCATTTCTCTCAGTGTCAGCACATGCTGATGGTTGCTTAGTAACCCTGGGTCCAGATGCCAAGGCATCTGCCCGCCAATACAATGTAATGCTGACGCCCTGTGGGCCAGGCGGACTGGCTGGATGCCAGCAGACTGGAACCACCAGGGGCCAGTCCCCAGCCTGTCTCCCCGGCTCATGGATCCATCCTCTAAGGATCGAGAGCGCTTGATTTCATTCGCTCAGTCGGTTCATTTGCCCATTTGTGAATGACATGAAAGGGCATTTATGTTGATTGATATGTAATTATTTCATGACCTGCTCATATATGAAGCAAAGGCACATTCATACATCAGAACTGTGTTTTCTGTTCATATACAGTCGCACTTTTCACCTTGCAAAGTTATCAGATTGTAAAACACCTTGAGAATCTTTCTTGATTTAATTTTTGAAATCTGAATGAAAGCTTTTGTGAAGGTTTAATTAGAGACGATACTCAGGCGTACAGTCACGTGTGCTCTGTGCTGCCTTTCCTCAGCCAAAAAGGACAAAACTGAGTGTGTCACAGATCTCACTACCTCGAAAGCTTGTTGAGAGGCATTTTTCATCATAACAGGAGAGGCACAGCTGGCTCTAATGACTTGTACCATTAAAATGCCGCAGTAAGCCACGCCAGTGAGCACGCACACACAATACACGGTGCCTGGAACAAGTGTTCGTAATGGAATGCAGCCCTGCTTTTCTTGCTATGACAAGTTTCAATGTCTGTCCTGAAAAATGTGCTCAGCACCTGGTAACACCTAATAATACCTCTTGTAATAATTGCTGTGACACAAATGTCACTTTCAGTGATGCATACACAAAGCCAAAGGAAAACACATTAGCTTAAATTATACCAATCGGACCTACGCAGGCACATCACACACACAATCTACAGAATTTCAGGTAAAATAAATGTACACCAATTTGAATAAATTACACACTAAAAAACTGAGGAAGAAAGATACAAATGCCCTCTAAGAGGCTATTTTTCATCCTAATTGAGGTAAAATAAAGTAAGTGCCTAACTTTTATATTTGAAAAGCCAAATCAGTCTCCATTTTCAAAAAATCCGTTTCTCTTTTTATCTGACTGTTCAAACCATTTCATGGTTTTCAAATGGATCCAGTTCATTCATCAAAAAGACCACACACATCGAACTCTCTATTGCTCTATTGCCTCACTTCTACTGAAACCATTTATACATACATTTCGTGTCATACAGTAAAAAAAACCCTGTGTAGGTAAAGCTTTTGATTTTTAATGAGATCTGGCTGTAGATTCCTTTTCCTCCTCCTTCCCTTGAATAATTTCCCAAAAATGGTTAAAATTGCTCAATTCCTGAGTGAGGCTCATTACATGTGAGGTGCAGAGTTTGGATTTGTTTGGATGTGTAAAGTAGTGCATGGTTGACTTATACACCTGCAGTGCAGCACAACTGTTTGCTCTTTGGATCTCAGTTGCATCAGTTTGCTTTGAAAACTCACATAATAAAGGTGCTGATTATCAGACATCTTCTAAAGGTGACACATTCGCCTGCTCTGCATTGCTGCCTTTGTATCTGTGGTTTAGTTAGATAAAAGTTCAGAATCTTTTTCATGTGCCGTTTACGTTATTTTGTCCAACCCCCACGCCCCACACCCCGTGGCTTTACGTTTCTCTCCGCAGAGCTGTCATCCCTGCAGTGGAAGGGGAGTTCAAGGATTCATCAAACAAACAGCAGGCCTCAGTCTCTGCAGAAACCTGCTCAGCTGGTCAGCCTGGGTCCACACATCATGACTGAGCTAATGAGAAGGGCTCAACGGGTCAGTGTTAGTGTGTGTGTGTGTGTGTGTGTGTGTGTGTGTGTGTGTGTGTGTGTGTGTGTGTGTGTGTGTGTGAAGCCTGGCTATCTGCCAAATCCAACCCAACCAGGTGCTTTGATTAAACACATCACTAACACATTGTCTGTGGGTTAAGCAGAGGGGCCTGGGAGAGAAGAAATGAAGGGTAAAGTAGAGGTAGAAGTAGAAACAGAGTAGAACTGAAGCAGCTGGAGTGAATCTTTTCTGAGATACGCTGTATGAACGGGCTAATGTCCAGAGAAACACACTGGGTTTTTCACCAGAAGCTAAACCTTATGGTACACATTGAACTCTCACATAACTTCTCTCATCTGTCTGCTGAACTACAAAACTTCCACTCACTTCATCCACTTTCTACACACCTGTGCCACTGGTGTGTCTTACTCATGTTACTACCTCTACACATGACAAGTGGAATTGACAAGAGAATTGCTTTGTGCCGCTGTAAACCTGAAAGTGCACTGTAATGGACAAAAAGCTTATTCTGTATATCTTACATTTCCCTGAACTGAACAATACATTAATATCATACCACAATCTTGGCAGGAAGACTTTAGCATTGCTGAATGTGTGCATTCAGACAAGGCAACCAGGTTTGGAATGATTGAATGAAACTGTCGTTTTCTGTGTCTGAGTCTGTTTATCCATCCTGCTGTTGTAATTTTCAGTCAGCATTAAAGCTGTGGTAGCAGTTCCCCCGAGCAGTTAACTGACTAACAACCTGCATAGCTGTGTTGTTCTCATCCACACTTGTTGCCAGTTTTCTGGCCATTTTTCTGGGCCTGGCACAGAAATGTGACAACTGTATCTCTGTTGTTATTCCAGCTGGGAAAAAGCCATCAAGGAGCAAAACACCAGACTTTTTTGAATTTCTGAAAAAAAAATCTAAAGTGTGTGGGTGGAGATTCAGAGGAGCACTTTCCTGCTACCTGGCACATGCTGGTGATGTAAACATATTATGGCGTGTTTCCACTGGCCCTTACCCGGTTCAGTGCTTTAGACACATACATTTCCACTGCATCTTCACCTGCATCACGTTATGCAGAGCTACGTTGTTGTGGTCCTGCTTGGTACCAGCAGGCCCTGAGCCTGGGTGGGACCCAGGGTGCCGTATTGAAATGGAGTGGAAAACATGACCAACCGGCACAAGCTGGCTCTGTGGCTGCTGGGCTTTGGATCACATCCTCTCTGCACTCTGCTCTGTGCCCATCCTGCAGCAAGCACAGCTCATCCTGCTGTAGAGAGTTTCTCTCATACGACTCTCTTTCCAGATATCAGCTGAGCCCATCTGTGAGCTTCAGGGCCAGCTCAGTTCCAATCCCCAGCAGGCATGCTCTTTACAACAGGGCTTGACATTGTTCTGTGTGACCTGTGTGTTAGTCGTCAAAGTATGTGGTGTGTTCTGCTGTGTTTGCCATCCCTAGCAAACATTGTTTTTTTTTTGTGGTACATTTCAGCAAATAAGAAACATAACAGTTTCAGGGTGGCAGCAAGATAAATTGTTAATTCAATGGGATGTTAGACTTTAAAAAGTTCTCTTTTGACACCTCCTAAAGTGAGTGCCTGAGGCTTGTAGCTAACTTACTGACAACAGATGCACAACAGCAGCTCTGACTTTGTCTAATTTCAATATTTTCAATATGCTGAGGGAATCAAGAGTGAAATCATATTCATACATTATTCCCTGATGCTGGATATAATCTTGTCCAGTATTTATGTAGTAAAATTAGAGATGAATTGCATGGCTCATCTTTGTATGCCCATCTTCTTTGAATTCATACATTTCAAAGAGGAGTGAGTGGGAATGAAAATGTCACGTTACAAAGCACACAGATCACAGAATTACTCATTAATTATTGTGTGAAATGAATGAAGATTGGTCCGGTCAGTGAGCATGCTGAAACAGTTCATATATCCATCTACAGAGATTTACTTTAGGGTTCCAGAAATTAGTCTATTCAGCTGCGAGTCTGTTCTCACACTTATTAAGTGCTTTTCGTATTAATCTCTCTTTGTCCAATAAGGAGGCACGTTTCTATATGATGCTGGGCTTCTGTGAAAAGTGCCCAGTGATATCAGTGAGAAGCTTCAGTTAATAAGTGCACCATACTGAGATGGAGCGACAGAGCATTTAACCCAGCATCGACCTTCAAATTCTAGCAAAAGTCATCTTTTCCGTAGAAAAGAAAGGATGGATGGTTACTCAGGAAACATATTACATGGATATCTACGTAGTCTAGTATCCAGTTGGCCATGATAGCATCCATGTTGTAGGACTAGCAGAGATGCTGCAGACACAATTACTAACAAATGTTCAGAAACAGCAGTAACAATAAAGAACCCGTAACCTCCAGTTACCTATAAGATGTGTCTCCTCTGATTGTTTCATGCCAGAGATGAGAGGAACACAGTCATCACTAGTTTGTCTTTAATAAGGAATAGTTTTCATTCAAGTATTTCTTTCTATACCTGAGGAAGAGCCAGTTTGGCCTTGAACGTTTGTCATTCTATATAATTAAAGCAATCAGGAAACATCTGAGCATCTGACTCATCCCCGTTTAATCATTCACTCATTATGGATTATCATTACTTTGCACCATCGCTGACAGGTGAAAGGTCATGTGTCATTTTCACGTCTATAAAATGTGGAGTCTTGGTATTTTTTGCATCATTGGAATTGGAGGAGACCCAATAGAGCACCACTGAGAATCCAGAGACTGAATAAAAAGTTCCAACAGTAAACACTGTGCCCATGTACCCCGTGTTGTCTGGCTACGTGTAAGCTTCAATCTTTGACCTACGTTCACAAACGTGCACATGTATGTCCTTATGCACACGCCCTACATGTTTTATTGGGATTGGGTACATGGACACCATGAATTCAACATTTTCGTTGGGTTCTTAAAAAAAGGAAGGAGTTTAGCCTCTTTGAGCTAACCAGCTAATCGTTAGCATATTGTCAGGTTCTGTCATAGACAGGACTCAAGACTCACAGACAGACACACATGCAGACCAAGCAGTGCTGGGACGGAACATGATAAATGTCTATGTACGTGCTGACAACAAGCATATGTGGTGAAAACTGGAACAAATTGGTAGTCAATGTTGCAACCAGGGACATTTCAGTCTTACAGATATTTGTCAGGACTCAGATACCCAGCTTGCAACCTGGATAATCCTGGACCAACTGGGTTGTCTTGTCTGAGCACCCCATAGTCTATATCATTATCAGAGCATTCCTAATGCTGCAGGACTTCTTATCATTTCTGCATTTGACAAGTCAGCTGCACCTCTAGTTAAATTATGTGACTGTCATGTATTGTATGTTGAGAAAATGGCAGTACTTATGAATATCACAAGAATATATTGTCCCTGAGGGCAGCTTTTTGGCTGCTAATGTGGAATAAGTAATCAAGGTTAATAGTTTTATTTTCCAGTGAGGTGCCAAGGCTCCCAGAGGGTTATGGTTTTTAAATGGCCTTAATATGCCCAGCAGTATGGAGTCCAGTACCACAACAGTATGTGTGTGGCTGTGGATATTTTGGACATCGCAAATGGCTGGTGATATTTTATCTTCATGTGTAGAATCATTCATCATCTGCTCTGCCATCAGCCAGCCCTCCCATCAATTCTGCAGGTCTCAGAGAGGAGTGCAGAATACATAAATGCCTCATCGCTGCACCATTATATCCCTGTTTGTCTCTGGGCCAACCTCAGAACACACAGGAGCCCAAGGCGTGAGGAGCAGGAACATGAGTTTCACAGCTGCATGGATCACTGATAACATTAATGCAGGTGTGGTTTTGCTATAGAGAACTTTTCACATTCAGGCTGTTTGGGGCTGGTGAGCTCTGCTCTTTCTTTTAAGTGCGTGAGTTTAAGTAGGAGTTTTGTTGAATCAAGTACTGTGAGCTGAAACATTACAAACATCACAAGATGAATAATTGCTGTGACAGAATAGTTAAAGGCTGCTATGTTTGGATTTGTCCCCCACAACTGTGTGATTTTTAAGGATTTAGAATTTAGTTTGGCTCTCAGCCCCACTCAGCAGTTGGTGTTAACATTTGTCTCATGGAAACAATGTCAGAGTGAAAGTAAACTTTTATTTATTTTCATGGATTCAGAGTGTGTTTTCCAGAGAGTCAAACTGCACAAAAGAAAAGGAGGAAGCCTAATGAGTGAATGTATTAACGTGCTCAACCTCACTGACCCACCCGCGGGCCGGTCAGTACAAACTTGCTGTACAGCCAAGCATTGTGAAAACCCACATAACCCTATTTTAGATTCTAGATGAGATCTCGGTTTGGGAAAAGGATGTCTAAAGTATTTCCATTTTAGTGGACTGATACAGCCACAGGATATATGTGGTTTTGTCACATTTGTCAATTCAAGATACTTGAAGGCCTATCTTACTTGAGTATTTCTATTTTATGCAACTTTATGCTTTGTGCTTTTACTCCATTACATCTCAGAGGTGCACATTATGCTTTTTACCCCCTACAAGGGACAAGCTTAGTTACTTTTCAGATTACTATTTGTCATCACCTTCCTGCCCAGTGAAATGAACTGTTAATGTTTCTTTGTGTTCCTTACAGACCATGATGCATTAGTGCTGATTAAACAACCCAACGGTATACGAAGTAGTTAAAATCAACAGAATCTTTAACATCAGCAGTAAAATGCAGCACGACAATGAATTCAGCAGTAATATTATAACAGAAACAAATAATTAATAATAGAAAACACTGACCAGAACCGTTTTACTGCACAATGACACTCAAGCGATAATACTTAGCTACTTTTGCATCACATTAACGTGCCTCCTCATCAGACTCACTGCCTTACATTCATGTGCATCTTTTGATGTCTGTACAATAATCATATTCTCTGTACTGTTAACCTTTGCATACTCTCTGGTGAATATTTAGCACATTCCTCCACAACCGCACCGCTTTTTAATTAAAAATGAATATTTTGTGCATATGTTTAACATTTCTTGTTATATTTCTTCATATTCTGTGTTGTCAATATTACTGTGTTATATTTATGCTCCTTGACTTGCAGTCGTTTGTGTTTTTGTTTGAAGTATTTTCACACTGTGGTATTAGTACTTTAACTCAAGCAAAGGATATGAATACTTATCTGATCATAGCCCTGAGCACAGAACCAGGAAGCAAAGACTAAATAAGTTACTCATACATAATGCATTTTAAAATCCCCCCATATCTTTATTATCATATGATGTGTAGCAGGCTGATGATTCCATTTGTCACTATCACAGGTACATCCATTTGGGTATTTGATCATCACATTATCTTATTTATGTCGCCCAGAGTGAGCAGGGATTGGCTCCAGCTCCCCCGCGACCCTGACGGATAAGCGGTATAGACAATGGATGGATGATCTTATTTAGGGTTAATTTGTTTGAGCTCTGATTATTAGTTTCCCCGTCGTTAGCCCGAGCGCCCCCTGCCGGCCCTCCCCCTCCCCCTTCCGGTCGGCAGGCTCACCTGGGCAGGTTGGATAAGCTCCGTTTACGGTAAAATGGTGTTTTCTTTCGTCTTGATGAGAAATGAGCTCCTCGGGGTTCATTAGACCTCCGTGGTGAAGTTTTCCTCAACATGATTCTCTGTTTGTTTCAGCTGTGAGAAACCTTATTTCTTTAATTCAGTTTTCGTCAGAATAATAACTGCTGGTTGGAGCCAAAAAGTCCTGGTTACTAACATGTGATGGCCCTGATTCAGTTCTTTCTTTCCTCTGTCACCATTTCACATATCAACGTGGATGACATGAGTTTTGTGAGCTTTCAGTTTCAGAAAATGTCTGCAGTCCAAATGTTTGGCCTTCTAATTTCAGATATCCAGAATGTCATTTTAAATATCCAAAATACATTGTGACCTGTAAAAATGTCATTATGGATATCACATTGGCATTATGGCTGGAAAAAAATGCAGTTTCACTTATCAACAAGTGCAGATGAAAAATGTGTTTTTACTGGTAAGACCGCAGTTCTGGATATCCAAAGAGACAAGAATCAACTTCTGACTAATAACAATTAGATTGTAGATATCTGAAATGGGAGTTTTTTCATAGTAAGAATTCTTTTTCAGATTATGGTCATCAAAAGTAACGTTGTGGTTATCTGACAAATACACATGAATGGTAATAGTCACGTCAGTTGTCCTAGGACATATACCTGCAATATATATGCAGTATATTAAATATTAGAGAATTAAATGGCTTAAAATGGCCTACCATACACATGCACATGACTGATGTATGATGTGCAGTGGTAGCACTACCACTACAAGTAAGAGTCCTGTATTCAAAACCATATTTAACAGTAAAAGTGTGTTAATATTATCAGCAAGTATCAAAAGTATTCATACTGCTGTCAGTGTATTCCTTTAATATCTGATGTTTCTGGATTAATATTACTCCTACATTAATGTATATTTTGCATTTTACTGCTACTTTATTTACTTTTGGGCAGTTTAATCTCCAGCAGTGCATCATGGTTTATGAGATCATCACATGCTTGTAGCGTCTGTGTCCTGTGAGAACCATGTATCTCTAAAAAGTCTTAAAACTTTTCATGCTCAGAAAAACAGCCTGTTTTAAGGGTTTTCTCTTTCTGGGTAAGAACCATTTAAGTCTTAAATAGTCTTAAATTCTCCACCCATGATTTTAGTAAATGAACATGTTGCTCATTTGGTATTAGTCTTTTAACAGTCACATCATGTTGCTTCCCCACAGCTGTTTGGAGTAATACAGGTGCTGTGGGATGTGCTCTCTTTAATCAGCTGTTGGCTATCAACCTGGAACTGGAGTGTCCTTTCTTTGTGCTTTGGAACTTCACTGGTTCTTCCCAACGTTAACTGTCAGGGACAGTTTTACTAGTTTACTAACTAGTGAGGTAAGTGTCTACTGCCTGTGCTAACATTCATGCTGTTAAGTTATGGTTGCCTCTGTTCAGCTTTTGTTGTCATGTTTGGAAATGTGGCGGCCTACACTGCTGGCTGCTTATATTTGCTCTAATGCTGCTGTTTTAGATCTATGTGCAGCACTTGTAGTGGAGTAAATAGTGACTGCATGCATTGTTGTGGCTTAGATTATTTCTGTTTTTGAGTTGTTATTTGGCACATGCATTATGATGCTTTCATGCTGTTTGAGCAGTGATGAAATATAAATGCTGATATTTGTGAATGTTGTTCCCCAGGTTTGTATTGCATTGCACTCCAGGTTGTGTTTTTCCTCTTCACTGTAGCAAATCCCAAAGCTAATGGTACTATTGTAGGGTAGCTTCAACAATGATTATTGTCTATAATGTTGGGCAACTAATGACTATCCATATCATTTCCTGTCCATGTAGCATTGAAGCAAGAAGCGACAGCAACTGACGATGTTGACGATCACTGATCCCCCTCAGCAAGGTGAGTGTTTGCTGCTTGTGCTAACACGATAATTGGGATTAAATGACTGTGTTCCAATTCCATACACACTGTACACAACAAAATTAAGTATTTTTCAAAACCAAAAGCCGCTTGATGTTTGAATGTGGTGTTAATGAACAATATTGTTTCATACAAAGCATACAAAATTCAGATAGTAAGCTCCAGTATTTGATCTTTAGAAGTCGATGTCACACATATGGTATCATTTCCTCTGGTGAAGGCTAAATGGTAGAGGGTGTTTCTTCTACACAAAACAGTACACCGTAAATGTTGGTATAGAGTGTATTCATTCTACAGCTAACATGTGGTATGGAATCGGGACACATTCTTGGCTCTGTTCAGTCGATGTTGATGCGTGTGTGAACGTGGCTGCTGAGACTGCTGGTTGTTTTCGTTGCTCTTGTGCTGCTTCCTGCTCTGATGCTGCTGTTAATGTGTGTACAGACTTGCAGTGGGACCAGCTCTGAATCAATTTGTTGTTGTTGTTGTTGTGAATTTTATTCTGGCTGTGGTTTGGCATACGTATTATGGTGCTTTCATGCTTTTGATTTTTACTGTGATCAATTATGACTAAAGATGTCTAAGTAGTGAGTGTTATGGGCTGGATTGGCTTTGCATTATACACTCCTCCAGTTGTTGCTGCTTTGTAATCAGCCCTGAGGCTCAGGGTAATACTCTGTGTTGGCTCTAAGAACGTATACATCTGTGCTGTCTTGCACAGAGCCACATAATAATTAGCTGTTATACTGGGACAATATCTACAGTTCATAATAATGCCATTTTGACTCTGAATTTTCTTGTCTGTGAAGTTTTGAACTGTGTGGTTGACTCATAGCTGACACTCATCACTGACCCACTTCAACAAGGTGTTATTTCTTGCACATGCATACAGTGGGTTTATGTCTTGACGCTGTTGTTCAGAAATGCTGCTGCTGGTTGATTTTGTTGCTCTGTGCAGATCTACTTTAGGTTGATTATCTGGTGTTCGCTGGCTGTCAGTTGGAGCTCTTATGCTGCTGTTGTGCATGTGCAATATTTGTGGTATTTGGTATTAATTGTGAAGTAATTGTCTTGTGGCTAACTTGCAGTCATTTTCTTTTGCTTGTTTGGCAGGCACACTGTGATGCTTTTATTTGGAATATGGATGCAATACATGCACTGATGTTCAGTATTATGAGTGTTATCTGCTCGATTTATTCTGTTGTTTAGCTCACTGTGTTCAGTGTTATGGCTGAGGCTGTCTTGTATTCTCACTTTAGGGATGGAAATATGATTATTGGCTTGGACAATGACTCATTTACAGAATTATTTTGGCTTCCTTCGACACTCTTATAGCTAAGGTAGTCGCATTCACATTTTTTCACCCTAACACTACAACATTGGAGGAATGTTCAAAGTCAAATGATTATGTTTATGTGACAGCTTGATTTACTGTTCATCATATCATAATTGCAACTAAACTGCTGAGCTTCCATTTAATGGTTTAAGCTGCTGCTCCATTTAGCCATGCTCATAGCCAATCTGAAGCTAATAGCTAAATACTGATGATCATCTGCTGCTTATCAGAACTACCTAATGTTTCATAAAAACAGTCTGATGTGTTTTTGTGTTTTTTTAAAAATGCACAAATCAATAATTCTTACATATACTAGCCTTCTGCTGCATGCCAAGTGAATTGGTGGGTTCAGTTTTATCTATCTCAGCTCACTGTAGACTATTCCTTTTAATGGCTGGAGGCACTTTGTTGGAGCACATAGTGCCCAGGGTAAGAATCTACATAGTCAATGTCAACCTTGATCATATACTGTATTCACATAATCATCTGAACTCAGTGAGTTGGCAGATTGAAACAATACACTGTACATTAGAGAGAAGAGAGTCACATTCATTATATCAGTGAACGTTGTAAGAGCATGTTTAAAATACAAATTGAGTTGACAGAAGATTCCAAAAGGCCCTTGAGATGACCTTGTTCTTTATTAAAGGGTACTGTAACAGTGGAAATACATGTGATACTTGTCATGGTTTTCCCTTTTTAAAATCCCAGTCAAATTACAATAATGACCAATGGAGCAGAGAGCTTCAGAGCAACTGCGCAACCAAGGTCGTGTACTTAGAAAATTCACAGAAAGATATGTCAGTGCTTTGATCACAAACTGATCCTAATCATTTTTCTCTCAATTCAAGTGGTTGGTATTGAAATGATTTTGAAAAAAATGAGAAAAAGAATTATCTCAAGTTGTAATCAGATCGAGAGGCTACAGTATATTGTCTCCCAGAATTCTTTCACATAGCAACACAGCTTTTAAAAATCCTTTAAATAACAATCAACAGGTTAAATTCTTATGTATTAAATACTTTTCAACATTGCCTTTTCTTTTATTATTATTCTAAGTTTGGTTTACAAAGTCCCAGCAGTAATTTGCTTGTCAGTGTCTTCACCATTACATATCGCTGCCCAAGATATTATTGCACTGATAATTGAGAGTCAACACTCTCAAATACACTATTGGTGTAGAGTTTAATTTTTGCTTTAACCAGAGGCTGAGGAGAGAACCCCCAGGCATGTCTCTTCTCCGAGGGGCCCAGCTTGAGAGCCAAGTGGAGGTCCAGTAAGGATGGGGTCTCAGACCTCAGACTCCAGGCTGGATACTCTGCCCCAGGGCTTTGGCACATAGGGACTGTTGACTCTGCGTGCCACTAACACCTGCCTCCGCTCTCTGTTCCCAGGGCCTGGGTCTTCTCTCTTTCCTGTGCCATCATAGGGCCCAAACATATTGTTGTGATAAACCACCTGCCTGTCACTCATACGAGGCAACATTGCTGCATTATCTGGGCAGTGGCTCGTACAGGGAAACAGGTGGCACATGTCCTTTGAACTGTCGTAGAACTGGGATGGTCCCTGGGCCAGTGGCCCCACATACACTGGTAAGTCTGTGTACGAGTTCAGGTAGGTGGAGTAGTGTCTGTGCACCACTGTGGAGGAGGAGCGGCGCAGGGCAGCGGCATTCTGCAGGATTGCTTCCCTGTAAGAGGGCAGCCGGGTGGATTCAGAGTACTTGAGCTTTTGCTTGTAGGGATAGGAGCCCATGTGGGCTGGGTCTAAGTAGGCAGGCTCAGCAGTCAAGGGGTAGCATGACAGGTTGTGGCCCAGACTGCCATATAGCTTGTGGGGCTTAGGGTTGGCCACTACCACCCGTGGAAAAAGGTCAGGCATGTCTACACGGGTGGACTGAGATGTGGATGTGGAGGGCTTGGTTTCATCTACCTGATGGATCCTATCGTTGCCCCATGTAGCTTTGAGGAATGAGGCGCGGCGGTTGAGTTTGTCCTTTCCCAGGAGTGGTATGTCATCCATTTCAGGCTCCAGGTAGGACTTCATACAGGAGTTGCAGCTGGTGCTACCACCTGGGTAGTGTCCTGCATTGCAGGCCATGGCAGCAGCAACAGGGGCGTGGTTGTTCAGGAGGTGATTGGCCCTCAACTCAGCAAGGCAGGATCGAGGCTCATCGTAGTCACCTCTTACTCTGGGGTCTGCAGCATCAAACACATAACTATGGGACCTCCTCCTCCGGCTCACACAGTCAGGGGGGTAGCTAAACTTCCTCCTTAGCGGTGCTTTGTGCTCCACGTAGATATCGGGTACCTGGAACTCCCGGTAAGGAACAAAAGGGGACGTGGGGTGCCGGGCCTGGTTCTCCACATACAGCCTGCTGCTGTGGTGGGGATTGGAAGTACCAGAGGGAGCAGCGTCCCGCATGGCGATATGAGGACTGCTGAGGCTGGATATTGGCAGTGTCCTCTCTAAGACATGCTGACTGTTGCGGGTCGGGAGCGTGTAGCGGAGTGGAGTAGGTCGGGTCACCACTCGGGGCTTATCAAGGAGGGGCTGGGTGGAGCTGTCCCCATAATGAACTGGGAAGGTGGGTGTGAGCGCCCTCTGAGGGTATGGTGAGTGGTTGTCTGTGATGCTGGAGATATAGGGCAGACGGCCATGGGTCATGTCTGTGGTTACTCTCGGTGGCAGGCCAACCCGCACGTTGTCGGTTCCTCGTCTGCTCCAGTTCTCAATTGTTTTGGTGGCATTGTCTAGAGAATTTTCCACTCTGGCAGAGGACACCATGTCCTTGGCTGTCTGCAGCATCTTTAGCATATTGGCTTGTGTATAGTTGGTGGTGACGTCCGGACTTGGCATACTCCCATTGCGGTCAGTTTGCTCTACTCCATTGAAGCAGCTGTAGATGCCCTGCAGAGAAAGAAAAGGGGGAAATTACGATCCTTGTGCCTCATCAGATATCAGAATGAACCAACAATCCTCTGAACTCCCAAAGGTTTTCAATCATGTTTTGCTGCAGTCACCATGATTAACTTTGGTCAACTCTTATAAAATTTATATTAACTGACTGAGCAAATGAGGTGAAAACAATCATATGGAAAACTCATTGCAGGAAAAGATTTATTGTTGTTTCTGGTAGTTTCACGTTCGCAGTACCGTGTTTGCATTGTTGTTTGCACAGAGCTTGATCTTGAAAATAGCTCAGGCATATAAATGAGTGAGTCACTGATCATGCACTTGCCATATTAGTTTCTCCATTTTTATCCCACCAGCTTTATTTTACTTTCAAATCATGTATCTGCTTGGAATACTTAATCTCACCTCTGACTGCCGTCAACACACAGATGAAGTTTTTTTTAATGGGACAATTTAAATTCAGTTTCTCAGGGATCACAATCACAATATTTCAGCAAGTATCCATGAAGTTCTTTTATTGCATTAAAGTCGTTTTATTTTAATATCTTTTTTATTGTTGCCGTTGAACTATTGTGGTTGTGAACTGATTTGACTGTATTTCCAATATGTCTAAAGCTATGTTTTGAAGGATACCTCAGAAGGACACAGCAGGCTTTGCAACTTCATATTGTCATGCTGGAAGGCCGTCACATACTAGTCTATTAAATTCTCTGCAACTTCTTTCTGCAGAACTTTAAACTCCTACGTCTAATCCTCAACTGCACTGATAATTACAAACATTTCAGAACAAGAGCTGTTATTTATGGCAAACGTAAGTGTTTATGGAATTACACATTTTTTTCATTTTGTATGAAGATAACAACATATACAGTACTGTGCAAAGGTCTTAGCCAGGTGTGAAGAAATGCTGTAAACTAAAAAAAAATGTATAAAATGTATTTATTTATTTTCATTGATTTACAAAATACAAAGTGAGCAAACAGAAGAAAAATCTAAATCAAATCAATATTTGGTGTGACCACCCTTTGCCTTCAAAACAGCATAAATTCTTCAAGGTACACTTGCACAAACTCAGGGAATTTGTAGGATCATAGTCAGGTGTGTGATTAACCCAATTCTACTAAACAGATGCTAACGATAATCAATTTCATATGTAGGTTGGAACACAGTCATTAACTGAAACAGAAACAGCTGTTGGAGGCTTAAAACTGGGTGAGGAACAAACTCTGCCACCAAGGTGGGGCTGTGGAAGACAGGTCCATGTCACAGGTCATCATGTTCAGACTGAGCACAGTAGCAAGACACAAGGTGGTTCTACTGCATCAGCAAGGTCTCCCCCAGGTAAATATTTCAGAGCAGACTGAGGTTTCCAGATGTGCTGTTCAAGTTCTTTTGAAGAGGCACAAAGAAACTGGCAACTTTGAGGACCAACAACTTTGTGGAAACTTAGTGCAGGAGATAAAAGACACATTATGCTCACTTCCCTTTGAAATGGGAAGATGTCTAGCAGTGCCATCAGCTCAGAACTAGCAGAAACCAGTGGGACCCAGATACACCATCTACTGTCTGGAGAAGTCCGGCCTGAGGTGGTCTTCATGGAAGAATTACAGCCAAAAAGTCAAACCTCTGACATGGAAACATGGCCAAGCGACTCAACTATGCATGAAAACAGGAACTGGGGTGCAAAAAAATGGCAGCAGGAGCTCTGGACTGATGAGTCAAAATCAGAAATATTTGGCTGTCATGGAAGTCAGTTTGTTCACTGAAGGGCTGGAGAGCGGTACAATAATGAGTGTCTGCAGGCAACAGTGAAGCTGGTGGAGGTTCCTTGTAAGTTTGGGGCTGCATCTCTGCAAATTGAGTTGGGGATTTGGTCAGGATTAATGGTGTCCTCAATGCTGAGAGATACAGGCATATCCACCATGTAATACCATCAGGGAGGCGTCTGATTGGCTCCAAATTTAGTCTGCAGCAGGACAACGACCCCAAACATACAGCCAATGTCATCAGGAACTATCTTCAGCGTAAATAAGGACAAGGAGTCCTGGAAGAGATGGTGTGGCCCCTACAGAGAGCCCTGATCTAACCATCATTGAGTCTGTTTGTGATAACATGAAGAAACAGAAGAATGTTAGACACCTACATCCACAGAAGATCTGTGGTTAGTTCTCCAAGATGAACCACCTTCCTGCTGAGTTGGTGTTTTGGGGGGCAAAGGGTGGTCACATTACATGTTGATTTGATTTAGATTTTTCTTCTGTTCACTCCCATTGCATTTTGTAAATTGATAAACAATTACATTTTATATTTTTGAAAGCATTCTTACTTTCTTCACACCTGCCTAAAACGTCACATTTTGCACAGTAATGTGTGTGGTAAGATAAACCATCTTCTGCAGTGTGCAGTGTGAGGACTACTTACTCTACTGATAGCTAGGAGGAAATCCAGGCGCTCTGATTTGCGGACTGAATGTCGTAGTTTCCAGTAGAGCAGATGTTCCCAAGCGAAAACCAGCAGGCTCAGGCCCATGGCCACAAGTAACATGTAGAAAACCCCCGCCATGTTGTCTATGTCCAGCTTACTGCTCATCACCTCCTTCTTCTCATTACGACAGATGCCTGTGAGCCAGACGGTCTGTAGCTTCTGTGTGTCACCTGTGAGTGTGGAGCACAGAATACAAACTTGAGCCCTATTTGCATAACACTAGTGTTATCTGGGGACTTGTGGAGTGAGTAATGAAACGCCCTCCAACCTCTCATGAAATGCATTTGCATGGGATAATTAAATTCTGTGAAATAACACACACAACTGTACAAGGTGGAACAATTCATCTGTTTGTAATTTAGAAAATCCAAATTCGATCCTGATCATTTGTTATTTCTTTTTAAGTCTAAAGCAGTTACTTTTTCACAGGAAGAGTATAAACTAGTATAAGGCTCATCCTTTCCAACTTGTGGCCCCTTAAAACAAAGCTACCATATGTCCACTGGTTATATGTGTACTGGTTTTCACCAGTTTGAGGCTTGATTTTTTTTTGTCGTTGTAACATAATCATCAGAAGACTGAAGAAGTAAAATTATCTAGTAGTTCACAAATATTAAAAAGCATGAGAAAATGTTTGTATTTGGCAAGTTGCAAAAATGTTGATACTGAACGTATTTCAATGACGACATGTTTCATTTGTTTATTGCCCATATATCCAATCTTACAATACAATGTCTACTTATAGTGACTATTGTTGAGGACCAGTGTTGTTGCTCTGTCACTAAAACTGGTCAGATCATTTTTACTGACTTAACAATAAAACATGGCACAGAATAAACCTAATCATGAGCTGATCTGCTAAATTATTAAATGATTGGATAAATGATACATCTGAATAGTAAATATTTCCCCTTGTTTAGTCTAGTTTTGTGTGTTTTCCCGCTATTGTCCAACCCTTCATCACCAAAAATAAAATGGTTTTCTGTCTGTTTCACTACTTTCTAAATCCCATCTGTCTGAGAGGCCATCAACAAAGCACTCTCAGTTTGACGTTCTATGCAAAGTGTTGTATCATTCCTCTTACCATCTATTGCATATTTCTGCCAAAGGTGACAAGGCTGTTGCCTGAGGCTTGCCTGAGGAGCTGATGTTGGCAGAACAAGTGTGACATTTTAAATCACCTCTTGAAACTTGTTTTTATTGTCATGCGTTTATGACGTGTCTCTCATTCAGATGGATTTTACTGTAATAACACCCCATGTAAATACCCTATATTAAGTTTCCCTTTGCTACCTTCTTGTTTTTCTTAATGTGTATGGCAGCTTTCATTCCTTACATTTATTCATATTCAGCTTTATGGAAAATGTGCTTTTATTATAGAAATAATACTGGAAATAATCTGTGAAATTCAATATTCATATTCAAAATATATGAAGAGTTTTACCATCAGCCAGGAACTGGAGCAGGGCCAGGTCGATGGGTCTTTTCCAGCGTGAATCCTTCTGCAAGGCAATGCCATAACCAGTGGTAGCAAACACTTTCCCACTGCCAATGGTCACCAGCTTGCAGCCCTCATCTTTGCCAGCCATGTAATTCAGCACAGCAGCATCATAGATAAAGGCATCCAGTTTCCTAGCAGGGTAAAGAAATGGATTTTTACACAAATGGCCATTATATAACCGTTTGGCTCCGCTTTGGCTCACAGTTCTGCTGTAAATATATTTTTCCTAGCCTTGGCAGACACCTACCCTGTTTTGAGGCTGTTAAGGGCATCCTCCACTCCCTTCTGGTTGTATTTGACCATGTGGGAGTGCATCTCGGGGTAGTTACTCCTTATGTTGCGCTCAGTACTGCCATTTGGGACTGTACCAAAGCGAAACGGAGGGTACTGCTCCTGTGGCTTTTGAAACTGTTGAGAAGGGTAGAACAAGGGTTGATGATGACAAACATTACCTGTGATATTAATTGATTCAACATGTGAATAGATATGTGAAAGAAATGTATAATTTTTTTTCTAAAAGGACGTAATTGCCATAGAGACCAAGGCATGAGTGTATAATCAGATTCAGTTTGTCTCATCATCCTGATGGTTGTCTTGTGGTTTACTTACAGTGCTTTTTTCTGTCATTTCGAAGCACCACACTAGTTGTAAGGCCCAGATAAAAAGCTCTGACATACTAATACAACACCTCTGCATTCTTATGTTTTCTACCTCCCAAGTGCTTCTGTGTTAGTTATCCAGCCGGCCTCTTGCTCTGTTAATTTACACATCTAACTGTACAATCAAAAGACTCGACAATCAGACACTGTGTCCACAATTCCTTCATCCTTTCCTTGTCTGACTTCTTATTTCATCCTCTTGCTTTTGGCAGTACTATATGCATTTAATTAGCTGTGTAGACAGGAAGTGGGATGTGGTGGAAATGCAATCGGCAAAATTGCACTTTTTCATTAACCTTATGCAAATATGGTCACAGTACTGGGGGACAATTTGAGCTTAAGTTTGTGTATGTGACAAGGGGCAAGATTATGTCAGGACATGTAAAATTGAAAATTAACCAGACCTTATTTGCATTCTGATATCAAACCATTGGCAGTCTCGCAAGGTCAAGTTCAGATATACAGTATATATATATATATATGTTTGGCCCCAGATCACAAGTTTATCCTGAGGGCTTGTACAATCTGTACAACCATAGACCATCAATTCAGATAAGATTCAGAGGTGCCATGATGTGAAATAGGACTGTAGGCTCATGCACATAATAGACAGTACAATAGACAGAAAGTAGCAGTTATAATAATGTACAGAAACTGAAATACCATTTACAACGAATAACTACAAAGGAGCAACACTACAGAGTAATAGGAACACAGTGCTATGACATATTGCACATGGCTAACAAGTCCTCACACCTTTCTCTTATGAAGCAGGCTTTATGTTGCATTGACTGAAACTCTAATTAGAACCATGTGCTCCAGAGCTCACCACTCATTAGCTCATGCCTAATTACAAGATTAGCCCTTTATCATTACCCCTCAAAATCTTCTACCGCTGTGGTTAAGGTTGGGTTTAAGCAACTAAAACAAGTTGGTAAGGGTTAGGGATGGACTCACAGTTAAAAAGACAGGATACAAACCTACAAACATTGTGGTGTCACTTTGTACTGTACAAACGTGCTACTACCTCCCCTCTAGAAGTGCTACAACAGCATCCTGCTACTGTGACCTTGGCATCTGAGAGGGGACAGTGATTGTTTGCAAGATGTCTCTTGTCAGGAAAATGTAAACATGGGTTGTTTAAAGTGCTTGTCTAGACAGTGAATGAAGTTGTTTTTCTGGTGAAGACAGTGCTTACTGTAGGTCTGTCCATGAAGCCTGCTTAGGTTGAGCTACCTCGCTATATCTGGGCAGCATGTTGCTGAGACATTTTTCTGCAAACAGTTTCTTGGTACCACATAGGACAGAGATGTAGTGTGTGGGACATTAGTGGTGGATTGAAGGAGGTTGGGGCGATGTCAGAGTTAACATGATGTGTTGCCCTATCACAAGGACTTTTCTTAAGTGAAGTGTCTATTCTGTGGGGATGAGGTAATCATCTGCCTTAACACAGCTCAGTGTCCTTAGTGCTGCTCTGCTTGTCTACATCATTCTCTCCTTTGATACAAGGTCACTCTCGGTGGCTTCATCTAGTACCTCATTTACATTTACTTAACCTGAGGGGTTCGGCACAGCTGGAGAAACAGCACTTCAACCCTCCATTCCCTCCATGCTGCCTTGTGGAATGCTGCTCAATAATCTATGGACTCACTGTCAAAATGGCTGTCCTTCTTTCTCCGCATAGCAGAGTTAATGTATAATGAGATGAGAATTGTAAATGACTTTGCCAGAATCATAATGAGCAGTGGACAGCTTGGTCTTTTCCTCAAATGTCTCTTTAATCCCATCAGTTGCCTGCGAGCAAACAGTCTACAAACCGTCTCTTGTGCTGATGGGTTAACATGGATTTCCTTGTCAATACTCTCATAAAACAGATCCTCTGGCCAGACAAATATGCATAGATAATACCAGAAATTATAATCACAGTCCGTCCTGAAAATTCCCTTGTGTGTTACATTTCATAGGCTTTTCACAGACATTACCATCTAAAGAGTCAGGGGATGTCATTCAATTTCTCCACTTACTCCATGAACCCTTTTATATTTCGTGGGAAAAGTGGAAAAAGTCCCAGCCGTGACATTGCCACTTCTGGATATTTGCCTTCATAGCTCTACCACACACTGTTTACACACCCAAAATAGACCACTTTGTGTTTTCCTAAGCTGTACATCAAACACTGCAACACGCCCGACAACACACACAGGAGTGTCAATGACAGTGACAGAGCTGTGTACCTTTTTGTCACTTAGTCCAGAGACTGTGTCGATGTATTGCTCCTGGATCATGAAGGCTGCCAGGTTGGCTGTGTAGGAAGCCAGGAAGATGACGGCGAAGAAAGCCCAGACAAGGACCATGATCTTACTGGTGGTGCCCTTTGGGTTCTCAATGGGGACGGAGTTGTTGAAGACGATTCCCCACAGCAGCCACACTGACTTCCCAATAGTGAAGGTGGGACCTCCGGGATCTAGGAAACATGAAGTCAAGAGTTGACACCTCTCAGTAGTACTCACAGCACATGGTGGACGATGCTGGAGGAAATACACTCATCAGTGTACAATGGCTATAAGTGTACAATGGCTGTGGGAGACAGGACGTAAACTGTGCTCAATTGGGAAGTAGTCACACACTTTATATTCTTAGCCATCCAGGTTTTTGGAAATGTAACCTCCATGCTATTTGTTTCAGTGCAAGAGTTCCCTTGTCAGCATACATAAATGTTTCAAGCATTTGAATATCAGATATTTTAATAAATGAGATAAACCAGTATTAAAAAGAAAACACAATTTGCCTTACAATGACATCAGATCTGTTTGTGAAAATATGCTCGGCCTGTTTTGTGTGTGTTTTATTTTATTTTACATGCATAACTGAGTTTTGACTGAACCTAGGTGTCTTTCTGAGTACCATGTTATTGCTGCGTCCATAAATCAAGCTGCTGAAATTTTGACAAAAGCTAGATCCAGTATTTTTCAGTGCCAGTCAGCTCCCCTGGGTATGTGGTCCAGTGTTCGATCCAGGTGCAGGTGACCTGAGTTATGTGTCAGTGTTGCCAAATTGCGATGAGCAGACCTTACATTGTTAACATGAAATCAAATGCCAAATGTCAGCAGGCCGACAATAACACACAACAACAGTGAAGCAGCTGTCCTGTTTGGTAGTCTGGAAGATAACTTGGTTCAGGTAGAACTCAGTTACATGTCTATGCTAAAATGTATACAACCAATTGACGTTGTTATAATACTCTTATGCATTGAAAAACATGTCCTGTTTGACCTTGCTTTTCATTTTGGCATCATATATGGGCTGCATCCTTAAATACATGAAAAGAAATATCAGAAGCCGAGACATGACCGCATCCCCTTTGGCCTTTCTTCATCCATTATAGGATATTTTATAGACCACATGGCTCAGAGATTAGACTGCAGTATCTCAATTTTCCAGGCATTGATCCAATGAATGGCCACTGTAAATAGGCTTGGATTTCAAATGTTCTCTAAAGCCCCTCGAGGTCTGTGTACATTGCCTTTCTGTGTGGGAGTTGAGGGACGTCAGTGTTAAAATTAATTCATTTAAGCACATAAACATTTAATTGCTGCTTTTGCTGTGTATGACAAAATGAAACAGAAAAATTATCCTTTTCATTTTAACGTTTGAAAATGCATCTTAGCTGCTCAAACAAAATTAAAACCCGGTAGACAAATAAGTGTACCCAACCATAGGTTTGACATAACTTGAATTAATGTACGTAAAAGGTACATTGAGTTTGTATTTTGAAATGTGTGGTTACATACAATGGCAAATGTAAATGTTTGTGTATAATTTAGCAGATCTAAAATTAAAAAATAAAAGTCAGACACTAAAGCAGGATGGACGACCAGATACGAAGAAGCCTAACGTTAAACAAGCCCAATGAGGCCACTGCACCTTTTAATATGTGCTAAAATCAAATCAAGGCCCAGTTTAAATTTTTTTATTTTCAGGTTCAAGCATCACATTACAACCTGATTTGACATTGAATTTCGTTATGATTATGGCAAGGTGAAGCTTAGGAGTCCACTTCCCCTTTCGTTGTACATCATGTGCACACAAATGGCAAATGTAATTTAAATTGGGTTATATTACTTCATTTCCCCTTAACTTCCATACACAGGTTATGAATGTGAATGAAAACATATAGTTTGTTTTCCTCTGCCTGTTCCAGTGAGCTATTCTCCAACATTTACATATTGATGATGCAGTTGCTGAAAATTTGTCAAGCCAGGGTTGTTGAAGTAGGGTAGGCCTGAGTTTAGAGTGCCCCGTACTTTCACATTGACCCCTAACTGAACCAAAATCATCTGAGAGGTGTACTACGACCTGAGTAAATGGTCTTTTGCACCATTTAAGAGGCTTCCTCGTAACCCACCTCGATCACCATGGTAATTCATGATGCAAACTTAACCCCGTTCTGAGTTTTGTCTTAAACAAGTGATAAAGAGTGCCGCCCTCTTTTTGCTAAAAGCTCCAAACTATTGTTGAGCTATCTTTCTTTAAAACGCAGGCGACCTTCAGTTTCTATGTGCATCATGCTTTACGTTGCACTCATAAAACAAGCAAAAACAACAACAACAAAATAGCTTTTCAAGCAGTCACACTCTCATCCTCTACCCTGTTGTTGTGGTTGTGATGGGAGGATCAGCAGATGGATGGATGAGGGAGGCGAGACTCACCTTTGGCACTGACCAGGCTGCGGTTGTACCCAACTGGACTGCAGTATTCAAAGACAAAGACTGTGATGGCCACGACAGTCAGACACATGACGAACATCATCACCCAGACTGCCGGACTGTATGGCTCTACAGGGACACGGGACACAGTGAGAGGGGTGAAATACGTTCAAGAGAAGGAAGAGCTCGATGAGACACTAAAGATTCAAGCTGCATCTGTTTGTAATGATGAGAAAACTGGGCAAATTTAAACAAAAATTATTCTAGGATTAAAGACAATGTCTACATAACCCTAAAAATGAAGTAAAACAAGATTAAATATTCTATGAAAATAACCAAAAATACATACATAAAATAATACAGAAAAGATTTTGAACATATATAACCATGAAAAATATATTTGTTCAATTAAAATTGGCATACAAAAGACAATATAGTACACTAAAATTAGTGTAAAGACACAAAATGCAAATTAAATGTAGTTATTTATATTTATTTTAGAGAGGCCCATGGCTGGAACAAAGCAGTGCCACTGTAATCACAGTGCACAGTATGTTTAACCATAAGTCCCCACTGATAGCTAAGTTAAGCACATTTTTTCAAGCAAAGGCAAAAACAGCCATATGTTTTCATTACTTCAGAGAAGCACAGAGGAGTTTGTCACCTAAAAAGGCAGATGGTGAGACAGTCCCGTTACTTCTGGCCACCATCACACTGATCCCTGTCTCCACAAAGGGCACCGAGAAGTCAATAATCTCAGAGCGCTCTTCATTTATGGTCAGCGAGCCGATGGCCATGTCCGCCCGTTTGTAGAACACCTGTGGCGGCGGGAGGAAAGTCAATAGAGATGTGTTTTGGGTGAGATGAAAGTGTGAATGGAGAGCGGATGTTTGTCTGGTGCTATCATAAATCGCACCGTGTGTGTCAGTGTCCGACATAACAGTGGACGTCCACTGCTGACCTTTGAGATAAATCTCATCTATCAGTGAAGCCAACGCTCTCGGCCTCTGTCCCTGATGGTGATGTACTGTCTGGTTCCTGCAGCGCCCCCCCCCCCCTCTAACCAGAAGCCTACCCTGATGTAGTCTTTCCTTTTTTCAATACTGCGTTGTAAAGCATCATCCACCATCTAATCCATCTCTAATCTGTTAGAGGTATAGTTGCAGCATATAGCATAATGCCTATTATATAAGACGTCTGCTGACAAAATATTACAAGCAGGAAGTGGAACTAATAGCTCAGGGGAAAAGGTCACCAGGCTGAATAGGAAGTGATGCTATTCTTGCTTCGTCCGAATCACTTGTAGTCCCACTTGTACAGTTCAGACGCCCCTGTGACTGCTTGTCCAGCCTTTTTCCCCCACACCACACTACTGTTTATCATACTGATGGAGAGCTGGTAGATTTACAGTCCAGACACTCTGCCTCATGCAAGCCATTAGCTCTCCTATGGAGGCTGATGCCTCATTGAGCACAATAGCCTTCATGTTTCTGAAAAAAAGGGAGAAAAGGCCAACTAATGTTGTATCCTCCAACTTTTCAAAAGGAGGGCCGGCCAGGGAAATGTGATTGTGGAGATTATTCACAAGGACACCTACTCCTCCTCTCTGTTCAGCAGCCCCCCCCTCATCCACCATAGTGACCTTGGTACCTATTCATGTACTCAATAATCTTGCCTTCAAATGACTTTTTCTTATTATTTTTTTTTTTTACTGAATCAAAAAAAGGCTTGTTTTCTCTCTAATTTTTTTTTACTTTCATGATCCTGTTTTTATTTCATACCACAATGGGTCAATCAGTGGGTTGTGCTCACATACCAAAGCAATAAACAAAAGAATAACTATCACTTCAAATCAAATATTTGTATACATATTTGTGAGCATTGATAAAAGTACACTAATTATGACATGATGAAAAATCTGAATCATTACATTTTTTTTCATGTTCATAATTGTAAACGGCAATTCAAAAAGACCTTTAGTATAGTTAGGGGGATAAATTAATGGATATTTGCATATATATTGTCTTCTTGTATATGTCCTGCATATTTGAGTTTTTTGTGAGTGGTATGATGCCAGCCAAGATGTCTGTTGCAAAAGTCTGCTCTGTCAAGTTTTGACAGTTTGTTCCTAGCTGGAGGATTATTGTTCAGAGCAAAACATCTCACTGCAACAACCTAGGATTACTACACAAGCCAAACAAAGTGTTTTTAAATTTTTGGAGTAAACCATAATTCATCTGTGGCCTCCTTACTACATCCTAAACAAGAGAGTAGCCTTCAGTATAACCAAGATAAACTCTAGAGGAGTTTGAAATATATGGATGCTCACTAGGAATAAGAAGGTATTATAAAGCTGCATTATATTATGTGTATGTATGTATGTATTTTTGTGTTTTTATTAATTCAGCACTCACAGGCCTCTAACATTATGAAATTGTAATTCTAAATTCCTGAAGTGACCTGAAAGTAGCTGCTGCAATAAGAAGCAGTGAAACATTAAAGAAACATTCTTCAAAGATTCAGGAATTATTAATAAGAATAGTGCATTTTAAGGAATATTTTCCCTGGTTGTTAATCTTGAATCTCAGTTCAGCTTAATCAGCGCTGGAAATGCAACACTGCCAAAGTAGATGTAATAGAGCTAAATCTAACATTTCACCTGACCTCAAGACTTTAGAGATGACTCATTGATCACAGGATCGACACAGATCTACCCATGTATCGTCTCATTTAAGCCATCATCCGTGTTCTTTTCTCCAAAATGTGGATATATTTTTTGCACCCTGGCAGTGAAGATTTCACTCCTGGCTGTTGACTGCAATGATGAGAGGCTGCTAACAGAGAATTGACCTCATTCATAGTCTTGGCGATGTCACTGTGGTGCTCCTGAATGAGGTGGGACTGCTGCCATGTAAAAGTAGCTGCTGGTAGCTCTTACCTCTCCGATCATTCCGTTCCAAATGCCGCGGACCAGCTTGCCGTGCTTGCCGTTGGTGACCAGGTAGAGGTCATAGGAAAACTTAATGTTTCGGGACAACTTCTTCAGGATGTCAATGCAGAAGCCCTTACAACACAGTTTTGTGTACGGCTCAGTGTGACCCACAATACTAAAAGTCAAAGAGAGACAAAAACAGAGAATGTGATGCTTTAGGTTTCTGTTCATCTCGACTATTGAGTTCTCATTGTGATAGATGATGCTATTAAAGTCTCATTAAATGTTATCAGTTGAAGGAAAATCACCAATTATTATATCCAATACATTATTTGGATTGTATAAAATACCAATGTAATCATGACTGAATGATATTTAAGATAGTGAGAACAGGGAAATGTGAAATATTGAATATCTAGAATAGGTCATTTGAGCTGAAAGGTGAACTCTGTTTTAACGTGTGTCTTATTTTCATAGCTTTAACCATCAGTCTCTTCTGCATTCATGACTTCTCATTTTATTGCTCATGATATTTGGTCCCTTTTTTCCTGGTAACACCAAATATACAGCTGGTCATTGTAGCTGATTTCCACAATAACGTATGACTGAGAAGCAAATGTGAAGCAGCTGATTGATCGAATGGAAGTGAGAAGATGACGAGGCATCTCCTCGATATCGAGGTTGGGGCTCTGATGGTCGGAGGGGTGGGGGGGGGGTTGGGGAGGGCAGGAGGGAGAGCTGGAGGTACTCCACAGGCTTGCGCATTATGTGACGTCCCTGACAGATGGACGGACAGCTGGGCGGACCAAAACAAGTCTGACATGAATTAATCACAAACAAACAATAGCAAACAAGAGTGAAAGAGTGTGGGATTATTTCGACTGGATAATGGCAACTTTGCCCAAACCACCAGTCTCAAAATATCACCTGAAGATTAATAAAACATTAATATGACATCGCTACATAAAAGGCCTGCAGTGCAAACCTTTAGTTTGTTGTTTTTGCTTTTAGTATCTGAGCAGGTCATTTTCATTTTCCATTTTTTGTTCAGAGGACCTTGTTAAATGTAAACTAAGGTTTGCCAGTGTTACAATATTTACCAAGGTCAATGCAAATGTGAGGATGCAGGGGTGCTTCATAGTAATATTTATATATGTGTTTTTTACATGTGGCTTGATTTCTTCAGATTAGCCATAAACAGACATTCATGAAGGCCTAAATCTCAACTGTGTCACTGAATCTGGCTGAAAACAAGACTGCAACGCATTTGGTTGTAACATTTAAAATGTCAATCAACTCTATTAGAAAATTAGACCTTGTTAAAATCTCTAAAATATTTGAGAAAACAACAACCTTTGTGTTAACCATTCCTCATCAAGGGGGGGAGATGTTGTTTTTCTCCTGGGCCTAACTGATTCCCATTCCCATGTGATGCCATCCATGGCCATGACCAATGACGATGCCACCATACATGCCATATATTCCACATAGAAACTTTAACTTTACGAGCTGACATCTAGCCAGCTAATGTTGGCTGTCTGCTAATGGCATAATCACAGTAAGCTAGCTAGTAGGCAGGCTAGCAACAGTATGGTTATAGTAACTGATGGCAACATAGCCAGATTTACCCAAAGCCTGGTGGTGAACATACGTCCAGGCATTGGTTAACCCCACACTTATCCTATCCATGCACTTACATTCATGCACGATATCCATAAGCAACGTAAAAACGTGTGTTGCAGCCATGTTGCTTCTGAGGCCCCTGTGCATGTAGTGATGACCTACAGTTTGCTGCCACTGCCACTACATCATGTCGTCACATGTACTGTCAGATGTGTCACACTGTTGTCCACTGTGTGTGCTCAGTTAGGTAATCTACACATACAGTGGTCCCTGTGCTAAATAGTTTGAATGAGGACATACCCCTGTGTAATACCTACCACACAACAAGCTGCCCAAGTGACCCTGACAAAAATAACATGGCGTGCCTGCACACATACAGTGTTGATCTGATCGTCAGACAGAGCACGCAGCAGAAGCTGAACGGACACTTTCAATGCTCAGCATACCAAGTAAAGAGGCTGACGTAAGGGTTGAAATCAATTCCCCTTACTTATCAGCAGGATTACCAAGTTTGTGGGAATGAAAATGTCCTTCAGTTTCACAGAAGGAAGAGAGACAACAAAGAGTCTAGTGCCTTGTAAAACATCCTGTTCTCTGCTGTGATTTAGAGAGAAAGGTGTCCAAGAAGAGTCTGGACTGCATAATGTGTGTGTGTGTGTACGTGTGCTCTGACTGTGTGTAAGGAGGAATGTGAACACTGCCTCATCAGGGAATGTGTACAATAGTGGAAACGGATTAGTTGATTCATTTCTGAGCCAAAGTCAAATGACAGAAAACTAATGGGCAATAATGTTGATAAAAAAACATATCAAGCAAAAACATTCACTCATTTTACCTTCAGAAATATGATACATTTCTGTTTTTCTGTGTTTTATATCATTATTTTGAACTGTAACAGGTCATTTGGAAATTTGTAATAGGCATTTTTTTACTGTTTTCTTCTCTTGTTACAGACTAAATGTTTAAGCAGTTATTCACAAAGCATATTCATGTTAATTAAACATACATTTTTACTCTACAGCCTGACATCATAGCAAAATGGTTCTCCGTTCATTATAATTAACAGAAAACCTTTTATGGGAGCATTCAGGTGTAATGTACATAAATAAATGACTTCCTAACAGACCAATGTGAAGCCCACATCGTTATGCTCTTCAGTCTGCTCTCATGCTAAACACGACTGCTGGGAACAGACTACATGATATTTTTTGTCTTTTCAGATGGTCACAGTGCTGTCTTTTGTGCATGACATACAGAGGTTATCAGTAAGGTGCCAGGGACCAAATTCTCGGCTGCACTTGACAGCACCAACAACATCTTTCCCCTTCCATGCCATCATGATTACAGGGCCCAAGGGTGATCTGTGCTTCTGTCGGCCAACGTCACTGAGGGTGTCAAACCAGGCAAGAAAAAGGCCAAAAATTCAGACAGTTTTCTTTTTGTTGGGGTGTTGTGAAGCATTGCAGATGCTACATTGGCTGTCTTCCACCATATCACATTACACCTAATAAAATGAGCAGTTGGCGTGCCAACTTCTTTTAGGTCAGGCCATTACTGGGATTATATCGTGTAGTCTGATCCCCGCATCAGAGTAGAAAAAATGTGAATTAAAGGAAAAGTGTGGTATTAAATTCAGAGATTTCGGCTGAGTTTTTTTGTGTTCTTTGTGTGACAAGATTGAAATTTGGTGTGAAGATATAAATGGCCCTGCAGTAGTGGCAGGGTTTGTCCACATATTTCAACACTTTCAGCAAGTAGTGTCTCATAAACATGAGAATAATCTGGTTCAGTACTAATATCAATTGTTGCTTGTAGTTAAAGTGTGCAATACCAGTAAAAGTAACTGCACCCAGAAGAGTCCGTTGTCTCCATGACTTAAGACACTACTGTGTGTGTGTGTGGGGGGGGTGTCTATGTCTAAGACTTTAAAAGTGTCAGAGCTGCTGTCTTTCCTTGATGTCAGCTTAGCAGAATCATTGTAGACAAATTTGACAACCCATTTCGTCTGTTTTTATTCACACACACAGACATTCTGTCAGTCTGTGTTTCCAGAGGAACCAAAACAAACACACCTCTGGAGTGCATAAGGTGGGCAGAGCGAGATGATGCTGCAGTGAACCAGTGAGCCATGGGTGCAATGCAGAGAGCGCTAATGAAACGTCACCCCTAACCTTCCCCAAACCTTCCGTCTAATGGACTCTGCACCCACACATCAGGACCAGGAGGAATGAAATGAACGTTCAGTTCAGGCGGCGAGCAGGCAGAACCGAGCCATAACAAACAGAAACAAATGAACACTTTAGAGGAGAATGAGGCTGCCGCAGCGGACCATGAGTAAACACAGTACCCCTACATCCCCGTCTGACCAGCTGCCAGGGTTCAAGGCTGGCCTTTAAGACGGCTGCCGCTGCATTAAAATAGGCCTTTGGGGGTTGTTGGACATGTGCGTGAGGATATTTATTCAAAGTGTGGACTGTAATAATGTTTTGAAGCTGCTCTATGTATGGTGACAGGCAGCAGTATGTGCTAGACGGTTATCTCAGCTTTGTGTGCACCACCCTGTCATCTGTGTGACTGAGGAAGACTTTATCGCAGTCTCTTGAGAAGCCCTTTAAAAAGCCCTCTTCAGCAAGTTGTTAAGCTGCACCACGTAATTCTTCGTGTAAAAATGATCTGCCTCAATCAAGTAAGGCAGATAAAGTCTCACTCCACTCCCCCAACACCATCCAACACCCTTCTGACCACACTCAACATCACAGGTGGGTGTGGTCAGGCGCGGTCTGTTTTGAGCATGTGGCAGCAAGGTTTCCAGTCTAGGGGTGATTTATCAGTTTGTAAGGATGTGTTTTGGGGGCACCTCTGCCAGCTGAGAAGTGAAGTGATGAGAGGAGTCTCAACCACTCGATCACCGAGACACCCCCCTGTCTAGTTACTCTTTAATGAGAGCCACCCATTTCAACAATAGTCTGATCTGTTGGCACAGAGGGAAAGTTTTATGATTTCTTTTATCAGGTTAGGAGGGTTCATATTGTATGGTTTCACTGCTGAACCTGAACTGAATTAGAAGTGAATATTCTACATAAAACCTGATGAGATGAGCACTCCACTGAAGGTGTCACACTGGCTCTATTTTGTAATAACTGTGAAGTGAATGTTTAATCTATTCTGCCAGTTTTTCAAAGGGACTTTTGGGTCTTTCACTTTTAAACATGAAAATTTAATACGATTCTCTTTGCACACAGGCCCACCAGACCCCGTGGGCTCTGAGCCCTGTAGGCCTGTAGAATCATCAGCTCATCTCACAAGCAGCCAGCTAAAAGGTTTGGGAACAGTTGTACTAAACAGCACTTCTCTTTTGAGTAAACATGAGAACAGTCCACCCAACGTCCCGTATACGAACATCATGTGACACAACTTAAAGTTACCACAGTTTTTAAACGTTAAAGCTTGTGAAGCCACCGATGTGTGAAGTTTCTTAGTGCAGCTTTCTGGAGCAGAGTACTCGGTCCTGTTGCTCTGAGCTCGGGGGAGCTCATCTGCAGTACCGCTGTGTTCAGTCTCTGCTTTAATTAAATCAACTTATGATCTAACTCCCATTGAACGCAGCTAATATATGATGACATTATATTCCCAGGTCAATACCAGCCTTCACCAGCGCATTGCCTCTGAATTAATCTCCACCAATGCGCTCTAAGAGAGAAGAGTCTGCCTGCAATACAAAAGCGGTGAGGAAGGGAGCTGGAGATTTCTCTGATCCCGATGGAGAACATGTGTGACTCAAAGGGAAGAGCAGGTGTTAACTGCTCTGGGCTGCTTTAGCTGAGTCTGAGCTTGGCCCTGGTGGCTATTTGTCAGGCCTCTCTGAGGACGAATGGGGGAACTACACAGATGGCCTGCCGGGCCGGCTGAATGTATGGGACTGAAGAGGGTTGAGGGACTGAAATGGGGAACCTGCATGACTAACGACTCCCCATTTAGAAAGCACTGATGACAGTCTGACTTGTAGACAAGTTGAGGGCTATGGGGGAACTTAACTTAAAAATAACTTAAAATTGTTAGCATTTATCGATAACCAACAAGAACTTTGATAATCTACTAGTTGTTTAGGTCATTTATTCAGAAAAATGTCTAACATTTGTTAGTTCCAACTTCCCAAATGTGAGGATTTACTGCTTTGCGCAATTTTATATCATTGTAAATTGCATTTTTTGTGGGTTTTGGAGTGCTGGGGGGGACAACATAAGCAATTTGAAGATGTCACTTAGTCTATAATCAGAAATAAATGTTTAGGCATGTCACATGCCAATACTTTTCTGAATGAACTGAATGTGGTTCATGAAGTCTTCTCTATCATTGATTCTTTGCTCCTTGACCCATTTTCTCATTATTGGCTTCTTTTTTTCCACAATAGACAAAAAAGACTTAAAATACCCAATTAAAATATTTCTGTAAATCCCTTGTCTGCCTATTTCAATGCATTTTAAATCTGGTTTTAAAAAGAGGAGAGCGAGAGATGTCAGGTTAGGCAGGCCCATCCACCAGAACAAATAAAGCATGAGCGTGTAGATTCCTCTGGTTTCCAGGCTAATCTAGTTCTTCACCCCTCATTGCAACATGTTTCTCCTTCAGCTGACCAAAGTGCTGATTGCATCATTGGACTTCTTATTGACTTTACCTGCTTGGTTCTGCCCTCTGCCTTGGATTTGTTTTGCAGCTCGGTGAAGATGTGCCATTGTCAGACAAGGGGAATTAGGCACCTTTTATACTGGCAGGATGATTTGGTCAGCATGAGTGATAAAGCGCTACAGTGCTCCATAACACTGAGGGGACGTGATCTTCATCTTCCCCTTCCCTCATCTTGTTAACGCTATTGTCAGTAATGGGTAATGGCCAGCACTTCTCTCCCCCACTAATGAACACCAGTATCAGTCTCTAGGTGTTGAGGATTGATGACATGGCCTAATCGTCCCATCTAATTGATACCCCACCGTGCAGCACATATATTTCCCTGATTGGGTCACAGGGTGATCCCTGGGATATTGCACTCTGGCCAAGCAGCTCTAATGAGTATCTCACCTCATTGAGTGATAAGAAGCCATGGCTGGGCTAATGGCAGGGGAAGAGCCTCTTAATCTCATACCTAATGGCACTCTCAAGTTAGATACAAAATCAATTAAGATGGGCATGTTAACATGTGAGAGTGCGTGTGGGACTGTACACTGATAGAAAGTGGGTTTGCATAAGATGGTTTCTTTGACTTAAGATGGTCTACATACAGTTTAGTAGCAGCAAATGATTTGATAATACCGATGAAGTAAAAGTGGACGGACTGATGTACAGAACCTCAGTCCTTAAATGAGTTAAACCACGTTTGACAACATCACAGATTATTGTGTGTTTAGTGAAATATTGAAGCCCAAGATGTTTTTATCTTTGCTACATGACATCAAATTGAAATATTGAATAATTAATTAGAAATTCTGTTGACCTGAGCATTTCTTTTTTTTCTCACAGTGAACAAAACCAGCGACCAGCCAGGTAGCAGCTTCTTATTTTTGCCAGTGCTGACCGATGCTGTTGGTGGTTTAAATTAACTCTAGCTAATTAATGTCAGAGGCCAAAATAAAAGTTGGCCATTTGTTGGTGAATTTGCTTTCTGCAAGCCGGTGTGTACTCGGCCAGAGATTGTTTATGTGGTGAAATAAGCACTCTGTAACATCACACTGCAGCTGTGTGTGACGGTGTGTTTTGTAGTTCAACATGGCAGATTTGTCTTATTATTTGAAGGGGATACAAAATGAGTCAGTTCTAAAAGCAGATTCAGGAGATTTAATAAAATGCTATCGGCCAACGCTACACGTAGCCGAACCAACCCTTTAACTTTTGACTCTGCATGTGCTCCTCCTGACTTGTGTGGACGAATGGCAGCATCACTTACGCCTCCGTCTTGTTGGACTGTCGTCGGCAGGGTACAGTGTTGCTAACACATGTACCAGTCACAGGGTCCACTGACTCCACAATGACGAAGGGCCTCTCCTCCAGTGTGGCCACCGTCAGATGTCTGTAATCCGACACCGGCTCCAGGTAGGAGCCGTACCGCGGCCACACGGGGTATCTCATTTGCAGGATCCCCATTTCATAGGTCCCCACCTGAAGGAGTGGAGAGAGTGGGATTGAAAAACTCTGTAAAGTCACGATGGTTATATGACGCTGATGTGTTCCAGCAGTGATACAGAAAACCAATGATTCTCTTGAAATAGCCACATGAATAAACAGCAGAGGATGCTAGAATCATGTTTAACTCAGCCACAAAGAACAAATAAAGCTGAGAAGTATTATGAAAATAAGCCTGTTTGCCACCTTATATATCTCTGTTGAAATTAGTGATGACCCGACTGCATAACACCGTCTATCACAGCCTCCAATCTTAATACAATTGTCCTCAATTCTCCAACTGTATATATTGTTAAGCACGTCTTTGTGATTTGGACTTGGTGCAGCGAGGAGAATTTTAGTTTGTCGACAGTTTAGAGGAAATTGATTTTTGGGTCACTGGGGATGCAGAGGGTGCAATTATACATCTAATGCAACGAAAGCAATTCCACCCCCTGCTATATTACCAGTTAGCTAACTTTAATTGGATGTTGGGGAAAATGAGTATTCAAGCAAGCTGAATACATAATCAAGATCTGAAATTAAACATTTCAAGCTCACTTATTTGAAGAAGCCGTGACCTGTTCCACACATTTGCCCATCTACGGTTCAAATCAGGCCAGAAAATGAAGGAATGAAGGTTGCAGTGGACCAATTCGACCCCAATTACCCAAAACAAAGAGACATCCCAGCATGTGTTAACATTATGCTGAATCAGATAGGGCTATTAAATGCTACTTTGGCATGATTCATGATTCAGTAAATGAATTACAAACACATTTTTTACATTTCTAAGACACAGAAATGAAAAGCAGCTACAGTTGGTTGGAACATTTCACTCAGGGACTTGATCTTCCTGAGGTTCAAACCTGTAGCCTTCCTGTTACAGGCAGTAATCACATCTGTAAATATCTTACCACAGGCTTTGCAAAAGCCAAACCCAATAAGTAGTAAAGGCTGAAATTATATAACTAGAATTTATTATCCACAAAAAAATGTTAAATGTTAATTACTTTACAACTAATAAATTGTATTATTAATCATAAGATATGAATTGAAAAAAAAGATTAATTTTACTGTGGCATCAAAACAAAACAAAAAGAGGGTATGAATCTGAGGTGTGTGTGTGTATTTGTGTTTGTGCACATTTGTTCCAGCTTCCAGGCACACCAGCATCAGTTCTCAACTCCAGAGCTAATCTTGGTGTGCTGAGGAGCATTGGTGTTTTGGCATGTGTGTGTGTCTGCTTGGTTGTTTACTTCTGTTTCAGTCAGAGCTTTTTATTTTCAGCTTTACTTTGCCAAAGTGACGACATGAGGAGGGTTTAGGTCAAGGTCAGGCTGTGTTTGTAAGGTGGGGTACCCACTTTTTAAAGGAGCTGCTTTACTTACTGGTTTACTGTCTTACAGGGTGCAGAGGTAAAAACAGCAATACAACTTTTATACCCATAATTAAACCACATAAGATTAATAGAAGTCACAGGAAATTGAACATTGATTATTCAAGTAGTAAAACTGTGACAATAATCAGTGACGCCCATCATTTGGGATTCTTGAACGTGTTACTCCATTAATCTGCTGCTACAGCAGCCTCCACTCTTCTGGGAAGCCTTTCCACAACATTCTTCAGAACCTGGCTGCAACGATTTCCCCCATTCACCACTGTTCTCGGGAGACAAGGCCTGGCTCACAGCAGGCGTTCAAGTGCATGCCAAAGGTATTTGATGATGTTCAGGTCAGAGTCAAGTTCTTCCACACCTGAGAAAATAATTTCTGTATGGACCTGGCTTTGGTCCACAGGCACAAACACAAGCTTGGTAGATAACTGTTGTCTATAATATCATTGTATATAGAGTTTTCTTAATTGGAACTAGACCAAACCATGAAAAGGAATGTCCACATACTATACCTACTTGTTTTATTTGTCTATTCATTAGCTCAATTCATAATTCATACCCAAGGCCAACCTAAGTAAGTTAGAAAACTATATTGTTTACAAAAGTACCTTTGTAGTCTTAAATCTAGGCACACTTTAGCTTCTTTCCTGTTACTGGAGACTAAATATCATGTGTAGAATATCCATTTTTCTTAAATCAATATCGTGTATAAGATCAGTCACTCCAATAGAATAATCTGTGGACTTGACAGGAAGCAGCAGTTGGCCACACGGGAGTGGATGTGTCACAGTTACAGGGAAGGGAAGATGACGAGAGGAGCAGTTTCCTCCTCGTTATCTTACTTTCTCTAGATGAAATCAATTACACTTGGAGTTTATTTCTGCGGTAGTTGGTGCAAATGTGACCTGAATATTTAAACGATAGTCTCTTTATTTCTCAAACACTCGACTGCGCTGCTGTAAATGTCATTAACTTCCTGCAGGGCTAGAAAAAAAAGTGTCAGTCTGGACAAAATGTTTCCTCCCACATAATCTCTGCTGTTTATGCAGGAAGGGGGACAATCCTGTCTGATCACACCAGTCAGTACAGCTTGTCACAATGAAATGAAAGAACTGAAAGTGCAAATATCATAATTCTCTCTGGACCTTTCTGTTATTCCTCTCTCCTGCCAGTCATATTGATCATCAGTGCTGCTGTTTACCTTTCTCTCCACTCATGGGCATTTAGTCAATTCAATCAGAATTTCAAGTTTCAGGAAAATATACTGAGATGAAAAACATCATGTCCCTGTGGCTTCTCAGACTGTGAAGAACTTCATTGCTCATTCATCTCGGAAAACACTAGACCCTCTTGTTTTTCTTTACACGGCACATTAAAAACTGGTGTCATGTCAGAGAGAGGAAATATTATCGTAGAGCTGATTGAAATGCTGCAATGGAAAAAGTATACAATGACTGTCACTCTAGTACTGTAGCATAGTTGTAATATTGCAACTGTCCTTTGGGAAAATACTTCAATTAGATTTCTTTTTCGGCTTACACCCTGTGAGACAGTCATTTGTGGGTGTGTGTCCCACTCGCCCAGATAACAGCGAAGCCAGGAACACTTCCTGTCCTCCTCCGAGGTTTCCTCTCTCTGTCACCACTCTCTTTTGTCATGCTCTCCCTCCATCTTTGCAAGCTACCTTGACTGTTAGATCTGTGAGGATGCTGGAGAACCAGCTGGACAATGACTCCTGGGAAATAGCAAATTAACTGCATTTGATAAGAACGCTGTTGTGATTGAAGTTTAATAAATACAAAAGGTGAGGAGTTTAATGCGAAGTATCGGCCTAGACAGTGTCAGGCTGAGGCTGGTTACACATCAGTAATGTGTGAAGGCTGCCCTGCTACGTATACAATAGAACGACTGGCAGGAAGGCAATCAGAAGGTGGAATTGATTTTTGATTGATTTTCAGCTCTTAGAGAAAAGATGCCAGGGGCAATAGAAAGTTAAGCACAGAAAAGGTATCGCCTTGCACAAAATCTTTGTCAAATGAGCACAGTGTTGTGCTCTGAATGAGAGACAAAAATATTTTTTCCTCCCACAAAAGGTTTATGTAAAGTTTGGCGTGGTGGGAATGAATGCTGGAGTCAGTCGGTCAGTGAGAGGACACGTTTACCTTCACCCTCGGTTAAAGTCTCTCTGGCACTAAAGTTCATTTTTATGTGAAAGTGTTTCTGATTGAATGTGACCAAAGCCTCATGCTAACCTAAACCAGTGTATCCAATTCATGTTGCTGTCACTGAATTTAATTTAATTTAATTTCAGTCCGTGCTGGTTCATAAAATTGGAGGGGACTGTGCAACACTTCTAGGATGTGACCAGAGCCAACGTTCCTGTTTGTCTTTGATAGCACAGAGGACGGGGATATTTAGATGGTTGAAAAGCTCTCTAATCTACAGGGAGAGCTGCAGGGGAGAACGCTGCCCTTCAGTGTTAACATCTAACAGCAGGACAGGAGGCCCAAAGAAAAGGGAAAGACACAGCTGCTTTGGTCTGTGTTCAGAATAAATAACCAGCCTATCAGGAATATTAACAAAAGCTTTAGTTTGGAGGTGCTCATCCTGCTGGTCTTTGTTACCTGCACTCTGCGGTAGAGGGTGACCCTTTTTTAAAAGGCAAAAGCTGATAGCCAGTTAATCAGCTGATATCCTGAACATCAATGTCAAAGTAGTTAATGACTGAATCTGAAAGTGAACATCAGACTGTTAAACATCTAGTCAGGAGGGGCTGTCTTTATTTTTGGAGTCTTTTCCCTCAAAAGTCAGTGATTCCAGTTTAGAGTTGTATCAGTGAAATTACTTTAATAATCTCATTTAAAAAGTGAATTTTCCCTTTATCATCACATCATCAGTTGGCGCTACTTCTGCTGTAATGTTAGCTATGCTACTCAGCCACTTTTTCATATGCTGCTCTTCATAAAGCAGTGTTTGTCACTCTGGACTTAATCATTAAGAGATGCCACTCCCACAAGCCATTGACGTTGGTGCATATTCACGAGTAAGGAGGACCCTAAAGTTTGTGATTTCATTTCTGGGATGGCAGGTTATGTAGATGATGACAAACTGATTGAGTTAATTGGCTGACCTCTACTCTGAAGCCTGTTCCTGTATTCATGTATTTGTTGATTGATTGTCACAGAGGCCACACAGTTACTGCTGTCTTATACATCACCCCAAGCCGATAATTTGCCTTTAATGACACAAACTCGTGGTCCCCAGCATCCTCAGATCTTTAAATTACACTTTTGAAAGACTGCCAGAGTTGAAATGATTAGTTTTTAGAATAACCACTCATTTTCACTGCTGTACGTCTCACTGTAAAATGAATATATTTGGGCTTTAGCATGTTGGTTAGACAAAACAAAAGCATGTGATACTATTTTTGTGATATTTTCACATTCTAAACAGTTATTTCTCCAACTGATAGATTAACCGATAATAAATGTGTTGTTAGCAGCAGCTCCAAATACAGTACTATCACATAAAAGACTGATGAATAGTCAAACAATAACTACTCTTGACCACCAGCATGCATCTGCAGTATCATATATTTAGCTCCTGATCTGTAAAACATTGTCCTCTCTCGCCTTTAAATATCTACTCTCCAGAAGTAGATTTAGCTGCTGAGGCTGTTGCATTTAAAAGCAGCATCCTGCTCAGTGACGGCATGTCTCTGCTAGCAAAGTGAGGTAGTGCAGGCTGCCTGCCATCTAAATGTTTGCTAAAGGAATATAATTTCATTAATGTTTGATGTTTTAGCTGCTTGTCCCAAGTTAAACCCAGACAGTGGACAGTATTTTGGTGAACAGATGAGTGAATCCAGCTTCTGAATGATCACAGTGCTCTTCATTTGAGAGAGGAGGGAGCTGCAATAATGTTACGTGAGCCAAAAACAGCAGTAGGTGAGCGGCTTTATTGAAACAGTAGAGTTCAGGAGTGACAGCTGGGTTTATTGAGGAGAGTGAATGTGGTATTACTGAAAAGCAGAGTGACATCAGCACTGTGTTCGGTTTACATCCGAATGTATTATTTCATATAACTTTAATCAAATCTGTCTAATTAACACATATTCACATTTGACAATATCTTGACAGGTATGCATAACATTGACTGCATCAAAATGCCAAGTTATTTTTGCTCAAGCAATCATCATCAGACCAGGCTGCTGTCTGCTTTTGTGCTCAAATAGTTTGTGTGCTTCTTTTATCATCCCAGCTTCACTGTTAACTCTAAGCCTCAAACACATTTAGGAAATAAACAGGAAATAGCACCAGAAAACTTTGATATAGCATAATTAGCTTTGAAATGCCTGTGGCTATTTACTTTGATGATTTTTAACTAAACACCTTCTATTCAACCAGTGGATAAACTCCATCCTGTTGGGTGTCCACATTCCATCCGCCCTCCGCACTTAAATTAATGTCTTCAACCAAGTCAATGAGGCGGCACGCTGCAGCAAAGTTACCTGACAAAAATGTGCATGTGGGTTTTCTTTTAATATCCTTTGAAGAGAAGGAGTAAGTGAGAGAGTGTGTGTGTGTGTGAAATGTAGTATTGTGTATGTGTGTGTGTGATTAGGAGATGATCCTTCATTAACTGGTTCACTGGTCTCAATAGGAGTTGAAGTTGTCTCTACAGAGAGTCCAGTGATGTTTGAAATCACTCTGCTCTTAGCATGCAAAGAAAGACATCAGTACGAGGCACAATGTCACTGCAGAACTGCTCAAAAAAATGATGATTTTATTCAGTAATTATCACACAGATAAATTTATTGTCGACACAAAAACTAATTCTGCAAAAAAAACTCCAGTGTCAAGTGAAATATGTACCGCTGTTTTGTAAAAGCTCACCTTGTCCCACTGTCTCTCTCTGTCCAAAGTGATAATTATCATGGCTGGATTCACCAGGTAGCCGTTGTTATTGAAGGAGAAGTCATTGTGTTCCCAGGTTACATTCAACATGTGCCTGCAGAGAAACGAAACCCAAAGACAAACAAGATCAGTGACTTCAACTTTAAAAGGCATCATTAGCGGTTTCTAGTAATAAAACGGCTGTCTGTACCATACACTGGAAACTTTATTTATGTTCTGTTCAAAGAACATAAATACAGTGAAGCCTAAGGTGACGTGTTCAAATTGCTTGTTTTGAGTGACACAACAGTGCAAAACCCAGAGATCTGTCTGGAGGATAAAGAAAAGCAGCAAACTCTCATAACTGAGGAGCTGAAACTTACTAACTTACAGACAACATTACAAACACAATGCCTGTTACACATCAACATGACTATACCATGACACTTCCAATGCTGACATGCTGTTATTGTATGATGTTAGCATTTAGCTCAAGTACAGCCTTGAGCTCACAGAGCCATTAGCATGGCTTCACACTGATAATTTTAATGTAATGTAATTTATTAATATTCTTATTGTTTGTAGTTGATTTCTATCTATCTATTCCATACATATTGCATAAATCCCTGCTTATAATTATGCATATTATTTGAAGTGTTGTGGGAATAGCATGCATGTTGCTCTTGGAATCCTTAAACCATTAAACCATGACTGGATAATGTCACTAATGCCTTGTCACAGAACAGAAAAACACAGCTGCTTTCCTCAGTTTGTTTGTCACACAAGAGAGGCACAAGGTGTCCTGACAGCTTCTGTACTGTGTAGAAAACAGTCGCCTGCCTCCTTTGATTCCACTGTTTCATCACTCACATCCTGTTATATTAGACCTGTGGCGCTGCTCTCTCACCTCACCCGTCACTCCAGCAGAGGTGATGAAAGCCTGCTGGGAGGAGAATAGCCCTCAGACTAGTCCGTGTGAAAAGCCTATTTAATCTGGTAATCTGCGATAATCCCATTACCAGGTGAGCTGACTCATTATCAAAAGCTTGTTTGAAAAAAAAATCTCCAATCAAGTGAGGACAAATCTGAGAACCGAGGGGGATGTTAATGTTTGATCTGGCTGGAAAGAGATGAGGTAGTCGACTATAAAGTTAATAGAAAGTGCTTTGTTCCATCTCGTCGACCTTCACGTTACTGATGAGAGCTGCTACTCAAGTCATGCCTGCTGGCTTTAGAAAGTCTAAAAGGAGGGGTTTGTACAGTATCAAAGCCTGAGATCATGTTCACCATTTCCACTTTGGGTTCGGGTTTCCAAAAGGAAAAGTTGTCTCCCCTAAGGCTCTGAAGACTCGGGGAAAAAATTACTTCTGACATCAGAGGGAGAGAGTGATGTTTCATAATGCAAGAGAAGTGTGTGATGATGCTGGTGTCCCGTTAGCAGCCCCTGTGTGACCATCTGCAGTGACACATACACACATTTACACACAACACACTCCCATCTCCCTGAATGACCTTGGCTTATATGAGCCAAAAGCTGATGCTGGAGTGTTTTTTTCTGGCTCTTCCCTTTGCTGATTAAACCATTTTTCTAACAAAATAGGATTTGCCCTGTGTTCTGTTGTACAGATTGCTCTTTTGGGCATGGTTTAAACGAGTAGAAGCCACGCCCTAAGCACCCCCCCCCCCCCCCCTCCAACTAACAATTTCCAAGAGATGTAGGGCCGTGCTCAGTGCTGCCGAGATGGACGGCAGCGGGGCAGAGGACACAGTTTGGGAGTGTGACAGTTGTGTGCCTCACAACACCAAACAGATGGGAAGCCATGAATAAATAAACAACTATTGACCTCTTTTTCCAGGGAAGCCTTAGCCATTACTGTTATTATGTTTATGATGTATCCGAAAATAAAGAGAATTGTTATTCCCAGCATGATCCCTGACCCTCAGATAACATTCTTCTGCATGACCTGAGCACAAATAACAAGCTAAAATCCAGGTTGAAACAATAAAAGAGACTGTCCTCCTCAGAGAAAGCAACAGCATTGGTTGTTGTGGCTGTTCAGCTAATGACTGTCCTCTCTATGAAGCAGTATCGTTACGTCGCCTGAAAACCTCTGAGGAATTAGGTTGGGGAGCATAACTGGGCATAGGAAGCATCAGACTTTGACAAGAGACACTCCAGTTTGCCTTGTAACATTCAGCATTGACTTCTTTTATCCCTGATCATTATTATAAGTGGTTTTAATTACCTAAAGCCTAACCATAGAAGTGACGGCTCAGAAAACACTTGCATGAATATTTTAAGAGATGGCTCTTAGACCTATTGTCTCGGACTTTACTATTAATGGGAATAAATATAAGATTAAGCGTTAATCCTGAAAATGGTCTTTTTGTTGGATGTAGCTCATCTTCAACTGCAGTTGTTTGTTTTTTTAGGCAGGGATTCAGTTTTGTACTAATGTTTAACTTCAACAAACAAGACACCATAAAGTACCCATTAGATAGTCCAAAGGTTTGTGGATTCATATCTCATATTCATCATAAGCACCATCAACAGCAAGCCACTGCTGCGCCTCCACTCTGTAAATCACTCTTGTCATTTATGAGCACTGTTTTCAAATGGCCCTAGTGGCAATTTTTCTAAATGTGAGTACAGTCTTTGCCAAGAGAACAATCATTGACCACTAGCTCCCCTTTACTTCTTTCAACATGTTTGCATGCCTCATGCTTTGTGCTCCATGTGTGCCTATGCATGTGAAAATACAGGCAATGAATGTCCAACCCTGCCACCATACATGGAAAATCATTTAGAAACACAAGCATTGACAAAATGTAAACACTGAAGAATTCCACAGGAACAATGTCTGAATCCTTATATCCTAAAACAGTGTTCAAGTCTCAAATACCAGGATTGTGACAGAATAACAGATAAGTTACTAAAAAGGCTGGGGAACAACATTTGTAAATTCAACATAATACACATTCCCATATCAGCAAGTCAAACTATGCTGCTGCAAGTTCCTCTTTCAACACAAAAGATTTGCTTTATATTGTACTATACTTTAACTACATAATGGACATACTTCCAATCACTTGTACTTTGCTGTTTCTTTGATCACTGCTGAGTTAGAAAGAGCAGCAGGTGTTCAGGTTTTACTGTGTAAAGCTGACTGAAAGGGAGTGATGCCCTTTGAGCTGCAATATGGCTTTTAACGTCAAACATCTTTGTTGGTCATGTTGAGTTTAACTGACAGAAGTTAAACAACCATTTAAAAAACAGCACAAGAGACTGGAAATAGTTAGTGGTGGAAATAGAAATACAGACAACATTTCAGAAGGGAAGCGTCCTGTTAATATATGATAGAATAAAGTCAAACTGGAGATTTTAGAAAATTACAGATTTACAAATAATGGCCTAATTCTCTCAAGTTTGTTCAGCATTATTCTCCGGCCCCCAGCATCGTAGCTTACCTGAACAGAGTGTCATTGGTAGCAGATGGCTTGACGGGGTTGTGACAATCACTGTGGCCCTCTGGAACGAAGCCTCTCTGTTTCCGAAAGCTCTGCACGCCTTTCACCACGATGGCCACCCCATCCCGCACCCTCTTCCTCAGGCTCATCCTCCAGCGGTCTGTGATTATACTGATGAGCCCCACGGGGAAGCTGTCGGGTGGGGGGATGTCTGGGTTCCCCACTGCCAGACTGGGGATAATCCAGATATAGCCTGGTCCCACCAGTCCGGCTTCGGCTGCCATGGTGAACAGGTACTGAGCCTCTTCATGGGAGCAGTAGACCAACAGCACCTGGGCATCGATCTGCTGCAGCAGCCTTCGTGCTCGGATGTCGTTCATGCCATCGGCGGACATGTCGAAGGTCAGCACGTCCTGCAGTTCCCATATGAAGTAGCTGGTGTCTGTGAAGGACTTAATGTAATCCACGTAGGTTTCATAGCCCGGGTAGAGGCTCGTTATGACTACAAAGCTGTCCCAATTGTACTCTTCCATCACCTTGAACATGCCGTTGATCTGCTGCTCAATGGAGGAGCCCAACTGCAGGAAGTTGGAGCCCTCACCCTGGAGGAAGAGGAATACATGGCATCGTGAGGAGATGGAAAATGTATGAAGACCTTTGTGGTTAGTTAACCCACATGCAACTTCCTCCTGACTACTAAAGGAAATGACCACATCTTTATTCAATCTGTATAATGTACATGATCTCTGGAGGACCCTCTCTGTACCTATGAAGGAATACACACAATGTAATTTATACTGAGACAAATCACACACAGAGAAGTGAGTTGCCTGAACCAATAGGGTCTGTAGTAAAGCTTTGACAAGAGCTAAGTGGTTTTGCTTTATTTTGCTCTTCTAGGAGCTGCAAACCCATTCATCACTTAAACTCACGTCTTACTTTTGCAGCACAAACACTGGCTGTCATCCATACTTGCAAATTCAGAGGGATAGCACTATCACTGTAGCCAGGGCCCACTCTGTGTTTCATTCATCTTTTCTGCAAATACAGTGACCTTGGGAGAGGAATGAGGATTTTCTTGTAACTGTATTTAAAAAAAAAAATTGTAAAGTGCAGAAGAAGGAAAAATAGCATTCTGTAATACTTTTATAAGATTATCATTATTTTTTCTGATTAAAATAGCGTTGTCCAGTTTTTTAAAACAATATTTCAGGTGAAGTAATGCTTCATATGGAGTTTTTCCAATCATTTGTCAAAAACCCAACATCTGCTGTGACATCACTGATTGGGGCGGGGCCAAAGGTGTCAGGAAACAGCACAGCTACAGTTTTCTTCCCTGTGATTTAGTACTGAGCTACCCTTTATAGGTGCTGCCGGTAGCATTTTAAAATAGATTAATCACTGCTGAAACGAAAAGACAAAACTTGTCCCGTGCACTTCAGTGTGCCTTTTGTGTCACAATGCTTTCCTCCACAAAACTTATGCTGGTTCATTCAAAGGTGCTTTCTGGTTTACGTACTAATTCATGAACTGTAGACTTGGTGTAGAAACCCATAATTCAATTCATAATCTTGTACATTTTTGTAATGTGTTTCTTTCCGCTTATTAGACAGTGAGAGCCCGATATGTCTTTATTAATAGTATAACCATTTTTAAAGAGCGCCTTATCAGAGATAGATACTGAAATACTAGCAGCTACAATCCTGCTAACTTTACATGGAGGCAAACAATTGTCTCAACCTTGATCTCATCTCTTCACATTAATTATACCAAGGTATCATAATTAATGTGACAGTGATGGGTCGATGCTGCTCTACGAGTAAAGCCACTAGTTTCAACAGAGATTATTTATTCCCCAACAGATTCCAGTTATGCTGCCTGATCTTTACTGGTGTGCATCGCTTTACAAAACAAACAGCATCATTAAATCATGACTCATTTGTTGTGGCATGACAGTATTGTGAGAGAACATGCACTTACTTTAGATGATGTGGTGTAAATAGGGTTTATTATTTAATCAGAAGTTTATTGATGAGACATTTTTTTCATAAACAAATTTATCTGAAACTGCCTTGAAAGTTTGAATATGTTTTGACTCTGGTGTGGTCTTTTTATAAAACCTACCTATTATCAGCATCCATCAGGCTGATAGGTAGGTGCCCCCCCCCAGACCCTCTCCCTCTCCCTCTCTGGGGAAAAAACCACTCCATCCTGAGCAGCGAGCCCTCAGAGCTAAAGATTGGAGGGGGTCAGGTATCCTGAGACTGAGAGCAGGCCTGTGATCTTATTCAGCTTGTCCCCTTGTTGTCCTTGAAAGAAGTTCAGCAGTCTTGTGATGTATGAGCATCTTACGACTTCAGACGTCATGGCTAAAGCCACTGACTTTGTGCCTCTGACTGTACCGTGCTCACACCCATGAAAGTATTTGCTTTTTCTGTTGCCTTGTTTCACTTGTCACTGCCCTTGTTTTCTCAGACTTCTCTTCTCATTTCCCAAAGAGTGAAGTAGCTATATATGATAAAGGAGTCTGTCATGCAGAGTTTTTAATTTACCATTCATGTATTTATTGAAAGAGAAGTTGCCTGACCCACAAGATGCAAATTATACCTAAACCGACATCCGCTATAAACTCAAAAAAGAAATAGTATCCATTCTGTGGCAGCTATTCTGCTTCATTTTTAATGCATTAAATTAAAACCCAAAGCTCATAGCTTTTCTTTAAAATGTCCGTCCTCGCATGTTACTGGTTAATATTCACATAAATGACATTCGGTTATCAGCGTCTTTACTAGGAATTGGTTTCAGCTCAGTGTAAGGGAGCTGCTGTGGACTAAGATGGATTAGACTGCAGTGGAGGCCGGCTGGCTGCATACATCCATACTGGGTGCAGGGATCTTATGCAGGTTAGTCACGGAGGAGCTTGAGAAGATCGTATAAATCTACTCATTTTCTCCTTCTCCTCACTGTCCCACAGCAAATCTGTCAGCTTTATTGCCTTATTCCTGTACGTGCTGCTGCCTGTTCCTGCATTCGCAACCGTGTGCAATCAGTTTGTTCCCCAACAGGTGCTAAGGTGCCTGCGTGTGTGTGTGTGTTTATGTATCTGCTTGTGTTTCTGTATGCCTCGTACATGCTTACTGGCCCAAGGGTCTGTCTGAGTAAAGCCCCCTGCAAACTACAATCTCAACAGCTCAATTAGCAGAGAGCGGACTGATAGCGCAGTCCAAATGAGCCTGGGGCTTTACCACAGGCTCAGCTGCAGCTCAAAGCCTGAAGTCACGACCGCCCTGTCAGCGTGCAGAGCATGTACAGTACCGTCCAAGGCAGATGGTTGTGGGGAATGAAATGAAACTAACAGTCACAGTCGGTTACACAGAATGCAATATGAATTTTCTACCAGTAGTGATGACCTTTCCAGGGGCCAAGTGCAGCCTAAAGAGTTGAATGATGTGTTGTCTGAGCACATCTGAGGGCAAAAATGTTTATACCCATTCCAAACAGTAACACTCGCAGCTGGGGCAAAAAGTCTGCCATCGTAGCCTCCTCCGGCTGCTTCCCTCCTCTTCCCTGATCTCTGTCCATGAATTCTGTGTCATTTGTCTTTGTAGTCTCAATGTGGTAGATCAGGCAAATGCTGACTTCACCAAACCCCATGAACTTCGCAGCTATAACTCTTGTTTTCACTGACCTCCAGTGGTCTGTAGTGTAGAAGTGCACTGCAGGGTGTGTCGGCACACTGTGACATCACTGCTGGGTGTGGCCTTTAGACCATGGCCACACTAATTCAAGTAAACAGAAAAGTGTTTTCATCTGTTTTGGCTGTTCTATTCACATCAAATGTGCCGTCAGCCAACCAGCAGCAGGGGCTGTGTGACCAAAATCTTACATCTTACATCCTGATATGGGTCATTCATATCCAGATCATGAAACATGTTCTTATTACATTCTAGATTATATACTCAACAGATTAAAGGTACTTTCTCTTCATATTTGATTGATATTTTTCTCCTTTTATTTGAACTTTTTTCAAAGTGTCATCCAAATGACAGAAATTATTGATTTGCAACACAATGATGTAAACGAACATTTTTCTGTTGTCACACAATGTATATCATCATATCCCACAGCCCTTACTCCAGTGTTTGCTAACATTTGAAGCTTGTCCAGAATATGTTTTCTTTTCCGGATGCAAAATACAGGTGGCTCTTCACAGTTGGCCAATAGAAACAATAATGCATATTATATTGAGAAGTGCCAAGTCAAAGGGCAGCTGGACTTGCTTTAGAGTCTTCAAGATGTTCAAGAAGTGTGATCTTTCAGGATCTGTGGTTAGTATATAGTATAGTATAGTATAGTATCGTATATATATAGTGTATAGCTATTTGCCTCACTCATGTGTGGCATGTTTTTATTGTGTGATGTGGCACCACTGTTTGTTTATTAAGTTTATTGAGCCTCTTATATATTCAAATATAATATGTAGTAATTGGCGATGTTAGTGAAAGTGAAAGTAGCTCCTCTACTTTTAGCTGCTCTGGAAAACCTGAACAGTGATTTGTTCGTGTAGGGTTTGGAGAAGTTGATAAAAGTCTCACGCACAGTATAATTTTGCATCCGAATAGAGGTACTTAAAATATATTGTGGAATGATTCAATGCTGGGACATTTAGCTGAGAAATATGTTATAGTTAAATTAAGCAAATGGGAATGTCTGTTTTTGGCTCTTTCACTGAAATGAATACTCAAAACTCAAGGTACTTCACCACAGTCCTCTAAATCCAAAATAAAGCTAATACAACCAGAGATGTTAAAGAAAGTGGAGAAACAGTAAAGTGAAATCTCTAGCTCTTGAAAAATCTGTCACCTCACAATGTAAAGGATCATATTGCCCAAGACTATGTATAATGTACATTAGATTATAACCTGCTCTATTGAGCCTGTAAGCTGCACTTCCACAGTGTTGTCCACAAGGCTCACAGTAATAGTCTACAGTCCCAAAGAAGATTACAGCCATTGAGTGGAAAGCTGAGCTTCTCAAGGCTGAGATTACATTCACAAGGGTAAATAAAATATACAGAGGAGTCCATATCTGCTTACAAACACAGATGCAAAAATGCTGTTAGCCTACACAGTCAACTTTAACCTTTTAACCCTTTAACATTTTGTCAAGCGTGTCATGCTGAAATCTTGCAGTGTCCAGTTGAAGGAATGCTTTCCAGCCAGAAGATTAGTTTTTAGATGCTTTAAAAGTGGTCTGAGTTGGACGTAGATGAGAGCGTAAAACAGTGATTATCTTTAAACCACAGCTGTTTATATGGCAGCAGTGGCTGTGTCACTGAAACCAATACTTTTCCCCCAGAATTTACAGGGACAACAGAAGTCTTTATCTGCCTTCTAAAACTGTCCCCCTGGATAGCTGAAGGTTATTTGAATGACTCACATGAATGATGCCTATTGATAGATTTGGAACACATCCACAAACCTAAAGGAACCAAGAGATTAAAGTCACTTGGCTGAAGCCACAATGAAATTATACTTTGCAGTAAATGTGAAATTCACACTATAGATGTGGAACACAAAGTGGTGTCTCTCTCTCTGTCCCTCTGTAAAGAGTGACTTCTGGCCGTGGCTTTATGCTGCGACATATGTCTGCCTCCACCACGCAGCAGGAAATGCCCTGGCACCACCTTTCTGTGCTGCTGACGTCACATAGATCCTGCACGGCAACCAGGAACAGACACATAGCTCCCTGGCCGTTAGCCATGTTTAGACTGAGATTATGATACTGTATAGATAGTTGGGGCAAGATTGAAACAATATGCAAATGAGCATGAAAATTATTTTCTGCTCTTGAATTGAAAATGAAGAGAAATCATTTGAATAGATTAGTTCTCTAAAGTAATTGTCAAAAACCAAACCAATTAAAATATCTTATTAAAACAAATCAGAAACCAAAGTTAAGTTCTATATTACTTGTGGATCACTTAAAACAACGTGAGCATGGCACTATGGCCAAAACTAAAGTAATATCAAAATAATGGCACCTAGCTTGTTTGAAGCACAACATGAAAACATTAAAAACAAATCAACCGTTCGTCAAAGAGGCATCACATTAGTGATGCACAGAGCACTTCTTTCCAGTGTCCTGAATCAATAGAATCAGTTCAATGAAATGATTTGTTCAAAACATTCGTTCAACAAATCGTTCAGTGTTGAACTGACAGAACGGAAGCACAGCTGAATGGTGTATTCCTCATGATCCCTGGCTTTAAGAAGTACTGTCACTTTGACAAACATGCAAAACTCTGTTTAGAATTCTTGTTATTTTGAATGTCTCCTCTTTGAATATCAGAAATGAATGCTGGATTTGATTAACTTTTAAGTATTTCTTACTGATCTACAATTCGGCACTACTCTGGAACTTGCCGGGCCTGATTCTAGCACTTTGATCTGCCAACTGTAAGTCAGGTCTCGTGTTCGCTGTAGTATGTTGAGTGAGCGAATCTCAACATGCACTGTTCTCTCGCAGTGAAAGAATCTGAGGCAGCGTTCAGCCACCTGTTTCTTAATAATGCAGGCTTCACCATGCATTGTAAACTGAACTGTAAAGTGAAGGGATCATTTCAGGAGATGATTCAGTTCAGTTTGTCACATTTTGTTTTGTAATGTTTTGTTGCTTTGAAAGAAACATTGCAAATGACATCACATTACAGATAACCTTTGGCTTATCCAGCTGTAATAACAAAATACCCAGGTTTTTACTTTTTAGTAATTGCCACCTGTTTTTCAGTCTTTTTTCAAATCTTTTTGCAATCCGTTAGTTGTTGTGGATAAGAGATCGTCAGACCTTTAGTCCCCATGCAGCCCTGTCTCCTGGGTTATACATTTAGTATGTAGACCTAATGTGCAACAATAAACAACAAATTAGTACAATAAGCTGTTTCACTTCACCTGCCACAATATCCATGTCACCCAGCCTCACATTTGAGTGGTATAAAGTTTAAGTTGTAGTGTCTACACATATGTACTGACTCGCTGTCTTTCACCCCTCTGGCTGCTTTACGTGACTATTCTGTAGTTGCTCTACCTTAGTCTAGATAGGTTACACTGTAACTGTGTCAGTGGTTTTAAAATGCAGCGGGGGGTGGAGGTAGAGACAAGTGAGTTCAGGACATAGCGAAGGCAGACAGCGAAAAAAGGAACTGCTCTAGTTCTGAGAAAAAGCCTCAGGCTCATGTTCTTGCAAAGACAATCAGGGTTTTGCTCTTGTCTGACTTACATTTTGTTCACTTACAGCACTGTGGCTTGGAGGATGTGATCTTTCAGGCCACACAATGAATTCTTCTAAGGATGCTTTGAATTTTAGGTCAGGATATTGAACTAAATACCGGCCAGTAGCGCGGTGGATAATTGCGCATGCCGTCGGCCTGGGGAACCCGGGTTCGACTCCCTCCCAGTCCCGGCTACCAAAAATGGGCGAGGGTTGCGTCAGGAAGGGCATCCGGTGTAAAAGACTAACGCCAAAATCTACAAGCGGATCATCCGCTGTGGCGACCCCGGAAGGGAGCAGCCAGAAAAAGGACAACATATTGAACTAAATACATAATGAGAGCTATGCAGTGTCTGTTCAGAAATGACTCCGACAAGCCCCCTGAGTGTGAAATTACAGGAGGGACATCAGAGGACGTCTTTATTTGTTCAGAGATTTGTGACAGCTTTATCTAACCACACTACAACCATGACCATACAGTAGTCAAAGCTGCAGTAGGGAGGATTTTTAGTTCAAACCCTCCATGTCTTACTGAGATGCTATATAATCACCCTAATGGTCTATTCTGGTGTCTGGTGTCATGCTGTAGGAAGTGATTAATCAAAAGCAAGCACCTTCAGCTTCTCTAATGTAAACACATTATCTCTCTAACCTTACTCAAATAGGCTCAGATGCCTTAATGTTAGCCTCAGAGGTGGCAGATTAGAAAACGCTCATATGAATCTTTGTTCTAAATGTCATGGGCCAATTTGAAAAGCAATGACAAATGACTTATGTTGTTATTTAGGTTCCAGGACTTGTTGGCGCTATGCGCTGTTGTGTGCTGGCAAAGAAGCAGTCATATTTTAGCTTTTATAGGAGGGGCAGGTCCAGCTTCATGTTTGTGTCAGCCATGATTACTGCCATGGATTTATTCACTGTTTGCACATTGAGAGGGAACTGACTGACCGGCTGACAATTGTGCAGTATGTGCTTTTGATTTCTCATCCTTCTGAAATTAGAATATGGCTGGTAGCCTGGATGAGTTCTAACTCTATAAATATTCACTGGAGTGAAATTTACTTGATGCTTCCAGTCTTCATCTTAACATTATTTGCCACTCTGCCTGAACTTTTGCTTGTCATGATGCTCTCTTTTCCTCATTGGGATAGAAAATAAATAAGATAATGGTACTTTGATGCTCTGATGTTGCCAGTCAACAAACTAAAATGTCATGGGGACAGGAGTCGGTTTATCGCCTAATTTTATGCTGTCACTTTCAGAAAGATCAAACTCACAGCTTCCAGCGATATGTATGAAAAATGAATGAGCTCCATTGCCTTGTTGACTACCTTTTGACAGCGTCCCATAAATCAATCGACAGGTGGCGTCCCTGATTATTGAGAAGACGACTCAGAGAGGATTGGCCCGCAATCATCTCTGTGTATCTGGTACATAACTGTCATGTGCAAATTGTTACATTTACAGAAATTAAATCTTAATAAAAAACTAATTAAAGCATAAAAAGGTGACGAATGGTGTTATCCAAATATGCTGAGACGATTTTGCTGCCAGTGGTCATGTCACGTTGACCAACAGAATGAACTCATTGATGTTTCAAACCTTGAGTTATAATCTAATTTTGGAACAGTGACTGTAATGATACTGTGCATCAGTACTTGCTAGTCCATTGTTTTCCACTTGGACTGCAGCCATGTAGATCCTTTGATATGCTTCACTGTAATGACCCTGGACAGACTGATCCCAGAGGTAAGATGCCACTACACCAGCTCTCTTGGTGTGATGTAATCTACAGTGCTCTCTTGGATGTTAAGCAGATATGCTGACAGACCTGTCTGTCTGTTCCCCACAGCATGCTCTCAGCAGTCTTTTCAGAACTGAGGCACAGTGTCGCTGATGGATTGTAAAGTGGCCTCAGCAATCATACAAAGTGTGCAAATGTACTTCTACTATAATACGAATATAGTATATTCATCTATATTCACTATAAATCACATATCTCAACTGTCCCAAAGCTTTATTTTTCATTTTAAACTTCCCACTTGTTTAATCTGAGATGGGTGAATTTATAACAGCTTAAATCAACAGATCTTAGAATCAGGGTCATTTTTTAACTGCAGTAGTTTGCTATTAAATGTAAGTTTTGTTTTCGTGTCTTGTCCCATCAAATCAAATGTTACAAGTTTAAGCTCCAATTTATTATTATATTATTATATTTATATCTATTTATTGTATGGTATTTCAAAATGTACCCTTAGATGTTGTACATTAGATTACATTTACATTACATTCATTTGCCGGGCGGACGTTTTGGGCAATTAGGTGTTCAGTATCTTGCTTAAGGGCATTTCAACATGTGATCAGGAGAGAGTGCAGATATATTTCGACTTCCTGAGCTTCAGCCACCTCTAATTGTATTGTAGTCACATGGTAAGGTCTTTGAAAACAGATGTCGGTGTGTTGCTTGAGAGAACTTTGCTTTAGTCCAACAGACTGATGATATATGTTTACGAAGTGATTGTCTGGGTTTGAGTTTCCTACGTAATGCTTTACAATAGCTCTCAAACAAAGCAGTGTTAAGAAGATAATTGTGAAGTCTTGGTTTTCAGGGCTTTCCACCAGCAACTGAACTCACACACCTCTCTCAAACAAGAGCTTTTGCAATTTGATTTTCATACCACACGAACAGAACAGGAACCAGTGGCTTTCCTGACAATGGAAAAATGATCATCAATCAAAATCTCAATCAATCAAATTAGATTTGTAGTTTAGGGGCCAAAACATGTGGAGCAGTGACTACATGGGGCCCCAAGACTATAAGAAATTCTTTGTTTAAAAACAGATCAAATGATCAGATAAGGTGTGCATGTCAGTCAAAGTCGTGGTATCGTGGGTAGCAGAAGATTACGGTTTGATTCCAACTGGGACCGACCACATTAATAATGCATGCGCTCACTGTTCTGTAAAGCACTTTTAATGCATTCACTACACAGCATACATTAATGGTCTAAACTTTCTTCACTGCCTAATTACTAATGAAAAGAAGTCATTCATTCCAACAGCTGCCAGCCTTCGTTATTATGCTTAGTTCTCATTACATGTGTTTATTTAGTCATTTATGATGATTGAGTTGCTGTTACTGTCCTCAAGTCAGAATAGTCAATGTGCAAATGAGCAGCAGGAGGCATTAACTGCTGAGTGACATCTCTTTTATTACCTCCGAGAAGCCATGCTGACCCAACATGTTTTCTGAAATGGATGGAGTTGACAGGGGAGCTGTCTACAAATCTTATGAATCAAGGAAATTAGCGGAATCGTATCAGTGTCTCCCTGTTTCTCACAAAAAAGAAAATCCCACAAGACTGAAAATTGCAAAAAAAAAAAGTCATTGTATCTTCCAAAAGATAACTATATTCTAATCCAATATACATAACTTCACGTATGCATAAATTGCTAAATCATTTCTGATTATTTGAAAAAGGTTTTATCCTTCCCCACAGAGTTTTCATCCTTTTCAGAGAACTGTCTTATTGATACTGTAGCTAAAAAGACACACTCAGCAGCAGGTCATGTGTAGGCATTTTAAGGAGCAGGTTTTTTTAGTGATATTACATTTTTTTTATGTCTGTAGCTGTTATTGAGATGGTCGATCCAATTCAGATGCTTATATTGAATTCTTGTGGTCTAGTTCTTAAGTAGCCATAATGTCTTGCTTATTAATTTGTCATTATGGCTTCAATGGACTAATATACAAATGGCTCTATAATTAAATTACAAATTGGAACTAATTTAGAAATGTTAGTGGGTGGACATCTGAAGTGATGTGAGTTTCTTGTGGTGTCCCACAGGGGTCTATTCTTTGCCACCTTCTATTCCTTAATTTGCTGCATCATGTTTTTTCACATTTTTCTCTCGCCTTCTAAATTAGATATAATTTGGTTTATATTTAACATTTTAAATGTTATTGTTAAAAGGTCAAGTTTCATCATATTTACTGCAAAAAAATCACTCCTTTTCAATATACAATTAACCCTCTTTTCTCCATTTATATCATTTCTTCAACGTGTAACTTCATAAATCATTATTACTAATGTCCAATATTTTGCCCCAAATACACAACACATTATGTTGTTTTGTGATGCCGAGTCTTGTGTCGCCTTCTGCAGGAGGCACTAAAATGTCACCAGAAGAAAGCCATTCTGAAAGGATTACATTTGGTGTCTGTGGATGAGCCTTTTGTTGGGGATGATCATGCTCCTACAGATGTATCATTGCTGCTAAACCTTCCATTTTCAACTATAGAAGCAGTTTAATGGCTTATGTGTGTCACAAGCATCTCTGGAGCCGTTTACCTCACCTGAGAGTTAGAGCTGCATACGGTACTAGTACTGTACTGATAATGATTCAACACAGTTTTTGAAGTCTCTAAAGTATCTACAGTGACCAACTAAAACCTGATTTCACTGTATCCATCAGAATAAACATTTGAGAGATTCATGTTTTATGTTTGACCATGTCAAAGTTCCTAATTCAATTCTTGCTTCTTGAACTAGTGCAACTCTTATGCATTCATGAGCAGATTGGTGTTTCTGAGTTTTATTAATCATTAAGTCACTTTGAAATGACAGATTTTACCAGTCCATCTATCTAACGCTCATTGTGGTTGATGTAATTAGCCCTCTAATTACTGTACGTGTGGGCTTCTGTATGATTATTTCACTGCTCCCAAGAAAATAAATCTGTACCTTGAGTGGAATTGTGATTACAATTTTCTCTAAGGGCTGCCGTCACCTCATACTATGCAGCAGACTCAGTTTGTTCTATCCATCTGCCTTCAGTGAAAGCATGTGGCCAAAAAAGAGATCCCACAATCAAAGTCTAATGACATTAATTTGCTCTTATGGTATATGTTCCTCTGCAATGACTGTGATGACTTACCTCATAGTCTGCCAGATGATTTGTAGTACATGATCAAAAACATCTTAATTAGGGCCCGAGCACCAAGCGGTGCGAGGACCCTATTGAAACTGTGTGGGGGAAAAATGTGCAAGGGAGGAAATGGGCCAGTACCCAAGAACCAAGAGGTGTACAGACCTCATAGGCCTCGAGCAGGTAGGCCTCGAAAAAATACGTGAAATTAAAAAAAACAGGAGACCAGGGGGCCGAAAACATAGTTGAAATGCAAGGAATTCTTCTTCTTCTTCTTTTTTAGGCAAATGAATTGCATTTTTGGGGCCTAAACATGCACGAAAAGTCATGAAAGTTTGCAGAAAATTCAGTCGTGGTGAAAAATTACGTAATGCCCTGATTTTTTTTTTTTTTTTTATTGCATTGCCCTGAAAATGCAGGTTTTACTGAAAACGGTCCATGTCACAGCCATAAAGTGCAGACCAGTGGACATGAGAGAGTCTCCTGAACACGTAGATGTAATCTAAGGTCTATCTGGTGAAATGAACGTAAGAGAAGTGTTTCTCTCTCCCTCCTCTGTCATTTTAACATGGCAGTCAATGAGGCGTTCGGTCGGTGCTCCCGTCGCTCCGAGGCTCGTGGGACGCGCTGCGTGCGTTTCTGTGTGTTGTGAGTCACATGACTGCGTGTCCAAAGACTTAAGCTACATTTTGAGTGATAAACTGTAACTGTGGGTGAAACGGTTCGGCCAAACCAGCGAGTTAAAGACAAAAGTTTCATGTGATTTTTCCGCTCCTCCACACTCTAGCGATGACGTCACCCACTCTAGCACCACATACACACTCATGTAAAATGAGAAAAAGTTTAAAAATGAAATTTAAGATTTAGTTTAAAAGACGACTGTGATGAAGTGGTGAATGGCACAAAGGAAGTAGAGGTATGTGCTGAAAGAGGGAGAGATGATGAACGTTTTAAAGCTTCAATGGAGTTTCTAGCTAAAAGCATGAAGGAGCTGTGAGGGCTAGAAGTCTTGAGATATCTTGTCTTGAGATATTTCTATGTGATGAACAATACTGGAAAAACTATTTTTCAAACAAAAACAAGTTTGTAAGTAACCAGAATGTTGGCTGAGGGTGTCACTGATGACCTCAGAGGCTTCCAGAATGTTGGCTAAGAATGAGAACCAGAATGAGGGTGTCTTTGATGACCTCAGAGGCTTCCAGAATGTTGAAACGATATAAATAGAGACGAAACCCAAACTGAGCCGAGGGAGATAGACAGAGAGAGATAGACAGAGAGAGATAGACAGAGAGAGATACACGTTCACCACACATCCGAGACACACCACCGTTCGAAGAACACTTCAACAACCATTGACAACCCGTTACAACTGCGATCGGTTCCATTGAGAAGATCAATGAAAGCCAACAGCAGTCCAGTCGAGGCAATGCTGCCTGCGGGTCTCACCTGGGGAGAGATCATGGAGTTGGAGGACGAAAAACAGGAGTTACTAGCTACACTACCTGTTGATGGCAGCAGCGCTGTCGAAAATATGGATTGGGAGTCCAATGAGGTCTCTCCTGCTCCGATGGATGCAAGAGAGCCTCATGAAAACACCCAGAGGGAGCAGCCACCTCAAAACAACGGGGATGGCCAGCAACCTCAAATCAACGGGGATGGCCAGCCACCTCAAAACCACCGGGGTGGCGGCCGACCTCAAAACCACCGGGGTGGCCAGTCATCTCAGTACTACTGGGATTCCCAGTCATCTCGAAACCACCGGGGTGGCCAGTCATCTCAATACTACTGGGATTCCCGGTCATCTCAAAACCACCAGGGTGGCCAGCCACCTCAAAGCCACAAGGGTGGCCAGCCGCCTCAAAACCACAAGGGTGGCCAGCCGCCTCAAAGCCACAAGGGTGGCCAGCCACCTCAAAACCACCAGGGTGGCCAGCCACCTCAAAGCCACAAGGGTGGCCAGCCACCTCAAAACCACCAGGGTGGCCAGCCACCTCAAAGCCACAAGGGTGGCCAGCCACCTCAAAGCCACAAGGGTGGCCAGCCACCTCAAAACCACCAGGGTGGCCAGCCACCTCAAAGCCACAAGGGTGGCCAGCCACCTCAAAGCCACAAGGGTGGCCAGCAACCTCAAAACCACCAGGGTGGCCAGTCATCTCAAAACCACCAGGGTGGCCAGTCATCTCAGAACCACCAGGGTGGCCAGTCATCTCCATACTACTGGGGGAAGAATCCACCTCTGCACCAGCGTCTGCAGAAAGCCCTAACCGACCTTCACTATGAAAGAGGTTTGAGACGTAAGGAGCAGCAAACTTCTTACAATGAGAAGTACATGCGTGAAGAAGCAGAGTGGAAACTGAAGCAGCAGCAGAGCTTGAGGTTCGATCTAGACAAGGAGGTGGAGAGGCTCAAACAGGAAATCAAGAGTCTCTCCTCCACAGCCCTCGCAGCTGAGCCCCTGGACGGGTCGAACAACAACAAAGACGACCTGATCAAAGATCTCACAGATCAAGTCCAAGCTGAAAGGCAGAGAGCTGACCTCCTGAAAAAAGAACTGGAGGAACTCAGGCTTGAGTTTAATGAGAGAGTCACCAAAGTCCTGAGCCTGGAAGAAAGGCTGAAAGGCGAAAGAGACTCTCTGTTGGTCTTCAAACTGAAGACGCATGAACTGCAGAAACAAGTTGATACCTACAAAAACCCAATGATGCTCCAGGTGTGTGAGCAGATTGGAAAAACCCCCATTTCAAAGGTAAACAACTTGATCACAACTGACCTCCATGCACCACAGAACACTTCTGTCGCAGAGGAGGTTGCCCTTCCGGAGGAGTCCCAGGTCGCTCCACTGGAGGAGGCCCAAGTCACCGAAGAGGTCGCCCCACTTGAGGAGGCCCAAGTTACCAAGGAGGTCGCCCCACTGGAGGAGACCCAAGTCACAGAAGAGGTCGCCCCACTTGAGGAGGCCCAAGTCACAGAAGAGGTCGCCCCAAAGGAGGAGGCCCAAGTCACCGAAGAGGTCCCCCCACTTGAGGAGGCCCAAGTCACAGAAGAGGTCGCCCCAAAGGAGGAGGCCCAAGTCACCGAAGAGGTCCCCCCACTTGAGGAGGCCCAAGTCACCGAGGAGGTCGCCCCACTGGAGGAGGCCCAAGTCACAGAAGAGGTCGCCCCAAAGGAGGAGGCCCAAGTCACCGAGGAGGTCGCCCCACTGGAGGAGGCCCAAGTCACAGAAGAGGTCGCCCCAAAGGAGGAGGCCCAAGTCACCGAGGAGGTCCCCCCACTTGAGGAGGCCCAAGTCACAGAAGAGGTCGCCCCAAAGGAGGAGGCCCAAGTCACCGAAGAGGTCCCCCCACTTGAGGAGGCCCAAGTCACCGAGGAGGTCGCCCCACTGGAGGAGGCCCAAGTCACAGAAGAGGTCGCCCCAAAGGAGGAGGCCCAAGTCACCGAGGAGGTCGCCCCACTGGAGGAGGCCCAAGTCACAGAAGAGGTCGCCCCAAAGGAGGAGGCCCAAGTCACCGAAGAGGTCCCCCCACTTGAGGAGGCCCAAGTCACAGAAGAGGTCGCCCCAAAGGAGGAGGCCCAAGTCACCGAAGAGGTCCCCCCACTTGAGGAGGCCCAAGTCACCGAAGAGGTCGCCCCACTGGAGGACGCCCAAGTCACAGAAGAGGTCGCCCCACTTGAGGAGGCCCAAGTCACCGAGGAGGTCGCCCCACTGGAGGAGGCCCAAGTCACCGAAGAGGTCGCCCCACTGGAGGAGACCCAAGTCACCGAAGAGGTCGCCCCAAAGGAGGAGACCCAAGTCACCGAAGAGGTCGCCCCACTGGAGGTGACCCAAGTCAACAAGGAGGTCGCCCCAAAGGAGGAGGCCCAAGTCAACAAGGAGGTTTTCCCACTTGAAGAGGCCCAGGTCCCTGATGAGGTCGCCCCACGGGGGGAGGGCCAAGTCACTGACGAGGTCGCCCCACTGGGGGAGGGCCAAGTCACTGATGAGGTCGCCCCACTGGGGGAGGCCCAAGTCACCGGCCAGCCGTCTTTGTGGAGGCGCTTCAAGAAAGCTCTAACACCGAAACACCGCCGCCAGTACAAGAGCAAGAAACAGAAAAATAAGGAGGCGTAAAACAAGACACAGAGGTTCAGTTTCATGTCCTGACAGACGGGAGCGATCCGTCGGTCAGGATCTGATCTGTTCCTCCGTGTTTAAACTGGTTTTCTCCGGGTGCTCTGGTTTATCCAACATACAAAAAACAAACACGAGGTTCAGTTTCATGTCCTGACAGACGGGAGCGATCCGTCTGTCAGGATCTGATCTGTTCCTCTGTGTTTAAACTGGTTTTCTCCGGGTGCTCCGGTTTATCCAACATACAAAAAACAAACACGAGGTTCAGTTTCATGTCCTGACAGACGGGAGCAATCCGTCTGTCAGGATCTGATCTGTTCCTCTGTGTTTAAACTGGTTTTCTCCGGGTACTCCGGTTTATCCAACATACAAAAAAACAAACAAACAAAAAATCTGAAATAATTTGAAATAAAAACTTAAATTAGAAATTAAATATTGATTTCCTGTGTAGTTGTTCCTCTGTAGAGCATCGTTCAGAACTCTTCAGACTGGTGTCTTACTGTTCATATCATACTGGGATACAATCAAGGACTGTTTACTGAGTATCAGCTGATCTGATTTGATTTAATGTTGCACATAAAAATAATATTATAATATTATAATATGTATCATATAATAAAATGACATGTCATTTTAATTTTATTGTCTAATTGTAGCATGAAGAAACAGTTCAACATTTTCAGAAATGTGCTATTTAGCTTTCTCTCCAAGAGTAAGATGAGGTCACTCCAGCACGTAACTCACCCTGAAACCACTGTGTTATTTTTACATTTCTGTTTGTGTTCACACTCAACCCAGACACAACGTGTTTTCGTCTATGAGTTTTAGAGGTGTTCACAGGTGTGTTTTTGAACTCTGGGCAGATCCAGGCTGGCTGTTTCCCCCTGCTTCCACTCTTTATGCTAAGCTAGGCTAACCACGTCCTGCCTCCAGCTCCAGCTCTTCTTTTAAATTGAGGAGTCACGGACAAAGTGTGTTTTCATATAATTAGATATTATCACTGGTGCATTTACAGGCCAAAAAAAATCTAAACACAAAGGGAACAGCACTCAGACACATTTGCTTTTAAAGGAAACCTTCAAATAAATATTGTAGTGACAAAATGGGTTATTTCAACCAGAATTATAATGTAATATTTCCTACTGCAGCGTTACAAATCAGCTTGTGTTGCGTTCAGGTGTGTGATCAGGATGTACGACACATGCGGCCCATCTTCTGCTCTTAGTATGCAACGGTGTGAAGCGATGAGGTGTCACGTCGTCACATGGGTCAGAGTCTCCCTGCAGGAACCTCCAGCTGGTTTCCTCATGACAGAACCAACTAATCCTGCAGTCACACTGAAGCTTTCCTCGTTTCACTGCAGCTCAGTCAGACATTAAAGTGGAACTTTAAAAAAAAATTGGTCCAGTTTGCCTCAGTCGACTGCCAACTGCACCTGATCACAGTAGGTCCACTAAAAGAGCTTGTTTGATCCACTGACAGGCTCAGAGTGTTATTCTAAGTGTGTGACAGCATCATGGAAAGGATCCCTACAGAGAGAGACCTGGAAGATCCTTTTGGTTTAACCACAAACAGCCGTTATATCGCTCTCTGCACACACACCAGACTACATTCATTAAAACAGGGATTTTACCACACAGAACACAGGAAGCTGCTGCTCTGCTGCTGCCTCATTCGGTTAGTATGTTTGTGTTGTTGTGTGCTACATAAATATTTCTTTGGATCCAAACTAACCATTAAAAGCATCGAAGTAACACAATGACATAAACAAACTCACTGATTGAGTCAGCTGTAGAAGAGAAGCACTGATGTTCTGTTCGGTAAAATCCCTGTTTTATCGCGTGGAAGGGTCGGAGTCCAGCAACAGGACGGATCCGCCGCACGCCACGACGTGCATGGAGGTGCGAGGGCCCTCCAACGCTGCTTGCAGCTTTAATTTGTGTTATGATCTACAAAGTAGCTCAAGTTATGTAAGCAAACACTTATCTTCTGGCTCTCACATTTGCAAATTCCAAAACAGAAGTGATGGAAAGCAACTCAAATACTCTCCGTAACCCCAAATTTGTGGTACTTCAACTTAACTTGATGATTTGCATTTATATGATAGCAGTAGATACCAATTAATTGCTATTAAAGATATAAAATCCAACATTTGGGCAGGGTATTATTAAAAAATGGAGATACAGAACAGCACTATTTTCTATACCAATTTTATAAAATCCATTTTAGCAAAAACAAAACAAAATAACATTAGATATTACAGTACAAATCTTTAGCTTTTTTCAGCTCCTTCACATTTTTAAAGCAGTTTCATAACATAAAACACATAAACTTACAATGTGGTTTAACTCATCTGTTTCAGCTCTTTAAGTTAAATTTTTCAACACCTTGATGTTTTTCCACTGAAAGCAGTTTTACAACATAAAAAATAAACCTATTGACCACAGAGGTATTAGAGAAACAACCTGCCTCCATTGCTCCACATCTGCCTGTGTCTCCTAAAGCTTAGGATTTATAGCAGTTACGGACCAGGATGATGGCGAGTAATGATGAAAACCCATTGGCTTGCCCCTCATAGTGTGTGAATTTGAGTTTGTCATTTAGCCTATAACATTAGGAAAATTATGTGATTTACAGCCCAGAGATGGACTGTAGCTGGTGGTAGTTCCACTGCTGCTTTATAACAGCAGAAAATCTGTATTCATCCTGCCTAGTCTTGTGTTCATTACTTCATACAGCTTTCTGTTTAGCTGCAATATCTTAGAGTTACCGACTGTGAATGATATCAAGAAGAAATTACCTGATTTAAGATTTAATCGGTCTCCTCAGGCTTCCAAGTGGCCTTGTTTACCTAAGTGCATCTCCCTGAACTCTCTCTCCCTGACTCACTGTGTTCACCTTTTTGAGTTAAGCCGGGCTCACACTATAGTAATGTTAAAATCCTTCCCTATTTAGAAATCAGGTTGCATCATAAGGGGAAACTTCACAGATGTTCTTCTCTCTGATCTCAAACATGCACACGCCATGAGATTTGAAAACAGTGCTGTATCACACTCTACAGGATATTACATGGGATGTCTGTTCCTCAGCAAGAACTGGAGGTGAGATTTTAACTGCCATTGTTTTAATATCGGTTAGCAGTAGTTTGCTTGACGGGCTAGAACGTTGCTTGACCGCTCCATCATCTGCTCCAGTACTTCTGTCTGCTTTCCAACTCTGGCTATTGTGTCCCTTCTTGGATGTAGTCATCCAGATTTTAATTCCTAAATATGGAGTATGCATCAAATTATCAGGCAGCCCACACAAGTCTGCAAGTCTAGTTTAAAACGAGATCTATAAACCTCTCACATTACCAGATAATCTGGGCTGAATATCGATACTGACCAAGGTCCCAGACCATATTTCTCCTCCGACTGTCATAAATCAGGGATAATCAGCCCAAAACTCCTGAAGTGTGAGCCTGGCTTGAGACCTCTCGCCAACCTGAATGCTTTATGTGGTTTTCTGACCATATTTCATGCAAATGAAAAGGGTGAATTAAATTGTCTCCAATTATATTTTACAATGAGGGTCCCACAAGTAGTGGCCATGGCTAAAACCCCATCTCCCCATCCCTGACCCTTCCCCCACACTGACCTTGTATGGCAGGACAACAGCAGAGCCTCCACTGATGCCCACGATGGGAACAGCTGTCTGAGTTGAAATGAAGTCCAAGATCTGTGCCACGGCCTCTGAGCCAACGTTGTCCTCAAACACCACGCCATGGACACGGTTGGTGGAGAGGGTGTCACAGATGCGGGTGAGCAGAGCCCGTGGGTTGGTGTTGTTGACCAGCACAGTGATGGGGTTCACCTCCAGAGGCAGATCCATGAAGTTCTCCCGGCTTAACCGCCCCTTAATCTCTGTCTGGTAGGCCGAGCCGCTGAACACCACCGCCACGTTCACAGAGGGCATGGGAATCCCAAACGGCCTTCCCGAACAGCAGGGGACAGTGCAGAACAGCAGCAGCAGCAGCAGCGGCGGCGGCCACCACGGGGAGTCGCTCAAGCAGCCTAGACGAACGCCCATCTCAGTCACCTACTGCCTGGAGGAGGGGTCAGAGTGGAGGGAGGGGTCATTAGAGGGGATTGACATATTAGATATGCAGGACCAGTTGCTGTCTTTTTCTGAAATGTTGTGATAATACTCAGTAATCCCAGCTGGCCGGGCAACCAAACTGCCTTTTGTTTAGAGTTGGCTTATTTTGATTAATGACCTTTTAGCTTCATCTTTGCTCAGTGTGCTGGTCTGCCTGCCATAACTAAGACAATGTAAGAGCCCATTAGCGGAGCCCAGAGTAGTATTTTTAGAGTGTGTCAGCGTGCGACATGAGGCTGTGGCCAGGCTGTTGCGTCTTAGGGTGGCAGCTGCCACCCTGCTGCTGTTGTATTCTGTGGTCCAACCCAACAGATGGTGTCCAGTGTTTAATGCAACAAATGGAGAACAAGAGGATTTATAATTTTTCTCTCGTGACATTACTTTTGAAGCTGTTGCTTAATTTTTTCAGTGGTCCAAAGCATTCAAACTTAATCTGCAAAAGGTCTTCATGCAGGGTTTCTGCTGTACTGATTAATTGTCATGCATTGTCTCATTATTTCTATTCGTAAGCAGTTAGGGAAAGTTTCCCTCTCCTAGTTTTGAAACTGACATTTAAATTATTCAAACAGCAAAGTTTATATTTACAAATGGATTGAAATCCCCATGTTAGCCTTTGAAAAAATCCAAGCTCTTTGTGCAGTGTTGCATCACTAATGGACTGGATTGCAACCAGTAACTCTTGGACAAACTATCTTAATTTCTTCCAAAACCCTAATTGCTTTGCTTTCTGCCCTCTGGAAGGTAATGGAGGAGAAACACCATGGCAGAGCTCCGTGATGTCAAACCCTGTAGTGTTAGTTTAACATTCACATTGTTGCCAGACAGCGGTTTGTGTTGAGCTGTCAGACAGACTTAGGCTCTTTGTCAAATCTGTCACAGTAGTGTTTGTGGCCCTGAGGGACTGCTGCACACTGGTCCCCTGTCACAGAGATCTGATCCACCATGTGATGGAATCCCAGTGGGGTGAATATATTGTAATCCCTTGGTAATCCCTGCCAGGCGTCATGGCCTACGGCTTGATTGTAGTGTATAAACTTATCAAGAGATTTGGCTACTGCACGAGGCTCAGTGTAGCTGTGTGGCGCAGTTCCCTCCATGTTCTACTTCCTGTGTGGGACTGAGCTGTGAGCTCCTCTTAGAAAACTGTGCAAACAGGCCCACAGATAAACAGACAGGCTGTAGAGGAGCAGGAACGCTTGGTTGGTAGGCTTCTGGAATACTTAACATGGGATTGTTTTTCCAGTCATGTCACATGCTGAAATCCAAATAAAAGACATCACACATGCGTGGGAGGCTGTACTTGGTATGTCCTACATGTGATTCTCCAGGTAGGCACTGCCTCGTAAATCATTTTACAAATTGATTTGTCCCCACTGTGAGAGGGCATCTGCCACATTCTTCTCAATGACATTAGCCATGTTTCAGCTGCGACAGCAGTGGAATAGTTTAGGGTTAATGTCTTGGACCGGGAGAAGCGTACGTGGTCAAAATCCTTGATAGCTCTGACCTTCCATGTGTTTAATCAAGGCAAGGAAACAGCTGAGGCAGATATATGAAGGTCGAATCATGGAGTGGTAGATGTGGAATTAAACCAAACGGGGAATGAGTCATCTATAACTCCATGACAAGGCTTTGTATTATCAACGTGTCTTCTAATACCAACGCAAGGAAATTACAACCTAGACCCGCATTGGCATCATGAGTGTTCAGTGTACCTTATCTAATGTTTAGATTCAGAACAGAGCAGTCAGCTAAGCTTTGACGCAGCTCAATAGCAGATTGGCACTGTAGATTTGCTGCGCCCTCACACTCTAAAAGTCAGCCGAATCTGTAAACTGCACTGATACAAAAAGGGAAGAGGCTTTTCATCCGTGCTTGGGCTAAATCCTCCTCCAAAAAAAAAAAAAAAACAGCCCTGTGTGTACGAGAGCTGAAGGCATCACTCTGAGCCTGTGGCTCAAAAGTCACTGTGGACATCCGTTAGTTTGAGAGATTTTAGAAAAGGAGGATGCATGACTAGGTACATCCTTCCTGAATTGTCACGAAATGCAGTCTGTTTGTCTGGTTGTGCCAGATACAAGGTACATCCTGTAGTTTGAGCTGTGAGCAAGACAAAGGTTGCAACCTGATTCAGCACGAGTCACACTGTACCTGGTGACTGAGTGAGTGACAGCGAGGACTACCAAAACCCTGCTGTCCTTATGTATAGACATGCTGCTACGACAAATCAGTTCCATTTTTATGTAGTAAAACTTAGTAAATGTTATAACATGGCCCAAACACATAGTTACAAAGCTATTTTGCTAACATGTGGTTAATTAATCATTAGGTACATAATTATGATTCAGTATTGATTCATGATAGACTAACAATCTATGTCACTGATTTTTACTACTGAATTGTTTGCACAAAGATTGTTCAGTGGTTGCACTGATCACAGTTAACGAGTGTCTTACGCTATCTGTATGTCTTCGAGAGCTGCTCTCCCTGTTGGATTGGAAAATTCTATAGATAATGGTATAGGTGTCATTATCACTTACTCACAGGGGCACAAACCTGGAAGTGACTTTTTCCAGACTGCTGAAAGGAGTAAGGATGATTTTCACCATTTCAGCATCTGGATAGAACCTCAGACCACCTGCTCTGATGATTTGAGCAATCATATAGCAATCCATCCTTTAATCCTTTTTGGTTGCATTTGCACCTTTATTGCTTTTTGGTGATATGGAATAGTCCTCTGATCTGCCCACCACACTGTGTAAATATAGTATTAATGTGATCATGCTGAAAAGCTTGTATGTGATCATTTAAAGAGGAGAAATAAGGCAGGAAGAACAACATACATAACATAAACATGCACACATTTACATCTGCAGCAGTACTGACTCTCCACACACACATACAATATGCTCATTGCATTGACTCACTCTAACCTTAACTATAACCACTACATGTCTCGACCAACCTTCGCCTAACACCGAACCTTTGGCCTTAAACTGAAACCATACTTTTGTGGGGACCAGCTTTTTGTCTTTTAATCTTTAGTTTTTTGTCTTCACAAAAGACGAAATTCAAAACGCAAGACACGTCTCAGCAATACACATTCAACTGCAGCACCTCAGCAGCAGCACCCTGCATCATAGTCTTAGGTGTGGATCCCAGTTTAATTTATTACCTAATAACATGCTATTGAATTTACTGGAACAATGGGTTACTATTAGCTATTTCTATTAACCATCTGTAATCTATAATGTCCCCTTAAGCGTAGGAATTTAAATTCACTATGCAGAAGGTAAGAGGGTTCAGAGTTCTTTATACATGCTACATAGCTGCTTTTGCAGCTTCCCTACGACTTTGGAGTGCATGGTCACTGTTCTGCAGCTTGTTCCTCCTCGCAGTGTTCAAATTTTGTTAAAAAACTGGGTGCTTTACAGGTGCACACAATGAGCAGTCCTGTCTCCCAGTGGCAGATTATTTCAATTGCAAAAAGTTTTTTCCTCCAGCCTCTCTTGTGCGGCTCTCACCAACATCAGTACTAGTACTGATTGAAGAAGCTGCTTCAAAATAGCTCAACCACTTTTCTGTTCATTCTATTAATGAAGTGGGGAAAAAAGCTAATGGGAGATGAGATTTTAATAGTGAGACTAGAATTTTTAATAGAAAATACCTGTTCTAGAACAGCAGCAGTCCCTGTCTGACAGTCGTTGTATTCCCTGACTTGAGTGTTGTTTGACTAACAAACATTTAAGATGTGCTTATCCCCCTCTAGTGGGTGACATATGGTGGAAGCAGTTTCTTTAGAGAATTAGCTGCCATTCAAGAAGTGCAGATAGAGGCTGCATTCAAAATAACTGCTGGGGCTTTATCACACTGTCACATAATTTTCTTTCCTAGTGGTTTATTCTGCGGTACGTTCACACTACTGACATCTGGACGGTTTGATATACTGAACAGGTAATGATGAAAATATCCACTTTTGCATGTTCAGCCTGTACATGTTATCTGCTGCTGTAAGTTGAATATTGTTGACATGGTGAATAGAATCTTTTGCTCACATTGAGACTACCTGCTCAATATGTATGGCCTTCGCAGACTCAGTGATGAGAACATGAGCACATTTTCATACACACCTGGTAGAGTATATTATATATATATATATATATATATATATATATATATATATATATATCATAGTATAGTTTATATATTTAACACTACTTATTTTTGTTCCTTAGTGTATTTATATTACTGTCTTTCATTTTCAAAGCCATCTCTTTGTTACTATTACAACAGCTGGACTTCCCCACAATGAATTTTCCACTCTCATCTTATTGTATCCCGTAATCTCCTGAGTTCTCCAGCTCTTCATTTTCTGATATCGACCATATGAATTGTGAAATCAGATAAAAAACTGCCACCTATTGATGAGTTGCTGCTGAGGTGTCAAGTCCTCCAACTGATTCCCGATCCAGCTCATTAACGTGGGGGCGCAGCGGTAAATACATCTGGCTGAGGAATGAGGTCTCATCGGCGCAGTGTTTAATGACGGCTTTTATATTCTGGGCATGATGCCTCTGCTGCAGCTGTTTAACAATGTGCACCTGTCCCGTCTTCTGCTGCTTGATCAATACACCCATCCATGCATCTGCAGCCTGCTGCGTCTGTGGCTCACATGCTGATAAACTCATTCTCCTCTGTGTCATTATCAGTAAAACTGCTGGCCATTCAGACTGCCCACAACATTTCCCTCTTGGACAATTTCTGAAACTACACCACGCTCCAAGAGCCACTGAGTAATCTGCTACCTTTTTTGACATCTATTGGTGAATTAACAGCGAGCTGATATGACTTTTCCATCAACCAACCTACCACCTTGCCCTATGTCTCCCATCCACTTAACCTACAATGCCCTGTAATTGACAGAAGCCAAGTCACAAGAGAAATCAGTTCATATTCATGATACGAACAAGTGAAATAGTTAATTAGAGCAAAGACCCAACAGAGACGTTCAGTGAGGATCTGCTGCACCACCTTACAAAATGATTTTGGAGTAATACTGCATCAATATTTGCTTTAATGCTTAGCTTGATAACTGAAACGTGACTCTCATAACACTGTCCTGCATCCTTGTGGCTGTCCTTGTTTTTCATGCTTAAATACACCATATTTATTTTGAACTGACAGCGGCCACGTGAATTATGACTCTTATCTTGTTAAACCCCACAAACCTGGCGAGTGATGGAGGCAGATGGGTTGACAAGGCATTGCATCTTCAACGCCGATGACAGCATTCAGCATGGGTTTCTTTCAGCCATCAGCAGTCTTTCTCTGACCCTGGTTATATTAAGAAGACAGCAACTTTGGAAGATACCCACTTGATTTGATTAACACAGACTGCTGAAGTCTCATATTAGCTTTTTTTCTTTTTTTTCTTTGGGATGTATGTTAACACAGATCAAGGAATGACACTGTTTAGAGACTGACGTGAAAAAATGTGAATCTATCATTTAACCGTTTTCAATAGTGATTTGTAATGATGATGTCAGTTTGTGTATAGGACTTACTGTCATCCTCAGGAAAGTGGGTGGGACATTTTTGCTTGGGCTCATGTTTTAGAGTACATTACAAAACCTAGAGTAGAACAGATTGCATACTAGAAATGTTTAAAAAAGAAAAGCAAATTCAGCAGCTAACTAAATAATTGTTTATTCATTAGCATTAATATTTGCTACCACCAACTCTTTGTGGATTTGTTGGGGCTGTTTGGCTTTGTTAATTAGTTATAAAACTATTTTTAAGTTATTATTTATATAACACTTTAATTTCAGTAGTCATACCATCTTTACACAGACGTTCTAGTTCAGTAGATACAGCTTGCTACATCCATATATTTACGGAATATAATTAGCTTCATAAATGTGAGATTTCTTGTACGACTATTGATTTATTTCAGATTTACATCAGTGTACCTAATAGATTTGCGACTCTGTGTAAGCTTCTCCTGAATTCGGATCAGTAATATAATATAAATATATATCCTAATTCTGTTACCGATGCTAATACACAATAAGAACAATTTGATCTCCATTAATTCTGTACAAAGAGTGAGGACTCATTTATCACCACATAATTAATTATGACAGTCACGCCTCTTTTTGCCTTTACTTGTATGAATATGTTTAACTATGCCCTAATTAGCCATGATAATCTCCTGAAAACCACAGATATATAACTAATCTGTAGATTCATCAGCATCATGAGTACAGTGTGAGCAGAAAGAGGGTACAAGCCAAAAATAATCAGCATCCAAAAATACCCACAGTTTGACATAGTTGGCGGGTGTCCCCAGGCTTGAGTCAGTGTCAGATATTAAAAGTATTTTGTGTATTCAGTTTCCCTTTGTACTGTAGTACATTCAAAACTGCTCTCTGCTGGTCCAAATGTGATTCACTGTAAGTATCTTGTGACCCATCTTCGATAAACAGAACAATATCTGCTGCCAAAATCAAAGATGTTTCTGCGAGCCGCCATCCATCTCTGACCCTCCCCTGCAGGTCCTCACTGATCACTTGGGGAATGCTGAATCAGACCATCTTGAATCTTAAGGCCTGATCATTTGAAGCCAGGTAAAATCGGTTGCCACCCATGCTATCTCTATCTGATCCTTGGGCATTTGTTCAGAAGACACAAGAAAGACTGTAACAATGCCAAATCGTGAATTATTTTGCTGCTAAAACATTTGAACAGCTCATAACATTAGTTACGAGCAAACCCAGAATCACAGCAAAGCCCTAAACATCCTGTTAGCTTTGTTATAGTTCTATTCAAACACATTTAGACAACAACTGCTCTTTATATTCATGAGGCTGAGTCTGGCACAGCTCTACATGGCCTGGCGCTGAACAATGGAAATGGAGTTAATTAATAGGGCTAGATCACTTCCTGAATCAGAATAGTCCAGCCAACAAGCTATACTGTTCTACAAGTCCCAGAGAAAAATGGGCAAGAGGTCATTGGTTTTAATTGCTAGAAACAAGTACCGATAACAGTCACAATGCTGTGGATTCTTTTAGCCACTTGTGTGACCTTTGAGGCTGTAGGACTGGGAGTGTTGGTCGGTGTGGTCAAGGTCAGTTCTTTTAGCTCAACGCCTTAAATGCCAGAATGAAAAATCCAGATAGGTTTTATGAAAGTTTTTGAAATTTGGTATCATGGTATCAACATCATGGCTCCAGGATGATGAACTCTAATGACTCTGGAGATACTCTGACTTTTTATCTAGCGCTACGAACAAGGCAGAATTTTCACTTATCTCACACTTTAACATGTAACATTAGTATTAAGTAAAGCTGGAAAATATTCACCTCAAAGTACAACTGAGTCTAAGTGCAATTTGACAATGTAGAGCTGAGCCTGACAAGCTGAGTCACAGATGTGCTGGCCACTGTACAGAGGATAAACCCTTGATTTAAATTATACCATCTGTAACGTGACAATTGTCATTTGCTCTTGTGTTGTTTAGTTTCTGCCATTATATGAAGAGCGGGTGGGAAAAACAGGTTCATATCACTGTACTTGATGTTGGATAATATGTGGTCGCTCAGTCCAAGACAACTGTATGCTTTATCATTTTAGTATCCCTACACATCGCAGTCTTCACAGTAGTAAAAAACATGTGCTTGAACCTTTGCCATCAAAAAACGTCAACTCATTCATGATTTCTGATGCTGAGACATCTAAGAAACAAACACAGAAGTCAGTGCTGAATTTAGCAAACACCACCAACCAACTCCTGCATTTGGTCCCATTAAGTTTACAGATATCTCATCAAGTATTAATGAGCAAAACAATGCACTCGTCTGTATGTGCCCACAATCCCAGAAGCTCACAGTTATTGTTTATTTCAGTCACAACCTGATGCTGGTTGGAAAACTCTCCTGTGCTTTTAGTGTTTTCTACTGTCCTTCACATAGATAAGCTGCCAATCAAACATATTTTCACTTCTGTTATGTATCAACTGGACCAAAGCAAGTAGTTAATTGACTACTTGTACTTTAAGGAACATTGGAGGTGAAAATATGTATTAAAAAAACAAACAACAAAAAAGTGTCCATTAAGAAACAAATGAACACTGAGACACAAATGTTGTTAGTCAAAATGTCAAAGTGATTAGCTTCAGACAAGTGGCACAATGACTAAATGACCAATCTTGTTCATAGTTTAATTGCTTTAAAACAAAGATAAAAATATAAACTTCTGTCTGCAGTATTCTAATAAACTGTCAAATACAGCCAGAGAGTGATTCTTATACATGGTAGTAACTGGTACAATATTTCTGAGGGCATGTCACAGAAAATGTTTCAGAACATCTAAATGAACTTTGCAACCTTTGTGCAATAAACTAAATCGTTAGGCCAGAAATATCACACCTATGTTGGTGTTGATTGAATGAATGCTTTATCCACATTGTATTGCACTTACATTTTTGTACTTGTATAGAGTGACTCATTCATTGTGAAGGAATTTCAATGAATTTTACATTTTAATTTAGAACAACTCCGTGTACCTGGGAGTTAGCGTGCCACTGTAGGCAGTAGTCTGGCTCTTAAGTAAGGGTGTAGAGGCTGAGATGGTGACTAGGCATGTAGCCCATCCAACGCACTGACACACCAGCTGTAACTCATATCAGACACTTGGTTCTGTTTTCCAGACTCATTTGGACAAAATGTCTTTGGTTGCTCCATTTTCTGAAGGTCAGGTTTCAGGATTCCTAAATCCTGCAGTGGCTGACTCTTGCTGGCCATCTCTAAACCTGTCTGTTGATTTACTGCTCTGTTCTTTATGGTACAGTTTTCTGTATCATGGCCATGTGATAAACGGCAGCCTCTGTCATATAAAAACATACAGGACCAAGCCAGTGCCCAGCAGCGTTTCCCACCAACGTGTGCCCAAAGTGAAAGCACAGTTGAGGCTTTCAGTCCAAACCATATATGATTTATCTGTTTCTGCTGACCCCTGAAGACAGAGGAACATGAAACAGATTCACTCAGTGATATTGGTTTCTGTCACAGACCCCTTGCCTGCACTTCTGCCCACGGCACTGCAGACATATTTAAGGCATGCACGCCTCTACATTAACCATACAAGACAAGTGATTGATCTGCCACAGGATGAAAACCTGTCCAGATGAAATCCCAATAAATCTGGGGTGATCTTTACTGCGCTGTCTGAACAAGGACTGGGGGGTGCATATAAGTGAAGGGGGTCCTAAAATGTCTTGTACATTTTCACACACTGCAAGAGGAATCAATTGAAGGGTATTCAGGCTTTGCTGCTCTCTCTGTGCATTAAAGGATTTAAATATTCAGGAGAGAAGTGAAGCTGAACTGAGCAGTTGGATTTTCTGACTCTATAGTATCAGAGGGGCCGTGATCAGCAGGTTTTAAATGCCACAGCAGATGGAAAGCTATGTAGCTGTGCTTTATTACAGTTCTGTCTTTGAAATCCCATCTAGCGTTGAAGAAAATCTCCCTCACCAGCATGTGTAGAATAGCTGTATAATATAATATGTCACAGCTCGAGTCTGTTGTGCCGCTTTACTTTAAAACAATCAAATAAAGTCCAAATAGTATGATAATGACTCAACACAGCTCAAACAAGATCATCATTTACGTTAAAATGCTACGATTTTTTTCTTTTATATCCAAGGATGCAGGTTCGTGTGCTCGCCTGTCGCCCGACAGATGTTTGATATATATCTCTCCTCTTTGCTTTATCACATTTATTGCGAGTGCTACACTCCATCAGACGGCGTTCGCTTTGTCAGCACGCCGTGTAGCGAGATTAAACAGATTGGATGTGCAAGTGTTTGGAGGGTAATAATCTTTGGGAGGCTGCAGATTACAATAGTTGCAAATGTAATCCATTTTACCGTAACACATGGGTGGATGTTTACCTGAGGCTTAAGGGCCTCGACACGGCGCTCTGATATTAATATTCCTACTTTGACCCTGCAGGGTGACCTGGCTGTAAACCCGCAGTAGCAGGGCACATGCAGGGTGGTGGAGGAGTCTTCTGTCAGTCTTTGGCGGCCCCTACACTCAGCCTCATGTGCGTCCGTATGTGGAGCAGGGATCAGTGTAAGACCTTGGTTAAGCTGAAAGCGTGGCTGCCCGTGCAGAAAGCAGATGCCCCCCCCATCTCTCTCTCAATACCCTCCGCCCCTACCACCGGTCCAGCTGTCACCAGCGTGCCCTCCCAGTTGACTCGGTGGCTGCCCACACATACAGCTGAGCTCACACACACACACACACACACACACACACACACACACACTCTAATCCACATATGAGCATACCACTTTGTTTTTAATCTGTCCTCTGTGTGTGTGTGTGTGTGTGTGTGTGTCTGTCTGTCTGTCTGTCTTGTGGTCTTATCAGTGCCTTAAATTGCACTGACAATGTTTTCTTTCTCTGTCCTTTCCGCTAATGTGTTTAAAGCAGACATGTAGAAAATAAACCCAACTAAAATCAGTTTAAAGGGCTAGTTCACCCAATGTCACACTGCTAACTCTTAGTGGTATCTCGTCATGCAGATGCTTTTTATTTTTGTCGACATGACTTAACTAATTTAAGCATTGAAAATCCTAATAGAAACGAAAGCGTAGCAAGCCAGTCTACAAGGCATGTGACAAAGTACAATATTTTAACAAAAAAGGATTGACTATCACATATCCCTCTCCTTTAAGCTCTAGAAAACGAGATGTTCCTATTGTCTATAGCAGCTAGATTCTAAATTTTCCATCAAAACACTAAAAAACCAGAACCCACCAAACAGAAGAAAACCCCTAAAGAGCTGCAGATCTTTACCATAATTCTCTGTGAGCGTGTTTGACGTGTGTTGGTAATGTGTTTGACATTAAGGGATCATTTGATTCAATGTAAACGTAACGAATATTTGTTAATGAAGACAAAAAGAATGCAGACAATAGAATTTTTGATGACTGAAGTTTATAGTAAGTAGAATCAGAAGAAAAGAAAAATCTACTCAAAGAAATGCTTTTGTAAAATATCATTTTAATTTTTGCTGGTGCTTCTGGCTGGTTTGCCAGAATCTGTAAAGCCCAAGTGACAGACAGACCCAGTCTGTGCTTACAGCCAAAACATGTAAAGCTGCTCAATAGAAAGCAATCAGAGCATGTCATAAACAACTCTGGCTTTCATATTTTCTTCTGGAGATGATGTATTGATTTGTCTAGCAAAGTCTCCAGGAAAGTAAAAACAATTGTTCATCTTTTGGGAAGGGTGTTTATGCAACTCCAAAAACCAGTCTAGTGCTAATAGTTGGGCCTGTTTTTAGAGCATCTTTCTAGGTCTCTTGAGCATTTTGGCTGTATTAGTTAGGTGTCAACAGAGAGCGACACGAGGGACGGGACAACGAGGAAGAAGATGTGTGACAAAGAAAGCCAGAATAAACCTTACCTACGTCACAAGCTGCCTCTGCCAACTGAGCCACCAGGACACACTGTGTCCTGTGTCACTGTTTGTTAGACTGGGGTGTGAGTAATTCACTCTGATTTCTTTAGATTCATCACGCAAAGTCAAACTGCTCTTTCCGTTTGGACTCTGAGAGCCGTCTCACGCCCCCCCCCCCCACTTTGTAGGCGTTTTTTCATTTCTAAGGTTATCGTTGTCATCATTCTTCATGGAGACGCTCCCCACCGTGTCACTGCTCAGGGCTAATTGTGAAAAATTAAGCGCCTCACATGCAGCTTTGAATAGAAAGCAATTAAGCTAATCAATTTCCCGTATTACAAATTGCATATGCACCGACCCGCGCCACACATGCACAAACACTCAGGTTGGTGTCAGTATCCACGAGAGGCAGAGGAATGACAAGGAAAGAGAGGAGCCCCCCCCCCCCAGCCCACGGCGTGTCAGTTTTCCTTCTCAACAGGGACAGGACGTTAGACGAGGTGCAAGCGGCGCTGTGCCATGAATATAAATGGGCCCGTAGTCTCTGTTGTGCCCGTGAGCGCAGCCATAAACTGGAGGAGGGAGAGCAACACAGCCTGCCAGACTTCTTTTGCCCCGAGTTGAAGATCTCATCAGATAGCCTGCATAGTATGAGAGAACACGCCGAGCACTTTTGCACCAGCACCATCGCAACACAGATCTGTGCTTGAACATGTAAAAGTGGCCCGACAGGTCTCTATGAATTGGTGGGAAAAGGGTCACGTGGTGATGCAGCATTGCCTGATTCTGAGTGAAATTTACTACTCTCTCATGACCTTGGATAAATTGCTCTGATATCCTACAACCCTCAGTCCCTCCCCTGCAGTAAATGTTTTACTGCCCTGGATGCTCGTGACTGCCTGTCAGTCAGTGCAGTATCCATTTGAAACAGTTGTCTATGCAAGCATGTCCTATTTTCTTTTTTTTTTAATCTCTTTTGCCAGTTCTCCCAACCCTTGTTTTCTTCCTTTTTTGTCTTTCCTGTGTCCTGCGAGCCTCCTCCCTCTCTCCTGTCTGTCTGCATAGATTGCAAAGATGGTGTGAGGTCTGGTCTTTTAACAATTGATTGAGCAGATCGGCTCTAAGTGTTGGTGGAGGAGCTGGACAGCTGACAAAGCAGCCGCTAACCCTTACATACAAGGTCGTTTCAGTTTGCACGCAAGGATGCTACAGCCTCACAGGCAACAATAGAGCAGGTCCTCATTTTGCCAGGAACTTATGAGCTTAACCCTTGAGTCACAGTCGACTTCTGTGCTATTCTGCACTTGCTTAAGATCTCTAATCAGTGAAACACTGAGGCTAAAACTAAAGGAACTTTCTGTGAAGTTGGAGTGTATGTAAGTGGTGCTCTTTACTACTTGACTGTCACTGCTTGACTATCACATTCTAAGGATTACTTTCAGTACAGATTAATCATTATAATTCTATTGGACTAAATTAGTTTTTAAAACGCCTGCAAAGAAAGGAAAAAAGTCAATCACAGGATTTCAATGGGATTTCTTCACATGGCTTCATAATCTACTCAATTAATTGACTACAAGTTTCAGCACCACAACACAGGTCCTCTTCTCTGTCATCCAAACAAACCACAAGCAAAATTACATCACTTCTTGTGCAGAATAAAAAAGCTACCAGGTACTGCAATAAAACTGCAATGTAGAATCTGTCATGAGTTGGCTGACTGACGATTCACACCAAAGTAATATGAGAGTATCACAGATGATTATTAGATGCAGTTCATCACGGGGGAAGAGAGAAAATGTCAATCCAATTGTCTGATGTTAAGTACGTGTTACACCACAATCGGATTAATGCAGTAATTAAACCAAGAAAAATAAGAGGAGAAAAAAAAAGGGAGAATACAATCACAGTGTTTGTTTGACACACTCACTGACTCTTAACTACGCAACTGAAGGCACAGCTATGTGAGTGTGAACACTGCATCACCCTTTGGCTATCTGTCCTGTGTAAATCACTGAGTGTGTGTGTGTGTGTGTGTGGGTGTTAGGGGTTTCACCAACAAGTGAGCACCAGTCGGCGCTGTGGGCAGCACAACCAGATTGACAGTAATTTATGTATAAAGCATCACTGCTTGGATATACAGTATTTAAAGTTTCAACTACATTCATTCAGCTTTTAATGTGAAAAATACTGCAGGAAGTGTTGACAAACCTAGCGAGGGCCGCAAAGTCTTAAGATTAGATAAAATATATTTTCAGCGCTTCTTGTCATAAAGATTATTTTGAAATATTTCTACAGGACAGCAGAAGGACAACCAGTGACCTCTGCCTGCACTCTGTAGTTAAGCAGGTGAAGTGGTTGGATGAAGCTTTTAAAAGTTCCTAAATCTAATGATGACTGCATGACCCTGACCTGTGGAGGTAACAACTGACCACAGCTGCTCAGTGCTGCATCTGTTTAAAACAGAATAAATCTGCTTCATCATGAATGTATCATTGATCAGACTCCTCCCTCAGCCCGACATCCAGCACCAGGTTCCTCCATCCTGGTTGTTGGTGTGTTACCTAGTGTGACAGTGTGTGTGAGTGTGTGTGTGTGTGTGACAGAGATTGCATCATGTTGTGTGATACGCTGAGAATCCAAGCATGGGTTCCTTCTGTCACAGGAGCGCACACACACACACACACACACACACACACACACACACACACACTTGCATGGATGTTCGTGTTGCATTCACATACATACCAGTACATCCAATTACTGAAGCTAGGATATGGTTGGCATGACATAATGAACAGCCATTTTTCACCTGCCTAACTGGTGCTGCACTGTTCACACCATCTCATTCTACACTCCCATTCATTCTCAGGTGGAGTTGGTGGAGGAAAAGATCATTTTTTCTGCACAGAGATAAAACTCCACCTGTAGGATGGATGATTTTGAAAATTCGAACCAATAAAGGGCATTTAATGACACTAACTACTGATTTCTGTCTGACTTGTTCTACAATGAAATAAATATCCATAGATTCTCATTGAGAACAGTGTCTCTGCCTCACTTTCAAGGCTCCGTTTACCCAAATTACAAAAACGTACTGTATTTTCTAATTTTCCTTCAATGCTGTGAAATTCTATTCGCCATCCATAATTGAATAAGGGAGACCTAAAATCCACAGTCTTTAGTGGAGTGCTCAAAGTTGTAAAACATATACAACCTTGTAAGAAGGGTTTGTAAGTAGGTAATGTTTGGTTTAAGAGTCTTAAGCCCAAAATGTTGGGACGCAGTGCTCTAGTCCAGGATCCTGTCTGCGGAGTCACATGGGAAATACCAGCTGCAGTGAGACAATCAACAGAGCAGGAAATTAGACAAAAATGTACTAATTTATGTGCTTACTTGTTTTTTTTTTCAGATTTTAATCCAAGTTCAGGGTTTTGCTGCTCTACAGTAGTGGTTTCAACTGTGAGTCGATTTAAGATCATCTTGTGACCCCTCAAATCTAGTTTACGCCCTTTTGGGGGGTCCTGACTCCGAGGTTGGTAGCTACTGTTCTAGAGTCAAGCAAAATACGTTTTTTTGAACTAACCCTTTAAAACTAGGGCAGGAACATCAAAACCTTATCAGTGATTATTATAGCTTTATCTCAGTCAGACGTCAACATCCAGTGTCATTGATCATTTCGACGTGTGTCCCACTGTTGTAATCTGCACAGATTACATAGACTTTTCCCACATGTGCTGCATGGTTACATGTTTAATTAGTAATTAGGGTAAGAGGCCCTTTTGAATTCTACACTGGATGCTGGCAAAGAGGTGGAAAGAAACAGGCTCAGTTCTTGAAAAGCAAACTGGTATCTGATCAGGGGGACATCCTGGTGGATTCCTCATCTCACTGCATCACTCGAGCCAATCACATATACGACCCTGTACCTCCCTCTGACGTGTGACCTCTCTGTCATTAAAGCCATTTTCCCACTAATTTCTCTATCTTACTACGTTTCAGTTTAACAGGCCTCTGCGGTCCGTGGTAGAATAATCTCACTGTTAACTCTGAGTTAAAGACAGTCCGATCAGTTATTATGGATGGATTCATCACCGTCTGTCGAGATCCTTGTGCAGGCGGCTTCTTGACACCTAGTAATGAGGAAACATGCTGCTGATAAGCAGCTGTGATGGAGGTAATGTTGTGGCAGTGTTTGTGTAAAATATGGCTTTGTTCTTGTTCTGCTTTGCTGCTCTTGTTTCCTGTTGTCTTTTATATTTTTTGTCCTGTGAGTGATTTACCAAGTGAGTATTTTCCTCTTAATTTTCTTGATTTGCTCTTGATTTCAGTGACTTTCTGTCCTCCTATAACCCCTCCGACACAGAGCTATGCTTTCAGTTTACCAATTCAGATCTCACACTCATGCTAAAAAAAAGACGTCCTGCTCTGTATTCATGGCGCCAGAGTGTAAGAATGGATCCTTCAATAATTACAGGAACCTCTCATTCTCTGGCATCCTGAAAAGTCACTCTTCACTGGCAGTTCAATTTCCCATGCAGCAGCGGCGACAGCAGTATCCCAGGTCCGGCGGGCAGGTATCAAAGCCCCTCTCAGCTGCTCTAACTGTTTACAATGACGCATCGATCCGCTCAGCTTAATCCCCTCGGCAGCTCAGTGAGTTAAAGCAACAGTTACGGCTAACACACCACACACACACACACACACACACACACACACACCTACAACAGGCACAAAAGCCAAACACAGAGTGCTATCTGATCCCCTGACAAGAATCCTGTCGAGTCCTGCTTTTGATCTGATCCTCTCCGCTCTGATAATTCCTCTATTGACAGTTAGAAGAGAGAACGACGAGGAGGAGGAGGAGGAGGAAGAGGAAGGTGTGTGTGTGTGTGTGTGGGGGGGGGTACTACTTAAAAACTCCAGCACCACCTCCAAACATAATAAAAGAAGCAGAAAGCATTTCCATACTTCGTCACACTCAGTTTTTAAAGTAAAAAAGAACATTTGAGGGCAACCTTTACCCATAAACAGGCAGATGAACGTTGTGATCAGTGAAGTGATGATACATTTAGAGCAGCTAGATGAAGGTGATCCGTTACCTGTGTTGGCAATCCACATCCAGCCCCAGCTCGTCACCACTCATCCCGCGTCTGCAGCTTCAGCTGTCCTGTTACTGTTTTTCTTTTTTTCCCCCTCCTCTCCTTTCTCTTCCTTCTGTCTCTCCCCTTTGGCCCTCTTCTTCTCTCCCTCTCCCTCCTTCGTTCTCTCACCTCCTCCCTTCCTCTTCCTCTCCCTGCACTTGTTTGAGTCTATTTCAGTGGCAGCAACAGAGGAGCCCGCTGCGACGGTGGCATGGTTTCCAGCACTTTGGCAGAAGGTCACATTATCACTCGCTGGTAAAAAGGGCGGAGGGAAGAAAAAGAGGAGGAGGAGGATGGACGGACTGATGGAGGGGTATCAAAGTGAACAGGTGCCGGAGGAGGAGGTGGAAAAGGAAAAAAAACAAAACAATTGCAGCTGTCCACAGATGCACTTGTGCTTTCGGCTAAATGTTCCAGGTTAGAGTTAAAGTTGAGACAGCCACTTCAGAAGAGGGTTCTCAGGTACGATGTCCCAGAATGCTTTGAGAAGAGACCTGTGAGCGTGCATATTTGTGTGTAAAGCAGTTGCCTTTTTAAGGTCTTCAGCAGCTGCTCACCTCTGGGGAAAAGATAATTCCTCTCTTGGCTGGAAAATGGGACTTCAGAAAAGCTCTGAAAGCTGCCAGAAACTTACACCGTGTTATATATCGGTGCAAAACAAATCCTCAGCATTCAACTCTTCAGTCTTGTCCTTATCCATCACTGCCCAGCTCACAAAGACACAGATGTACTCCATCTTTGGCTGAGACACCTGTCCACACCGTGAGTCCCATCTATCACAGATTCGGCAGGGTGACCCTTGTCTTCCTTTCCAAGCCTCCTTTCTTCACCCTCCTCTGGTGTGAGCAGCGCTCTTGTGGCCGCTCCATCAAAATAAGACCGAAGATGTGATCCAGCTGCCTGGGACCAAGATGTCAGCGGCCAGCGACAGATGGACGGGGCTGGAGGACAGATGCGAGTCAGCCGCTGGAGTTTGTATCTTCTGTCTTAGATCTGCCCCCTTCCTCCCCTCAAACACACCTTGTTTGTTCTAGTCTTCACTTAACTGCACTTGTTGTCCCGTTTGTCTTTTTTTGTCCTTTTCCTACCTGAGCCCCTCCTTCACCCATCAGCAGAGCTTTCACTCCAGCTTCACTGGCCAGCTGTAATCCTGATTCCTACACTCCGTGTCATAGGAAGGGCTTGTGAGCTCTAATCATTATGTAGTAAGGATTTATCCTCTCATTCGCCCTCCCTCCTCTCTGTTTCCCTCCCTCCACCCCTCCCGTTTATATCCCTCCCTCTGCTGTTGGAGCGCCGTTCGCCTTACAACTCTCAACATACTACAGCCTCTTTTTCACCCATCACAGCAGAATGCATCATCTCTCCTCACTCCTGCACGAGACCCATTCATTTGCCAGCGCATTTTTTTATATTTTTTGGCGTCTCCTCTTTCGCTCTGTGTCTAGTCTGTCCTGCTGCAGCTCACATCAACAGGTTTGCCCTTGAAATGTTCTCTGGGACAAACGGAGTCAGAGCTTGCCTTTTCCTTCCCATCGTTCTGCTTTATCTCTTGGAGCATGAACTGTAATTGTCTGTATACGTACAGTATGCATGATTGTCTATGTATTTGAATGTTCAATATTCATCTATTATATATATTACCGCATGCATTAGAGCCTAATTGACTGCCCAATTGTAGCTCATCAAAGATATCAGTATCAGGGTCTGAGGTTGTTGTCTGCAAAGGCAGAGACACTGAATGAAATGAGAACCACACTTCATGAGTTGTTAAAAGAAAAAGCAACAATAGCTCTTTGCTTCTGTGTGCGGCACCTGAGAGGAATGAAAACTAATGAGGGCCGTCTCTGGGAGGTTAGTTTTTAACTGGCTGCATTCAATCTCTGGACTGTTAATTAGTGTAGTAAATCTGAGATGGTTGGACATAGTAAATACGAGCCATCACAGTTTGAATGTAGCATTAAGTGACGGAGTGTAGCCTTGGCTAGCATTTGGTTATTCCAAATTGTGGACATTACTCGTGTGACATTACTAACTTTAGGGCTTTAGGACTAATGCTAATTATTAGATTTGATATTAGATATTAGATAAATATTACTTTCGTCGTAACCGATTATTACAACATAAGTCGAGCTCCTCCGCACCTTGAACGTTAACACTTGCTCCTGGTGATGTCATTTTCTGTATGCTACGATGACATTAGCAAGGCTAATGATGTCATAACCACAATGAAATTGAACAATTTGCTTTTGGGTTTCTTTTGGAACATGAGACTAATTCAAGTGTAGGTCAGGTTCTGTCACACCTAACTGAGAAAACATTTCTTTGTCAGCGTAGTTTCTTGTCTTGTTTCTGGAACCTGATCATTTATTTGGTTTCATCAAGAGTCAATAAGTTTCTTGCCTTCATAACTGCAGGACATGAGCCAAATACCTGAAGCTGGTGGATTTCCATCTGCAGTTTGTTGTTAATTGGACTATTCAGTTTGAAAAAGCTGGTGACCAAAGAGATGACCACCACTGACTGATTAAACCTCAGCCTCTTATATGTATGTTAGCATCTTCTGACTTTGTGTTTGATAGACCAGATAAAGACCAAAGCAAGTTCATGCTGTTTTCAATCAAATATTCCTGCACAGCTGGATTAAAGTGAGTTAAGACCGTCACTTTACGTCTACAATTTTAGCTATTCTATTCTTTTCGGCCCACTCTGGCTTTGGCGCTGTCCAATTGTTGCTTTAGCCTCTTGACGACCTGTCGCACCTATCTTCCTCCACAAGAGGTCGCCGGTGGCAGCTTGCCCTTGTGCTGCAGGTGTCATGTTTTAACCGTGTCCGGCCTTTGTCCCAACCTTCCACCTGTGCTATACGTCCCAAGGTGTGCACTGAAGACCTGGCGGACTTGAAGTGTGGGTGCGCTCGCCGGAGTTAATTATAGTTCAGTTGAATCATATTTTAAGTTCATGGAAATCAACTGATAAGAAGGCAAATTATGCTTCAAAAGTCAGTAAGCAAAAGTGGCTAATCGTGTTGTCAGTATGATTCTGATGTTTGCTGTAATTGAGCAGCCCTCGTTGTCACCGTCTGACCCATGGCATGCCTTGTTCCCCTATCAGTAAACTATTGTTATTCTCTCTGACGGGGGAAATGGTTAATCAAGATGTCAAACCATCTGGGAGGTCTGTGTGGAAACATTTTGGATTTGATGTCCTGGTTAGAAAAATTGTGGCTAAAGGCAACATGGACACTGTTTGTCGACATTGTAAAATATATCTGCCTCACAGTAATATCACCATGACAACAAATCTCAGGTTACTTGACTTGACTTGAAAGTGAAGCAGAGGAGGCCTTAACAAAACCACGTCAGCTCTACAACGCAGTTCAGTGTGACACCACATTGGCTGCAAATACATTTGAATGAATGAATCATTTGATGGTGGAGCAATACTCCAACTGTGTTTTCTCACTAGGCTATTAAAGCTCCAATCAGTGGATAGTTTCTCTTGCTAAAATACAACCTTAGCTTTAACCTTGGTTGACCTTGGTCATCGTCCAACAAATGTTATTTTAACTACCTTGCTCAGCACAGAACCCCTCAGTGTTGTCTTGAGTCTGCAGGATGTGTAAAGGTCACGCTTGTATTCGAGACATGAAACAGCACTGAGACAGACTTGACTTTAACAGACCAGTGCAGGCTGTCTGCAGGTGACTCATGTCTGTTCCTTTTTTCAAACTCACCCCAAACTCGCTGCCTGGAGCTATTTTAGCTCCCCTTTCCTGTTTGGGTCAGGGCTGGAGCCCCCCCTACAGTTCAAAGAAGTGAAAAGCACCTGCTGATTTGCAGAAGTTATTTTTCAAAAACACCCTTATTTATGCTTTTTAATGCACTTTGCTCTGATTCTTAACATTGTAGTATTTCAGCATGTACTCCACTTTTACATTTCACCCGAGACTTTCAATGAGCCCCAAATTATTTTGTGAGCGCCCATTTATTCACTTCCAGGTCACATTTGCATATACTCCATAGCCAGGCTGCAAACAATCTCCCTCACAAAGACAATTGCAAACTGTAGCACAGCACAAAAGCCATTAATCTTAATTTTTTCCTCTGTGGATGAACCCCTCGAAAAATGAATCTATTCTCCGAGGCAGGAGGACATCAGTGGGATTTTATGAGCCTGTCAGGGCTGCACTGAGAGATGTGTCAGCAAGGCCATATTTGTTTCTCTGCGGCGGATGGTGGAGGCTGGGCCCCATGACCCCGATCGATCGCCGTACCATAATAAATGTCCGCGAATCCCCTGCTTTTGATCAACAGCATATAGAGTTGGCTTTCCTCGATCGATAGGTGATCAATAAGGCAAACAGATGGGACTGTAAAGCAAGAGATAATTACGTGTCGGCTGGTGTTGGGTCTGTTTTCAGGTTTGTGCTTCTTGTTGAAGGTAACAGGAACAGCTGCCTAGTGTCAGCTAAAGATGAGCACATGATACCGCAACACCCTGATCTATGGCTAAGGCTTCAACTTGCCATAGGTCATGAAAATGTTAATGAATATCTGATGTAGACCCAAAGCCTGAGCAGATTCAGACCTTTTAAGAGTTTGGAAACTAACGCCTACTTTTGTGTGCAACTTCATAAAGATAAAAAACACTTTTTTGAATAATTGCACACCTTTGATCAACCTAGCCATTATAAGTCCCTTGATATAGATTAACTGTGTAAAGCCACTCTTCTTGGAGATTTTATGTGATTGTAGCAATTTTTAAATTTCCGCTCGTTGAAAATGATCATGTCTGTGGTGGGAGACAAGCATTGCTGCCACAGGGGGGCGCTGAAGTAGAAACCATTTAAGTTCTACACATAGCTGCTTTAAATATACCTCAAATAATTTTAAAGCTTTCAATTAAGGTCTTTAAATGTGTTTGTTTTTACTTCTGTGTTCATTGGCATGATGGCTACACCTCCTGTCTGCTGTTCAAAGTGTTAGTTCTGTGTAACAGAAATTAAAGTGAGGCATCAACAAGTTGCAGTTAAGCTCATGAATGTTGGATGCAGTTCTGTTTAACAGGATGTGAGCCAAACTCAGCATCAGAGCTGCACAATGTGTAAAGTTTTTGGTAAAAATTTAAATGATTCCCTTCATTTGATTAATATGAACCAGTCACAAAAATGTAATTCTTTTCTCTAATAAATGTTCTAATGAATTCTAATGAGTTTGTGTTGACTCTGTAACCAAACCTGTAAATATTGTTATGGTGTGTAAGATGTATTATTGACAAGAAGAATTACTGATAATTTGACATTTTCAAGCAATTGTGATCTTTAATGGTCGGCATTTGAACCGTATTCTGACAAAGTTCCTCTGACGAGCCTTCATCTCTGCAGACTGACAGATTCTGCATACTGTTGCTGTAGGCTGGCATTCATAGTAAACTATAAGGCTTGGCTGAGCAGGTGGGCTGAGTGAGGAGGAAGTAACACATGTCGGGGCGGCAGCAGAGGGAAAAGCAGGCATATGCTCTCTCTTTGTGGCCTGGCCTTTCTGCTTCACCGGACAATATGGCAGAGAAGCACATCTGACCCAAAATAATATCCTCACAGACGGCCAAACCAAACGTCATCTCAGTTGTCGCCGTGGCTCAAATTCTTGGCATTTACAAACTCGCTCTCCTGCTCTCTATCTGGGTTTGCTTGGAGCTATTTTCAGAAGTGTTTCTGTGACTTAGGCGCAGAATAACAGAGAGGTAAAATGCCAAACTTGGCTGTCGTAGATCCCAAGAGGGAGGCTGCATTTATCCCCGTCGTCTCCAAGTATTGACCAATGGCATCTCAGCTTACGTCCTGATTCCTGGGTTTCTCTGTTGCACAGCACGGCTCTCTGTGCTCTCTGCCTTTCTCACTGCCACGCTGCTGCTTCTGACAACACAGTATAACAAACAGTTTTTCATTCTCAAACGTGGTTTGTTGATGGACTGTGATCAAATGTCCTCATTTATTTACCCTCTTTTGAAAAAATGGCCAAGAGTATGTGCCGCTGTGTTTAATCATAGCAGCTATTAAGTAAGCATTGATTTAGCTATTTTCAGGTCAAAAGAATTCTAGAAAAACATGCTATATTTAAAGGGTTTTTTAGGTGCCCAGGCTACATATCAACATTATTTTAACAGCATTTATTTTACAAGTCCCACCTACACGCTGAAACATAGTTATTGTAATTCTGTTGAAGCAAATAACCTAAATACTGTTCTTCAACTCATTGTCAACAGTTTTAGCTGGTTTGTTCAAACACTTAAACCACCTACTTTATTACTATGTCTTCCTGACATGTGATCTCTTGTGCTTATCAGAGGAGTCACTTTCTCCTCTACAAAGCAAAGGAGGAAATCCTGTCATTATTAACTCCCCGCTGATCCAGTAGTTTTAAGTTAACCACAGAGGTGCCACAGGGAAGCACTCATAACATAACTCAGTACATTTGTACAAATGCTTTTTAACGCTTATGTGGTTTGTTTCAAACGGCACTGACAAAGGGCCTATTCTGTAACCCTAACCATCAAGAGAAAAAGCAGACATTTTCCCATTTTTGGATCAGTTTAAGGATCACATGATCAGCTTGATTAACGTTTAAATCGCAAAAAAGTCATCACGATGTAAACGTTTCTGAAAAGTTGTTATTTTATCCAACAACAGCCAGATTTAATTCATTTAAACATAAAAACTGGACCTGCGAAGCAAATGTAGTGGAATTAATAACTTCGGCATTTCCCTTCAGAGAGAATAGTGTCAGTGCATAAAACACTATGCAGTTAAACCTCCACCCTACAGTAGAGTATAAAATTGTACCAATGCTTATATCAAAAATGACACTGGCAGTCTGATTCGGGGACATTGAAATGAAGTAAATAAATGAACACAAAGCGAACCCATTTTTTACCAGGATTATTTGACTTTTCGACAAATTTCAACTTCAAGTGGAAATTTGAACATAAAGCATAATTCAGAATATGTAGACAGGTTAAAGAGCACAAATAAAACATGAGCTCCCTTAAAACAGTGTACGTCAGTGACAGTGTAACATAAAAACCTGGAGTACATCCAGCCGTCATCACCCAGCCCAGACATACCTCTGCCATCAGTCATTTGACAGATGCTGTCACATAAAAATGGGCTTTAACTGAGAGTGAGAAAATGTAAGAGATGTGTAAAGTGAAGCTGTTAATCGTCCAATCTCCTGAACATGTAGTCATCTCCAGGCTGTGCACCGTGATGTCATTCGGCTCTTCAACCCTCTTTTAACCAGCCAGCAGCGTTTGAAGCCTCAGCTGTGGTGATGAGCCACTCTGAATGCTGAGTCCACTGGGTGTCCTGAGGCTGTCTGGTGTTTCCGTCCAGCAGCCAGCGGCGTTTCGGTGGGGGCCTGAGAGCCTGGACACAACCTGTCATGCCATTAAGCATCTGTGCACTCTGGGAACTCATGCCAAGCCCAAACCTGTTGCCTGATGGATGATGCAGTCACTGTAAACAACTCAACATTGCTGCTCAGGCCAGACTTTCAGGTAGATTTTCTCTCTTTCCTACCATATGTTGCCAAAAAAGAAGAAAACAAAAATGATCCAAGTATACAGAAAATTCTGCATTTGTTAAAGAGCTCATCTGTTATACGTGCAGGTTTATTTCCATCTACCACCTGCAGCTGACCGTAGCTTCTCTGTATTTCTGTATTCACAAATGAGTGTACACACAGCTGATGTGTTAGGGTCTTACAACCTGTTACTGATAAACTTCCATCTTTTCAATCACTCATCCTGACGGCATGACGGTGTTATCCTGTAACTTAGGGAATTGCCAGCCAGAGAGGAGAGATGTTTGCATCCAGTCCCATTAGCTGAACTGTCACAGAGCGATAGCCTCTGTGTTCCTGGGCGGACAGTTACTGCAGCTGATATATGTGATAGAAAACTTAAAGATGCAGGGAGGTTCTATACCTTTACTGCAGACACTCTGCAGTTAACTGTGTTAACTTGCTCATAGTCCAGTTCATATATATAACCTGGAATCACAAGTGTGTCCTTCCAAAATCATCAATTTGATAATCACCCCCTCATTCACAGTGATTGGTGGAAGGGGGGGGGCTTTGAATTTCTATTTCAGTTACTCTTTGTCATTCTTCACGCAACCTCAGTTACTTTTCGCTTGTAGAACTGAGTCCAGCACAGTAGATGTCCACACTGTCAGAGTGCACTGTTGAGGTCCTCTTCATTGCAGAGGACCTCACAGGCACATGACAAGATGGAGACTGGGTGGCTTGGCTCTCTCTCTCTTTCTTCTTCTTCTTTTCTTCTTTTTACCCATTGGTTCTCTTAGTTAGACTAGCTTGTACCAGTAAAGCAGTACCTTTTAACACGCATGATCGATCTCAGCTTTGTTCATCAGAGATCACCTTACAGCTTTCAGATTTAACTCTCACCCCCCCAAAACAAAAATAACAAAACATAAAAACAAAAAAATATGATTAAACATGTAGGAATTGTAGTTCCTGTAACGCTCCTCATTCCAGGGGCTCAAAAGTAATTGGACAAATAAACATAACCCTAAGTAAAATGTTACTTTTCAATGTTTTATTGAGAATCCTTTGCAGGCAATGACTGCCTGAAGTCTGGAACCCATGGACATCACCAAACGCTGGGTTTCCTCCTTTGTGATGCTTTGCCAGGCCTTTACTGCAGCTGTCTTCAGTTGTTGCTTGTTTGTGGGTCTTTCTGCCTTAAGTTTTGTCTTGAGCAAGTGAAATGCATGCTCAATTAGGTTGAGATCTGGTGATTGACTCGGCAATTGCAGAATATTCCACTTCTTTGCTTTAAAAAACTCCTGGGTTGCTTTTGCAGTATGTTTTGGATCATTGTCCATCTGTACTGTGAAGCGCCGTCCAATCAACTTTGCTGCATTTGGCTGAATCTGAGCAGAAAGTATATCCCTATACACTTCAGAATTCATCCGGCTGCTTCTGTCTTTTGTCACATCATCAATAAACACAAGTGACCCAGTGCCATTGGAAGCCATGCATGCCCATGCCATCACACTGCCTCCACCATGTTTTACAGAAGATGTAGTGTGCTTTGGATCATGAGCTGTTCCAATTCTTCTCCAAACTTTCTTCTTCCCATCATTCTGGTACAGGTTGATCTTAGTCTCGTCTGTCCAAAGAATGCTGTTCCAGAACTGGGCTGGCTTCTTCAGGTGTTTTTTGGCAAAGTCAATTCTGGCCTTTCTATTTTCGAGGCTGATTAATGGTTTGCACCTTGTGGTGAATCCTTTGTATTTACTCTCATGAAGTCTTCTCTTTATGGTAGACTTAGATACTGATACACCTACTTCCTGGAGAGTGTTCTTCACTTGAGTGGATGTTGTGAAGGGGTTTTTCTTCACCATGGAAAGGATTCTGCGATCATCCACCACTGTTGTCTTCCGTGGACGTCCAGGCCTTTTTGAGTTCCCAAGCTCACCAGTGCACTCTTTTTTTCTCAGAATGTACCAAACTGTCGATTTGGCCACTCCTAACATTTCTGCTATCTCTCTGATGGATTTCTTCTTTTTGTTCAGCCTCAGGATGGTCTGTTTCACCTCCATTGAGAGCTCCTTTGACCGCATGTTGTGTGTTCACAGCAACAGCTTCCAAATGCAAAGGCCACACCTGGAATCAGCTCCAGACCTTTGAACTGCTTAATTGATGACAGGTTAACGAGGGAAGAGCCCATGCAGCCTTGTTATTTTTTTTTTGCAGCCTTCTGAGTCAATTGTCCAATTACTTTTGGTCCCTTGAAAAAGAGGCGGCTACGTATTAAAGAGCTGTAATTCCTAAACCCTTGCTCCAATTTGGATGTGAATACTCTCAAATTACAGCGGAGAGTCTGCACTTTAAGCCCATACTGATTATATAATTGTATCCTGAATATGTTTTCGTAAACAGCTAAAATAACAAAACTTGTGTCACTGTCCAAATATTTCTGGGCCTAACTGTATGCATACATCATGCCCTCTCATTGGCTTGCTGTTTGTCTATGTACAGAGCAGTTTATGACTCTGTGACAAACTGCTAGCTGTTTCCAAAGAAGTGGAGACGGCACTAGTAAAATGTTCTCTTTTGAGAGCGAATCAGCCCAAAATATGAATGTTGAAAAAATATGAAAATTTTAATTATATATATTTTGTTCACAATACACAACACAATAGCTATTGTTGGGCCATTGGTTAGCCCCGGCGCTGAGACTACTGCTGTACTGCAGCCTCTTCCCGCTCCTGAGACCTACTGTATAGCAAAGGAGCGGGTAGCTAATGAGTCCATTCTTTGTCCGGAGGGAATTCACAGCAATAACAAATGTGGTCTGGGGAAGCCACCTCAGTGCTGCAGTCCTGCTTCAATCACAGACTGGGATTTGTTTGCTGGCGGTACAGAACTTGAGTAATACACAGGACAGTAAAGGTATTTCCTAACCAAAAGCTGTGGATATACAGCAATATGATGACATTACTCAAGGAACGGGATGTAGCTTTCAGGTCAGGTGACAAAAAGCCTCCAGTGAAGCACGGGGGAAACTCAAGAGTGGCATCAGGGATGCAAAGCACAAGCTCAGACATTAAGGAACACATTAACAGCAACAAGCCCTGCTGGCCAACCATTCTGCTTCCAGTGACGACGCCAACAAACCTAAAGTCCAGAACCATACTCAGAGAGGGGGGGCTGTCGTTCCACGCTAATAATGTTTTAAGGACAACAACCTGGTCCTTAGCTCAAAAGCAGAGGAGATGGTCAGTGACTTCAGGAGAACAAAGGGGAGAGTCCGCCTTCCCCTCCACATGTATACAGAGGCAGTGGAAAACATGTGTCAAACGGCTCACTTGGACCTCCAACACCTCACACATGCTGAGGAAGGTGAGCAAGCTGAAACAGGCCTGGCTCAGCAAAAAGGTCACCAACAGACTGAGGAACACCTTCTGTCCCAGAGCTGTGCTAAGTGTATTAGGGACATATAGATGTTACAGTGTACAGTCATGTTTTAATCAATATTGTTCTTCCAACTTTGTGTCAACAATATGGAGAAGACATAAGCACTAGGAATATAGAATAACTAAATAGTTGTATACAACCAAGAACATATTACTTAAAACTTCAAATATAAACAAAATTACACAGAAATACAAATGTATACCCAAAAGGTCCCTTGTCCTCCGTAGTGTTAACTAAACAAACACATCATTTAAGTTTTGAATGATCTGTAATGATGATAGTGTAATGATTGAAAATGCTGAACAGATCTTCAGACTGAGCAGCATCCTTGTCCTCCCTCCTGCGTGTGGTGACAGGCTCAGAGGTCTGATTGAGGACGTTCTCTGCAGGCCAGCGTCACTTGTTAGCACCATCCCTGAGACTTCACACACATGCGGCGGCTGAGAAGTGTGTCCTCAGCACCTGTCCAGATAGCTGCTCTCATCACCAGTGTGTCAGCGCCCTCTTAAGGCTGCTCACAGACACAACCCGACACCATCCCAACACTGCCTCATTTTATTTTGCATCCGAAGCCCAGTCCTTTTGGCTTAAATAAGGGAAAATATGGGAGAGAAAATAAAAACATGCATTTATGAGTGTGTTTCACAATTTTCCATGCTCTACATGCAGGGCATCCACCTGTATGGCCCTTTTTTGGCATTTGTACTACTAGGGCAGCCGTGCCAACCAGTCCTATAATCCACAGGGTGAATAAAAATGGATTTGGCTGGAACAGACGCCCAGTAAGCTGCCTTAAACCTACAGGCAGGATCGTCCACAACACAGATTCTGTCATGTACATCCTCATTTTTCACAGGTCACACTGTAGCAGTAACCCGGCACACACTTTTTCATTCCAAAACCTTTGATCTGAAATTAGATCTAGCATGCCAAGACAAATAACAGCAGCCTTTTCAACATCTTGTAATTATCCTCCTAGTTCATTTTAGACCAAAGGTGCAGAAGCATTTAACGTCCATTAATCATAATGTCCAGCACAGATTGAATGATGTAATCTGGTGTACGGTCAAACAGCACAGAGAAAAACCTCAGAAAATACTTCTCCATCAGCTCACTGACTGAACGTTTGATTCCTTGTAAAAATGATTTTTCCAGGAGAAAAGCAGCATAGCTGCACATGTTTGTGGAGGATGGAGGCTGTCAGAGTGAGCGAGTGTTTCCTGGCACGGCGATCTCTCCTGCCTCCGTCTCCAGAGGCCTCGGACAACAGACGGGTCACAGCGAAGCCACATTTTAAATCCGGTGTGCAGATGGACACCAGTAGTGGTTCTAAATCCTGAGCGCCTTGGCACCGGGCGGCAGCAGAGAGGGCAGAGAGACCGATACATCATCATGTCGATATTGTAATTTTACTATGAATCACATGTTGACTACTTGGAACACTTCTACCTGTGATATATGAGCTCCTTCCCCGACCAGTGTGAGAGACATTTGGCTTTAAAAAACCCCTGAGAGATCACTGTTAAGGTAACATGGAGCGAAGGCCCCCACTCAGACTTGAATGACTCACTTTGTAATCACATCGGCTTCAATGCTGAAATACTCCATTTGAAATAATATAAATAATAAGAATTATAATATTTGAGTGGAAGTAATTGTGATAATTGCAGTGCTTTATTGGCTGAAACGATCCTGATGTGCTGCAATAGTAGCTTCAGGCATCTGGATTGTAAAATCTGCAATAGTTAATTTAGTTTTGCAGGATTCATGTGTTTATTCTTTTTTTTGTTGCTGTGCCTTCATTTCTAGAAAACTTTTACTTAACATATTTAATATCTAGATCAATACTGTAATAATACTGTATTCATTATTCACCCAAATTACAAAAGAACATTTTTTAACTACATTAGACTTCTCGTGTATGTTGTCAGATTTTGTCCTATGACTTGTGCCAACTGTGTCAGATTTTAGTGTTCTTTTTAGTGTTCCCTCTGCCACTGATCCTTGATCTGACAGAATACAAGATTCTGTTAGAATATAGTCTAGTTCAGATACAGCCTCAGACTACCAGCTACAAACAGCTGTAAGAAGGACGAACGGACAGACATACAATGGAAGGATTGGATGGAGGATTCGTTCAGAGGTTGAGGTTAAGAATGTGAGTGATAACAGAGACTCAGTAGAGCAGCTGTTTGGAAAGTCCTCAGCCCTTCTCAATAAGCTCACAAGATCCAGAGTCTCCTTTTTTAAAGTCACATCTGATTATTTTGTCAAGTGCATTCACGTTTGTTTAAAGAAGCATTTCACTGTTTGTTTTTTTTTGTTTGTTTTTTATAAAACTGGGCTGCCTATGATGTAGAAAGATACAAGTATTTTTGAAATTGGTGCTACATTACAACAGGAAAAAAGAGAAAAGGGGCTGTGGTGTTGCATTTTACTCAAAAGGTAGAAGAACTACAACAACCAGAATGCACTGGGCTGCTATCTCTCAGCTGTGGGGGCCTCTTCCTCCTCCATACACTGTAATTCCTCCGCTCTTTATTCTGGCTCATGTAAGTAACCTCAAACGTCTGATTCCATCAATCAGCTATCTAAATCGTTTTGTTGCAGGGTTACTGTTGTTACAAATTGTAGTTCTAGCAGCAGACTTGGCAAATGACCCAGGAGCTCTGGGTGGTGCTGGCAACATGGAGGAAACACTGTTCATTTACATACACTGCTCACATTACAGTGATACAAAGCTGCTCGAAAAGCTGCAAATAACCTTTTCAGTCTTCCTTCCTCTCACTTCAGTCTTCAGAATGATCGCCTGCTACATCTCTTCATCTCTTCACTTACCTGTTCTCAACTCACTGCTGTGAGATTGCATATATTTGTTTTGTGCTGAGTGTGCACTCCAGTAGTAACACCACTCAGAGCCTGTACATTCTTTTGGCCGTAACGGATTGAGTTAATTTTGGGGATGGTTAAAAAAAAAAAAAAAAAAAAAAAATCATCTCTGCAGGCGGCAAATTGAAGCAAACTCATTTCTCTTTTTAGCGTCCTAATGGAGAGTGTAGCAAAGAAAAGAACCACATCCCTTCTGTAGAGAAACTCTGTAACTCATTATGTTTTCTGTGTGATATTTCTTTTCTCTCTGAAAAGCTGAAAGACGTTCCTGGTATTTCCCGCCCATGTTACGAGATAAAAGAGAACTACTGGGTAGAAATATGAATTATCATTTTAGAAAGATTCAACAACTGCATTCAGATGAGGCTTTGAGAAGCTGTCATGGAATAAACCTCATGTGGTGTGTTACGACGATTGTCCAGCCTGTGTGGAGATAGATGACCTTGTGTTTTATAAGGAGTGCATATGTGTAGAACGTGTCAACAACAGTTCCAAGCAGTCTCTGGTTTCAGCTTTTTAAATGTGGTGATTTGAAGGCCATTTCTCTTTCTTTTTAATTTTTGCAGCCATAATCTCATTCAACCATCCATATTTTCCACCCAAACTCATGTTTTTACGCCCACACGCTCCCCCCTCCCTCCCTCCCCTCTCTCTCCATTTCCTCTTTCTCAGCCTCATTTCCTCATTTCTCCATCTGTCTCTGCTGTCGTTGATTCGCTGCCTCGTGCCATCAAGGTGAGCTTTCTAACGTCCGGCTCTCAGATCGCCCTCTTCCCCGTCTGACCTTGCATTACCCACAAGGCTGCGGGTCATCGGCCGTGTGCTCACATAATTCCACAAATTGTGGCTGGAGCTCCTGTTCTGTCGAGCCCAGCACTTTTGTTTCCATTTATAGCACGGATTCTTATCATTATTTTCCCTAATAGGTTGAAAGAAGGAAGGTGAGTTTGAGCCCGGCTGAACTAATGACAGCACCTCCACACTGTTGTAATGGGTATTAAACCACAATCGTATTAAGCCGTCCAGAGTGGAGAGAGTGTCACACGGGCCACTATTTCTTGCCCGTGTGCTTCATATTTAAGGCTGGCAGCGCCCTGCTGACGAGGCTGAACACACTACTTATTTAAAGGCAGCTCTTCAGAATGCTAGAAGGACATGTTGGTACTGACATGAACATCTTTTACACTGTTTGTAATATCAGCTGTCCTTTTTTGCATTGCTCTGCCCAACTTGTACAGTCAGCAGCTTCCAAAATGAAAACTTTAAGGTACAAACTGTTCACCATAGAACCGTTTTTTAATCACTTCACAAGCAGCACCCTGTCGATTAAAGAACTTTGATGTCTTGTAATGTAATCCCATAGTTTTCGGTGACACCAAATATGTCGGGCTGAATGCTTAGAAAGGTCCAAAGCTTGAATATTTCACACCACATTTCATTTCATTAGAGCTTCCTAAAGAACTGGGACACAATAGAATAAACAAAACATGACACTATCAGATTATTCTAACAACCTTAAAGACACTTTAGGGAAAACAAATGGGGGAATTTGTGTTAAAGTAATGTAATAATACAATAAATGTATATCATAAGAAAATGTACCAAATAATTATAATACTATCCAAAGTAGGGATGTGCATTTCAAGAAAAAACAGTATGGAAGTCACAGTCATCATCAGTAAAGTTTCAAAGCTCGAGCAAACTACATGTTCACAGTGGCTGATTTAATGTACGAAATTAAGGCATAAAATGGCACATACGTGACAGCATTTGACAATTTACAGCATAGCGGAAGCAAATATACACAAAAGTACAGCAAACTATCATTTCAAACATCTTACTTAATGTATGTACAGTACATTAGTGCATCTTTTACCAGTTGGCAAAAATAATCTTCCTATTGGAGGTGAATCTTTTCTTCAAACATCAGCTCCCTGTAACTGAAACATTTTAAGTACTAAAGAAGTAATCTGGTTGAGAAATACAACACAAAAATGCACACTGCACTCTAAAAGCAGGAGCGACAGATTCTTTAAGATTAAGTTTTTACTGTGTGGCTCCATTTTTTTAAATTCAGCATCTGGTTCAACACAGTCGGGAGGATTATTTCTGCCTCCAGGGCTTTAAGATGCTTCCTGAGCTAAAAATATGTTTGTTTCAGTGATGTGGTCACATCGTATTATTTGGCATTTTTACGTGCAAGAGTGAGGTTTTTGTGGCCGATAGGTGCAGTGTTCTCTTCCTGTCCAAGTCTGTGTGGACTTTTAGGCATTTGTCTCCCTCTACTGGATTGACAGTGTAATTACAGTTTTTAAGTTTGATCTCACACCAAACATGCAAACAAATGACCATTTACCCAGAGAGTATTTTACCATCTATATTCCTGTTTGATATCCAGAGGTGATCCTGTTCTTCTTTTTACAAACCACTCAAGACTTGTTGTGAGTCAAAAGTAAAACTTCTCGGAGCGATGTAGATGCAGTTGGATGCAGATGGCACTTAGCTGGGCCGAGCACCGTAGTGCTAGCAGCAGATGGTGGGGTGCCGAGCTGATGGATGCACCAGTTAAAGCTCCAGACAAGAAACCTGCTGCTACACCTTCGTCTGAGATACTCGAAGAGGCTGAGAATCTGCAGCGTCCAAACATCCAGACAACACACACACACAGAGCAGAGCACTGCAGCAAGAAAAGAATATGATGAGGGTTATCTAACTGTTAAATGAAACATCAGTTGATTTAGTAGAGAAGTAACACATTTTATATTATTCTCAGTTAATACTATGGACTGTACATAAAGATAGATGATGTATCTCCTTTTCCTCCCACTGTACAACAAAAAGACAGAACCTATCAGCACCATAGTGATCAGGTGGTGGAGGCCCCATCCACACACCTGGTAATATTAGCTTTCAGTCAGACGTCACAGCCGCTGTTTTATAGCATCAAATAACTAATTAAACATCAAACTGATCAGAATATTGAATACTTGCACATACTAAGAACTACCTAAAATGACAAAAATCATCGGAATTTGGTCCACGTCTGTGTATTACAGCCGGCCACCAGGGGGCGATCAAGACAGGTTGTTCCTCTGTACACACAGTGGAGGAGTGACCCCACAGAGCTGACTGTTTGGCAATTCAATCGAAGGGGGCTGATTCAATGCTAATGTCACAGTCAAATCGATAAAATTGCTGAATACTACTGGTCTGTGAGAACCCTTCTCTCTGTTTTTAGACGTACAATGTGTCCAGAGTAGGCAAACAAGCAATTAGTGGGCGAATTTCAATTGGGTATTTTAGCTGTCTCGCCTTGTGTGGAAAATGAGAATATTGATCATTTTTTGAAAAAAATTGTTAAATGATTAATTAATTTAGTAAGTTTAAGTTTTTTGCTGAAATTGAAACTTACCCATTATGAGATGATGAGCTTCTGCAGCTAGCAGAAGTCTGCTGACTGAAACTGTAGGTGTGTGACGTCTCCCAACAGTCTGCACCAGGAAACACAAACATTCAAGCATTTGTTTCACAATAATCATCATCATCATCATCATCGTCATCATCATCATCATCATCGTCATCATCATCATCATGACAAGTTTAGGTTTAAGTTACAAAATGCTTCACAATAAAACAAATAATAAAAGGAAACAGATCCAAACCACAAGGTGTAAAACATCTTACACATGATGACCTGATAGAAAGAATCAGTAATGATTCTTAACATTATTCTCTATGAACATCCATGAGACGTTCACATGAAATGAATAAAAGAAAGAAATAAAAGAGGAAGAAAAGCGTCCTGTGCACTGCACATACTGAATACAGTCGTGTCTGCAAAACTGTATACATTTACAGTCAAGTGTACACAGATACACATAGAGACTATATATACTCACACTCACCCCCCCTTCCCCCCCGCAGCCCCTGTGTAATGACAGCTGAGATTAATTGGTGTCATATAAATACTTGAATAAACTGAAGAGCGAGCTGTGTTATCAGCTGCTTTGGACTCGGTACTCATTTGGCTCGTGAATCATCTTTGTTAATTTTATTTGCTACCAAAATTACACGAGGGAATCCTGTACCCACAAAATTGATAGCGCCCACAAATATCCGCACCATGTTTTCCTTTGACACCAACAGACTTTCCGTTTTGTCAGCTGCTCTCCGCTCCCCTCTGCTAGATGTGCCGTGACTTGATATATCGGGTCTTTTAGCCCCTGCTTTGGCTCAAATCCAAGGCCCATTTGTACAGATGGGGTTTTACGTGGGCCATTTTAGCAAAGCACCCTCCCCATAAAGCCAAAGTGTCTCATCGCTTCATAATTGTGTGATTATGGTCAATTGCTGTAGTTGGGGTGACAGATTCTATTTGAGCCCAACAGATGCTTTTATCATATTTTAGATCCCAATTTGACCTTAATCAAGCGTTACATGTATGAATAAAACGGGGAGCTAATATTTCACTCCCGGGGTGGATCAGGTGTCTTAGAGGAGCTGGTGTGAAGGGGAGACGGTGAGGCTGGGGGTGAAGATGAAACACTCTTGTTAACACAGACCAGTGGCAGTCAGAAGTGAAAGCTGCTGCTGGTGGAAGGATCCTACAGCGAGTGAGGCCCAGCTGGAACTGAGCGAGACAGATAGATGTTGCCACCAAGTGGGAATCACATGACATTACACTTACTGTATAGGAACTTGGGTTTAGATATAGCAAGTTGTTGTCCTATACATTTGACTATATTCTAATTGAAATGTGTCTTTTAAATCACTGTTGTGTTTGTAATTATCTACATGTGTCTATTATCTTTATGTAAAAGTCTCTTGAGTTCTTTGTTGTTTTTCTTCTGTGTGATTTTGGATTTCGGGTCAAACAAATAAACTTCCATCACTCTGTCTGATACAAACAAAACTCCCTGGGTTCTCTGCTCTCTTGTGAGAGAATAATAACTCATACATAAACCAGCTAACGGCCAGCAGTATAGCTGTGTCCCAATTCCACACTACATAATGGTTCTATAAAGATTATGTAGTGCAAAGTCTGTGTTCTCACTCAGTACTCAGTACACAAAGTCATTCTGTTTGATTTCAGAGTGCTTTTGGTAGAAACTGCCGTCACAAAGGAAATGAGGAGGTGCTCGCTGCTGGAAGAAAGATTTTAAAAAGTACAGAAAACAGGAACAACAACAGGAAAAAAGACAAAGAAGGTGTTAGAGAAAGCAAAGCATATTTTTCTGAAGATCTGAGTCCACTGTTTCCTTTTAATTAGTAAAGTATGTCACTATATCGTACGTTATCATTCTTCTGATTCATTCACCAGGGGAACTTTTCTAGGACCAAAGGAACTATTAGGAACAGAAGACGTCACACGGCTGGTGCTGTATGTATGTTAGTCCGACTTCCTGACGAGTCAAAAGGAGACAGAGACACAGAGAGCGTGAGTGAACAGAAGGAGAGAAACAGAACACTAATTTCAGTCAGACAATAAAGCAGAGAAAAGTCACCATCAAACAGTTGGACTGATACGTTTTCACTCTCCCTTTTCCATCCATGCATGTCTCCTTCACATCCCTCCATTACCTCCATTAAATGTCATTGTCATGCCAAAGTAAATACACAGAACAACATATGTCTCAGACAGTGTTTTCTTTTTTATCTGTAATATCATCTAATTAGCCTGCTCTGCCGTGAAAACACACACAGGAATGTGTAAATGGAGCTTTTAGTTCCTTAAGCTACTTAAAATGTGGAAGTGTTAGTTCATACTACCGTACACACAGTTTATCATTAGTGTGTAGGATGGGACTGGGACAGTTCATACTACCGTACACACAGTTTATCATTAGTGTGTAGGATGGGACTGGGACAGTTCATACTACCGTACACACAGTTTATCATTAGTGTGTAGGATGGGACTGGGACAGTTCATACTACCGTACATACAGTTTATCATTAGTGTGTAGGATGGGACTGGGACAGTTCATACTACCGTACACACAGTTTATCATTAGTGTGTAGGATGGGACTGGGACACGGCTTCAGGTGGACCTGTTCATAGAACCAGGCCATTCTTAACATTCAAAGCCTGGGCTGGTAGGAGTGTAGCACAGAGGAGTGGGAGAAAAAATAGCACCCCTGCAAAGTTCTCTGTTGATTCTCAGCTGGCAGTACGTTAAGTATTTACTCAGGGTGTGTTTGGGCACACTGTCACAAGAGCGGTGGTTTAATTTTCCATTTTCAGGCTGAACATTAGTGCCTTTCCATTTTAAGCCTAATTCTGATCGCTCAGTCTGGATGATAAAAGAAAGAACTGGAAGTCTCATTTAAATGGGTTTCAGTCGAGGCCTCGGGCTGAAAATCACAAACATTTTTAAAAGGATGCATAGCGCAGTCACCTATTGCACAGACCACACTGAGCACATTTTGATGTGGCAAAGCAGTGACACAAATAACACAAGTGTTTTCTGGATTGTCAAATGTTCTCTTTTTTGGCTGTGACAAAAAAAACCCCATCTCCCATTGTTTGTAGAGGCTCAAAGGATTAAACAAAGTCAACAATGATAGAGAGGCAGTGATCTTTTGAAGTATTTACATTTGTGTTTTTTTGCTTCTCCTCCTCCTCCCTGAAGGCGTGCGTCTATATTTTTCCTATCGCAGGCTTCAGTCTCAGAGTTTGTCTTCGCTCCGCTTAGGTAAATGGCGGCCTCGGCGACAGACAGGTGCTCTCCATCTTGTAAACCCGGAGGGGTTTTGGCACAAGACAAATGGTTGTGGGAGCGTCACCCCGCCCCGTTCCACCTGGCTCATCTATGGTGTTGCAGTGATGTGGCGTCATGGGATTTGTAGTCTCACCACGATTCCCAGTCCGCCCCGAGCAAGCAGCAACTCATCACTCACCACAAAACAGCTCTGAGACACCGCAGCTGAAGTAGACAAGTTTATTAATGATAATAATGAGGATGATGAGGATGATGATAATATTAATAATTAGTCATAATTATAATAACGTTAATGTCATAATAAATAGAACTCTTCATCTGAAGCACATAAAGAGAAGCATACAGAAAGAGAAAAATCAAAAACACAAAGTTCAGAGTACAGAGCCAGAGGAGGGGGCAGGGACTTCTAGAGACATTTTTTTAACCTTTCAATATATCCATTTAATTTTTTAACATTTTTAAACTTTATTTAACTGGAACATTTACAAAAAGGAGAAAGAGATAGATTTTAAAAAATCCTTATAAATAAATTTTGTCATTATTAGAACAAAATACAAGATTTTGGGGAGTCAGAGGATGTAGTTCTTTTTTTTTTTTTTCTTTTTCCCCCTGAAAGGACAGCTGGGGGAGGGGCGAGGGGTAAGGAAGGGTGAGGGTTATTATGTACAGAACACCAGGAATACAAAAGGGGCCAGTCGACTCACATACTAGAAGGCTAGGTAGGGGGAGGGGGTTGGGGTGGTGGAGAGAGGGCGCAGTATGGGGCAGATATGTCAGGGCGAGGGGGGAGGCGGGGGGAACTCTGAGGGGACATCCTGCTAGTGTCACAGCTCAAGCAGTTGTGCTCAGGAAGATCAGGATCAGTTCATTATACTGAAGGCATCTGAAGGAAGGAAGGGAGGGTTGCTTTAACCCCACCCCCACTCCAACCCCCTGCTGAGGTGCAGGCTGGAGGTTTAGATAGGCAAACATTTTCGTTAAGGCAGAGCTTCTCTGGACGCAGAAATAAACTCACCGCTTGAGTTAAAACAGCGTGTCAACGAGCAGAGAGGAACATCCACAGCTTTGTGAGAACGCAAGTCAAAACTACTAGAAAGGAGGAGAAGCACCTAAATCCATACCTGACCACTGATGCTAGTTCGGCTACTAACATGGAAGACCAGCCAGACTAACTAGTTAGATTAGGTAAATGAATGTTCCACCAATAGATATGTTTTATATTGACAGATAGATGAAAAGATAATGCCCACAGAAAATTCTAACGCAATAAAATATCACTGGTGTTTTCCACGGATTATTTTGCCAAAATCAACCTCAGCTTCTATGAGGCTTAGTGAAAGAAGGACCACCCAAACCTAACAAGCTTATCTTTGTTTTACTCTTCATGAGGATATATAGTACAGATATATAGAACAGGAGCTAACGTGGAGGTCGAGCAGGACTTTGGCCAAACTATGAATTACTGCAGCTTTAATGGAGCCACACTGCATTCTTAGACACTAAGTGTTTTAGGAATAGGAATGCTGCTTTCTTGTCGGTTTGTTCTTGCTCATTAAAAGTTCCCGACATGTTACGTGTTTTAGATAATAAAGTAAAAAGCCAAATAAGTGTGCTTTCCAAACAAACACTGAAGAGATAGTGATGAACTGATGTGCCTAACTTAGTATTTTATGTTCTGTCTTGCAAGAAAACTAGCTTCAAGCTAACTTTAGGAAAGAGTGACAATGGCAACGCGGTCCCTTACTGTTACCAATAAAAGCAATGAGAAATAATGAGACTTCTTTGTAAATATTGCTGTGGTATAAAGTAGAAATAACAATAACTGAAAATGTGTTGCCAAATCTTTGAGAGTCAACCGTTGACTTCCAGTTTGAAAAAACTTTTCACAAGATAAAACAGCATATATAATATATAATACATGACATGCATGTCTACATCCCATAGAAATGCTACATACTGACTTAATAAACAATGAAGGGCTCAGTCATAACAAAGAGATCCCATGAAAAGCCAAGACAAACAATGAACATACGTACTAAGTATTGTGTGCATATCAAAGCCTGGTGCGTCTTATTCCTCTGCTCCATAGATCTCCATTGTTGACCAAAAACTATTAACAATACATCAATGAGCTGCACTGTTGCACTGTGTGACATGTTTCTTCATCACCATGAACACACACGCTGTGCTTTGTTTTGACTCAATCCCACATATACAGCGTCCTGCTGAAAACAGACCCTAACAAATGCACTATTTACTGCGCTTGGAGCAACGTTTGATTAGACTAACTAGTGTCCAGCTGTAAAGATGAAGCGTTTTTTATGTCCTCATTAGGAACCGATTGGCAGAAGGTACTTAGAGGTGGACACATCGTTGGTTTTGTCTTTTCATGAGATTTGTCGACAAGAGGAAAAGTATAGAATAGTGCCAGTCTTACTCTTTTATGGTTTTATGACGTACTAGGTAACTAGAATGAGTAGATGACAGTGGTGGTGTCTTCCAAAAACATGTGTATCACATGTGACATCATATCTGGTTTTGTTGCAAAGTGCATAGATCATTCAGTGGACACAATCAGATCATGTGATCAAACCTTAATGTGAGTACTCCAAAAAGACAGAATAAGAAAGGTAATGACTGTGGTTCTTTATCTCTGCCAGTTAACTTGACCGTTTCGCTGATTTCTGCCTCCAGAGCAGCTCTGCCTCCCAGGAAGTTCCTGTCAAAGTAAAACTCCAACCTGCTCCTGAGTCGTTTCTGACCCACCACAAGTCTGTAGCGCTGTAAGTAGGCCAGATGAATCATGTGACTCTCAGAAACAAACCTACAGGTATAAAAATGCTAAGCCTGCATATGATTGCTGCATGGGAGAACAAATGACCGACTTTACCCCAATTAGACTTCACAACAGTTAGTTGCCATGATATAGATACTCTTTGTAATATATGAGAAGCTGTCTACAGATGAACAGAGGTCGCGTGGGTAGGAGCCCTGATTCAGAACAAGTTTTTTTTTAACCTGAAATAAGATGAAGTTAATCAAGGAGTGTGAGGTGAGATTTACTGTACAGGATATTAACAGTACACACTGTAGTTTTGTACAGGAAGTCAGGAGCTTAACCGAGTGTAACCTTCTTAGAACAATTCACACAAACCACTACTAACTAAGTAGTGTACCCTGAACTCTCAAACAAAGTTGTGCTTCACCCGAACCTGCTCGCCACTGATAAAAAGTTTCTTTTCAGGGCCAGCAGGTTATTTCCAATATGCAATAAAACCGCCCACCCACCAGGGTCAGCATGAGAACAGCAGTTCATAAACCAAGGCTGCTGCAGAAAGCTGCGAGCTGGGCTTCATCAGCGGGGCTCGTTACATTAGCAGAACAGCGAGCTCTTCCTCAGCGAGTGATGAGCAAATGAATCTGGGTCACGTCAATACACATCCGGGCTCCACCGTCATCACCAAGTCTCGCTGTCTCCTGATCAAAGAGCACTGAGACTGTGTGTTCAAATCATACTTTGGTTCAAGTAAGAAAAGAAAAATCAATATTCATAAACTTTTTATCTGACACCCACAACACCTTGCACTGATTAGCAAGTCTTCCCAGCTCCAATGAAGGGCCACAATTACTGCAAAGGTGATTCTTTTCCTGAAGTGCCTGTTGGGTTAAGGTAGGATGTGATGTTTTGCATTCCATGGGGGTAAAATGTAGTATCATGTGTAATTCTGTATGTGTTGTCAATCTATGAGTATCGTGTGTGTGTGTTCGTGTGTGTGTGTGTGTGTGTGTGTTGGTGTGTGTCTTTGTGTGGTAAAGGGGGGTTTGGGGGGAGATCAGTTCACACTATCACCATCACACTTTCAATCATATAACACATGATCACATGTTACAGTAAATATCAGGGACATATTTAGCTGGAGGGGGAGGGTCTGATATCTATGTTCGGGGGCCAGAGGCTTTCCTGCCCACCCCCTCTACTCCCTGACATCACCACAGCCCATATAATAGATATGTATATATATTTATATACAGAAAAAGAATACATACTTATTGGACACTCTAGACATTAATGTACATTCAAAGAACTGAACCAACATTCTTGTTTAAACACGTTTACAGTGACTCTCCTGATATAAAGAATTAAGGTTTCGCTTCCACCTAATTGAAACTTTTTTTCCTCTTTAAAAGTTTTCGGTGCTGCAAAAAAACAAACAAGAAAACAAAAAAACACACAAATAAATATTCTCAGAACATTGACAAAAAAATTGACATATTTCAGCCCTCGTTCCTTGTTACCATTGGATGGGCACTACTGTATTTCTATAATGTTTTATCTAGCGACATAGTCTATATGCCTCAGGCTTGTGTTTTGGTTATGCACCTGCTGATGTAGTACAATGGGATTATTAGACTATAATTCAATTTGTTACATGGACGTTGATGAGTTATTCTCGTCAGGTGGAAACGTGCATCCTTGGTAGTTGTACGCACCTTATCATCGCGTTGGTCTGATAGTTTGTCCGTCGGTGCAGAGTGACACAAAGGCTTGGGCTCGGAGTCTGGCAGGTGAGTAAAGTTGGCGACTTCTGCGCCATTTTGTTTAACTAGTCCATAGTCATTGACCTCTGCTGGGGCGTGGAGAGGGGCAGACCGGGGAGGCTTGGCTTTATACTCTCACCGTCCCGCCGTGGCTCACCCCCCCACTCCCCAACGCTGTAAACCAGTGACAATACCCATTGGGGAGGGCGGGGAGGCCCAATGGTGCTGCCAGGAGGAAGTGACATCACGACAGTATCCACGGGGGACGCTGCTAACAGTAGGCGCTGCCGGTCAGTGACACCGCAACAAGGAGGAAGGAGCGACATCACGGGCCCGAAAAGGAAGGAAGTAAGGAAGGAGGTCGGGGAGGTTGGAAGGAAGAAGGCGGAGCAGTGAGACCAGGAGGCTGACCTTTGACTCCACCCACAGGAAGTACAGCATAGAAAGTGCTTCTGCCTGGATGCCGAGCTCTCCCTGCCACCTTTCTGTTTATGTTTTTGTTATCACATCCTCGGCGACAGAGCAGTGTGCCATAGAGAGGAGCGGGGGCTCCTCCCTCCTCCTTCCTGCATATCACAGAATCAGCATCAAGGGCCAACTATTCATCTCCCTTACCAAAAAACATAAAAACAGATTTGTACATATATACTGCTTTATACACACTTTTTACCATTGTAAATCACAAAAGTATAGAAAAATAAAATGTTTTATAATAACGGGACACTTTTCATTCTCTCTCTGTCTTTTTCTACCCAGCAAAAAGGTGGTCCCTGGTGGAAACTGGCTCACTCCATCTGTCAAGTTTGTGGCTGGTTTGACACCGCTGCCGCGGCGCCACTTTGTACGCCTCCCGTCTTCCCTCGCCAGCCTCAGTAGAGGGACTCCTTCTCGTCTTCTTCTTGTGTTATTTTCTTAAAGCTAGTTCTCCTCCCTTCGTTGTTTTCATCTGTGATGTCCATCAATACTGAGTACAGCTCTTCCTTTTGTATTTACTGGAAACAGGGGAGAAAAGTGGGGAGACTGGTAAATATGCAGAAGGTTATATTTCTGATAGGCATACATAATGAGAGGTGCTAAGTCAAAGTTTATTCCTTTCCAAACAAGTTTTTAGGAGTGAGGATCTTGTCACAGAAAGTAAAGACTAGAGAATAGTTCTTTGAAAGAAAAAAAGAGTAAACATGTGGGATAATGTATGGAATAAACAGCACAGACTTTCTTTAAATTCCCCCTGCCCCGACATTTTTCCCATCTACGTGATGTAGCTACACCGTTACAAGGAGGAAAAGTTCACAACGTAAGGCTAAGACACACCGCCAGTCAAAACAGCTGAAGGGAAACAACGCTTAAAAACTCAACTGCAAAAAGTTTGAGAGCAGAGAGACAACAGCTTCATTCACTTTTCATCTCTTCTTGTAACACTGCATAAAAGAAGCGGGAGCAGAGGCCTTGCGCCTGCCAAAACTAGTGCTACTGCTCTCCCCAGAATAAAGATCAGAGTGCGCTGTAATCATTCAAGTGGAGATCGGCAGTTTGGCAGTGCAAAGTGAAAAGTCTCAGTGTAATGGGGCTAGATGGAAACAGAGGAGAGAGGGTGGGGTGTGTGGGTGTTGGGGGCAGGCAAGAGAAGGCAAGCGTCCCAGGACCCTCGTCATGACAGATGCTCGCTAATTCGGAGTGATCTTCAGCAGCTCCATGGAGCTTCTGACAAAAAAAATAAATAAAGGAATGAAAGGAGACGAGGCTTTAATTTGGAAATGCCTTTGTAGTGTGTTACCCCCCCGTTCCCCCGCCCACACCCCCACTTCCAATCCAGAGAGACAAACAGTCAAACAAGTGGCGTGTCCTATCAGCGTCCACCCTGCCTCCCTTTCTATCTGTCTCTTCCCATGGAGGAGCAGGCCTCAGCCTCACCACCTCCCCTCTCTGTTCTATACCTTAGATTTACTGAGCGCTCACTAGGGACCCACCATACAAAAATATCCACATGCAGTCTTATAGCTCAGCAGGGAGGGAGCACAATAGCGCAAGAGCTACATATAGTCCTCACTGACAGGCAGCCTAGAACTGGAAGAGACAAACATATTAATCACCCACGGACGTGAAGGATTCAGGGGAGGGTTAGTTCAGGTATTAGAGCTTGTGCTTCTTTCAGTCATAGTTTGTTAAAACAGGTCTACCGTTAGCACTTAAAGCTTGAGCCCATTAAATGGTTGGTTCACCCATGTTTACTTGGGCCTAGTAATGTTTAGCCACATTGGTCACGCAGTCACTTCAGCATGTTGTTTTCATGTTAGCCAATTTCTGTTTGGATTGCAGTACACAGAGTTACATATCCATCTCGTCAATGTCATTTCGCTGCTGCTTAAGAATAGTTTGATTGACTATGTTCATGCCATTTCTTTCATTTCATCCACGCTCAGCGCCACTTTTATTGTCATTATTTTTCATGGATGTAGCTAGATAACTTGCTAGCTATGTAGTAAGATGGTGACCTCATTCTTAATCCTGCCAACAAAGCTCTGATTGTTCAATTCCAACAATGAGCACAACAACACCAGACCTATTCGAATTGCCAAAAGAATAGTGATGCATACCGTGAATTAGATTTTGGGCCTGAGTGCATATAGAGTTTTCTTTCTGACTGGAAAGCACTGGCAGGGCGTTGCTGGGAGCAGTGGGATGTCTCTATGAGCATGAACTGGAGGATGGTTGCCCCCACAGTTTGCACGGATGAGCTCAATGTGGTGCTGTCAACGTCTGACAGTCGTAGACTAAAGTGGGTTCATGACACAATTTGTAGAAAACAACAACATGGTGAAGATCGTCACCTCGTCAATTGTCCGGCCGATCTGCTCACTCCTCCCATAAATGGGTTATTTTGTCTCTGCTGTGATAGTTTCTGCCTGATGCATCATAATTAAAGCTCCTGATAGACAAACATGCTCAGAATAAGCTTCTCCTCCATTTCCCTGCTTGCCAGGGAGAAGAGTCCCCCCCCCGCCCCCCAATATATGATTGGTTGCATGAAAATCTCTGAGCTTTTCCAAAAAGTTTGAAATAAAAGCGCTTGGAGCAGCTGCCAAAATAACGGCAGAGAGCTGTGAAAAGGGCTGCACGCGGCTGCATACGCTCTCTCATTGGGAACAATTGACACGCAAAAAAAGACACGCTGGTGCTCAGAAAAAAAGCTATGTGGACACATACTACAAATGAATACAATACAAGCACATAAATACACTATTTGACAACTCATACAAGGCACACTGCAAGTATGGAAAATATAAAATCACTGTTCAGCCCTTTGGAGTTACAGGACAACAAAACTTAAAGTAAAAGTAACGACAATATTTCCAGGAATAAAAATCTACGTTTGTTCTGTATGACATGCCGTGCTTCTGTAGTTGCTTGTGTTTCTTTGTGCATGTCATGGGGAATATTTCTTTTAAAAAAAAGGGGGTTTTCGTAACGTGAGGTATGAGTTGTCAAAGAGGAAAAGACCTTTTCTTCACTTGTTGGTGTTTCTTTAAGTCACTGAGCTGTCTAGGGCACCACAGAGAGTTCCTATTTGCAAGTATCTGTATGGCCAGAAACCACCAGGGTTATCTGAGTAAATGTTTTAAGAGAGAAACAAGGCACACACAGACAAAAGAAAAAACTACATCCAAAATCAGATTATGATGGATAACCCTTTGTCAACACAGCAACAACAACATCCATGTGTGAAGGCAGACATGATGTTCTTATAACTGCTTTATTCTGACACTCAAAACAATCAGAGATTACTTATATGTCACATATTGACAACAAAAATAATTCATGAATAAAGAAAAAAGTCATAATAGTATACTTTTACCTATGAAATGAATCCAAAAGAAAATTACTTTACACCTGTCAGACAATATATTCTCATTATAGAAATTACATACAGTTCAGAACAAGTTCAGCTGAATTGAAAATACACAGATAACCCCACTTCATATAGGAATACATATAAAACAGTTACTCGGAGATTTGCGATATAGTGTGTGTATATACATTTAAATGTATTTACAAGTACTGTAACTTTTTTGCTTGGTTCTCTTTTGTACAAATCTTTTGGGTGGATTAAATGCACCTGCCAGCTTATCAGGGCTTAGTGAATAGTTGTATTAAATATAAATGATGGATAAAGAGTGTTTTCTGCTGATATGTAGACATATCTCAATACTATTTTTAATAAGTATGAAAAAAATGTTTGGATCAAATAGAGGTCTGGTTGCATATTAAGCTGGTTATGGAATACAACAAAAGCAGACTAAACCAAAAAATATCAAAGTTTTTGTTTTATAAATCCACATTTAAATTACACTTGACTTATTGTAAGCATAATCAAACGGCTCAGACCTCTACAATACTGACTACCAGAGTTATTTACATGTTATGTCTTTAACATTTAAGCCTTGATAAGCTGACACTGAAACTGTTAAACAATGCTAATTTGAACTTTTTCTGTAAACTGTAGACAAACCCGTGCAGACTGAATTTCAGGTGACAATACTCAAACCTGCCCCTGTAATAACATGACAGTAGGAAAAGAATGTCAGAAAAGGTCTATAAATGGATCCTCATGGTGAGATATTGACTGGGATAACATACTATGTGCAAGCACACACATCACATTTTCTTTTTATTTTGTTGATGTCTACGGTGAGCATATGACCATCAGGTCTTTATCATTATTATAACTTGGGATTTAGGGAGAGGGTGTGATCAACACTCATGAAAATGAATAAAGGCCGTTGGCCGTCTTTATGTGATGCAGAGACTGGCCGCTAAAGGATCAGAGTCCCTTGCATGTTCAACCATTAGTATACTATTGATTTATGGGGGAAAACTGAAGCTTTATGAACTATCTTATGCTCATAGCTGGAGGATCTAACACAAAGGACTGTTGTTCCTGGTGAACTGTGCAGTGTGGCACCATCAAAGCTGAGCAGCACAGTTGAAGTTGGGTGTTAAAGACACTTGTGCCACTCAACTGTTCAAACCACATCCACAATGCATAATCATGAAACTGTTTTTGTGCTGTTTTTGTTTGCTTGTTCATTTTTTGCACATGAATTTGTATTTCGCCCTTTGAAATAATCCAAATCATTTATTAAATAACACTGACTGATGTGTGACATCTCTTCACAGTATTATATATTCTTAATTTTAAATAACATGCCGTCTATTTTAAGAACAAATTCTAAATTTAAGACAAATGAGTAATTTAATAGGTAATAGATTCAAATTGCAATTCAAATTAGTTTGATGAATGCTTGATGATTTAAATTAACTGATTGTAGTTTTTCACTGTTGAAAAGGAAAAGCTGGTTAAAGTTAATCATTTTTCTTGCCACTGATGTATATGAGGTTAAGCTGAGTTGAGCTGTGCTGATGTTATTACAGGGACAGGGAGTGAAGTCAGGTAAAACTGTTTAGCTTACTTCAAACTACAGTATGTTAGCAAACTGCATTCACTTCCTCTTTCTCTCTACTCCCCCTCATACACACACAAAAACGCACACACACACTCACATTCTAATGCATATATATATATATATAGCACATAGGCACACACATTCAGATCAGAAAACAAAAAAATCTAGCTTACTAATAGTGGTCACTAGCTGAAGAGCCACACATGTTGTCTGGTGCAGAGTTTATACGAGAAACTCCTACAAACCAGCTCTCCTGTTTGAAAATGGTAAAAATAATATTTAAAGTTTGTTTTGAGTCATATAAAAACCCCAAATGGTGCATACGTACTAGCATATAAAAGGAAGAACAATGTTTGTGTACCCACATAAAGATTTTCTTTGACTCATAATGGGTTCATTTTCTTTTTTGATATACAACATTACTCTATATCATTTTAACATCTTGACTAAACATAACTAGCTTTATATGATACTTTTATAAATATGTAACATCTCGGAAAGTATTGAAAAACAAACAAAAAAACCCCAAAACAAATAAAGTGCAACAAACAGATTTTTTTTCTTTTGAGACCACAAACACTTTTGTGAGTACATATAAATTAAATATTATTGGCAATAGCTTTGAGTTATATTTCCATAGCTGCACTGAAATCTTGACAGCTAGCAGTAGCTACACAGAGATTTTCTTTTCAATCCACCTCACGTAGCACAGAGTTGGAATAGAAGCCAATGCAACCACTGTATGTCAACTAAGAGGCGAGCACTGCTGCACTCGACACACATTTACATTGTGTCTCCTAACTCCTGGGTGCTTTTATATAATATCTTACTGTACTTGTGTGTGGATACAGTTGAAAATGTTTTATACAGTATATGTCTACATATATATATAGTACAGTCGCTTTAATAAAGAACGGTACAGACTTATTTTGTCATCCTCACTTGGGGTCTCTGCTTCAACAAAAATCATAAATCAGCTCTTCTAGAAAGCTGTGTTGCAAAGAGGACAAACCTGCTGGTTGTGTTAGAAATGAAACTATCCTGCCTGCTGAGAAGTGAATAGCACTGTATTCTAGTTTGTGAGTTTCAGTTAGCTTATCCTGAGGTAAAACATTTTGTGCAATGCTTAAAAAAGATACCGGTAACTCGTAGCAATACAGCCCTCTGTCAGGTTCGCCCCACCTCAGTGCTGTGTCATTACTGTGTGTCTGTGGTTCCACGTGGAAAATGTTTGGTGTTACAGTGCACCTTGAGTGCAGTTTTTTCTGCCAAGGTGTATTAGTTAGAGGATACGCAACCTTGTCTGCTGCCAACTAAGTTCATATGCAACTATTTGCATTTTGCCTTTACATTTTGGGGAAATGTACACTGTGGACAAACAAACCTCTGCACGCTGCAATGCCAATCCTGTCCTCAAATTGCTTAATATGTTCAACCAACAATCAAAAACCAGAGACAGAGGGAAGCTGGAGCCAGAAACGTTTGAGCATTTTCCTGCTTGTCTTTTCAAAAAGTAACTAATGGCACTGACCCAGAACTAAAGTCTTATATAAAGTCCCATTTACAAGCTTTTCTCTCGACTGAGACTGTAGATGACTTTTGATGTTTCAAACTACTGTGTTATATTGCCACTCCTGCTCCTCCATATTTATTTCTATGTATATGTGTAAGCCTACTCTTATAATGCATTCCAATAGAACATCACAATAAGAGCTAGAAAATGTACCAAAGAGCTCTACGAACATTAAACAGAATTTGCTGTATTTGTGTCAACTTTTTAAAATAGATTATTTGTATTTGTACAGTATCTTTTAACTTAAGACGGTACCCCTCCTCCTAATAACGAGTAAGCTCTAATGTTGAGTAAAATTGGTGAACTATTCAGCCTATGAAACTTCATTCATTCTGGAGGAGCTTTTGATAAAAACGTCTGATAGCAACAACGTCTGATAAAAACGACGACAATGATGTAATCGGCCTGTCTACACATTTTCAGAAAGCCTGTGTTACCAACTGGGGGAGTGGAGTTTACTGAGCAGGTCCATTGAAAGAAGAGTACCCCTTAGAGTAAAGTCATTTTAGCCAGCTGGGAGCACATGGCTCATTTGGTCTGTGTACACTTGCAATTGGTCCTGGGAAGTATTAAAAATATTACAGCCAACTAAAAGCATGAGACATGATGGGAACTCAGGCTGCTGGTGGAAAAGGCAAGCGCTCATCCCTCATGTTTACCTTTGGTGAGATTCGTATGAAACGCTACACAGCTGTCTCTGAACGCAACCCAGGCAGCATCACATTTCCCCCTAAAACATAACCGCCAGTGCAGAACAGTTGCATATAAACGCACAATAAATTGCAGGAGACTGGGCTGGAGTATGAGCATTGTGAGTCCAAGACAGAAATCTGACCCTTTACTCTGCATGCTGTCATACCACATAGTACAGCTTGTAAGGCTCCACTGCAAGTGCACAACAGTAGGACACTCCAACGTTTAAAGAAAAAGCAATCGGAGCAGTGCCGTCTATGAACTAAGAATTACCAAGGCATGTTAGTCAGCGTGTGGACTGAGCTCTTTATTTCTAAAGATGGAAGATAGAGGTCAGAAAAGTTCTCAACTGGGGTGGATCAATGATCAGTGTCAGCCTGATCACACTTGGTGCGTTTTGCCATTTGTGGTGTAAATATCAGAAAAATGCCTCAGTATATTCTTAGTCAGATGACAGCAGCTGCATACACACACCTCTGAGCATGCATCATGCGTGCTGCAGTAGGCTCACATTGGTTATGGTGACACAGCACCCATATACAGCAATCAAGATAATGCACATGTGCATAAAACTTTCCAAAAGAAAACCAAAAGCACAAAATGAATACAAAACAAGAGCAGACCAATGATGACATCAAATAGGTTGTTGTAGAAATATCGGCTTGAGAGGGTGTCAGGGGAGGGGCTCAGCATGGGGACCTGGAAGCTTTTAGTTTGATTTAGCTCTCCACCAAGGACCGGGTGTTCGCTTGTTTTGTATTTGTCTTTTTTTTTTTTTTTTAGATAGTTTTTTTTGTTTGTTTGTTGGGGTAATGTCTCTGTCTTTTCTCGCTTTTTTTCTTTCTTTTAGTACGGAGTGAAGCGACTGTACCCTCCTCTGTATAGGCTAGCCTGCAACATCAAAGATGAAAAAGTACCAATCAGTATTCAGGTGACAGCTTTAGTCGGTTTCTCTTTCTCCACAAATTTCCTTCCTTTTTCCATGCAAGTTATTTATATAGGTTTTCACATGGGAGAAGCAGTTTCCATATGGGAATGATTATGAGGCGGATTGATAGCTTGATATGTTTAAGACAATAATGGGAGTGTGTGTTAGGAACAGGGTCATCGGGAGTTAAGGTGGATTGGTGGACTTGGAGCTTAATTGGTGCAGTAGATTCACTCTATGGAGTCATAGCAAAAAGAGCACTTTCTTTGAAAGAAATCATAGAAACACTGGGCCTGGCTTAAGTACTTTTCTTTAATTAATTACATTAAGCAATAAATTCAGAAATATTGTGTTTAGCGCTTTTTTTTTTTTTACTTAACGAAAACCATTCAGGCTGTAACAATGTCAGAGATTGAACCAAAGCGGAATAAGTTCAGAGAGGTTTAATCACAGCTCCTTTCAAGTCTAGCAGAGGTCTCTGCACCTTTCTGGAGGAGCAAACCACCACAGGATATTAGCCCTTAGATTTAGCACCATGCTCAAGATATCTAGGGCAGACGCACACATAAAGCATGCATGTGGGCCTATGCATGCACACCTACACCTGCACATGCACACACACACACACACACACACACACACACACACACACACACACACACACACAGTCCCTCCTCTCATCTTCCGGTGGCTCTGCCATAATTAGGAATTCAGACAAACTCCAAAGGCTACTGAATGTCTTCAAAGGCTAATTTTGCCTAATGTCGGGGAGCCCTCTTGCTTGAACAAAACTTTCATACATATGAGAAGCTTCTGTGTGCTGAAAATGAGTAAAGAGAATTTCCAACCTCAGAGGAACTAATTATTGTATAGCTTTTAAATGCAAAAATGACTCCCCTCTGCTGGAGAACCATTAATCAAATATGATTAAAGAATTAGGAACCAAACCGGTCTTTTCTCTTTAGCTCACGAGTTTATTCGATGTTGGCCTCAGCACAGCTCATCTCCCAATAGCCTCGCCATTTGTTCTACACCACATGAACACACACACACACACACACACACACACACACACACACCCTCTCGAGCCCGTGTTAGCTCCCTGAGCTCCCAACACACACAACATTAGCTCTGATATTTTTAGTGGCCAAATCTTGTTTTCTACTTTCATCGAGAGGACGAACAAAGTGTCAGAAATGGAAGGAAATTTGGAGGAAAAAGAAGAAAGAATAAAAAACATTCAAGCACATTTTTAATTAAGTAAATGAAGAGGAAAAAGAAATGTCTTAATTAATGAAAGCTTTTAGCTAGCAGCTGCACCGGGGAACTGTACGCTTTGTTTTATGTTGTTGAAAAATCGCATGCATGCCGGAATGGTAAATTTGAATCATTTCTCAAGCACAGAGCATGCCTCCGATCAAGCTTGTGGGCAGGAGGGGAGGGCGAGGCAACTCCCTCCCTCTGTCTTACTCTTTCTTTTATGTCCCTCGGCACACTGCTGCATGCGTTTGATGGTCCTTAATCTCTAGGTTTGGTCTGTGAGCCCGGTCCCGTCCCCTCATCATAAAACAAAACCAAAGAGAAACTCTCTCTGTTTCAAAAAAGATGCTCTTTTATTTATCATCACTTTTCATCTTTGATGTTACAGTAGCTGCAAAAGCTAGCTAAAAACAGACATTAACAGTTCAAGTGCATCCCTTCAAGTTTGGTTCGGCTGAATGGGAAAACAAAAATTGAAGATGAGCCAACTCGCTCTGCAGCGAGCTGTGTGATCTACAATGAACAGAAAGCTCAGAAATGTAGTTGTTATATAAGATGCAAAGTTTTTGTTAAAATAACACACAGTAAGTAATTGAAGTAATCACTCATTCTCAGTTCAGGAGGAACTTGTGTCAAATTAATATTGCATGAGGTGAGCTTGAGTGGTGTAACATACATTTGTTGCACTAAATGTCTGAGCCAATTTCCACATGCCAGGGTTTTACAGTACTGTTCAGCTCCACTAGGGCGTGCCAGATAGCATGACAAACACTAAATCAATTGATGAATTAATACAGTAATAAAAACCAGTGACCACTGCAGCCTCTGGTCTTTATTTTTTGGAGTGTGAGTCGTGTGTGTGCTGGCTCGTGTTGTGGTCTTTCAGACAGGGTGCAGACAGAACCGGGCGGCGCTTTCAGAGACTTACCATAGTCCCCACACTGTATGTGGCAGCAGGGCCAATTGTGTGGTGGTAGGGGTCTGCTGTTGCATAGACTCTGCCGTAGCTGCACAACAGGAGGCACAGAAAACACGGTCATTGATCTATCATTGACGAGGAGAGCAGAACATTTATGCATGCTTGTTTAATGCTCAACCCCTCAAGTCAACTCTTTCAAGTCTCTAACACAATCAATTATTTCTCTCTTCGGCCTCCTGGGCTTCCTACATTATACAAGGTGGTTCAAAAAGGGGAGTTCAAAGGTTGGTGAATTATACTTGTCTTTTCATTGTCATCTTGATTAGGTGGATGGAATAGATAATGAGCACACAGAGAGGGAGACAGAGAGAAAGGAAGCTGCAGAGAAGGAAACACACTTGGTGCTGGAGGGCTTGGTCTCTCACCCTGTTCTTGTTTACCCAGGCTGCACACTGGGCTCACGCCCCTGTCTTTTCATTGTTGCTGGTTTGGAACTAATCCTTCCAATTTCCTTCTGAGACAGGACAAGATGTGTCTGCCTTATTTATTTATTTATTTATTCGACTTCACATATTCCTATATTTACTTTCCTTTTTTTTTTTCAATGCTTGCTTGCAAATGAGGGTCTGCACAGAGCAGATAAGGCACACCCAGCCAAGGACTGAGGGCACCAAATCAACCAGGAATAAAAAAAAAAGTGGAGAGGGGAAGAAATTCTCCTAAAGGAGACAACAAGACATACAGCGCTCATGCCTTTCGCATGAGCTACATTGAGTTATATAAGGTCTAAATATGGCTCGGCCCGTTTAGGTCCAGCAGCACCCAAGGTCAGTGAGCAGGACGTGAAATCAGAAAGGCTGTCTCGGCTCCTTGGGGAGGAGGCCGGTGCCATGAGATGGTCAGGGGAAGTCTCCGTGGTCCTCTTATCTTCAGTGAACACCGAACCCCACAGGCCCTCTAAGGCTAATATATCTACAAAATGACTCTCACAAGAGTGGCACTGCTGACGACCGGCAGGTCAAACCACCCTGAGCAATGTCATAGAGCCTCAACAGAGCTGACTGGAAGCCAGCAGGGTCTCTGCGATGTGACTGGCTCCTCACAAGGCCTCTTTGATACATCAGACTCACTGGTGTGAACTCTGTTTAGTTACTTAAAGGGCTTTGGTAATGCAGCCTGTGAGCACTGTAGGCTTTTCAGATAATAAATGTTTCATATTTTGCAGGAGTTTCACACGCCTTTTACAGTCCCGGTGACCTCTTTTTATGATTGGCTGCCTGCTCCACAGTTAAGTCTGATAAGGTATTGCTGAGACAATACCGACAAACTCCTATTGATCCAATGGGCATGACCGCTTATTCAAAAGGAAACAAACAGACAAAGAAAAACAAACAACTTGGGGGCGAATTACATTAAATCTGAGGGAAAAGTATAGGCAAGAGAAACAGGAATTAAATCACTCTGAAAGAAAAAAAGCTGCTGTCCAATTTCTGCTCTCGCCGAGCACGGCTGCTCATAATTCGAGCCGCGGCGAGGCCTGATAAATCTTACATTATCGATATGATCTTCAGGCTCTCAGGCAGGGTGTACGTTATCACAAGTGACATGCTCAATCCTTCCCAGATTAGATTCCCAAACCAGCCCACATCCCGGCTGACAACGGCTTTCAGGGGCCGAAATGAATCAGCGACACCGCCTCAAACGGAGCACACCTGAACCAGAGTGACATCATTCAGAAATGATAGAGTTCCTGCCGGTCCTCTCTCTCTCTCTCTCTCTCTCTCTCTCTCTCTCTCGCTCTCTGTCTCCCCACCTCCCTTCCACAGACCTGAGGCCATTCATAAACACCGCAGTGATATACCCACTCTCCCATCACAAGCAGAGAGTCAAGGCATATATCACTGCTTTTCTCATCGAGTCCAACAAGGTTAGTCTTTTTTTGTCCTCTTTAGCTCCAAGCTAGAAAGAATACTTTGCCTAATAGATAACGGGAGAGGAAGGAAAAAAAGCCTTAAGAAAGCTCAAATAACCTACATAGAATATTGAAAATATAGGAAATGCTGGTGAAGCAGCCCCCATTCATCACATCCATTCTCCATCTACGATCGGCCTGTAAATGTGTTGTGTTTGGTTAGGAAAACGCTGTAATTGCTTTAAACAAAAATCCACCCTTTGCTACTTCTACATTGTTAGGTCTCATTCTGAGATGTTTACTGCATTCCAAGGCTTATTTTGTGATGAAGTGCGTTTTGTGGTATTCTCATTTTCCTTCAATCTTCTTCATCTATTTCTACTTCGGTTGGTAATTTTCTCCTTTAGAGAGCCGGCAGGATCAACTTGTTGCTTTAAATCGAAGTTCACATTAACAAAGATAGCTTGTCGGGTATAGTATAGACATGTCTTTCTTTTTACTCTCAACCCGACGTGTGTTTTAGCAGCACTACTGCTGATGGGGAAACAATGCAGTCCCTGACAGCTCTACGAAGTATTTCTCTGTGTTTCTTCAGCACATGCAAAATAGTTGCTTAAGAAAGAGGCTCTTGCTCATGCTGTTTTGATTTTTTAAAAAAAAAGTTCTGTTCTATGACATTGCATTTGAGCTGTGCTGGAACTCTTGACATGAATGAAACATGCCACGAACAACACTTAACTCTACGTACGTCTTTCAGGGTGGAACTTACCTTTAAGACCACTGTAGTTACATAATGATTCGTATATTGATTTTTGGGATTGTTGGAGCACGCATTTATACATTCAGTCGTCTTTGTGCCACTGAATGGTACATGGAGATTAATGTCTTTCTCTCAATGCAGCACACTCTCTAAAAAGATGACAACTAGATTAGAGTGATTCTCACCTGTCACTGTAAGCAGCGGTGGTGGTGGGCTGGGCAAATCTGTATGCTGCATAGCCACCCTGCAAAAATACCACAGTGTTAATCAATGATTAAACTCAACCTGCACAGGGAAAGGTTAGATTTCAGAGACACAAGGAAACAACAATATAGACATAGAGCTTTAAATTGCCATAATAGTTAAATGTCACTGCACAGTATTTGGATCATCAGCCCACATTCCCCAGCTGCAGGCTCCCTTTCAAACACCAGAGGGTGCTGTTTGATATATGGTGTATTAAGCAAGTGGTGGTAACGGGGTAATGAATGATGTTCTGAGGGGCAGCATCTTTGGAGGGAGCGAGTCACTGTTACACTAGAGGCTCATCTGAGTAGCAGCAACAGCATAACAGAGGCCACGTGAGCCAACTCCCTAAATTCAGCCCATTTTTAGATTGAGGAGGTTCTGCTGCTACATAATTGAAGAGCCCCTTTTTCCTTTACACGACCCCCTGGCTCACAAATGAAGAAGCCAGGAGACGGTTGGACCATTGGGGAGTCAGGACTGCTGTATTCATTTGCCAGAGTAGGGAAGGAATTAAAGACCTCATTGTGGAGTGCTGCTATTACTCTCTTTGAAAAATGAAGCTGTTCTCCCACTGTTTTTCTATTAGTGCCAGTGGAGTGTGTGCCCATCTGCGTCCATACGGTGGATAGGTGGCTTTTAATAATGCATGTTTTCATTCATTTTTAAAGTCAAGGGGGAAGACGTCCGATGGAGAGCGGCGCAGAGAGGCACTGGCGTGTTGGTCACGGCTGCGGCTGCACGTGAAATCAGGTCAGGGGCCAAAGCAATTGAATCCCACTCCCCCAATTCTCCTCAAGGGTTTCCAGGGAGACAGGAAGTCATAGCACTTGAGGTAGATGACTTCCTGTGGGACGGCCATGCCTTGGGACTGTGCTGATTACAGCAACAGCCTGAACAAACACGGACCAATAAATCACTCTCCCACATTGTCAAATCCTGCACACAACAGTGCAGCACATTTGTTATTTTGTCGTGCGGAGTGTGTGTTTGAGCATTCATGTATGTGTGCGTTCATGTGTGATTCTACATGAAGGTGCATGCATGCATATGTATTAGCACATGCAGCGTAGATAGTGTATATTTATATGTGTGCATCCAGTTTCCCTTTCTGCGATGTATTAGCAGGTCATTTATTTCCAAAGGAAGCTTCGGCACATCAGCCGGCTGGTTTTGACAGCAGGCCAGTGTCTACTGAATGATTGTTGAGGACACTGAGGGCTAAAGGACAGCTTCCTTTTGGTCACTCGAGACCTTCACGCACACTCAGCCAGTCTGAAGCAGTGCAGTGGCCAGAGCCAAAACTAATGGCAGTCACGCACCAGGGGCTGGCGTGACGGGTTGAGTGATGGACCGACCTGGCCAAGCCTTGGTCAAGGGACATCGGGGTGCAGGACTTAGCTGGAGGTGGCTGAACAAGTGCGAGAGACAACCAGTATCACTCAGAGCACTGCCCAGGTCTCGTCTGTGGCGGTGGATGTCGCTACGATAAAAACCAATGAAATACAGTCCTATCATGTGGGCTGGTGTGTAAGTCATATATCACTGGGGTTCAGCATTCTGTTCCCAGACACTGGTTGTCGTGAAAGTGAGAGGCAATTGTCATTTCTGCTGTGCCCACTGTCATCTTGCTATCTCAGCAGACGGCAGTGGAGGGAAAGAAAAGCCACAGAATCAAAGGGACAAATTACATCCTCCCAAAAACGTTTGGACTAATGTCAAAGTGGGGCAGCGTGGTAATTTCAGCATTATCTCCACAGCGTCCATGCTTTTCTCTGTCAAGGGCGACGTGCAGCAGGGCCAGCCCCTGATGTGACCCCGCCTGCACGGACAGCTCCAGAGGGATGGCTAATCCCTTTATCTGCTGCCGCTTCTCTTATCTCCCACATGGTGATGGCTGGGAGGAACCGTCTCCACTCAGGCCTGCACAGACCCCCTGGGGCAGGCAGGGATATCCCAGCCAAACCCTCCGAGTGTACACAAACACAAACCAGGAGAGAGGAGGAAAGAGGTAGCGAGACGGGGAGGGGGAGGGGGGGAGGGGGGCTGCAGAAGACAAGCCATCTCAAAAGCCCAGACAAATCTAAAGTAAGAAATGACCTAACTTGACACGGGACACTGAGCCCGGGTATGCCTCTTTGCCAAAGACTGAGATCATAGGAATAGAGAAGAGAGAGAGGAGGGAGGAGCTGAGGGGGTTTTAAATTTTGTTGTTGGGTTTCTTGGCACAGCAGACAGAGGCCTAATCGACGCCGGCTTGGCAGCGAGGCTGGGAGAGCGCTGGGGGCTGAGGAGATCACGTTTTTGTCTCCAGGGCTGGGCTTTTTGTCTGCTTTACTTCTGTTTCATCTAACCAGGCAAGAAGAAAAGCCAACTGTACTTACATAGATCTCTGCACCATAGAAGCCATCTTGGTACACCACCCTGTGAAATTAGAGAACAGGAAAGGAGCGTCAGTTGATTCGGTGTACATGCTTCTCTGGTGAATCTCGGCCCTTGATGCTGTTCCTGTTTCAACCATTTGTGGGTCTGTGGGGTCAGCTCTTAGCAGCTTTAGTGTACTGTACAACAAATAATGAATGACACATTAAAGCGAAAAGTGCAACCGCTTCACATCCCCGTCCAATTTTCTGCTCTGGTAAAATTGTTTGTCTTTCCAGTTGCTGCAGTGTTGTCAGGAGGGCTGGCTGTGGTGAGGAGAAGAGGGGAGAACAAAAGAAGGCAGCGGAGGAGCTCCGTTGCATGACTCCGCTATATAAATCAACCAGCTGCCATCAGTAGCAAAGGGCCCTGGAGTGGGAGGGAGGGGAAAGGGGACGTGGGATTTCCAGTCCCGGCTTCAGCGGCGAGTCTCTCTGCAGTAAGACAGATCCTGATCTAATCACAGATAGACAGCTATACTGGGCCCTCGGCCGGCCTCCGTCAGACCTCTCCCACGGCCACACAGACCACTGCTGATAAGAGACGAGCGTGAGGCAGGGCTGCACAAAGCCAGGAGATCAGCATAGGCCCTGGTCACAGTCCAGTGAGATCTGCCCAGTAATACGCTATCTCAGCTCTCTACAGCTCTCCCTGTGGCTTTGTTAGTTCCTCCTTTGTCAACAGACAGCGTTCAAGTATAAAGATGGGCAGAGTTAGGGCATGCACATACCTAGATACCAACAATAATTTCACTCCCCAAAGACCCCTCAGAGAGGAATAAAAAGGTAAATGGACTGCAACACCTGATATGTTCTTATTATTTTATCAAAATGTAGTTTGTTAGTTATCTGTAATGTTTTTGATATCAAACATTGTTCTAAAATTGACACAGTGCAGTGTACTACACTACATGGTCACATAGTTCTCTTTTTGTGAAATTGTGAAATCATGACTAGCACACCGAATTGTGTGTGTTATTAGAACTGGAGGAGGGAAGTCTTTCATGCATTCACACACATTCATACTGTACTACATGAAATAATGTTGTTTTCTAGATTCAATACTCACGCTCCGTAAGCTGGGATTGGTGGTGGTGGTGGAGCTGTGCGGAATGTGTTGTACACAGCCCGCCCCCGACCTCGCAAGTGGGCACCCCTATAGGCCACAGTAGCGCCTGTGGCAGGGTAGGGAAACCCTGTTACTATGGAAGGAAACACACAAGAGAAGAGAAAATGACTTTCAGAGAACATCCTCGACTTGGCATTGCTTACCTTATGACAGAATACATTAGAGAGAGACGTGTGGCACTGCTTTGCCTATGACAGAATGCATAATGGGGAAGACAAGGAAACAATAGATTTAATCTTTTCTAGGTGCGCCTCATCGAGCACTCTCCCCTTTCCCAGCTCGCTGCTTTGTGCCGTACTCAGCAAGGATCCACATTTGCTGTACGCATCCTTTGCTGGTGCCTGGCGAGGGGCAGCCTTGAAGCATAGGCAGGTAATGGATGCAATACCACTAGTTTCGCACCACAGCTTCTGCATAGTTTAGACACAATGGGCTAGCAGTGAGGAGAGCAGTGGGAGGGTGGACAGGGGAGAGGTAGAGGGCGTTTTTAGGTGTTGGGTAGAGTCACATGGGAGGTGAACATTGTTGAACAACCCTGCTAGATGTTCAGAACTTTCCCCAAGGGGAAATGGAGCAGATGTGCTGAACAGCCAAGGCTCAAACCTCAGCATGACCCCCATCTCAAAACCTATCTGGGAACATCTTTCGCCAGTCACCCAGCTACGTATGTGCAACGGCTACCAGGGAATCGGAAAGGGAGGGTTAAGGTGAAAAGCATCAGGGTGAGTAGCCATGTTTGGTGTGATGATGCAACACAATGTCCATGGTCACAGATTAGAGGACAGGACATGTGATCCCCAGCTCTCTACTTAACCTTCAATCAGTCCAGCGGCTGTCTGATTCCCAGCTGGGGGGGTGCATACAAACACACTGATCTCTAGACATGATTAAGTTGGCCTCATCTATTCTAGCAATCGAAAATTCCTTCACATCCCCCTTTCCCCTGTTCTTCACCTCCTCTCCTTCCCCCCAATGCCTAGTCCATCACAACGCAGTCATCCCCATTATTCTTTGTCCCCAGCAACGCCCCCTCATCACCCTCCCCTCGCCGTAGTCTTCTTTATTCATTTCCATGAAATGTTTTGGGTGAATTCATCACAGACCACTTCAGTCTCTCCAATCAGAGATCCCTCTGTGATGGGGAACTGTGATTCTCCTGTCTGGTCTTCGTTTGGGCAGGGAGGGGGGAGGGGTGGGTAACACAGGTTAATAGCATGTATCCAATGTGTTTCAGATGAACCCACTGCCACAGTGGAGATGGCAGGCAGTCCCTCGCAATCGCAGATAAACTGGATCGCAATGAGGATCCATGGTAGCTTGTATATAATCAGTGGTGTGCAGGTTTCTGCCTGGGGAGTGACGGCCCAGCGTTACTGCGCCTTGTGCATCGCTAACCCTGCAGGTGGACGAGGCCAGTGAGCACCCTAATGAACGATGCACACCCTAGCCCCGCTGCTTCAATAAAGCTGACAGGGAGACAGATTAGCGGTGCTTTTAAAAACACAGAGCGCCCAGTTTAATGTCGTCCGCCATTAACATCACGCTCCATTAGTGGGTCTGCACACATATTCAAACTCTGCGTCTCATTTGGCCAGGTAACGCCCACATACCCCCACTTCACACACCAACCAAGGTGCATGGCACTTTGTTTGCTGCCAACGTACCAATAGACTGCCTGGACTCTCAGGGTGCCCCCTTTCCCCCAAGTGATTTATAATGCTGACCTTGACATTTAAATTAGTCTCTTTTTTTGGAGCAGTGGACATCTGAGTGCAGTTGCTAAAGGGCAAAAACAATCCTCTTTGATAGTTTCCGAGGTTCATTTTTTTTCTCCCCTTTCTTAACACATCACTAGTATTTCTGGGCCCCAGAAAGTCCAATTGCCTTTTTCTTTCTTTTTTGGAAATTTGTATGCAATATGCATGCAGTGATGTATGTGAATGTAAACTTATAATGAGTTGGCGATAGGCTACACTGCTTCAATAATAACCCATAAATCAAAGGCACTGTCACACCTTGGTAAGCCCGTGAAAAGCAACAACAGCCACGGCGTATGAGAGCACAAACCTGGTCTAGCCACCAAAGTCAAACACCTTTTCCGGGAGGGGGGCTGGAGAAAATATGAGTTATGTGCCGGAGGGTGGTGGGGTCATGCTGCACCTCATATGTCATATGTGTCAACTTGAGAGAAGCTCAATACCTGCAGAGCCAGTTGGACCTGAGGTAATCCAGCTCTGTGCCAATGATGGGGTCATAACCAGCTCCCATAAAGAAAGATCTGATTTTCCACAAGGTTGATCTCTCTAATACTTCCTGCTCAAATACATCGCGCAATGAGCACTTAATCCACGCACTGGGGACCAAAAACAGCTTAATCTAATCAAGAGTCTGGAGCTTAATTATCCCCCTAACGTACACTCCAACAATGAAAGGATCTATCTACATATATTAAGATGGCAATTAGCCTTTCTTTTCTGTCATTTACACAGCTGGTAGCTTTTCTTGAGTCCTCAAGAAAACTCCACCTTAGGAGCAGAAAATATGAATGTGTGAATGAAAATCTTCTCATCTCCTGTCTCTTTAGGAATTAGTGGCAAAGGAGAGTCTCTCTGTTAGCTTGAGCTGTGTGAAAGGATTTCTAAGTGGCAGCTGTCCGTGGTGCTGAAAACATCCAACACACGGAATAAGTCAAAAAAGTTCGCCAATTACTGTAAGATGACCTAAACCTTGCGAGATGTATTGTATGCAGATTTGCTGATGAATGTTTTTATTAATTTATTCAATTCGGTGTTTCCACATTTTGATATAATATTCATCTCTGCAACAGTTGTATTATTTCCCATAATGAATAATAAAATAGGCAAATTAATGTTAATTTGAAAATGAATACACAGATCCATATCTGTGCATGTACAAATACAAAAATACACATTTGCACAAAGATGAACACATTATTTACATCTATAGACGCCCACATACGACATGCTGTCATGCATTTTAAAAACACTATTTAAACGGGAATTAAAACCGTATGTACAGAAGTCTACACATGGTACCTGAATGCACTCACATCATTACTAGTCGGAGCTGCACACCCACTCACTTTATATAGATATAAATTGTATATACAGACACGTGTCATTTAGCAAATAAAATGGACAGTCAGATGGTTGTTGTTATATATGGACAGACCTATATAGATGAGGAAGTGGAGGAGACTCTGGGGTTTGTTCCACAAAAGTTTTCATCTAAACCAGATCAGCGCACAGTAAAAGAAGACAAAGGTGAGCACAGATGCTGAATGCCTACCAGCCACCACATGCCATGATTTGTGCCACTGCCATGTTTTATTGCCAATCCCTCCATTTGACTGGGAACCCAATCACCTTGCTCCTCTTTCCTGGACCACGACCCCCTCCTCCCTCTAGCAGGGCTCTGGGGGAGGTTTGGGTGTTAGGTGGCAACACAGGACATGAAGTCGGGGTTGGCACCGCCTGCCTGTATCCTACCAACTACTCCACAACCCCCTCCTCCATCAGTAGGAGGAGCCAGTCTACCCTGGAAGAGGTTAAGAGCGAGAAGCCGGCATGAGGCTCTCATCCGTCATTCTCCTGAATGGGTTTTGAGGACAATAAACCTGTAGCGCCAGGACGAATAGAGACGAAGTGTGCTGTCACCGAGCCAGGATTTATGGCTCCCAATTTCACTGATCTCCCGCACAGAAATGAGGACTGATAAACAGTGATTAATCGCCTTTATATCCCATTTTACTCCCACCAAAAGTATATTAACTGTAGCTATAATGATTTTGGAATACGTCCTGAATCCCTCAAACCAAACAAACCTCTTGTTTTTCTTTTCTAAGGAAGTGAGGGAACATCACAGTTAAAGGCATGGTCAGTGTTTTTTTCTTTCGAGCTAAAATGGCCTTTTGCTGCTCATCAGGGCAATTTTGTTTCAAAAATGTATCTCTTATTTATGTTTCCCATCTTCCCAGCTGGCAAGCATATGTTGTCGTTTAGGCTTGGCAAACTCCAGTGCCATGTCAAGACGACTTGAAAAATTAGCAGCCAATAAATCACCCAACCCCTCCTGCTTCCCCTGCCTGGAGTGGTGGACCACACTCCCTCTGATTTATGAGATGATTTGGGAAGTGTGTGTGTGTGTGTGTGTGTGTGTGTGTGTGTGTGTGTGTGTGTGTGTGTGTGCGTGAGTGTGTGTGAGTGTAAAATGGAGAAAGTGCGCATGAAAGAGGGGACATGTATTAGTGTCTGTGTTCTACATAGGTTATCTATTTCTGTATGCTGGAATGCTTTGGTCTGAGTGTAAAAAACAGGGCAGAGGATAGTGTTGTGTGTGTATATAGGTCAGTGAAATGATTGGTAATAGAAGTTATGACCTGCGTAATGTCCAGAATTTCAATTCAGCGAAGATTCCAATTGACAGTGGCACAATACACGTGTATATTAAAGCATGTGCGTGCACCTGCAGAGGGATGTGTGTATGTTTGCGTGTGTGTATAATTATCAGGCGAAGATGTCGAAACCAAGGCAGTGTTGGGGGAGGAGGAGGTGGGTGGGAGGCAGGGGAAGAGGCATGGAGGGGGTGAGGGGTTGGGGATGAAATAAAAATGATAGATGACTGCTTTCTGTCATGGACAGTTATTTAGAGGTTCGCCGTAAAGCTGTCCGGGGAATGAACAGATTTTAGTCTAATGAGCAGAAAGGAAAGCCGTTAAAGTGGCGCGATGTGCTCAGCACTTCTTCCAAATGAAATAGTACCATTTCCCCCTCATTAAAATGCAAAGGGTTCATATAACATACAGCAATAAAGCTGGCATGTCGAGGCAGAGAGAGATAGGGAAAACCCCACTGAGCTCATCTCATTCCTCCATTACTGAGACCAGAAGGAATAGCGGCCTTCGACAGGGTAGGTGCCAACAATATCGCTCACTCAATCTCCCTTATTCGGTTAGCTCTGTAAAAGTCAATCTGGCGCACTTGGCAAATCCATCCACAGCAGCAGCCTCCACAATCTGATAACAGTTGCAGGGGCGCTTGCTCTTGAAATCATTTTTTTCAGCTTTACAGTTGCACACCACGCAAACAATGGCTCAGGCTCCCTCAGCCACTCAGAGAGGCTTGGATCATCCACTGCTTATCGGGGCCGCTCTCAGATTCACTTTGATTTGAGGGGAATTTCATGTTCAGTAGGTTCAGGATGAGCCCGATTGTAGAAATTCAGGGGTCAGATTTGGATTGGCTGCAGCTGATAGTGGCCTCAGGTACGGTGCAGTGTGTGTGGTGGAAGGTTGAGCGAAAAAACGCTCAAAATTTAAACTACAGAAAGCTGTAGGTTTCTTACCAGCATACAGTTCAGGACCATAGACAGCTCCTACCACCGGGTTCAGCTTCCAGCCTGGTGATCAGACAACAACTCGTGAGAATTTAGTGGAAGTGTACATTTTTGCTCAGCTTTTATGGTACAGCGACACTTACCATTCGTGTAAGGGTTGGCCACTTTTTTGTTTGTCATCACTCGTGCTGTTGCATTGTTCACCTGTTCAGAGCAACAGAACACATGGCCTGTTATTACTGACCTTCACATTTACTATTCAGATATCCAGGATGGGCCAAAAGCAAGCAGCAAACCAAGACAAATAAAGAGAAATTCATTAAACAATAGATAAATAAATAAATGATTATGTAAATGTTGGTAGCACTTTGGTGTGATTGAGTTTGGTTCACCCTTTCACGAATTTATTCATAATTTCAATTTTCTTACAGATTATTAAATTACTGGAAAGAGGAGAAAGCATGCATCAATTACCCAAAGGTATGAATAAAAAAATAACATCCTCTAAATTCAGTAATTGGTTGGATAAACAAATGGATTCCAAAAGAAAACCACAGACAGTGCTTTGATTTTCTTCTATTGACCTGATGAGAATGACTGAGTGGGGGCTCAGCTTGTCGTAAACAAGACCGGAATTAGAGCAGGCAACACTAAACGATGGTGACGGGGGAATGCAGGTCTTCTCAGATTTGACAGGAACCCAGAGGATGATGGCATGCATTCATTCTGCATTGTCAGGTAATGATGGACAACTGGCGTGTCCAGGTTGACATGTATGGATCCCGCATTCTACTGAGAACAAGTTATACGCAACATTATGCATGCATACAGCCAGGGACACAGAAATTCAGGGATGCAGATACCCACACACACACACACACACACACAGCAGCCACATGCTAATGCACGGGTTTGTAGGTAAGTTTAGGAGGCAGCAGGCAGGAAGTAGAAGAAGATGGGGAAAAAGGGAAAAAATGAAAGCACCTCTATTTTGCGTCCCTCTACGATTGTACCGTTTAGTTTCTCCCGTGCACGATCAGCATCTGTGCTTGTTTCAAAAGTTACAAACCCAAAGCCCTGAGCCACGGTAGCCACCGGGAGAGAAAAGGGAGAAGAAAAGGATGGACACACAAACACACCCACACACGTTCGCACACACACACACACAAAGAAGGAGAAAAGAAAGGGGAAGGGAGGAGAGAAGGGAAAAAGAGGTGAGAAGACAGGAGTAGGTGAGCAGCAGCGGCGGTGGAGTCGAGTTGTAAGCAGCCAGATTAATTAGAGGCAGTTAGTGAGGCGTCAGGAAACAGCAAACAGAGAGATCCGAGGAGGAGAGGATAACGGTGACATGACCTCACACAACAACACCAACAAACCTGCCTGCTTTACCCAATTAAACAGCACAGCACCGGTGCCATGGGTGAATGTCAGGAAGCAGTGGATGCAAAACACTGTTAGCTGCCATAATAGTCGTATAATTATCTACACAACTTCAGCAGCGCGGCCGCTCAAACGGCCCCGTCTCCCTTTGAAGACGTGGGCAATAGGAGAAGGAGTGAGTGTGAATTCTCCGAAGAGAGATGTTAACTTGATCTCTGACTATTTCTAATTCAGTGCTCTAATAAGTACAAGACATTTTTAGGGAGGCAAAATTACACCAGCCCATTGATGCGAAAAAGTGAATGGTGTCACAGCAAATACCATCCTCTGTGATAGCGAAGAGCGATGATATTGACTTTAAACCCTGACCAAAATATACCCAACCTCTCATTTCCATCCCCATCCCCCCCAACTCTCTGTCTCCCTAGCTCCCCTGGGGGGTTTGTCACTTCCTTGAGTTATGTGGACTGGGATACTGGACCTGAGTTCTATAGTGGAAGCATTAAGATATGCTGGCCAAACAAGTCCCATTCCTTTGGTTTCTATATATACTTATAGAGGTATGGGCAGGGGAAGTGGGAGCATGGCCGGCGCTGCCTGATAATTGCTTGAGGATGTAATACATGTGAGAGATGGCAAGCAGTGTGATCTCGTATGCATACACAGGATCTCCGGACTGCTATTCCTAGCATAAATAACATGGGACCTGTCCTTGGGGAAAGAGAGATAAAGAAATAAATTCAAAAAAGGAATTGAGGGCAAAATTAATCCTTTGGACATTCACCCGACTGTGGTAACCCCCTCTATCTTTTCTTTTTTTTATTATCATGCACAAATAATTAGCTTACAAGAGGGGAGAGTGGAGCCACCATTTTTCAAAGGAGACAAACATATTGAATGCAAATTGCCAAAGCTTCATAGGAAATAGATTGTTTATTAATGGCCTGGTAGGTTCATTATGTAGCACACAGGGTGCGGGAGAGAGAGAGAAGCATCATGGGTAATGGCTTTGTAGGGCACAAACAATAAATGCTTGTTACGGCGGAGGAGGCAGGTTTATCCGGTGCTCAATCTTGTCTGGCAGAGGGGGCTGAGTGCAGCAGCGTCGCCTGGTTCCAGGGCTCCCTGCATGCCTGTATACGAGCCCAAACTACTCCCAGGTATGAATAGGAATCAATAGTATTCATGCCTCAACACCCAGCCAGGGATCCTGTCTCCTTTATGAATGGAAAGCTGTGGAGCTTAGTGCACTCTATTAAATGAACAGCTGGATGAGTAGCACTCAGCTGTTCACACCACCGCAGGCTTCACCTGTCCATGGTAGGTGGTTTGGAGACTGATACTGCAGGAGCACAGCAGCCCTGTGGCTATTTTTCTAGTGGCTTTTTGGTATTCTTGGTTTAGGAGTTCACATTGTCTTTGAAATACATTCATATACGATCAGAGCTGTGCAAAGAAGACAGAGTTCAAATAAGAACTTTTAGATGTGAAATTTGCAATATATAAATAAAAATAAATATATAAAAGGACAGGGCTGTGCATATGATATATATCTTATTGTGCCAACAAATCCTGTGAAAGGACCAGAACCACAGTATGTTTCCCTCATGCCACAGAGCTCCACAAAAAATCAATCCCACATGCACCCACTGCCCACTGCTTAAATAATCCCGAATACTACAGGAGCACCGAATGGATTAATCCGGCACTGAAAATACTCCTGTTTGAGTAACATTTACTATAGACTGAAACTCCCAGCTGTTTTAACCTTTAGAAATGAATCTTAAATCTAATTTGAAAGACTTTCATCTTAAATGCCCACACTGCACTCCACATGAGTACAGTCTGGTGTCGCATGTTTTTTCTCCTCCCCTCTCTCTCTCCTCCTGTTTTCCTCCCCACTCTCCCCCCCACTGTAAACGGAATTTCCCCTCGGGGATTAATAAAGTATATTGATTGATTGATTGATTGATTGATTGATTGATTGATTGATTGATTGAAATAGGCTTGGGGCAGAGAGAAGTCAGAAAACAGACCCATTCTTGGTTTTGGTCTTTTCATGGGATTTGTTGACAAAAAGAAAATGACGGAATAACCCCTCCTTTAAAGTCAGGAATTAAATTGGCTTGGATGTGGGCACCAATTGAGTATGTAAAAGCCTCCACATAGCAAACAGTTGATGTCGTCTTTGTCCAAAGCTTCAAATGTGAGGTGCACGTAGGATTTTCCTTTATGTTTCTTTTAACTAAACTATATTTTTTTTACAACATAACTAGGGACACTGTTCTTACCCTGAATTATAATGTATTTAAAAACAAAATGACAAAACCTGAATAATGTAGGACCGACACCCAGTCTTCAAAGAGGACCTTGTCCCTAAAATAGCAGTTTAAATTCCACAAGCTTGAGGACCTGCAGCCTGCTGGTGGATTAAGTGAATTGTGAAACAGCTCAATAATGAATTGATTGACAGGGCTAATGATTCCCAACTTGGGTTAGAGCTGCAACAACAAAAACAATAGGGAGGGAGGGAGAAAGAGAAAGAGAGGCATGGTGGATGCAGCTCTCCAGGACCAGGCTTAGGGACCACTACTCTCAGCCAATGTACACACTACACTAATGCCATCATTAGGAAACAGAAGAAGTACATGGTAATGAAGCAGCTGGCGTTCTAGTTCACTTACCTTGGATCCTCGCTCATTAAAGATAATCTCCACATCTAAAATCTTTCCAAATTGCTGCAGAGAGAAAAGAAAAAGAGAAGAGCAGAGCGGAGCAGAGATGGAGTTAGACTCACTGACTGTGAATTCATGAGAAGGACGACTGGAGAAAGAAAAACCATTAAGGCAATATGGAAATGTTACTTTTGTGAAGAAATGGTGGTCAATTTGCATTTGTTAGCTTGGAAAACAGTTCTCGAAGCTGGCTGGCACACTTTAAAAAAAACTCATAGCTGCTGCTTTAATGCATTTTTGTATTTCTATCAATACTATATGAAATGAGATCACAGTATCTGTAAAAATACTGGATCTTTGATTACACATCAGCATTTCTGATGTTTGTTTGCTTGCTTGCTTTAGCACAAAGAGAAAAAAGAAGCATCAGATTATATTTGATGCTGTCTTGAGATAAAGAACCCCCTCCACCTGCATGATTACCTTTGGGAAAACTCACTTCTTCAAGTCTTCGGTGCAGATAACTGAGCTCTGACTTGTGGAAAGTTTGGTGGATCCATTCTGAATGTACCTATCTATCCTTTTATATGCCTCTCTCTGTCTCTTCTTTATTCTCTCTTGCTCTCTTTGTTTGTGTGCTCTCACAGTCAACAGGACCTAAGGGCCAGTCCCCAGGGGTTAACATGCTCCAGCCTTTCGATTTAACAGGCCTGCCTTTGGATCATTAGAAAACAGAGGAATGAAAGTAAACTGTAAGTTCCTCTAATGAGTGGAGTAAGAGCGACTTTTAATTGCTGTCTACAATGGCCGTATTATTTCATTAAAAGTAATTACCCTGTCAAGCGGTCCGCGTCGCCTTCATTTCGGCACAACAGGGAAGAAATGGGCCTTCCATGTGGTCGACGCTCAATGGATGGATCGTTTGACTGAGCCACTAATAGGGGTTAGGAGGAGCTGGCTATTATCTGGCTGAAGTGAGTGGAGTGGGTTTGAGGAGGTGAGGGTTTATGGGTTAGCGAAAAACATATGTTCCCTCCCACTTGAGAGGGTTATGCAGTGACCTGACCACACCAGGTTAAGAGGAAAAACAAGGCTTGTTTATTTAAAAATGTGTTCCAGCAGGGTGCCTCGCCTCCCCTATATCTGTTCTTGAAGGGATATTCCATAGATCCCATCCACACATCTGCCTCATATGGCGCTCAGCTTCATTGATTCGAATGGGAAGCATTGGCGCGATCACACACACACACACACACACACAGGCATTTATATCCCAGCGTGATGCCCCTTTCTCGCCTGAGATGACAATGCTTTCCCCACGCAATGTGCAGATGCTAATTGTTTTAACCGAGCGTAATGGGCTTGTGGCGTCGATTAATTAGTTTCAGAGGAAGTCGTCTTTGTGGATTTCCACATGGCGCTGGGGACTGCTCGCTGCTCACCAGTGATCTCATGCACTTCTATCCCCACCCACCCATTCACACACACAGAAACAGCTGCATCAGCAGCACCGATAAACAATAGCTTCAATGGGAGGAGTCTCCAGAGGGAGGACAAGGGAGGCTGACGTCATCAAAGAGGCTGCAGCTAGATCCATCTATCTATAGACTATAAAAGCAATTCAACATCAATACTGAAATAAAAACATGAATGGAAGCATTTACAATTTAAAACCATAACCGTAGTTTTTCAAGTTTTGTCCCACTTATCACATAAATATAATTTTTTTAAATTACAGATGATCATTTTGCAAATTGAGCTGTTACATATAAGGCATTTGAATGTTTTTTTCCACCCTTCCAGGTATCCATTAAGTTATTAGGTAATGCTGTGCAGAATCATTCTGCACTTAAAATACATTACATAGTAACAGAAATTAGATTAACATTTGACATTTACTCGGAAATGAACAGAAACCAGTAAATGCCCGGAATAGTGGAAAAATACATTGAAAATCTAAAAATGTACAGCATGCACACAAAAATGGTCAGCAAAAATAAGAACAGTATTCATGATTTGCAGTTAAAGAGCTAAAACTTGTAAACACCTCCAATGCTCTATCTATCCTTTGCTTAAAGCCTCCTAATGTGGAAGCAACAAACAAGATCAAGGCCACTGTGCCTCCACCATTGATTAGCTTGTGTATCTTTAAGCTCTTCAGAAACATATAATTACACTAGAGCAGGACCTGTGTGTCCAAACAGTAGCGAGCGTAGTGTGTAGAGCATGTTCAGGCACAGCAGTCAGTGTGACAGCAGGATGGGGGGAGGGCAGAGGTCCTGATTGCTTCGGGGACTGCTGTGAGAGCCCTTACATGCACCAAGAGAAGCACTGCTGAAGAACCCAGTCGCACAAACGAGGGCACCCTCAAGCAGCGCAGCATGGGCGCTGCACAGAGCTCACTCGCTTGCTCGCGCTTGGAGTGTTTTCATTTCCCCTGCACTCGCTAGTTCTCAGAGATCACAGTTTCTAATTACTGATTAAGGTCCGCTGTGGTCGTCCTAATGAGCCCTTCATTCAGCGCCTCGTTAAAGGCTCACAGGTTTCTCCACATACTTAATCCTGTGGCATGCAGGGTGCATCTCGGGCCCTCCCCTCTTATTTTAGGGTGCCAGCTCCCAAGCTTTCTATTGGTGGTGAAATCTTTGCTGCCGTAACCAGTGAGGGTTTCTCTGTGCCTTGTAGGAGCAGATGGAGCTCCTGGCGGGGCTTTGCTCTACTTTCGTGGCCTTCTCTAGTGGGCCGTGCAGCACTGCCACTCTCCCTCTCCTCCGTCTACCCGCCTGCAAGTCTGTGGATTTCACTCATGTGCATCGGTAATGGCGTATTGAGCCGGTGGCACTCCAGAAGCCATTAGAGCTAGAGGGATGAGACTTTGCACACGCTGATCACACAAAGGCCCATTGTGGAGGCCATGTCAGAGGGTGGAGCGGACCACCTATCTCCTTGCCAAGCTCTACCCAAGACAATCAATCCCACAATTCTCAACTATGCCAACCACCAAGAAGGGAATGGGGGCCATATAAGAGGAAGAAACGGGCAACACGTGGGTGAGTGGGGTGATTGAGGGGGACTGGGTGGGCTGCGATCAATTTTGTATCGTATATTTGCATGCACTGGCCAGGCACACAAAGCCTCCAAGCTAATTACTGAGGCGATTTGGATTCCACACGACCTGCACCAGAGCTCGGAACAATAAAGCCAACAATCAGAGAGAAAAAGAGAGAGAGACAGCAGCCATGTTGTCTGCAATTTATAAAGCCACTGCCAGGCCGCTCGAGTAATTAATATCATCAGCTGGATGCTGTCTTCATAACGATGAGAATTAACGCCTCTGGGTTCTAATGGTTCTAATGGTCCAATTAGCACATAACATTTAAAGTACATTTTTGGCAATCGTCTCCATTCAGATCCATTATCGTTATTGAATTGTGGATGTTTGGTTCAATTCTTATTGAGGCTTTTGTGAGACACAAGGGTGAGCTGTTGAACTATTCATTGCCTCATTAATTGGGCGAGAGACAGAGAGACAAAGAGAGGATTTCTACTGAGGACCCCTGGTATGCTGACATGTAATGTTATCGGCACCTGACCACTCTGTGTGTGTATAAACTCCAAACAGGTAATCAGTAAAAATGAATGTGCAATTAATGCTCTGTGATGGTCACATCAGCACCCCATGGTGACTGGCTGGGCTGGTTTTCTTTACTTTTCAAGGTCCTTTTTTTTGCCTGACAACATAGTTACTAGAGGCCGGTTCAAGCAATGGCCTCATTTGTTAATTACATGGCCTTTGTTGTGTGATTTAGCTTCACTGCTCCCTTTCCCCGGGGCTTAATAAGCCAACTATTCTGTTTCATAATAGTCTAATAATTTCCTCTGATGTTAGGACTCTTTGTTTCAGGCGAGGTAGGCCGTGTTCAATATATAACTCTGGTTTCTGTTTTTCTAGTCACCTGATCGTGTGTTTCAGACTTTGTTGCAGTGTCGTTACCATTCGCAGGTCAGAGGAATTAACAGTGTTATCATAACTGATAGATACACCCAACCTCCAGAAAAAAAAGATCCAAGGAGTAATACTCACCCCAAACATTTGCCTAAGGTCAGGGTCCCGGAAGCGGAAGGGAATGTTGGAGACATGTAACCTTTTGGGCTGCTGCTTCTCTGAAGAGTCTGAGTGCTGGAGCTGGAGCTGCTGAGAGCCCTCTGTTTGCGTCACATCATCTGTCTGCCAGAGGGAAACAAACAGAGGAAAGACACAAGCTGCTCATTAGCTGCTACAGTATACTGTACCTCGCGGTCCTGAAGTAAGGGGGGGGGGGGTTGAAATAGGAGGCTGGCAGTGTGCAGGGTGGGGTGGGAGGCTTGGCTAACTAACTTACTCAGCATCTGCCATTTTTCAATCTGGCAAGAAAGCCAAAGCGATAAACAGCCGATGACTTATAGTGTCAAACCTGAGGTTGTGCATTACAAATCCACTTATTAATCTCTTGCACTTAGCTCTTGAGCAACAAGGAAGATTGAAGGTGCTGACAAAAAGGCGTGGATATAGATCCCACAGAGCCCTGACATGTCTAGACTAAAGACACATTATTGGTGACGTTTGCACACAGCCATCAGAGTGCGAGGCCCAAAGCCCTCAGCGTTGTTGTTTCCATCATTATGCGAATGCTATGCTGACATTTCTATATAAATGACGTGTCTGATGTCAATGACAAATTCCACTTGTTTCTCTCTGTGACACCAGTGATGGATTTCACTGGGGGTGCTGGCGGCCTGTCTGTTTAGATGGACCTTGTTTTTGAGGCAGTTTCTTTTTCTGATGTATTTTCTGTGGACAAAACCTCAATGGTCAACAGCTTAGTTTATCCTCTTTTTTTATGCATCATTGTGGGATACGTCTATCATATCCTTATAGTTGGCAAAACAGATCATTTGTCAGTCTTTCAAAGGTTTGATTATGTTTAGACAACCAAAACTATTGATAGCTAAATTAATAGTTCAACATTTTGGAAGGTATGATTATTTGCTTTATTCCACAAGGTTAAATCACAAGATCAACCAATCAGTCTCACCTATGAGCATTATGTGTGGAGCTAGAGCCAGGAGGTAATTAGCCTAGCTCAGCATAGGGACCGAAGCAGGGGGAACCAGCTAGCCTGGCTCTGTCCAAGGTCACAAAACATACCTACCAACACCTTTAATTAGCACATATCTCATTGTTTCATCTGTACACAAAGAGTATAGATGAAACAATGAGCATTTTGCAATTTGCAGATTTAGTTGCAGTTGCGTGCTGGCACATTTTTTTGCTGAACAAAATATGGGTGTAGTGACTTCCTGGAGTCTTGTTGCTACAGTGAGGTTGCCAGGTATTGTACCATTGTGCCTGAGTTCTGTACTGAAAGTTGTAATTACTGACCATATCTGGCAACCCACTCTAAAGCTGGAGGCACCACACAGAGCAGCACTGAGCACATGAATGACCTGTTGTTTGTTAAGAAGTGTCTGCACCTAAATTAACAACTTGGCATTTTTACACTCTACACATCTTCATGTGCACATAAAAACAAATAAGACAGGCCCTGCTAATTAATTGAGCCTTATAGGTGTTGGTACAGTAGGTGTATATTTGAACTGTGGAGAGAGCCAGTCATGGTTAAAAGAGCAGGAAGAGACAGGAAGTGAGCTGCAAACAAGTGGTGTGAAAGTCAAACCCAAAACCATTTGCTTCTCAGAGAAAGCAGTAAATAATCTCAAGACCTCAAGAGGTCACTGATCAGGAAAACATAAAGTTGGTTATTAGCGTTAAAACAAATAACCAATGGTGTGGATTTTCCTGTGGGAACACCTGCAATAGCAAAAAACTGATTAAAATGAACAAAAATGAACCCCGATTTAGTGCCGGGACTAAATAAAGTAACACAGAGAGGAGGGCAGAATGAGAAACGAGAAAGGGGAAGTGGCAGATATTGAGCACAAAAGCTGTTTGAATGTGATATGTAAACTGTAAGGTCTCCTGGGAAGTGCTCTCTGAGCATCGCAAACACACTATACACTGGTGGGGAAGTCACATACACAGACACAATCTTGTACTGAGATACAGATGTGAAAAGGGAGTAGGTTGTTGCCAGAGTACAAACGGTTCAAATGACACACACACACACACACACACACACACACACACACACACACACACACACACACACTCTGATAACCCTCACCCTGCTCTGAGGCTGTCAGATGGCTGCAGGCCACTCTTAGTGATACATTTCCCACCATTTAGGAAATGGGGTAGGGATTTATTCATTATAATTCATCATCACAGTATTATCATTATCATCATGATCGTAATGATGATCGCCTTTATTATTCTCATTATCATAATCACAATCTCCACTGTAATGGCCGTCATTTATTTGGTTTTTATGGCCCATTCCGAGATGGTGACATACATTGTTAACAGTGACAGTTGTTTGATTCAAGGTCCCACTTTGTCTCCCCTGCAGCCATCCAGGTAGGGCAGGCTGGTGGCAGCTTCAAAGTCCCGTCTGGGCTTGACGGCATCCAGACCAGAGGTTAACAAGTGGCGAAGGACACAGGAGCCGGAGAATGCACTGAGCAGGCCGGCCGGCTGGTAAGGAGTGGATTTGTGACAGAGAGAGGCTGGCGGAGGGGTCTTAACTCTGCCGTGTCCTCGCGTGCTGGAGGTTAATAGCCTGAGTAGCCATGTTGGGCCCCGGGGGTGACACATTGCAGACAGATGCTGGGACCGTGGAGGGTGACAAGGTACCAGAGCCCCGCGGGTCAATCTGTTTCATCGGTCACACATGACACTATCGACCTTTAGCGTATGTTGCCAGACTACAGAGCACCGCTGTCCTCCAGCTCTGTCTGTCTGGCTTTTAATCACGGCAAGCGCAGTCGTGTGTTTGCAAACATCCAGATTAACTTTCACTCGGTGCTCAGACAGGCCGGCAGCGCGCTGACATCGGGGGCAAGTACACACGCGGAGAACACAAATACTGAATTGCTGACTCCCAAACACCCCAGACTGCATCCTACTAACTCAATAACTTGGAGTGTCACTGAGATCTGGGATGCCTGCCTCTGCGCACCTCTCCCGAGGCTCCAGCCTGCCTGCCTGGTTGTGAGATGGTGGTGTTGCAGTGGAAAATAATTACCTCCGTATTACCATAGGAGGCCACCTTCAGTGGCACTTTACTGTCCCGACAGCTGCTGTCACAGGGAGGAGGAGGAGAAGGAGGAGGTGGGATGCAAAACACACCGTCACCGCCAAAGCCAGCAAACCAGAGAGTGAGAGAGCTGTCAACTCCGGCAACTCTCCGGCATCCTGTTCAGTCATTTCTCTAAAAGACTCCCTTGCTGTTATTTGCAAATCGCCTGCAAAGTGCTCTGCTCAGCACTTTCCCCCTCCTCGCAGAGTGGCATTACAAGAGCATAATTGAAACTATCTGATTGGAATGCTGCCAAGCAGGTAGATTACATCCGATTAAATAGGGGGGGATACTGAGTCTTCGCTCACAAGAATTATAATGCCTGAGCTTTAATTCATTATTTTCCTCTCCCAGTCCCCAACTGTTTGTTTTCTTTTTCTAAAGAAGCTGCAAATATATCCTCTCCATCACCTGAGAGAGCAGGGGGTGTGAGGGGAGTGAGTGTGGAGTAGAGGGGCTGTTCCCACCTCCTCCCCCTGATATGTATAAAGTAGCGTAGGATAGAGGAGTTATTTTGGGTGTTCAGGTGACAGTTCAAGTCCCGTTCATTTTCTGCACAGACACTGGTGGGTGATTGGCAGACGCAGCCCAAATAAGGCTAATACAAATCTGCTTCTTTGATTAAAGGTACAAGTAGATATATGGAAACTACAGAAGATGGCAGATCAGTTTTCTTTAAAGTCAGCAAATCCTCTAGAAAGACCAAACACACAAAAACCGATCCCACTGATCAGCATTGTGCTTGTGCATCAAAGCCTGGTATATCTTCCTCCTGTTGGTGACGTGCTCCTTCATTACCATGATCACACACAATGTAGTATATTTTGACTCAATCCCACATCCACTGTCCTGCTGCCCCAAATACTCACTGAAGCACCAAATGTAGATTAATCCACAGCTGAAAATAGTCCCCAACAAATGCACTATTTCCTCCTGTTTGAGTAATGTTTGCTAAATACTATGATGAGCAGCTGAGCCTTTTTAAAGAATTACATTTTTGAGCTGTTTTTAAACCGTTTGCAGGAACCAGTGGGGTTGGAGATGAGAGACGCAGAGAGTAGGGAAGTCAGAAAGTATTCAGGGAGAGACCTTTGATCTTTTCATGCGGTTTGTTGTCAAAAAGAACAACGTATAATAACACTAGCCTTATCCTCTAAATCATAAGGGGAATTTTTATGTTGCGGAACATTGAGGATATGTATAATGTCCTTTAAATGGGCATTTACAGTGGGGGGGGATCACTGGCTCCACCCACTCACAGATAACACAGTCATCCCCCTTTAATGGTGGCCTACATGCTGCCATCAGCACTGCCTCTGAAAGCTACACCCTGATAGAGTGTCAATCCCTTAAACACAGCTCACAAGAGACGAGAAAGAGCGTGTGCGTGCATGTATGAATGTTTGCATGTGCTCGCCCATGTCTTCCACATGCCCTTGTGTGTTCGTGTGTGTGTGTGTGTGTGTGTGTCTATGTTATCACAGTCCCCCAGAATACCCTTTGGAAAGTCTTCATGCCGCTGACACGGGCTGTGAAAAATCTGGAATTGAGTGCTGCCCTAACGCCACTGCCTTAATTTGTTATCTGAAAAGAGAATGATTACTCATGAAATTCAACCAAACCTCAGACTATTTGAACTGAGCCAGATAACGAGCTCAGTTTTTTTTTTTCTCCAGCAGAGCTCCCTGGCAGCCCTCTGCTACCCTCATCTCTAAGGATTTGGAGAAAAGTTGGGGGCTGCCTCTCTTCCTCAAGTCGCCTGCTTTCAAGTCAGCTTGTTTGAACATGGCACAGAGCAAGGTCCCAGAGGTCTGGCTCTGGACAACGCCACCTTCCCAGTATAGACGGGGGACTGGTAGACAGAGACAGAAACAGAGAAGAGAAGCGAAGTGAGTCCCTGCGCCTCATTAAAACATACACACTCTCCGCTCTCTGCAGGGAATTCACACAGAATCCATACGTTTCACTGAATTTTCACTCTCTCTTGACTCTTTTTAAGTCTTTAAGTCAAGAAGATGTGCAGAGTAAAGCGTCGTCGTGGGGTAGAGAAGCTGAGCGCAGCAGAGTCGAGGCAAAGGAGGAGGGTGAGGGAGAGAGTCGCAGTGAGTGGCTGATCTGCTCCCTCAATCTGTGTTTCTGCAGGGTGCCCTAATCAAAGGCACCCGGGCCCGTCTGTGGCACCCAGAGCAAACAGACTGGGCCTGTCATTAAAGCTGGGGAACACAGCGGTGGGCGACACTACACCAGCGGCCCCTGAGGATTAGACTCTCTGTTTACACCCCACTAATCTCATCCCTGTGTCCTCCCTGAGAAAAGATGGGTGGAAGTAGGGAGAGCGTGGATGCAGAGAATGAAGATGGAGGAAAGCAAGGGCGGCGCGAGAGGGGAAAGGCATGAAGGAAAGCAAGATGAGCTCTCATCTCTCCATGGCCACCATCTCTGGGCTTTCTTCACAGCAGGTGAACACATGAAATGAAATCAAATGCGAAATGGATAGAGGGGGGAGACGGTGAGAGATACCGAGTGGAGTGGTGTACAGTGTCGCAAGGGGAAGGAGGAGGAGGAAGAGGAGGAGACTGAACCTCCTGCCAAGTCTGTCCTCACTTTAAACTCTCTTGTGTGTCAGCCATTACTGTAAGTGCGGCGCATAACCATGAAGCAGTTGGAGAGCGTCACACAAATCTTCAAATCAAACATTGCGGCATTACAGGGAGACGGTAATACACTGCTTGTGCTGTATAAGCACTTTCCTGCCACCAAACGTTTGGTGCCGTACGGTAGTTGCGAGGGAAATGGAGTTAACAATGCTCTTTATGAGTGACCCAGATCCCTTTCAGGAGGGCTGTGGCCTCGCCGTGACCTCTCCCAGCAGGTGTTTTCATGCTGAAGGAGAAAAAAAGGTCTGACGGTCTTACTTTTTTCATCTCTGCCAGCATAATCTGTCTTTCTAGACGTACCTAAAGTTTAGAGCTAAGTCATCCTCCTTTTTATCTACATCTGCCTCTTGTGAAGGTAAATCCCAAGTCAAGGCATTTCATAAAACTGTATCAGCACACAAGAATGATATGTAGAATATATAATTTAAGCTGTCTATCTCAGCGTGCAGCATTGCCAGGGGTTTGTTTTCCACTTGGAGTGCCAATACCTAAAAAATATGCACTCTTATGGAGGGATGAAAATGAGGTATAATCAGGTCCTGGCATAGTCACACAGGATAAAGGATAATATCTTATGTTCAAAGAAATGTCTCAAACATTTGGATGCAGTCATGTCTTTTGTTGAGCCCCAAATGGCTTTTCAGAAATGTACTTTGCTTTATGAGCACATTTTCAATCAAATTCACCTCCAACGTCAAGCACAAAGCGTTGTGATCAGTCCGATTACGCTCCTGCTCAGTTTCACTTTCAGTCTAAACCCTCCATTTTTATTATGAAGGTAAGTTTCAGAATGATAGTTTATGAAAATAATGACAAATTTAAATATATATTAATTATACAATAACACAGAAATGCAATATTCATAAATTATTTTCTCAAAGTACTCATTTGACATACCTTGCTTAAAATCATGTATAATTTTAGAATACTATGATTAATTCAGTTTATAATTAAAGGTGTCATTATTGTTCATTCATTACCATTTTAATTTTGAATATTATGGCTACTTTCAGTATTAAACTGATGGCAATATATTTATTGTCTAAACCGTGTGCACCACAGTTTTGTTTGAGGCAAACCTGTAAATCTTCTGTATTTCTGTACAGAGAGATACGGTAAGACTTCTTCCAGCACAAATTGTCCTGAAGCGTTCAGGTTTTAGGCAATGGCAATGGAAAAGACTGAACGAGCATTAGAAAAAAAAAATCTTCCTACTGCGAAAAAAAGCCAGGGAGGGGAAAGATTTAGCAACAAATATTTAGATTAAGATTCTCTCTCAAACTGCGGTGAAATATCAGCTGTCAGTCATGCTGGTTTTTGTCTCTTTTGTTAATTAGAATCACAATTTGGCAATTATATATTGATGTCACAAATAATACATGCAGTACCTTCAAAAAAAAGAAGCAGTGAGTGATGGTAAATACATTTCCTCTAGACACGTGATAAATGTTTTGTTAAGAAAGGTAAAATAATGATAATATATTTTACTTGCTGACAGGATGTTGACAACAGTGTTTGCAGATGATGAAGGACACTGACCGGTGCGGTCGTGGTGGCGCTGATGGCGGGCGTGCTGTTGTCAGTGCCGGCCGGCTCGCTGTGCGTCTGTGTGGGCGTGTAGAGGGTCATGGCGTGCTCAGGAACCCGGCTCTGCCCGGTGTAGTCCTGTGTTGGAAGCGGGTGCGGTGCTGCAAACTCTGCGGGGATGCCATTCTGTGGGGGAGGTGGGTACTGGGCTGGGGTGTACGGCTGGGCCATCGCTTCCGGGGGGTTGGTGGCCTCTTGGTTACCCTGCAAGAAACGCACAACGGGAGGCAAGCGTTAGAAATACAGTTGAGATTAAAGTTGGAGTGCATTGTTTGACTTGTTCAAGCAGCATGAAAGATGTGCGAGATCACCAGTGCGATTTGGAAGGCAACTGGGGAGAGCTGTCCTGCAAACCAACTAAGTCAGGGGGAAACAGCCATCATATCACATCTCAGCTCAGATTAGCGGATTCCTTGATCATGGCTAATGAACAGAGTTTATGTTGTAGAGCATGGCTCGCTGTTGGAGGGGCAAGAGTCAGGGGGAATCTCAATCCCACTTGTGGCAAAGCACAAGAGGAAAGATCAATTAATTGATAAAATTTTGATTAGGGCCTTTGATTTCGATGACAGGTCTGTTAAACCAGCAGCTGCCGCCTCTCCAAGCGCCACTATACTTTTAACATTAACCTGTGCCTCGCTTTATGAGCTTCCTTTGCGCTTGCGATCACTGCCTTTGTCTCAAGCTCAAGTTGTGATTGGGAATATTGACTCAGTACGTTTATGTTGTTTGGTTCTGACTTGAACTCTCAAATGTGCCAAGGTTTCATTTTGAAGCAGAAGAAATGAGGCAACAGAAAGAATGTACAAATTCTAAACAGTGTTATGAATGTGACCAGTGTGCGTTAGTTGAAATGTTTAAATGAACACAGTTAACACAGTTCCCAAAAAAGTTTGATACCAAGTCCTAGTCTTACTCGTAGAACTGTCATTCCTCCACACGCTTCCAGAACACACAGTATGCGGTATCTACACCACATATGTTTTTTTTATTCTCTGCTCCTGACTTAAGTGATAGATGGCCCTTTGCAATGAAGCAGTTTCACAGACCCTTTGTCTCGTGTGGATGCTTGAGATGATGAGCTGCAGAAATAATGGACTTTTCTGGCTGGTGCACATTGTTAAACTCGGTAATGGCTGGACTATAGAAGTGCATGTCTTATTGTTGCGAAGCACTAGGCTCTGGGAATCCAGACTAATGAGCAGAACAGTAAGATCAGTGCTGCCGGAGCGGATATCCATCCCAACATTAAAAACACAGAGGGAAAAGGTGAGACAATAACACGGAAATCCAATAACACCCCCTGCAAATACCCTCAATCAAATTTAAAGATACAGATCATGCGAGCTCAATGCATAACTCTTTCGATAAGAGAGAAGGAGGAAAAAGCAAACAATAGCAGCCAGGAGTAAGGGTTTATGATTGGAGAAAAACAATAACAGTAAACAGATAGAGAAGTTTCTGTCTCTTCCTTTACAAGCTGGCTGGGGATGGTGAGATAGGAGATAAATGTGTTTTATTCTTTTTTTTGCTGCTGTGGTATTTGGCCTCTTTCTGCAGACTTCCACAGAACGCTCTATGTGGGCACGAGGAGGCTGTTGTTTTAATGAGAGAGCTGAGCAACGCTGTGCTGTAAATGTAGTGGAAATAATTCTACTCTGACGTGTTGGCAAACAAACCTCGGCCTAAACTGTGCTATGCCAATTAAGGAAATGCTCCATTATCTAAATGAAAAAAGAGAGAAGCCTTGAGAGAGGAGAAGGATTGACCAGCTTCCTGAAGCCTGCAGGGCCTCAAGGCTGCTCCCTCAGTAGGAGTGGACCCTCACTCCTGCCTGACCTAATCCCCCTTCTCTTTTTTTATTATACTATATTTCTATCTCCTCTGTCTCTCCCTCAATCCCTCCGCCCCCCTTTCCCTTTCATGCTCATCTCTTCCTCCCCCCTCTCTTTTTATGCAGAAACTTTTTTAATCTCTACCCCTGTGCTCTACTTTTCCTCTCCCTCCAGTCATGGCATTATATAACAGAGTTGCATTGCGGGGCATCCTAATTCAAGGAAGCTCTTGATGTTGGCAATTTTCAACTTCTAAGCGCCCATTTTAAAGGAGAATGGGGTTGGTTACCTAAAAAAAGATGCACCTCCTAGTATGACAGCTGAAAGTACTACCAGATCCTGTGTCCTCCTTTTAACTAGCCTGTGCAAACCATCAACACATCGGTACTCAACGGTCCAGCAGAGACAGAAAGCTCAGCAGCCTGGAAACACGAAGGTGCTGTGTTTGCCTGCACATCAAACACTGTTCATGTCATTAAGGAGATCAAAGCTTCAGTTATGTTTTTTAGTTAGTCACTGTCAAGATCGCTGCCCATGATCTTGATAGGTGTTATTAAGGATTTGCTGAGGAGTTACTCAGTGTGTCTGCATGACCCACTAATACTCAGTTTGTGATTGAGCAAACATCATCATATAAACAACAAATCCTGGTTTCAGAAATCAGGATAAAGCTTTATCCCAGTTTTGAGAAACATCATAACGCTCGCGCTGGGTTATTCTGATTTAATTCAGGATGCTAGAATCCTCAATACTTATTCTATGAGACCCCCGCATTAGCACAGTAGGGGTCTTCATGCAGTGTGCTCTGGGAAAACAATGCAGGGTATTGCGGTAAAAGGGTTTAGGTTTCTGATCACCGCCTGCCATGTGCACAGGTGAGTTCTCAATTCAACCTACAATATTAGTCGATCAATAAAGCAAAAAATGACGATCTACACGCTGAAAATAACTAGCATTGCTGCTCTTTGTCTTCCATTACTGTGTGATTAGATATTGAAGCCATATCCTGCAGGGTGGTAAATGCAACGTGGTCCTGGTAGCCAGAGACTAAATTGGATTGTCAGAGGCACAACTGGACTAATGTAGACAGTCAACAATCTGGAAAATATTTGAATCCTGTATGCACAGAGCTGAAAAACCAGATTCCTTTGTGTTCCACGTACACGTCATATCCCAAATATGATCAAACTGGGGTGAGACTTAAAATCAGGACACTAGTGTGCAAACAAACACACTGTGTGAGAATGTGGACTTGGACTGTGGCATTAACAAGCAGTTGGTGGTGACTACATTCTTAGCTTGTTCTCTGTGGATCCTTGTCTGGACATGAACATGAACCTTAAGAACATGACATTTTTTGGTCACTTTATTCTGCGGTTTCTGCTGAGCAAGTTGTAAGGGAGCTTCTGGTTTTAGTTTCTTGTTTGCTGTATCCACAGCTATTTATTTGACAGTTTCTTAGTTAAGGGAAATCTATGATTTAGTTTACTTTCCTCACCAGAAGTACTTGTCACTGTTTCTTTCTTTTACCCCAAGAGTGCATTTGTCATGACATGTTTTACTAAACTTGGTAAATCGTCATCTGCCTTCGAGTGTCCCTGTGCTCCGGGGTCAGAATCTGAATCGTTAATCTCACAGGGCACATAGGCCAGAGTACTGTATCTGTGTCAGGTCTGTTGCTATTTGAGCCTTAAACAAGTGCAAAGGACTGAAACGGAGCCAAGTGACATACAAACAGGATAACAGCCTGAAGCTCAGTTTTGGAGAAAGAAAACTACCGGGGTGTTGTAGCACCATGTCGTTGCTGTTTCAAAGGGCAGCAAGGCAAAAGCAAGGAGGCGGAGAGTACAGGCCTCATTAGTGAAACACAAAGTTGCACTGGCTCTCGTATGATCTTCGCCTTCCTCTGATGTATGTGACAAACGAGTTATTCAACTGGAAATGAACTGGGAGAAGAAAAAAGGCCCATGCAAATCAAGGGAGTTGTGCTCGTCCCAGTGCGACCATGGGCCCTGTTCACTGGGGTTGGCTCGCTGTTATCAAGATAATCTATGGTGCCTAATGAAAAGCCCTCCATGGCAAACCAGTCAGGTACACAGCACATCTCATTCCACTGAAAGAGATTGCTATTCATTATGGCTGTGAACGAGCACTACGAGTTGTTGTTATATTGGTATCCTGGCGAGTGTTTCTCTACCTGCAGGCCTGTTTATGGGGAAAGAGCAGGTCCCTTTGCGGCACTTTAATGCCCCCCTTACATGGCCTGCTGCCATGAGCCGCCTAAACCTCGTCTCCACGGACACGACGACGACGAATAAAGGCAACAGGCGAGAGCAGCCTTTATCGATCTCACATCCTTTCCAGTCCTCTTTCCCTCCTTCCCTCCATCTCTCCTTTTACCCTTTCTACTCCTATTACTGAAGAGCACAATAAAAAACACTATCTCTAATCTTAAGCACTCTCCCTGTGTAAAATTGGATTGGAAACCCTTACTTAAGGAGATCACTTTTGGAGTGGGGTTTTTGTTTTTACAGTCAGCATCAGGAGCCAAAGAGGTCAGGAGGGCCTTGTGGTGATGCCCACTGCTGAGGCTGCCAGTCTGAAAGAAACTCCCAGCATACAGTATTCAGAGAGAGACAAACTTTCACCGTTGCTAACCCCAGCGTAGATGGTTATGGCTATATTCCATCTCAGCAGGTACGACACCTTGGCTCATCGCCAGCGATCCATGATCCTCTTTAGCAGCGCTGGGAGGGACGGTGTTGAGAGGCCAAGTGGAGATGGGCTGTGCAAATACAGGAGCTGTTAGGAGGAACTCATATCGGCAGAGTGCTGCACTGACTCATACGTGCAATGGAGGGTCAAAGAGCAACGTGAAGGCAAAAAACGGCAGGCGACTAATTGCGTTGCATTGAATCCAGAGGGAAATCACTCAAATGGGAGTGGGCTGATCAATCCCGGCGTTCTCAGCCGTGATGGAGTGGGCAGCTTTATGGCTTCAGCTCAGTCACATGCAGCTTGGATAATTTTTCAGCAAAGGCCTTCCTACTTTACATGGTTCCAACTGTATGACACTAATAGTCTCGAGCAAGAAATGTTCATCCTGGTTCTATACACTAAGCAATTTAAATAGATTTATGAACGGCTCTGCGGTGTTTCTGCATAATCCAAACAGCATGAATAGCTAAATGTTGATTTAACATAAAGCATCGCTGTCTCATTCCTTCACGGAAAATGTACACAAGCAACTTGCTTTGTCAGATTACAGATGACATAACATTTTCTAATTTAGTCCTAAGCTTTCAGTGCCTCAAAACTGTTCATGTCTCCTCCTAAGCATCACGCACTGAGCACCCCTCTCTAGAACAATGCCCATTTGGTTTTAATGACCGCCTGACAGTGACGGTGGCAAACTTGTGACAAATCCCGCTGGGCTGCCACTGCACAAACCCGAGCAGAGTTTATAGTGAAATGTGTAATGCAGCTCAGCGGAGGCCAACGCACAGCAATCAGTTGATGCAACACAAACGAAACACTGAGTGGTTTTCAGCCAGCTGCATGAAAGCCTCTTGTTGTCCCCGGCTCTGCTGCTGATGCTCGGTTAATTGTAGCCCCGCACGCAGACAAGCCAGGCAGGCAGGCGAAAAGACGGCCTGAGATGATTTCCACAGGCAACTGGCATTCATTTTGTCTTGAAGGCGCATAAATAAAGGGCTGTCTAGCCGGGTCCATTTTAATTAGGCAAGCCACATGATCTTACTCCGAGTCCCTCTGTTAACACTCACCAGAGGCTGCAGCATGTGTTAATTACAACCACATGCCACACAGTGAATGCAAGGTGAGCCAGAAAAGAGAAACTCAGAAGAGGTAAACAACAACAACAAAAACAAAACACCTTCAGCTGAGTTTCTCATGATGAGGTACATACTTGGTGCAATGGCTATTCCCCTCCCCCCAGTCAACCAATTACAGCACGGTGTTGGGAGAGAGAGAGCGAGCGTGGGGAGATGCAGGGAAGCAGCCCAATTTAATGCAGATTCACAACACACCCACACCTCACCAAAACCCCGGCCTTCCTCACCACTAGAGTAGGTTTATGATTTCAAATAGGCTGGGGAGAGGGTTATTGTTTTGTCTCATATTTCCTCCCTAGCAAACTCCCGTCTTTCCATTTTTCCACCTCATTTGGGGAAAAATCAATTCATGAAAATAAACACTCTGTGTCCTCGCGCCGCGTCCAAGTCAATTTAGATTTCGTGCATGTTTCTGCCGCTCTTTTCCGAGAGGCTTAATCGTTTTCACATGTCACATATGTTTCATCCCCTCTAACGTGATTTTTCCTCGTTATTGGGAGCACTTATTTGCTCTACGGCCTTGGATGGAGGTATTAGAAAGGGAGTTCATTTTCCTCAATCCCTTGCTGATTTCTTCATTATGTTGCAGCGGAGGCGCTGCACACGGAGCCTTGTACTGAGATGGGACTGCTTTTAGCGATGCGACTGCAAGTGTTACTATACCTCAGAGACGCTGGAGCGCCACTTAATAAACAGAGTAGACAGAGGATCACTTTGAACTCCTGTGACATGTAATGAACCTGTCTGTCTCAGCCATAGCTCTGTCTGGGCTCAGGCTCTGCATGGTAAAAATGCAGATAGATAAATAAATAAAGAAAACAAAACATCCAAATAAGCCTAGAGGCCCCGTGAAAAAGCCATCAGTTACACATGGTTAGACTCAAAGCATTTCGCCAGCGCCATAAGAGGAGATAATTGTCTGTTTAAGTGCTGTTGCCTCTTTTGTTGCATAACAGATATTTACATCTGGGACTAATTACTCCAGACTGGGTGTCAAAATTTGGATTAACTTGTGGGATGCATTCAGTTTGTTCTTCTCATTTATTAGTGACGACAGACACCATTGCTGCTTTGACCCCATCAAAAGCACCCCAAAGAACTTTTTCATCTACTTTTTTTTATCTGTTTTTGTTTCTCTAAAGTTTTTAGAACAAAGTGATATTGACATATATTCTATTAAAAATCCTCCCAAACTGAACGACTGTTTCGAGATTGCTATTGATCACTTAGATAAAGACCCGAATGAAATGAAAGCTGATAACTGAACAGTGGGATGTTCTGTCATTCTGGTCATATAAACCCGTAAATCAATTCCACATGGTCGTCATGCTAGTGTTCTGCTCTTCAGACTACAGATGAGTCTTTTGAAATTCTGCAGGGAATAAAAATGCCAACATTTGTTTTAGAATCAGCTGATTGTCATGTTAATTCAGTCTTTTTTTTCCACATGCTGGGATTATCATACGGGGGCCAGAGTTCCTCGTGGGGACAAAATGCCATTACTTAAGCATGCAGGAATCTCAACATGACATTCCTTGACCGCTGTGACAATGGCAAACATATGCAAATGAAGGAGAGTGCCACTCTCATTATGACCCTGTCACAGAAACCCTGACACCTCCCACTGGACCCCAAGCGTGTTAGAAAAGAGGAAAACTGAAAAAGAGAGATAAACGGAAAAGAAGGCTTGACAGTGACCAAATTCTGGCAGAACAGGTGTAACATTGTTGTTTTTGTTATCTCTGCCTTTCGTCATTTTCTCTGCTCTCTTATGACTCCCTTTGTAATTTATTCCACTGGCCTATTTGCCTCCCTTAATCTTTTTTTTTTGTCTTTGCTCTGCAGTGGAAGGAGGGACAGGTTTACATGGGCGGGATTCTTTGAAGTGAAAATGCCGACTACTCCCCGCTGTAGCCAAAGCTCATCTAATCAGGGGCTAATTCCAGTTATTAAGATTTGAGAGATAACTTTGATTCATCACAGTCCATCTACCCCTATCGGTTAATCACTGTCGCGCTAAGCTCTTTTTTAGTCATCCTTTTGTTTCCACTCCCTCTGGCACGCAGAGAGGGGGAATAAGAGAGATAGAAGAGAAGGAAAGGGAGAAGATATTAACAATATTAATGACCCATGATTCTCGTCTCCTTAATGAGAAGGGTTATTAACTGTGATTATCCATGATGAAATGGTGGTAATTCTTGAAAGCTTGAGAAAACTTGTACAATCGCTTGTCTGCTGATGTGTTCCTGTGATGTTTAAGAAAGAAAGGTGAGCGCGGTGAGAAAGAGAGGAAGAGAACTTAGCGGATAAAGAGGTAGGAGCAACCTGGGGAAACAGAGATGCTCGCAGCAGGAAGCTGCGGGGGATTTTTTTTTTTCAGGGGACTTAAGCAACCATCTCCAGTCCCAGTGCCGCTTCGTCTTCACAGAGATGAATCCAAACTCGGAAGTGTTTCTCACTCTTAAAACCCTTGGCGCTACGTCGCCTCTCACTTGCTCTCCCAATTCCTCTCCCGGTGGCTAACGAGTGGGCCAACACACGCACCCAGTCGCCCATCTGCTGGTTGACACTGCTGAATGGCTGTTTGAACACCTATGCTGCTCTCGCCAGATCCCTGATACAGCATTTCCCCCACTCGCCCTTTTTTCATTCCAATTATAGGAAGTTGCATGCTTGTGGAGTCCCCGTCGGCTCCATATGATTCCCTCAACGGAGAGGAGGGGGATGTAGGGAGGGGGTGCTGTCTGGTGAATCATTGATGTGCAGTCAGACTGTTTCATTGCAGATCTGTGTGCATGTGTGTGTGTGTGTATGGGGGAAGAAGAGGGTTAGCAGCAGACAGATAACAATCCTGAATTATGCATGTCTGTCCCTTGTGAGGAGTTTGGAGGGGTGGGTGGGTGGGTGGGGGGGTGGCGACGGGGATGAGCCACACTCTCTTATCCCTGGGGACAAATTTGGATAGAAAAGAGCTAGGTGTGGAAAAGTCGGGACCACCGTGAGCGCTACCTGACCGCTTCAGATGCCTCTCTTTAGCTCCGCGAACTCCTCAAGCTGTGACGGCTGCCGTCTCATACATACAACTGCAGACGATCCTCTCTTTGATGCACAGGAAATCAGTTCAGGAAACAGTCCCGTTATGAAGCCTGGTCTGTGGTAATAATGCTAATGGCCAAGAGTGGCAGGTTTGCCAACTTTTTTGTTAGATGTTCCTTTTAAAAGTGTGTCTGGGAATTTAAGCCTGGACCATGCGAAACACTATCACCCCCCTAAAATTACACTGTATCACAAAAACACCTGCTGGGCCCATTTTAGATAATAATCCCATTTCTACATGCCAGTACAGCTCTCAGACGGGAGAAATTGGATTGTTTGCATTACTGACCTGTGGAGCAGGGCAGTCTGGGAAAAGCAACAGCCTTGCGGCTTTATTAGATTCAATCGGTCTTTTCATAAACAAAACCTTACTTTTCAAAATGGTAAAAAAATCTACTAAATGTGGATAAGCCAGCACTTTGTGGACACACTCCATTTATTTTCTCCAATTAAATCTCTTTAATTGGATTGAGGGCTGGCACCTGGTTTACACTCTGTCAACCACGCAATCCACAATAATTGATGCCAGAGCTGTGGTGTGTGTGTGTGTGTGTGTGTGTGTGTGTGTGTGTGTGCGTGGGATGTGTGGCGATGGGGGAGGGATTTAGAGCATGTCTCACTACTCCACAATTTCACTGTGATCAATTTATCAATGGCCCGCCTCGCTGTCCACCAGCGTCCACTGCACTGAGATGGGAAATACCTTAACACTTTGGTGCGCAAGCCGACCACACACACACACACACACACACACACACACACACACACACAAACAAGCAGCATTCTGATGCTTTATGAAAGTAAAGGTAGCAATACTGCGATGTAAAGAATAGTGGTTTCATCTAGGAATACTACTATTATTAGCCAAAAACAAAAGTACTAAGTGACTATATCATTGATATTGTTATTATTATTGTTGTTAAATTTGATTACTATTGCCTAGGTATTAATGAGTAAGAATCATTTAAGGCATTATCTTTTAAATGCTGATAATATGTTTGTATCTGATATCTTAAGTTATGTCTGAAATCAATCTTTATTTACTAAATAGTGTTTTTATTTGCACAGTGTTCCAGTGACTGATACAACTGAGGGATTTTTCTTCATCCGGCACACTATAAAAATGTATAAAGGTATATATCTTAACTGTCTTACTACACTGAATCAAATTAGTTTTTACATGGATTTTTCTGACATGGATAATGTCAAACTGAGAAGAGATGGTCTAATTAATAACAAATATCCCTGCAAGTACATCTTATGAGGCACTCTTGTATATGGAATAGTGAAATAGTACGTGATTAATTTGCAAAGAAAGTAGTAACAAATAAATGTGATAGAGTAAAAAGTAAACTACAAAGCATTTCCCTCTGAAATGTGATGTGCTGGAAGTAAAAAGTAGCTCGGTGCAAGTACCTTGTACTCTAGTACTTGGTTGTGGTCAGTGGTGGAAAGTGACATTTACACAAGTGCAGTTTTCCTTCCACCACTGGCTACGACCATAAAGAAAAACACACACCCTCACATATATGGACATTTTAAAGTTCATGCACATGCTAATGCAGCAGATTTACATACATAGTTGCAAGCTCTGATACATAAGTGAATATTCACACATCCAAAACTTGGATCCACTCCTGAATACAAATGCCCGCGCAGAATACAAATGGTGTGCGCCCACACGTGGAAACACGCAGAGATACAAATCCGAGAGATGCATCACGGGGCGCTGACAGCACCTTTAAGACACTTTGAGAAACACCCGGCTCCTGAATACCGAGCTCCGCCGCCGTACAAATGGAGAGAGGCAGAGACAGAGCGAGGGGGAGGCCAAGGGAGACCCGACACAGTAAATAAAAATACAATTTCCTCCAGTGACATGCCCATTCTGTTGGAAGCCTGACTCTAATTATTCTAAGCACTTTGAGGGATGGCTTTCCACTGCATTAATCTACGCATCCCACCAGCCCATCCACAGTCGATGCACTTTTAACTACCTAAGGACGCCCCGAAACTCTTCTTAAAACCTCAGGAGGAGGAGATTGACTTTGTATAGTGATGGGGTAAAGTGCTTTGCCTGAGTGAATCTTTCTCTAAATCTCACAGCACAACACCATGCAACAATTTTCATTTTCAATTTCAAATAGCACATCTCTCCCCCCAAAAAAAGATCAAATTCGAAGGGGGAATGTACATGGTGCCGTGCGGCTCAAAATAAGTCGGTGAATTCTCATTACAGGGCTTGTGTGAGAGTGGGCTGTTTTCCTCTGGGCAGGAAAGCACTCGTAGCTCATTTGGAACCGAGATGAATCGATAAATCTCCGGGGACCATCAATCAATCAATGAGCCTATCAATACTTGCTGGATGAGACTCCACCCACTGCGAGAGGCCATCTTTGGTAAGAATATGTTGGGCAAATGGGCTTTTAACATAATAGCTCTGTCCACTTGTGCTGAGTGCGAGATTGATGCCATGCAATGTTTACATGTTGACACAAGCTGTAATAGTAATACACAGCAGGTCGCATGTTTGCATATAAAATGATCGGCACACGCCCCCACACATAGACATAGCGTAATGTGAAAGACTGCTCACATGCTGGCCATGTTTATCAAAATCTAAACAAGATCAAACCATCTTTGAAACGGCTCTGCTCTCTGATCGAGGACGTATTTTTGGCTTTGCTGCACTGTAATATCTACTCTGTATAAACATCTGCCCCCTAGGCGGAGAGGAAAAAAGGGAGGGATACAGAAGTCGAGAGGCGGAAGCAGAGATCTATCTTTCCTAATTAATCACCACTCATTTTAAAGTAAAAAGTTTGTAATAAGGGGGCTTCCAGCTGTGCTTTTTTCCCTGAACAGACACCGAGGCCAAACTGCACGGCACATTATGGGGAGAGTGACATTTTGATGTGAAGTGAAGGGCAGCTTTTGTCTGTTCTCAATGTGCTCAAGACAAAACGTGCAGTAAGGATGAGGCTGCAATAATAAGTAGCATTATTACTGTTTAAGAATAAGGCTGGTGATATTCTATATTATTTTTACTGTCAGCAAATCCCATGGAAAGGCCAAAACCAAAGATGAATTGATCCTACTAACAAGTACTGTCACTCCGCACTGGCTGACATGTTCGCCCTCATCACCATCAACACACACACTGTACTTTGACTCAGTCCCACATACTCCATTCTGCTGCCAGAAATACTCACTAGAGCACAAAAGTCGTCCCCAAGAAATGCACCAATTCTTCCTGTTTGAGTAACGGTCGCTGGAAATTTGGCTGGAAATCACTGAACCTTTTATTAAAAATGAAACCATATATTTGTGAGCCATTTTTAAAGATTTACGTCTTTGGCAGGAACCAGTTGGATTGGGAGCCACAGACAGGAGAGAGAAGTCAGAACGTGCAACAAAAAGCACTAACATATTGCTGGCTTTGCTCTTGTCATCGAATTTCTAGATAATAAAAGAAATATATATTAACACCAGCCATCATTATCATTTAAATTAGATCTAGAAACACAAATTATGATGAATACAAAATGCGAATTACTGTACGTCTTTCTATTGCCACATGTCTCATATTACACCTCAACTTAATACATTTCAGTAATTGTATAAAAAATTAGTATTCACTAGGAGGGATGCATTTGTTATCGGAAGTAACAGAAATCTGAAATTTTGAGAAATTTCTTCTGCCATTCCTCACAGTGGCTGCAAGCATAAAGTGTTGGCAGGTAAATTAACTTTCCTCTTACCATCTCCAACCCAAAGCACTTATCCCCTAACTGAGCTGCTTGGTTGCCATGAGCAGAAAACCGAGACTGTGCTGAAAGTTAACGTGCTGTGAGAGAGCACTGCAGGGCGATGCCTGAAAAAGAGGTTGCATACTCAGCAAGCACGTGTTGAAATAAAAAGAAGTAATGAATGAATAAACAAGCAACCAAACAAATAAAGTTGTCATGTTTTTATTCAGAGGAAACTGCTACAGTTGAGGACCAAGCATGAGGAATTTGTTCCAAAAACTAGGGGATTACACTGATTCACATTATGGAAAAAGATGCAGCTGCATGATTTTTATTTTTATTCAGGCACCTAATCAAGGACTTGAGACTTTTAAGAATGCTGGAAATCAGAAAATGGGCCAGTAGCAAAAAGGAAATAAAGCCGTTAGAGACAAAAAGGGGCTTGTGTGCATTCTGTAGTGGCCTGACAGATGTAAAGAGTGTGATAATGCAAGAGGGACATGACAAGAAGAGAGGAAAATGAAGTGAAAGTGGCCAAACTGACAGTCTGTCAGATTAATTACAAGCTAGAATGATGAGTGAGAAATGTTTTTAATTTGTCTCCTCTCATCCAACTCGTTGTGTTTTACTTATTTTTTTCTCTCTATGGCTCTTCTGCTGTGACCCTGCTCCTCTCATGACCAGTCTGTCCTGGTCGGGTCCTGACGACAGGTAGGCTTGAAGCTTGAACAAATTGGGTTTCAGGGTTTTAGCATTTCCTCAGTCAAGTGGACACACAAGAAAGAAAATGACATGTAGTCCACATTGCCTGATAGCAACACCAACTAATTTTGCCGTGCTGTTTGTGCTCTGCAAGTCACAACCTGCAGCCATAGAGGGGCTACTTTTGCCAAGTATCCATTAATGATAAGGGCACTTGTTTAATTCAATAAGAAACACAAGCTTTCATCCAATCACAAGTACGTCTTAAAAAGCATTCATACCTCGAAAAGGCTGCGCAATCCCCTAAATTGGAAATTGGAGAATGATTAATCTGCACCTGGATCAAAATACCCATGGTGGCACTGTAGTGGTTAATGAGAAAATAGCAAAAATGTCTTTTGTAAAGTTAAGAAATCTTTTAAAAGCCCATGTCCCAACACTCACCAAATGTCACTAGTTTTTGAGATAATTTCTCCTGCTGGCTAACAGACAAAACAACCACCAAAAAGCCTCCTTGGCAGAGTTACTTATCTAATTGATCAGAAGTTTTGGTCCAAATGTAACAAGCATGAGACAAGCCTGTACGGTGACATCCAGGAGTTATTCAAAGGGTGTACCCCTAGTACACAGACATGCAAGAGTGTCTGTGTGTGCTGCGGCTGAATACAGTGCTACTATGTGGCAGCTGACACAATGGAAACAGATTGCCATGGCTGCTCTGCAGCTCTCCATCACATCGCTGCAGATAGAGGGAACGTGAGGCCTAAGGGTCAGCGCTGTGGCTGCCTGCAGACACAAGGCACCGGGCCCAGCCATTACTGTTAGCTAATTGGAGTTTTCCTCGGGGTCAGGCTAGCCATCTGTGGTGCCTTTACCAGCAAAGACCCCCACTCAACCCTCCCCTGCATCATTTTTAACACTATGTCACCGTTTGACGTGATTCTCTTTCTCGCTTTCCCCCTTTAAGGACAGGGAGGTGGTGGGGGGATTAAAGGAGTGTGATCTCCCTCCACCGAAGCTGGTTAATAGGAAAAGTCTCTGTCTCCTCTGTGCACCATTCATCATGTCAAATGGTAATATCTTTAAAGGTCAGGCCGAGTCATAAAGAAAAAAGGGCCCTGGCTAAACTTTCCTTGGGATTTCCGGAGGTCTAATCACCAATCACCAAATCTGAAGTGTCTCTTTTGATTGGCTTTTGATGGCCTCGTTTCAAAGTGAATCATTACACAAAAAAAGGGACATTTAGAATACCTGCAGCCAGCTAATTATTATTTTTTACATAGAAACACAAAGTAAATTCTCTGAATGGAATTAACTTACTGGAGAAAAGAAGGAAAAATTGAGGCTGGAAGAAAGATGAAAAAAAAACTGCAGTTGCATGATTTATCTAGGTGACTTCAAGCTGAAAAGTAGCAGGGTGCACAAAAAAGGAGCGCAAAAGCTAGATAAAATAGAAGAAAAGGTGGCGGGAAATAAAAGAGAGGCAGAGGAGCTAAAGACTGCTACTGTCTGACAAGTGTCACACTTGCGCTTCGATCCAGCCTTCCTCCCGCGCTAATGACTGTCAACACGACAAGCAGGGCTGTCTGAAGGGGGAGAAAATTACTCGCTGAAAAGCAATTGACTGACCCCCATCATTTCTCAGGGAACCAGTGACCTGTGAATATTTCATTATGGGGAAAGTCGTGAGGCCCATATAAATGGGGAGGGGAGGGGGGTGTTGATCTGACGAGCTGTGCTGCCCCGAGCTGAAGAGGGAAACCGGGGGCAGACCTGCCCGCATGCCTGGCTTGTAGCCTTTTCACCATTCCTACAATGCAATCTACCCTTTGGATAAACATTTTTCAGCAGATCTCAGTGAGAGCTGATGTGGGTAAAGGGAGAAAGCATGTGTAGGAGAGAGGGACCCCCTTTACCGAGAATAGAGACGATTTTAAGGGGGAAAAGAAAAAGGCTGGAAAAAAGCTGAAATGTTTTGTAGGTGCGGGTCAAAGCAAGCAATTCTTTTACCCTCTGCGCGACATTCGTCTTACATTGAGAAACATCAGAGGCCTCGGAATCGAGAGGGGCAGGAAGAGAAAGAGAAGACGAGAAAGATGAAAGAAAATCAATCCCTCGGCAAGCTTGATTGATCGGTGGAGTTTTGGACAATTTCATCAGGAGACTCCACTAACCAGAGATGACACGACCCATATTGGAGGGAGAACGCATTGTGGAGATTAATACCAGCATTAGAGGCATCAGGTCGGATAAACGCGAGCTCCGGCAGTAAATACACTGGGCCCGCGTGCCCCCTCAATGACGACTTAATGCCAGAAAAATCCTCACAACCCACACTTTACTTTTCAAACTTTGACTGGATGGGATAATTGAGTCAATTAGGAGCACCTTAATCCATGGAAAGGATCTTCAAAAGAAAAATATACAGTCAAGGTTTGGGTTTGGTCTTAAGGATATAAATAAAGAGAGCTTGGAGATTGTCTCTGTTTATCCAACGACGGAGGGAAAGAGCAGAAGGATTATAACCGATCTCATTCAGGAACCTCATGTTACATATTAACTTCTACTCTTGACTGTTTTAGTAAAACTTTAAGTCATTGGGAATAACACCATGTTATAATCACTTTGCGACAGTTAAATATTCATCAAAAGTGAAGCAACTGTTATGTTCCACCTATGCTGTGACAAGCACGAAGATAATATCAGGAATGAAGTGAATTAGAATAAGAATAGGAGAATCGAGTATAATACCATTTTCTGGTCATTCTGACATTTCTCTTTATTCCCCATTATTCTAAGACGAGCTTCAAAGACGGGAAGGCGAAAGAAAGTCAATAAGTGCATCATGATCTAAACTTCCAGTGAATCTACCTCGACGAGAACTAAGTTCTCTGCTATCCACTGTGTATGTCAAACCAATGGAGGGAGGAAATGGACAGGGTGAACTAGGGGGAAGTGCAGAGGGAAAGAGGGAATACTGCTGATCGAGCAGATCGAGCAAGAAAGCATGAAATACTACATTACAGGGGGAAAAGGACAAAAGCAGCCACCAGGGCCTGATCATGTAGGCCTGACAGGGAGGCGGGGGGTGGAAGTAATCGAGGGTCACACAGGCCAGATGACTGATCGGGGGACGTCGGGCAAAGTGACAATTTTTGTGGATGGTAAATATTTCAACAGTGCTTGGTCGCGCGGTGGAGGTCAAGCAAGCTCCATTTTAAAACACAATAGACAGACACCTTTAATAAAACATCCCACATAAACACACATACCAGAGCTGCTCACAGGCCATTTTCACACATACACACAGAAAACTCTCACCGTTCTTTTTCTTACAGTTAATGGTCTAATTTCCTCGGTCGCAGCCAGAATAAGTTGCCTGTGGAAGCAGGATGAAATTCAGGTCTGTGCTCATAAGCAGGTAGGGGACGTGACCATGACCGTCAGTGGTATTTTGCAATGATCCACATTTCACACATTTTAATGCAACAAAAAGGCCTCCTCAGCCCCTGTCTCATATCTGGTTTAAAAGCAAAGCCTTGAAAAGCATGTAGAAATCTTTTTTGCTGTTTCTTAAGTGCATTGCTGATGAGGGGAGGGAAAAAAGTAAAATTTGGAAGAACAAAATCCTTGCTTCCAGCTCATCAGACTGGCATCCCTCCAGATGGGAACTGGAGTGTCTCACTGATATACAACACCAGTGCCTGTGTGACAGGGAACATGGATGTCATCCATGTATCGCTGGCTGAACATCACATGCAGCAGCTCCTGCGGACACATCCAACTGAAACCCTTTGTGGACTACCCAGGGTGCCCCTGTTCTCTTTGTCTATCAGCACAGGTAGCTAGTCAAAGCACAGAGTGACAAAGCCTGAGTCTGGTCCAACTTGGCAGCTGATGTCAGTAGCCACTGAGTGGGGTTGGAAAAGCGATGTTCCCCTTTTTGCTCCCCATCCTCACTTAGTCTGTGATAAGGCAGCTGAGGGGGGGGGGGGGGGGGGGGGTTGTTATAGTGTCAGAGATGGGATTGGCCTCTCATTCTCTGTTTTACATTACTGCATGTCTGCAGGAAAGTTGATTAAAGCCTGGGAGCAGATGTGAACTCTTCACCTGCTCTGCCTTTCATCACTGTTGGGGTGGGAAGGTTGGGGTGGGGCCTCCTGCCCTGCTTCGCTGTGCTGTGTATGCACTGAGATTATGACCATGAAGGGCTACATTACAGTGCCCTCAAAGGGTAATCAGAAGCTCGGGGTGGGTGGGGATGGGGTGGGGATAAGGTGGCCTGGGTGTGGGTAGCTGCACAGAGCTGGATGGTGGGTACCCATTTATCAAACACCTACAGGATAACCTCCCTTCTCTTTCTTTCTCCTCCATCAAAAATGTGCCATGCATGAAAAAGCCTCTCATTCCTCTCAACCAGTTTTGCTTTGAGCCTGAACCTGTACTTTCTGGTGCTCCGTCCTTGTGGCAAATTAGCACTTATAATGAGCTGGGATCCAGTCCTCAATGCCACCATTAAAAAGCCCCTTTGGGTTCTAGGTAGACTGTGTGAGAAGGTGTATTAAAGCAGTGAAATGCATAGCCTCGACCTTAACCATGTACCGGCTGAACTCTTGACCCCCCTCCCCACCCCTATCCTATCTACATCTCACATCGGGCGCCTCTGACATGGTCCTTCCAGATCCCGGAACGCATTCACCCATTTACCCATTTTGAAACAATGAAATGGTCACAATGACTTCTTGGACCGGATTCAATAGGTACTTCAAGAAAAGGGAAACCTGCTGGGATTGGCTTAAATGATGAAAACTATTGTGCTCAGAAAGAATCAATCGGTGCTTTTCAGCGTAATTCAATTCTATTCACAAAGGGGCTTGGGAGGCAATCTTAAAATGGAAATGCCACTTTGCTTAGAGTGGGTGGGGAACAGATGAAGGAAAAGAAGGATAGTTTGCATGGCAAGACACCATCTCCTACAGTTAGTACACCTTTCAATCATGTCAGTATGTGTCTTACAAACCACTGCAGAGTTTGTGCTGAGTGCAACAAAACTCGACAAAAGTGGGTTACCGTTTTCAGCCAAATAATTATAGCGATGTGGGTGGGATGCACCACGCCTCTTCCCTTACATACACCACAAAGCAGCCTCATGGCAGCTGAAATTTTAAATTGGTCTCTGGTTACATTTTCCCAAACTGCACTCCTATAATTGTGCAATATTAGAGCAATCTAAAATACTTGCAAGTTCAGTTAGGAGAGGGGAGTTCAGTTGTTTGAAAGCAGTAAAAATAGCCGCATTATCAGTTTTCGGAGGAACATGAATGCTCTGAGTTCAGGTAGTCACAGCAGCCAGAGAGCCTTACAGGTATTTACTGTAGGGGGGTGTGTTACATATGGTTGCATAAGATATAAAAATATGACATCCTCTGAATAGCAGCATGTTGTTATCTAACCAAGGCAAAGCAACAAATTGGTACATTCAACTACTTTGATAAAAGGCCAGAGGGCAGCCGTGCCATAGAATAAAAGCTATTTTTTATGCTTTAATCAAAATGGGCACCTTTTGCCACCTGGATTAAGCTCTTGTACACTTTTGTCTGCACCTTGAGTCAAGCTGGTGGCTAACTACACATGCTCAAGTTGATCCTGAAGAAGTAGAGCTATGATGCACAAAAAAAGAGATGAATGGCAATGCAGAAAGGAAGTCCAACTCCCAATCCAGCAGGATGTCCCTTATCTCTCTGGCCGGTAAAGTGCGGTTGAGGCTCCGGTCAGCATCCTTAACCGCTATCTGTCACTCTACCTCCTTCCCTTTCCCCCTCACCTGCCTCCCCCTTTGCTACTCTGGGACCGGCTCAGTTTCAACCTGGCTGCGGTTGGAGACGGACAGGATGAGGTAGACGGGGAGTTGGACTGAGTCTGCAGGCAGGCGGGGAGTATTGGACGTGCAGGGTGGAGGGAGGGGGCATTGTTAGAGGCTAACCCACGAGGCTGTTCAGTTCTGGGGCCCTTCTCCTCTCCCTCTGTCTGTCTTGGCAAGAGAAGAGGCAGTGTCTCCTGCATCATTAATGAAGGCGGTTGACGCCCCGTACAGCAGTGCCCAGCAGCCAAAGTCTCTCCTGCCTGCCACCAGCCTGGAAGTTTGAAAGAGAGCTGATGTAGTGTATATCCACACTATGGTAATGACCGAGGTAAAGCCAGGCCTCACTCTACTTTGGCAGTCCATGCTGTATAATCAGCCATGACGAATAGAACAACTCGGGAGATGGAGAGGTCTGCTAACTTTGGGCTGGCACACGTTGGACTCCATTGTGAAGTTTATGAGTAATAAAGAAGGCATATTCAAAGAGAATCCATCACATGAAACTTCTGAACATGAAAGCTGCTGTCTGTGACTATGAAATTGAATCTCTACTAAGCAACGAAGAACAATGAACTAATTAAAAGATACTTTTTTCAGAATTCAAGTTTGATTGAATCCTGGATAACATGCATCTCAAAGGGAGATGGAAGCTCTGTCAGACACTGTTTACTGTAAAATGCACAATAAAGACAGACAGAGAGGGGGGAAAAAAACTACCTCGACTCTCCTTTCATCTACAGCGAAGACAACCATGTCACAATTGTTGCCTCCTCAAATTTCCTGATCAAAGTGCCTTAGTTCAGTTCCAAGCCTTCAAATCACATCTATACTTCATTCTGGGAGTTGAACTTTCCGTTGGTGCAATCAATACATCTTTTTGATTTCAGCTGTAAATTGCCACTTCTCAGAAATCTCAGCAAGCAGATGACAGCAACATATAAACTGTATTTACAGGCCCAACCTGTGATTCGGAGATAAACACAGGGTAGCCCCACTAAAACATCTGAAACCAGAGACAGGGAACTATCATTCTGAGGCCGAATATGAAACATCCTGGTGACAAAAAGCGAGACTGCAAGGTCTGACAGTACATTACAGTGAGTCAACAGCAACTTTATTCTTTTTTGTTGCACACCAAGCAGGTAGGCTGAGAAAACCGCAATTTGTAACTCACTGAATTCCTATTATTCAAAATTGCATGTGCACATGGAGGCACGCAGAAATTGTATTGTGTCCAACCTGATGCTGCAGTGAGTTTTTCATCCTTAAATTCATTATTAGAATTTAACTCGTAGTAGTCTTATTTCATAATTATTATTATTAAATTATTATTTCCTTTTTCCCTTTATGAACTGTTTCTTCTTTCTATATAAGATTAAATGTTTTTATTTTTCCCAAGTAAAAGAGATCATTGGTCTCAATCAGAATAACCTGGTTAAAAATGGCTAAAACAAAAACTAAATTAAATTAAATTACTATTGTTTTTTTTCCAATTATAAATTGTCAATTTTGATCTGTAGCCTCTTTGGAATGATGAGTTTGGGCCCACAAGTGTTTGACGTGTTTGACTGGCCAGTGCATGCTTAAATACATCAAAGATGTCAAAAAGCAACAGCTATTGTTGACTTGGCCATCACTATTCATATCAAATTAGAATACAAACTGACGTATGGTATTATAGTAGATAATTGGCTACAAAAGTTAGTTGGCCTAACTTTGCTAGTAAGTCCTCAAAGCCTTCAGTGTTGGTGTTGACAAGCTGGCTAAATATATCAAAAATGTTTGAGTTGGCTACTGTTGACTTGTTTATCATGAATTCACATATTATACAGGAAGACGTGGTACACAGTAGGCGTACAGCTATATGAAACTGTGAGATTTGTTCACTCCTGTGACACAGAACTATATATGCAGATATGCAGATTCAAAGAATGCCATTAAATATTTTATACCACACCACCTGTTTTACAGCAGAGCGCAAATGTCTCACAGACATTTGCTTGCATTGTCAGCAGGGCCACCTGAAGAGTAAAACAGATGAAAAACAGTGAAAGTAACAAAAAGCCAAATTCCCCTCCTGAAGCGCCACATCATATGCATATACCAGTAGATTAAAGAAAAATAAAGAACAAAATATTTGTGAAAAGTACTAAGCATATTAGAGCAAGCATGCATCCACTGAAGATTCAACATTTCAAGGAGCTCTTTAACAAAAAACCCATTCAAGTGCACAGATAGACTGGAAAAAGGACATTTGTGCAACTGTTGACAAAGTGCTTGTCAGTTCCATTCAAATGTGAGAGAGGGGAGAGGACTCAATGCTAATCGACATATGAATGAAGCCAGGGAGGCGAGCTTATTCAGGAAGTGTACCACTGCAGCCCTCCACTCCCAGAATAGCCTGCAGCTTTACTGTATCTTCGACTCTTTGTTAGCGCTTCGCCTCTAGCCTCCGCCTGCTGCATTTGTGCAAAAGCGACAACAAAACACTTGTTTTTAGAGGGAAGAGCCTGAATCTGATTCAACTTCAGAGGATTAGAGTAACAATGGGGAGCTCATGCACTCACACGTGCATTCTCTTTCTCTGTCTCACACACACACACACAGAGTCTCTCCAACACACATGCAGGAGCAGTCCCTGCCCAAGTGGGAATGAACTGCTCCAGAAAGGCCAGGGCCTTGGCAAGGTAATTAACTGAGGGTGCTTGTTTCACATGGCAGAGTCCATTAAGTGCCATGTCACACTGATGTCAGGGTAAAGGTAGTGCACACGCACACACGCACACACGCACACACACACACACACACACACACACACACACACACACACACACACACACACACACACACACACACTCTTCTTTCAAATAGGGACAGAAACGTCTGAGGTGCAGATAGTGAAGTGAGAACGACAGAGGAAAAGAAGTGGCTGTGGCTTCTCCAGGGCTCTCTATCCGATCCCTCCCTAATCAGCAACCTCACTCCCCCTCCAGGTCCACCCATCGATCGACAGCACTACCACCCCAGCGCTGTGATGAAGAGCAGGGGGAGAAGTGGATGTGTTACCCTTCCAAATACCCTCTAATTGCCCTGCCTAGGTTGCCACCACCCAGCTATCCCAGCGAAGTGGCCCCCACACCAACTGATGGAGGAACAATTCTGCTGGCAAAGCTTGAAAACGGGCCTCGGTGTAAGCCCATTAGGCATGGATGACCACACTAGACGCTCCAAGAGTGGAGGGCAGTGGGATGAGTGGGAAGGGCTGCATTAGCTGAGGGAGGAAGTGGGCACACTTGTCCTTATAACCACAACAGTGAACAAACCGCGAGGGCACCACACACCTGAGTGTATGCCTGCTTGCATGCAAGCAAGTATGAACACACACATTTGCACACACACACTCGCATATACCTTTCTGTGCTTCTCGGAGTACTGCTCCATCTCAGATAACATTGTCCTCACTGAAGAGACTTCCACACAAGCTAACTGAGGTTTATCTCCCACTTAACAGATGAGCCAAACGAAACAAGAGAGGCACTCAGGGACCGAACGAAGAGAGAAATGAGGATAGAGGAGGGGACCGAGCAGGGGTAGGGACAGAGAGCCACAGCAACAAAGCGCCAAAACAACAATGTGGCACTTGAACACATAGGCGTCTGCGTGGCTTGAGGTGAAACTGCTCGCTAAGAAGATGCAAAGGAGAAGATGATCATCGCAGGCAGGTTCCTCTGACTGCTCTTAAAAATGATGATCACACTGAGCATTGCCTTAAACTTGATTGCATGGAGTGTGCGTGTGCGAGCGGTGGACCGTGGCGGACTGACGGATGGATGTGCACCCACAGCCCTATGAGCTGCCGTTACGCTGCCCAGAGCAGCACTGCAATTAAACGAGTAAAGGCCTGGATGCTAAGACCGGAGGAGCAGGGGCCGGAGAGCTTTGGACGGCGAGTGCTGAACTGAACACTGTGCTGATTTGTGCACTGACTGTCCCCGAGAATAGGGCCATGTATTTTTAATCAATGTCAAAGTGATGAAGTGTGTGTTTGCCTCAAAAAATCCCCTGACAAACACAAATAGAGAAAGACAAACTCCCCAAAGGGCTCCTTTGTGCACGCACACACACATATATAGAGCGCCACAGTGCTAAGACTGGACAGAACATTCCAGTAACTGACATGAACAGCCTCCTCTATTTTACTTTTACTGTACGACCTTATGTAAAAGCCTACTTCCTCATTAGTATTACATAAAATGCCCATGAAAAAAACAGCCTCATTTTGAATGCAATTAACATTTTTAATAACAATAAATACTGTTTGGATACGTGGTCGGCTGGCTGATAATTAGAAATTGGCGGATCCATGGCCATCCCTCAAGACAGACACATGCTGACTTTTCTGCAGGTTATCTGGTATTGGGAATCATTCCTGAAGCATAAACAAGCCAGGGAGATAGGCTGGCTATCCTCCAACAGCCTGTCTCCTCAATTTTACAGGCTTCTTTTCCCCTTTCAGCCAATTCAGCCCCAAATATCGATCAGCAGAGAGACAGGGGGAGAGAGAGAGGGAGGAGAGAGAGAGAGAGAGAGAGAGAGAGAGAGAGAGAGAGAGAGAGAGAGAGAGAGAAATTGAAAGAAAGGGATGGCTGGAAAAAAAACAGAGAAGGGGGGAATTGAAGAGATGGGATGGGGTGAGGGAGAAAAGGCGGAAATGGAGGCCAAAGAGGTGAGGTATGTGGGTAAGTTGCAGAAAGGTAGAAAGTTTCTTGGTGAATTCCACACACACACACACCACCATGTGACATGAGTAAAAGAGTGGTTGCAGGGTGGGTAGGGAAGGTGAATACTGTGGAACAAAGCAACAAAACAGATGTGTGAAAAGGATGAGAGATCATGTTGTGCCTCAATCCCTGGCAAACTGATATCTAATACAGAAAGCCGTGGTGCCGTAATAAGATCATTAACCCAAAGACCACTGACCTAAGGAGAATGCTCAGTGATCCCTGACTGAAACGCAGAGCATTAAGGAGGCTTCTGGATGATTGCTTGAGAATTATGGGACCACAGAACATGAGCAGACGAGCTTGTGGGCATAAATGAAGCCACAACCACAATTCTGTGATACATTATTCTCATAAGTTCTCTCAGCTTTTATTGGACTCTTTACAGCCTTGCCCCCCCCCCTCCCCTTTGGAGTCTACTCCACTGTAATCTGACATGGGGCATCAAGGCCTTGATGCAATTATATGAAATTAAATTACAATACATTCAATGCGCCAAAGCGCTGTGCTTTATCAAAAGGACCAGTTGGAATGCTACTTAAAGAAATGGCAAATGCGATGTGGCAGAAGACTTGGGATGATCTTTGACCCTGAAGGAGAGCCAATCACAATCAACGCATCCAAGGGGCCTCCAGCAGTAGGAGGGGGCGGATGAGCAAAAAGGGGGCCAGTCAAAAGGCTGGCTGTACATAGTTTTACACACTATAAAATATGCATTTGCTAAGTGGTACAGCATTTTGCCCTTTGAGAGGTTCATGCATTGTTTAGGCAGCGGAGCAGAGGAGGAGGAGGCCGGATGGTGGTGGAGGAAGTGCTTGGTAATGGGGCCAAACAGGAGTGCTGATTTATGTGCACAGTCACCCAGGTAAAAGAGAAACACAGGGACAGAAAAAAGGGGAAGAGGAAGTGTTTTACCGATGTTCTATCTTCAAAAGCAGTTCGCCTCCTCTGCATTGCACCGTGCCTGGCCCAACTATAGCTCAGTGCTTGTGATACTGAGAGCTCAAACAATGCTGTGGTTAAACCTTTCCTAACTTGTGTCTGCTCTATTTTTAATTGTGAGAGCTCTCAACTGTCGATCAAGTCGACGTAAAAAAACCACCTCTAGGACTGCTGTTTGGTGAAGTAGCAGATGGTGGGCTGCATTGTGCCACCCAGCGGCACTGACTGATCTGTGGCATGTGCAGCTGACAGCCACGCAGCCTCCCTGTCTGCTGCACAACACAGTGCAAATCCTGTGATACTGTCATCGGGGTATTATGAAAGAAAAGGCTTACCCACCCCTTGATATATCCTTTCGGCTTATTTGCACTAATGTTCATGAAAGTATCATAAAAACAAGAAGAACCCAAGCTACGAACAGACCATTCAGGCCAGAGCTGACTAAATTCTCAAAAAGCAGAGGATGACTGAAGATATCTCCAATATCTTCAACTGGGTTACTTCTGATGGTCTGTTCCCCTGGACCCCCAGGCTTCCAGGCCCGTAATGCAGTGGCCCCTCCCAGCATCCCACACTCACAACAATAGCATACACTAATGCATAGGCCTGAAGTGGTCACCACATTCCTGGCAAACACAACCCAATCTTTAACCTCTTTACAGTGCGCATGATATACTTTGCAAGCAGAGGCCAAGGGTTTATCCATTATGAATGAACCCATATTACTCCAGGCATTAGCAATGTATGAGCTGGGCTTTAGAAACACAAGGTCTGGGGTTTTTCTGCCTGCCACTCCTTCCTTCCTACTCTCCTTCCATGCTGTTTTCTTCCCTTCCTAGCCACGTGCTGCTGCTCTCACACAGCCTCCCATGGATGCCTTGACTCCTGCCTGACAGCTCATCTGGGCTGAACCCCGCCTGTCCGATCGGCAGCTCCGTGAATGCAGGGAGTTTGAAGAGGCAGGGCCACGCCCGGGGCTAAAGCCCTCCACTGATCTGAGCTTTGCTCACTCTCAAGCTCACCACTCCTAACCAGGCCGACCCTCGACTCAGCTCTATCATTGGCACTGCCCTGTCTTCTTCAGTCTGATTTCAATACATCTACTGCCTTTGTGATGATGTTTGATTTCTCAAAGCCAGCCAAATGAAACTTTAATGAAATGCAAGCATGAAGAAAAACAAAATACCATCAAGGCAAAATATAATATTGTGCTATTCTTACCATTCCCATAGCTTACAGCGTTCAATACATTTTTCATAAATCTGTCAATGTCCATAGCCTTAATGTGGATTGTTTTGTGTATTGATGTGCAGTATGGGCCTGGCTATTTTTTTTTTTTCTTGTGGACAGAGCTGTTTATAAAGAGGTCATGTTGGGAAAATGCCAAACAGACCACAATAATATGTCACAAATATGTTCAACACCTGGAGCAACTTCTTCATTTCATCAAACACAATTCCTTCCTCATCAGATCTGGCTAACAAACAAATCAATGAAGGCAGAGCTTGTAAAGGAACGGTTGTGATGACTAGAACATCTTTACTGCTTACTTTTAGCATTTTGGAAGCGCAGAGTAAGGTGGGAAGATGGAGCAAGTGCTCTCGGCGGAGCATGGGACTCCCCAGGGCTGCAGCCCTCATCTCCACCTCCTCTCCTCATTCCCTACTGTGGGACAACGAGATTACAAGAGACCCCGGGGAGAGCCCAGCTCCCAGCAGGAACCAGAGTCCCCTGCTGGTTGCCTGTATGAGAAAGAGAGCACATTTCAAAATCCCTCACTGGCCCTGACATGGGTCAGCCTGATAAAGAGCATGTCTCACTTTTAAATGAACAAAACAATTCGCTCAAGCCATTAACCTCAAGTATAGTCTTGCATCGCATTACTAGACGACTGCAATGTGATTACTGGCTAACAGAGTTTGAACAATGTGGATATGTGTGGTTTCAAAGCCCATTAATGATTTGAAATGTACAGAATGTTATTAGCTACAAGGTAAAATATGAGCACTTGTCCCATGTTGTCCCCGTGTAAAAAGGAAATTAACATAGTTTCAACTGGGTTTCAGCCACAACAAATAGCGGAGGACAGGAAGGAGTGTGGTGAGCAGCCGAGTGGCAAAAGGCCTGGACAAGGCCTATTATGACAGGAAGCTCGACTCATCAGCCATTCAGAGCGCTGTAAGAGGAGACATAAATCAATGGTGTGCCAATTATGACACCACACTGAGCCGTGTGAGTGCAGGGAATTAGCTGCACAAATCTCAGTATCAGGTTCAGTTAGATGGGCTGCTCTGCAGTGGGGAGGGAATGCCAAAGAAACACCACAGGGAGGATAGAGAGGAGGCAGAGAAAGGAAAAGAGAGAGCAACAGAAGTAAATGCTGAAATGTGAGACAACTCATTACAGTTGATAAGGAAATCAGCTAAATGCATTTCTGTTTCTCTCTTTCGTTCTTTTTCAGCCCATGAAATCATAGCATACATGGGAGAAGAGAAGTTGGAAAGGCTCTGCAAGCACCATCATCAAGTCTTCACTGAACCAGTGAGGAAGCAAAAGCATCTTAGGTGAAAACTGTAAGACTACAGTCGCCACACATCAAGCACGGCTCTCATATTTCATTCTCTCACACTGAGATTTCTCTCTTAAGAACATTAAACTTCACCTGACACCTTCCCTCTAGACACTCACACACACACACACACAGACACACACCCTCACTGAGTGCAATCAAGCAGGCGTCTCGGCCAGTCTTGGGGAAGCTATGGGCGCGGGTTTGAAGCAGGCAGTAGAGGCGTTCAGCTGGGCCTGAACACGATGCCTCGACACCACTGAACACACAGCTGTATCCCAGAACTTGGATTCTGATTAAATGGAAACAGAACAGCCCATTAAAGTCATTAACATACATCTAGAGTATGCATGGGGGGATGTGCACCAAAGGGTGTGCATGCACAGTAATGTAGCGCATATATTAAGAAAAGATCCGCTGATAGAACTTGAAAGAGCATATCTTGCAAAAGCTTATATATATTATTTATCACTCAGACATCAAAAAGGAGACTTTGTAATGACCTTTTTAATTCATATGCAAAGGTAATGCAGATTCTCAAACTGGAAATCAACCGAAAAGCACAAGCACAAGAAGCTTGCAGCATGAATGTGCTGGCCTGTATGTTTAATTTAATGTCATACTGGATATGGTACTGTTTTATCTCATAGATTGTCAAGAAGCACAAATGCTACTTTTCATTTCTGAGATGAAGATGTGGTACTTATCTAGTGTGTGTGGAAAAAAGGGGGGAAACCTGCACAGGAGAATGTGTGACTAATATTGTACTGTTAAGTTCATCTTAATAAAGAAATTCTGCAACGCTAATGGAATTTAGCACAGATATTTTTGAAAGCAATATTTCAGAAATTTAGCAAATACACTTACTAAAGAGAAAACAGATCTCAAGATCATGAAGTAAAAAACCAAGTATTGATTACCAAATGCTGTTTTGCAATATAACACTGTTGCCCATAAAGTTGGAATAATTGTTCAATACCCCCAATTTAGTTAAAGCCTGAATACACAGTTTGCAAAGGTTAATTGTGGTTTAAGGTTCACTGTGATATGTTTGGAAGAGTTTGATCAATAAAGTTGAGAAGATCTACACTTTATTTATCAAGAATAAATCACATTGTCACAATCATTTCATGAGAAAAGGTCAAAAACATTTTATTCTAACTTTATGGGCAACAGTGTATTATAGAACTAATAATTTCTCATCTTACTGATGTGAGAAACAGCAGTGTTTCAGTAGCACAAACACAAATGTTAGCATATATTGAAATATAGACTGACTGTCAGAGATGTGAGATAGAGATGTATCCTGTGTGTCTGATAACTCATCACCTCCATAGTCCACACACTTGGGAGCAGCAGGAGCCGGAGTGTCACTCTGGACTGAGAGTTATTTGATATCCCCAGTGAGCTGTTCAGGTCACACTCCTCTTCAGTGTGTGTGTGTGTGTGTGTGTGTGTGTGTGTGTGTGTGTGTGTGTGTGTGTGTGTGTGTGTGTTCAAGTCATCAAACATCAAGGTTTGTTGCCTGCAATCCATGCTGATTTTGGTTTCTGTTCATTGGTTGATAAATCATGAATGTTTTAATTGTATGCTGACCTTGATGAAATGAATGGACATCATTTATCAATTAGGAGTGCAATGGGGTGATGTAGGGAGAAAGTGTCTGCTGACAGAATTATTTTTCATCTTGTCTTTGGCTCGGTGAGGCTCCTCTATACTGTGCACCTTTAAAATGGTTCTCAGGTAGAAACAATTTTCATCTTGCAGTGATGATGTTTTTTTTTTTTTATTATTGTCATTACATTTTCTCCTGCTCATAAAATCCCTCCCCTTGGTACAATCCTCAGCTGTTTACCAAGTATAATTCAAAAGGAAAAATAAATGAAAAAATGTAAAAATTGAGAGAGAGCTGGTATGACCAGCCTAATCTGTGCGTGGGCGCCTCAGTGTGCTTGCACAGTATGGTTTTTCATGACACGAACATCAAATCCCCAGAGAATACAGCTGCCACGATGAGATGTGTTTTTATGGGGATTTAGGCTCTGGAAGAGAGATTTGAGTATTACCTATTGTCAAAAATGTGCAATGTTAGGAGAGCGGTAGCAATGGAGGATGGGGATGTTAAACGGGCCTGTTAATGTTTTACACAGTGCTGTTGATGCTCATGTAGACCTGTAAAGTCTTGACAGTAACTCTTGGTGTTGAGTGGTGTAGAAAACTTATTGAAAGGTGGCAAGTGGGAGGTACTTATAGGAAGATAATCCTGCTCTTCTGAGGGTTAGGAGGAGCTGCAAACCCCCACCCTCATCAGCCATTTCTTCTTCAGAGCAGTCTAGCATGCAGAGGGACATCGTTTTTCATCCCTCACAAAAGGCTCAGTGAGCCCTGTCTTTAACCAGCTAACAACAGACCAGCGAACCCTTTAGTTCTTCAGACATCTAAATGCTGGCGGCGCTCATTTTAGTCGGGCATTGGAGAATCAGCTCAGGCCAGTTTTCTAACCTGGAGTGTATTCCAGCAACATACCCAGATAGATGTGTGACCACGAGCCAAAGAAGCCCAGTGCCGACCTTTTGAATGGTGGGCTGCCATTCTCAAACACCGGGCCCCAGATTGACTTCGCCCTCAGCCAGATGAGAGAGCCTGCTCATGTGTGAACAGCCCTGACTGCCTGTATGGGTTTGCCAGATCCAAATGCCCCGCAGGTCTGAGGGAGCATTTTACAGCCTGTTTAACAGTAACTTCAAAAATCCCCCCGTCCCATTTTTTTCCACAAAGAGATTTCTCAGACATCAGGCCTTGGTTGCTGATTGCCTCTGAACGTGGTGTTGATTAAAAAGTCAGCATTGTTCAGGCTTTCTTGTTTTCTCTTTCTTGTGGATCCTGGGAGTACAAACAGCTCGATAGGCTGCGTGTGAAAGTCTTCGGGCCTTGTGTCTGACGAGGGACCCGCGGTGAGAGAGAAAGGGGCCTGCTTGCCCAGCTTTTGGAATCCAATAAAGTGCTTTATTCCAGGGCTGGGGCCGACGTGAGGCTAATCTTTGATCTGAACTGGAAGCTGAGGGCTCCGGAGTGGGCCACGCTGCCCGATTATTTATGGGAACTTCAAAGGTTCCGCTGATCACACTTGTGTCTCTTATCTAGCGAGCAAGAAACAGCCACAACAACAAAAAGTGACTTTGCGAGGAGAGTGGAAATTCAGAGCACGAAAAGAAAGGTAGGGATAAAGGCGTGAGCGTTTGAAAAAGAAGGGGGAAGGGTTTGGCGAGGCTCTGTGGGGAGATCTCCAGATTAGAAGTGATCAGGCCGATGTATATGGGCCATCTGCCTGGGAAATGTGCCTCTGGCTCCGTCCGAGAAACAATCGGACCTGAGGAGGATAAGTGCTCCTCTTTTCCTCTCTGTTCCCATGGAGGAGAGGAAAGGCAGCCAACCTCGGGGAACCCCGCTCTCCTCTCTTCCTCACTCTGTTTTTTGCCCGCCTAGTCTCCCTCACTTCCTCTCTAGCTCCCCCCTCCATCCCTCCTTCCACTATCACCACCGCCACCTCCACATCACATCAGAAATGTGACTGGCCTCAAACTGCTGACTTGCTCACAGTCCATTGAGTTTCCTCTCCTTATCAAATTACAGCCACCTCAATAACCCACTCGCTGCAGCACGCCGGAAGAAATGAGGTTTTCTCCACTGCCCGCCCCTGGCACTGCACTCTTTCCCTCGCTTTTTTCTCCTCTCACATTTTTCTTTCAAAAACAGCATACGGGGGAAGAAGAGGGGTGCAAGAGGACGAGGATGGCTGATGTGAATGTCGGTGTGTATTTTCGCGTGGGCGTACGATCGTAATGTTTCGTACGAGGACGTGCGAGGGGGGTAGAGATGGCCCATCGGCTGCACATTGCTGATTTGCAGACACGGACCAATGTCCAGATGGCAGGCGCCTTCCGGGAGAGGTTTTTACTTCCACCCCAACAACTGCTCAGTCGCAGCAGCCCACCAAGACCTCAGCTACCTCCTAGCATCAGCTACCCTGGGTCACTTCTTTTTGAGCCACCGGTCTTCAGAAACAGACTGCCATCTCTCTAGGCACCCCACCGTCTTGCTTCCTTACTCCTCCAATAAGAGGCATACCATCATGTCCCAGTGGAGAAAATGACATAGTCCCATCACCTGCTATATACCTGCATTGAGAGAGCATTGGGGAGCCTATGAAAAGGACCATGCAAGGTCATCCGTCTCATTTTGTGAGCGAAGCTGCAGTTATTACAAAGTCAAAATGAAAAGCCTCATCCCCAGGTCAGCTGTCTGACAGTTGATGGATGTCATTTAACCTTCCCAGCAGCTGGTTACTGGTTTAGACGCCAAAGTAAATAAGGCAGAGGGAGGAAAGTTGAAAACACCTCTCCAGGCCGGGATCCATTTTCTCCTGATATGATATAGTCGCCTTCGAAGAGTAATTGATGTATTTTTAACATCAGGAGCATTGATGCTTTTTGAGGTCGTAATTGCCCCTGCGTTAATGCATGCAAATGAGAGTTCAGGATAAATTTACAGGAACTTATACAACCCCACCCACCCCTCCACACTACTTCTCCAGTGTGAATTAACATCAATATTTATCTTAGTTCTATTATCCAATTCTTACCTCATTCACATGCTAATTGCTACAATTACCATTAAATAAGGGGCCCCAGTTCAGAGGAAATAACCTGCTGCTGAGCACTTGAATTACTAACTCGTCACCTGTGCACACATGATGCATACACTCACACACACAAATACACACCTACACAGAGACAGCGAGAGAGGTGAGAAGAAAGAGAAGTTATGTTAACATCTGCCTTGTGGTGGATTTTTAAATCCCAGAACACCTGACAAAACTACAATGCAGCCATGAGTTTATACATATTTTTGGAAACCTATCCTGTCAGTGGCATCATGGCTGCTTGTCTAACAGGGGAAGACTGCAAAAATAACTGATTGGAAGAGTAGTTCAAATTGAGAATGAACACTCATGTATAATGATGGAGGGAGCCCGTGGAGGGTTAACATGAAAGCCCAGCAGAGTGCCAGCCCCAGTTACCTGAAGAGCCGCAGTCGACGTGCTCTGCCTTCACCTGTTTTATTGGAGACGACGCCGGCGTGTCAGTGACAGCGAATGTCCAAGTTGAGTGGGAGTAGATTAGATTAACTCCCCTGTGAAAGAGCCTTGTCTGCTTCCATTGTGCATCCTGTCTAGTTAAAACGACACAGGTATGCCATGGCAATAAGCAGGTGCGCTGACATCAGAGTCGTGTTGGGAATACTGGCGCTGATTGGAAAACCTATAGAGTATTCCTCAAACACAAACACACAGCTGACATACAGCTCCTACCCCCCTGAGCAAGCGTCTTACATGGAGATCAAGTGAGTGACTCTGCAGGGCCACCGGGGTACAAACCTCACTATACTGCACCCACCGGACTCAATGCTTGGTCCCTTAAGGGGTGCTTCTCCCTGCAAAGACATCCATTTTGTGAATCGAGCTGGTGGAAGTGCAAAGATGTTATTGAAAAAGGCCTTGCAGGGTGTAGAGACTAGAGGCACTGCTGCAACCAAAAGAAAGGCCTAAAACCTAACAGGATAGAGACACAGAGCCCAGTACTAACTGAGTTGTAAACTTCAATTGCCCCAGGGCTGCAGTCATTCTCTGCTCATCGAATCAGCCTGTAACATAGAGGGTGAATTCAGACCTTGTCAAGAAAACAAAAAAAAAATAAAAAGAGAGAGAGACAGTGTATACAGAGAGAGAACACGAACAATGCAAACTAAATAAGTAAGAAAAGTAAATAAAGAAAATCCAATTTTCCTCTCAGGAGCAATATCAATGCCTTTGAAACTTTCTGAGAAAAAAAAAATACAAAGTCTTTACTGTAGTAATGCGTAGAAACAACTGACCTCAGCAACTGATTCAAATAGTTTCCCTAGTTTAGTACATACGGAGTGCTAACCTCCCTCAAACAGAAATATGCATAAAGAATGATTACCAATGTCGGAGCCGTCTTGCCTTTTGGCATGGCCACATGCTCATACAGCACAATCAGGGGAGCTGATGACCTTTGCTGATAGCAGAATACCTCATTGAGAAGGCCTCTCAGTTGTAAAGTAGTAGGCATGCTGTGCAAGATCTATTAGTTTGCTCTTTTATCTGTAATAATCCTGACAGAGCAAATAATATATTCTGAGCAAAAAATAAAGGGTGAACAAAATTATCATAATCATTCAAAGTGATGCTTGGGGAATGAAAGGAACGAATGTGAAAATAAATTCAGTTTCGATAAATCGACTGCACTTGCAGGGCTGAAGTGAATGGAAGCTGTGGAGTGGATGGATACCATGGAGCAGTGTCTGTCTTACGCACACAAACGTCCCTCGTAAATTATCTTGAGCGATGTAGAATTTATGAGGCAGAGATATCTCACTGCCGACCTATCATTTCCATGGCTCTGTCACCATAATTCTCTCCAAAACTGCCCCAACCCATAGATAAAAACGACCACTGCAGCTACAGATGAAAAAGCTAGAAGAAGCAAAAAGGGACAGTAAGTGATATAAGTGAATCTGGATAAGGAGGCTGTGGTCTTTTTCTGACTCAAGTACCCACTACATCCGGGTAAAAGAGACCAGAGAATATGCAAAAGTGGAGCAAAAGAGAGGACAAGTGTGACAATTAGAATTTGCTCTGTTTACGTTGCGTGAAATCAAGTGTCGGGGGAATTTGGTGAATTGGAAGATGAGTCAAATTGCCAGGCATATACTGCTTACATCCTTACCTCAGCTGGCGCGGCTCCTCAGCTTGACAATAGCTTTTACCTTTTGAAATATGTGTTTGTGTTTCTCTGTGTCAGTGGGAGTGTATGTGAGTGTGTGTGAAGAGATTTGGGGGAGCTTTTAGAGCGCTATCATAGAGTAGGTGGAGGACGGTGGAGTGTATCAGAGAGGGCAGTCCGCACATGCTGCCCTGTGAGATTGGATTCTCACCCATGAAATGTAAGCACACAGAAAAACGCTCTGCTGCAACAACCTCCTATTTACACAGCAATTTTCCACTCGCTCGCGACAGAACTAAATCGCATTTGTCTCCCTGCCGTTGATACCGCGCTGCCCTAGAATTTCATTCATATCCAGTTAATTAGCACTTCCTCTCCCGGCACCAGAAAGAGCAATCATTGGACAAAGTGTGCAGAGTAATTTATTACAGTTTATTACAGTTCATTGAGGAAGGCAGAATGTGTTGGATATTAGAATGATTATTTGTGTTTGTGCTGATAGCAGTCTGTGTGACAGGAAGAAGAAGAGAAAAAAAAAAAGTTATTTACCAAAAACAGCTGGACGGATAAATTAGGCCCTTTCTCTACATGACAGTATCTCCCACCACTGCGCTGTTTCAACATTTCTGGGTGAAAAGCGACGTCTCTCAAGCTTTACTCCCTCCTTTGAAAACGTTAATTGCTATTCATTACTCGCTATTGCTGAATGATAACAATGTTGGAGTTACAATTCTGAGTCATTAAATTAGAAGGAAGGGGATGAATAGGAGGAGTGGGCAATGGAAAATCCTCATCCCTGTTGAGCCTTGACAGTGTGTTATGGTTTAAAGGGCTGCTACACCCAAATTAAAAAAAAAAACAATTCTATTACTTACCCCTTGTAGTATCTCTCGTAGTAAAACCATGCAAATTGTTTCGGCTTGATATGCAAACGTTTTTGACATTTCTGCCTCCACCCTAATGACAGTGAATGAAATTTCATTTGCGGTGTTCAGATTATTGAATAAAAAGACACAAAAAACTGAGACTGTATCTTTAGTAGAAAGCAGGTCTACTACCAAATGTTATGTACAACATTGGAGGTGCAAATCTCAGACACTGATATAAGAAAACCTGGATGACTAAAAGGAAAAATATCTGCATAGATGGGAACCCTAAAATGCAGATTTATATTTAGCCAAATGTGTTTTCCCAGGCCAGCGTCACGCTATGGTGCTGCACTGGATTTTTACTGTGGGGAGATAGGGAGGCTGATGGTCTCTGACACTGGAGATCAGGTGCTTGCACCCTGCGTTAACTATACTTTAGTTGCCAAGAGCAGATATATTAGGAAAACATGCCAAATTTGCATGTGTACAGTATAAACATTTTGTGATTTTTTTAGATTGGTTCATTAAAAATGTTTTCTCAATATGTTGATAAAAATCTAATTCAGGAAATGTAACATGCATTCCAAAACACATTTGCTTTTGTAAACATAACAATCACACACATAATTAATATTAATTACATAATGATAATAACCTAATTTTTAGGAGACAGGATTGACAGGGAGAACCACTAGCGGTATGGGAGTGTGAATTGATTTATTTATTTATTTGTAATTTGGGTGAATGGACCCTTTAAGACTGGCAAATGATGCCTCCTGGACACCCCACCCCCTATCATCACTAATGCAGCACTCACCCCGCAGCGGCAGCAGCGGCGGACATAAACACATATTCATGTGGGGCTGCTTGCACCACCTATCTCACACACGCACAAACCTGTTTCTTCATCAAATGGGCACCATTGCACCTGTCTACACAAACACACACACACACACACACACACACACACACACACACACACGTAAACACACACTTGGAGGCGGAAGCGCGAGTCCGTGGAGGCTGTAATCTGTAATTTGTAAGTTCCTTTTGTTTTTAACACACACCAAAGCAGTGGTCCTGTGGGACCTAATAAAACCTCATAAGCGCAAGGAGAGGAAGCCCGAGGCGCTGCTCTTTCCCACAGATCTCACCTTGATAGATGATTTTAGAAAAACACAGAGGCGTGCTCCACTAACAAAGTGCTGCGAGAAAAAGCAGTGATATTTAGACTCTCCATCTGAGGAGAGGAAAAATGAGGAGGAAGAAGACAGGGAGGAGGAGGAGGGAGCTCTGATTTAGGCTAAATTACACGAGCTGCTCTCCTTTCTTACCGCTTACCCAAAGAGAAGCGGAGTAATCAGTGGGATACCTGTTTGGTTACCCGAGAGGAAAAAGGAAAAACAAAGTTTGAGCTTTTGCTACTTTTTTCCTCTCCTGCTGTTCATGCAGCGCAGAGCCAAGATTAACTAAAACACAGGTGCCATTTTTTATTTTGTCCATCCCATAATCATTTGTTTCATAGTGTTAAAGGGAGTAACCAGTGGAGATGTGCTGGGAACCATGGCCATTACTTTATATTACTTTAGGTCTCTAAAAACAAACGTGGCAAAACTGGCAATTTCGGCCCCCCAGCTCTGCAATATAGAAATAATAACAATAATAAAAGGGTTCATTTAATTTGGAGAAACAAAAACAATTATGAATGTGCCTGGGTGGAGGTCATCTCCTCTCTGCGGCACTTCTTCTCTTGGTTTCATTTCAGAATACCTGTAGACTTTTTCAAGGAGAACTTGAAATCAATTTCAAGCTCCATTTAATTTTATACACCCGTACATGCTGACCCACAACAGCACAGTTCAAATATTGATCTTCTTTAGCGGGTGACCCAGGGTGCCTCTTAGTAGTCAAACTCACTGTACAGTTGCATCCTTTAAGAGTGAAATAATGAGATCAAAAACAAGTGGAAAAGGAACTTCTTAGGCCTGCTTGATATGAAAAATAATTTTCTCAAACTTGCTTCCATGAAACATGCCTGCTGCACCAACGAAGACAGATAACGACCTTTTGAAAAACAAAATTTCAGCGTTTGCCTGGATATCTATTTGTCAGCAGCAGCAGCAGCAGCAGCAGCAGCGTGTCTACTGGCAGTGGAGAAAACAGGCTTGCAGGAGCACAAGGAGAAGCGGTAATAATGCTTTGCTGTTCACCACTGCCATTAAGCCGCTGGTGATAAAAAGGTGCAGTGCTTTTAATGGCTTGTGATAGCTTCTTTTTTTTGGCTTTCACTTGTACGTCCACTCTGTTAACTCAGCACACAGGGTAATATGTCTCATTTGAGAGGATCCTACCGAGAGGAGAATGCTTGAAGGACAGTATGAGAGTGACACTACATTATAAACATACTAATCACAGCTGGCTAAGATACTGCAGTAAAGAAATAATTGGACTCAAGCTGGTCTGGCTGCTTGAGCATTTTAGCGTGCCATTTGTAGAAATAGAAAACCTCAGGACAGATTATATTCTCAGGGAAAAAAAAGGCTACAAAGGGTTTTCTACTGTGAGGTTATCCTCCTGTCTTTATCCTGTAACTGTATGCGTGTGTGTGTGCGTGTGTGTGTGTGTAAAAGTGTGTGTGATGTAGTGAGAGCTCCCGCGGTGTAAAGACAGGGAGGTGTTGTGTCGTGTGTCTTGTCTTTCTCCCCCTCGCCAGTCCCTCTACTCGCTCACGGTCTCCGTTTGGCCTAAAGGAGCGCTCAAGCGGACTGAGCAGCAGAGATTTCAAAACCAAGCAGACATTCTTGAGCTGTATTAAAAGGCCTGGGTGGGAAAGAAAGGCCACTGCAATGCAGATTTGACAGCAGTGAGTATCAATAGCCCTCTGTAACCGCCAGCCTTTCTCTGAACCTTTGCATCTTTGTGAATTATCACAGTTGGGATGTCCAACCTCAATATCTCCGTAGTACTGAGCTCCATGTATAAGCACTGCAAACTGGCATCAAATAACTAGTCAGTTTTGTAATTTTGTTCAGTGAAGTGTTTTAGTCTTTTATCAGCATGTTTGTGATTTAATCAACATTTTGTCAATTTCAGATTATTTTACTTCAACACAGTTATTATATGGCTGCTTCTAGAGTTTGAAAACTTTGGCTTCTTTTGTCGAATGATGAAATGGTTTACTAGAAAAGCCTTTCTATATTTTTTTTAAAGGATCATTTTGCTACAGTATTAGGGCAGAAATGCAGGCTTCGCCTCACCACAACATTTCATGATTCCCAGCAGCAGGTAACACAGAAAATATGTCCTGTGGTGTCACATTTTCACCTTTCTGAGTGATGAGCAGCACTAAATGTTTGACACTTGTTTATTAAAAGCTTCATTAGAAATGTGCCACCTTCTGAAAAAAAAAAACTGCAACTGCAGCTGCAGATTTGTTTTCCAGAAGTGGAGTATATTAGCATCAGCAGCACCGTGAATGCTAATTCACTGACATTGTAGGTCCAGAATATAGACAGTAGCACTACGGGCTAAGGCTCAACATTAATGCTGCAGGATATTTAGCATTATTGGCAAAATGTAAATATACAAATATACATTTATTGATGCACTGCACAGCACCGTGCATGCAAAGCCCTGCAAGCACCCACCAACAGATGACAAGAATTCCTACATGTGTAAGCTCAAATGTGTACGCTCACATTAAAAATGCAGCTAGACCCCCAGTGGAAAACCTTTGTTGGTGAGTAAATCTATTGCACTGTTTGTGCCATTCTTCTATACAGGGAACAAATTTAATTTTGTTCCATTTACAAAGGTCTAGTGGAGTAAGACGGTGGGTAGCCTTAAGAAAAAAAACACACAAGTCAGCCTGACTGTGAAGTCTCTGTGAAGAACAAGGCAGCACTCGCTCACACACCAAATGAAATTTCAAAATAAACGACTGAGCTGTGATTTACAATTCTCCTCCGGGCCAGAGAAAAGTGAGAAAACATTTCAATCAGTCCCTCCGCCTTTGTTATGCTGCTATGAATCAGCTGTTTAAGGGACAAAACAGCTGAATGGCGGCGAGAGAAAGACTCTGAATGACTTCACACCGAAATATAGAACATATTGAGAGGTATATTCCAGAGCCCATGAAATTGGGTTTTAAGTTTTTTTTTCTTTTCGTTTTTTTTTTTTTATTTGTGTCTGATTGAATCTGAGTGAATTGTGCTCAGCTAAAAAGACTGAAATACAACAAAGCTGGCATTGCTTTGTGATATAATGGAAATGTTTGAAATACAGCATTTAGCTATAACAACACTGAGACAAATCAAAACGGATGTCACAAATGTCTAAATCATAAGATCTGGGCTTGACTTGCAAGTGGTTAAAGTATAAGGCTGCTGTTTTATTATCAACAATTCTCCAAAAAGACCAAAACCAACAAACTGCTTTTTCGACGGTGTCTATGACACTTAGTCCCCAAGTCCATTGGTTCCTGCTGAAGATGTAAATCTTTAAAAAAAAAAAAGACCCACAAATACCAATAAAGAAGCTCAGTCATTTCTCCTGTTGGAGCAACAGCAAATGTTTCTCCAACAGGAGGAGATACTGCATTTGTCGGGGACTATTTTCAGCTGCAGATTATCACACATTTGCTGCTCTTGTGAGGATTTCCAGCAGCAAGATGGTGTATGTGGGATTGAGTCAAAATTAACTACGTGTGTGTCCATGGTGATGAAGGAACATGTGAGCACATTAACAGTAAGAGTGTGATAGTAGATCGAAACGGAACCCGCTATTGTGTGTTAAACCTTTTCCCGAGAGGTCAGCGGGGAGGTGGCGCGGTGGGGGTGGCGGTCTCTCCGTGTCCCATTTGAAGCCCAGTGCGGCCGTGGTTCATTTCTCAAACTCATCTCCAATGCACCCACACTGGCCTAACGAGAGCCCATGTAGGGACAAAAACCTATTAGGCCTCCCCAGTTACAGACAGCATCTCCATTTACAGCTGTCAATAGTACAGCTTGGCCTACAATAATTATCCCCCAGGAAGGAGCCGTCTCTGCGCGGTTCGCATTAGTCCGTCCCCGGGAGACCGCCAACCTGAATCCTTCGATATCTAAAGTCCCCGTGAATAGCAGCGCTTTGGGAGGCAGGATCAAGGCTTGAACCGAGGGGGAAGTGTGTCACGAGTATTCCCAGTCCTCTCCTCTCTGCATCCCTCGCCTTTAACCAGATGTATCAGTGTGTGTGTGTGAGGAGGGAGGGAGTCGGTTCCAGTACAGTCGTAGAAAAGAGATCAGCATGAGTAGGAAGAGGAGGAGGAGGAGGAGGAGGTGGTGGAGGAGGACGCTGAAACCAGAGAGCCCGGGCAATTCCTCCCAGGATCCACCAACATAAAAGGATCGCCTCTTGTAGGTGACCTAACCATTTAGAACGATACCGAAGCCGTGTACAGTTAAGGGGGAAATTCAAAACAGCCCGACCAAAGAAGCCACAAAAAAGAAATCAATAGATGCAACAATAACAATAGACATCAGCGCAGCGGAATGCCATGATAGAAAATCCAATTACAAATCAAAGGAAGGCAATTTTAGAAAACGGGAGATCTTGAGATAAGTCCAAGGCAAAGACAGAGAGAGATGTGACATGAAGACAAAAACAACTGCTGCTTTTTCCTCTTTAGACATAACTAACACCCTGCTTCCCACCCAGCAGCATCGTCTTAGATAATAGAGTTACATTTACGAGCATTGCCATATGCCCACCCAGTGCCTGGTAAATAGAAAATCCATGAGATGCCATGTTTTTATGGCTCTGAAGACAGCTCCTAACTACCATGAGCAAACCTGAGCTACCCCGTCAGCTTCGGCTTGTACCATAAATATATTTATACTTTAATACGGGCCTACAGCGGTGAGCATTGCATCCTGTAAAAGCCTCACCGCACTGTAATTCATAACTCCCTCAATATCCAGCACCATAACTCATGAAATGAGCCACTACAATACAAATTGACGGTAGGAGAAAAGTGACATCATCCTGCGGAAGGATGAAGCCGGCACCCCATGTGGTAGAGAAACTCTCCCCCTGTCGAGGAGGGGGACGGCCCTTCAGCATTGGTGTGATACTGCCACTTTTTTGTAATCAGAAGCCCACAGTTCTCCCACCACACCGCAGGGAGTCTCTCCTTGTGTTAATGAAAACAAACATTTAGCCGGGATTTATACGAGCCGCAGCCGACTACAAAGAGCATCAAAGCAAACTGCCTGGGAACACACACCCAAACACTGCTGCACACAAATAAAGGCAAGGTATGCTTCGCTAATCTTTTATGTAATAAACTCCTGTCTTCCTGTGATATCATGCGGCGCCATGTTCACACATAATAAGCAAAGCTGTTCAGAGCCCAACTTAATACAGTGTCTTATTTGAAATGCAAACAAACTGTGAGGCAGAGGCTATCACCTCAATCTATTCCCCTTCTGTTCTCTGGCTGTCATCTTACACGAGCCGACGCTGCAGCCCTGCACTGTGGCAGTGGGGGGGTGGGGGTGGGGGTGGAAGCGGGGGCAGCATCCTACGAAGGATGGGTAATGTGCACGGAAAGGGATGGTGGGGGAAAGACGCTGGCCACAGTGTGATTCAGAGGGTTGTTTCCCCTCGCAGCGCTGCAGGGCGAGGATTTACCGCAAAGAGAGAAAAAAAGAAAAAGAACAAAAGCTGCTGATACATTAAAGGGATTTGAAACAAAAAGGGATGTTTCATGAAAATAGCACACAGGAAGTGTCAATTTCAGTTCTGTCTTGGACTTTTAAAGGAACCTACTGTGGACATAAACACACACACACACACTCACACGTGGCCAGGTACACATACACACAGCTCAAGAGGCTTACTGGCCATTCTGAGGATTTGGATGTAACAGGGATGTAGCGGAAGGTAAACCCACCTAAACTCAGTTTGCTAACATTTCTACTTGTAGAAAGCAGCTCAGGAAGCTTTTCACAGCTTGACATAAAAATGTAGAATATGAAATACAGCCGTCATCAAAATACAAACTATTAGAATGTTAAATCCTAAAGCAGCATCTTTAGCTTCATAGAAACAGTGTTGACCGTCATGCTTGTGTGCAGATCGCCACAGACAGATAGATTATCCTCCTCTTTGTCACCATCAAGGCAGTTTACTTTGAAAAAATCACAACTCCTTAGCAGTATTTTAGTATGACAATAAGAGTTTGTGGGGGCCGCCTTGGCTCCTCTACAGTGTGTGTTTTGGTGGCACCTGGTCATCCACATGCTACCCCCCCCATCCCCGGCTGGCCGGTGGGGTGTGCCCACTCTGGACAGATGGGTGGGAGGGGGTGAGAGCCATTACCATGATGGTGGGGGAGAAAGGGGAGGAGTAAGATTAAAAATGAAAAGCAGGTTTCCATTGCAGTCCCCCTGTTATTTCCCCTCAATCACTGCAGTGACACACGCTGTTTACTGCAGCACATGCTGATGGTAGTAAAAACAGAATTGGACGCTCGACACCCACCCCCCCAAAACCCCACCCACCCAGACCCTATCATCGCAGCACTCCCGTCACCCAACTCGCTGAATTAAAACATGTGAATAATTCAGCAGATAGACAGGCACACGGGCTCTTAAGAGTCACCTTGTTGTTGATTTTTTCACCTCCCTTCAGAAAATTGCAGTCTTCAGGTTGCACAAAACAAGGGGATCAGTGACAGAATCAATTTCCAAAGAAGGAGGACAAAAAACAAAAAAGGGGGGAAATCAATGTTAATTTGCAGAGATATATAATTATTCAAGTCTGTCACTTGGTGGTGATCGTCGTTAGAAAAACGAGGGGGTGTAGAAGAGACTGAAGAGCTCATTGTGGGCCTTTTGTTAATTCAGACAATTCTAATGTAATATAAGTTTGAATGTAATTTGTCTGTGTGTATTTTAAGTAAAACTGTGGATTTGCATTCATCTGTAACATCATGATTTTCCCACATAAAGAATCCTAAAAAAATCAAAGGGGAACTATGATTAAGAGAACCCCCAAAACTGTGATAAGTGGACATGAAATGACAAAGAAAATGGAATTCCTCACTTAATATTTCACACACAGTTTTCACATCACAAAACTAGAATGTGCTGAACCTGAAGCACAGATCTATTTAACACTATTTAAAAACCAGAAATATAGTGATTACGTTGTGTGTCAAATCCAGCATCCTCACAGCTCTAACTTCCAAATTTGAAGTGTGAGTCACTGCCAGTTGTCATGTCAGTAGGAATCAGTTTTCCCCGTGTTGAGCAGAGCCAGGCTGGGGTCACATTAGGTAACACGTTCAGAATTTACGCACCCCACTGGTGGGGATGTGGAGACAAACTAGGTGTTTTCTTAACAAAGAACTAAAGAAGAAGTTGCCATCCTAATGCATTTTTTAAAAAAAAGTCACGATGAAGATTTGAAAACCACTCCTAAGTGGAGGGCAGCAGAAAGAGTGAGGGGAAGTATGAGCGCAACAAACTGACCGAGAAAACATTCCCAAGCTCAGTGAGTCATGGAGCTGATGTACACAAACACTGCGTGCTCCCACGTCACACTGATCGCTAATTCATTGCTTTAATTTCACTCACTAAGGGGGGGTGGGGGCTGGAAATGAAGAACAGGATGATCGAGAGGATAAAATTAAAGGGATGCCCCCCTCACACTCCCTCCTCCTCACCCCTGTCCCCGTTTCCCCCCTCAAAGGCAGGGTGAGGGTCAAGGGTTAGGAGGGCTGGGGGGGTTGGGGGGTGGGGTGGGGTGAAAGCACTCAGGGTAACAACACAAAGCGAGCGCGATGCTATCACGTGCCGCCGAGGAGCGCACGGAGGAATGAAAGGCACACGGACGGAGAGCGAACGAGGAGAGAGTGAGAGTGAGAGTGAGGGGGAGAGGGGGAGAGGGGGGGTGACAAAGGCTTCAGCTTCAGTCAGTCTTACCTCGGGCAGGTAGAGGAACGCAGGGGGACACTGGAGCGAGTGAGGTAGCATCCCGGAGCCGGAGAGCAGCAGGCAGCCGGAGTTGGCCATGGAGCTCAGCGTGGGGTGACGGGACGCTTTGCGCATTTAGCAGGGAGATCCTTACGCTCTACTCTCTCTTCTTCCTCTCTCTCTCTCTCTCTCTCTCTCTCCCAGGCTCGCTTGCTCCCACTCTCTCTCTCTCTCTCTCTCTCTGTCTCCGGATCACTCCCTTTCTTCTGCCTCCTCTTGCCTTTTAAATTTCCCTTTTGCTGGCTTTTGTGTCTCTATTGAAGATGTAGCGGTGAGGCGAGCGGTGCGCAGACAATGTGCATGTTCCACCTTTATCACTAATGCTCCCTCTCTCTCTCTCTCTCTCTCTCTCTCTCTCTCTGTCCCTCTCTCTCTCTCTGTCCCTCTCTCTCTCGCTCTCTTTCTCACTATCCCTGGCACGACTCTGTTTACTTTGAGCGCGATAAAAGCCAACATAAGCATTCAGACACAGAAGGGGAGGTTCTGTGCAAGCTGAGGAGGAGGAGGAGGAGGAGGAGGAGGAGGAGGGGTTGTAGAGCCGACAGGGGGTTGGGTAGGTTAGGGTGGGGTTATAAAAGTGGTGGTGGTGGTGGTGGTGGTAGCATTGGTGGGGGGGGGGGTACTGATGAAGTCCCCAATGGATTCATACATCAAACAGGCTGGCTGAATAACAGAGGGGATGTGAATGACATTAGAACAGCTGATCCTGGGCATTAGCACCTAGTGGGACACTGCATGCTGCCTTTTAATTGCGGCCCCCCCACCCAGCAAGCACACACATAAACACACACCCCCTTGGTGGCCAGCACCACCTCCCTCTCCTCCGCCTGTGAGTGTGCGCTCAAGGACACATACTGTACAGCATGTATAACAGATATATCTGTGAAGCCAGGAGAAAATGCGTTGAACAAAACCAGGATGTTGATGGGTCCAGTGGTGACATCCTTCTTCATCTGCTGCTGCATCTACTGAGCTGTTCACATGCAACCAGCCAAGCATGGACTGTAGAGCACGCTAAACTGTACAAAACAACTTAGAGCTTCCTTTTAACACAGCTCTCTGATTAATTCTGTTTGATAGTGCTTTAAAAGGGGGCAGACAAAGAGAATGCACTAGATGTATTCGTTAAATCGGAGGTGCGGCGACTCCATTACCCTGAAGTTGTAGGAAAAAGCAAGAAATCTATCTTGATTCTCATCCAACACAACACGAGCTTCAAAACCTTGATGTGTCAGCAGAGATTGGTGGAACATGGGTCATGAGCAGGGTATGACGAGTGTGGTTGCTCTAGATCTTGTAAATCTTCTTAATACAATCAAATCAGTTTAGAGTTATAAAGCCCAAAGTCTGAAATTAGTCTCTGAGGGCTTTACAATGTCTACACTAACGCCCTCTATCTTTAGATCCTCCAGCTTGATGCTCTCACGTGTCTGGAGGAATTAAAGGGATGGAGTGAGAGATCCAACTTGGTCCTTACAAGATGATTTCTATCTTTTGGATGGCATATTTTTATCCTGGTTCCAGACCTCTGAATGGCTGTCCCGTTTTTAGACTCAAATGGGTCTAGTGTTTTGCTCTTTGACGACTGCCTTCCCGGTTGGAAAAAACAACTAAGACAGTCAGAGCTCTTTAAGCAGGATTAGAACAGGGATGTTATCTTCCTGTGCCAGAGCCAGAATAATGGCAGCAGAAACATTACCAGAAAAAAGGGGACAAGCATGGATGAGATTGACGCAGTTGTACAGGGTATAAATCAACTTAAAGCTTGAATGTGCTTCTGCAGGCTGGATGTAAGTGAATGTGTACAGAGGGACATTCAGAGGAATTTGTATGGCTGCTTATAGTTGTACGGATTTTGAGCATGATGTTTATAATAATAATACTAACTTAGATTTATATTGCCCCTTTCAAGGACGCTTTACATAGAGAGCAAGAAGAAGTTTATATGTTTTGTCTTTTTTGAACCAATCGGCGTGCTTTGTGCACAATGTGTCGAAGAGGTCTGGTGACACCTTTCTCTGCGTCGATCCACAACTTTTACATGCAGCGTCAGCTAACTGTAATTCCAGCCTTACGGAATCGAAGACTCTTAAATCGGCGTCTTCCACTGACGTTAAAAAATGGAACAACCACTGCTAGCAAGCGCTACCACAGCTCCACTGAAAATGAGTCTGGTCAGGGCAAAAACAGCCATTCCCAATACACAAAGCAGCTAACGCGATGCCATATTGGAAGGGTTACTGAAAGATTTTTCCTGTCTTTTTACGAGCACATTACCTGAAGCCTTGTGTGTTTGGCGCTTTGGTCACACTGACAGTAATAATGGGGTCCCGCTGTGGGAACCACAACACGACCACAAAGGAGAATTAACTTGCTCTGGGAAGCTCCTGCTGCAGATTAAATAATTCCAAACAGGCAGCAGGGGTACGGCTGACCCGTATTTACACATTCAGACTTTAATTTCATGAACTCAACAGAAAGAAACAAAACAGCAGTAATTCAAATAAACGCTCACCTCCTCTGGCAGCCATCTTTATTACCAGGATACAGTGTCATTCCTGGATAATTGGCCTGAGTGTTTGATGCAAAGATCACAGATATCTGGCGTGGTTTCGGCTGAATGGTTTGGTATTGCCAGCTAAAGATGGGAATCCATCTCCCTGTCTGTCCTCTGTGTGTTTTTCTGTCTCTCGCTCTTTTGCTCTCCTTTTTCGCTCTGTCTGTCTGTCTCCCTCAGTTAATAATTCAAATGAGCACTGCCAGATCACTCCCTTCAAAGGGAGTTGCTGGAATGTTCTCAACGGTGCCTTTTCTTTTTGTCATGTGAAATCAAAGCCCTCAAACGTGGTAGAGATATCCTCAGTTAACTCGCCATTCTGCTCTTCTGCCAATTAAAGAAAGATCAACAACCCCTGCGAACGGCTCACAGTTGATCACCAAAAGAAAAAGAAAGTGATCTTAATCATTATCATTCTCATCATTTTTGTCACTGTCGCCCTTTGTCTTCCTCTATTTCTTCCTTGCGTGTAATCACCACATCGCTGTGGCAGCCCAGTAATAATCAGCATAATCATTATTACCACAATCACCATCATCATCACTGTCACTGTCGACTCTGTCACGTCTGTCTTCTGGCCTGCTATAGAACAGGATTTACCCTCTGAGGCTTAAATGTGTTTGATTGTCAATGAGTCTGCATGTGTGTGTGGATGTGTGCAGGTGCGTACACGTTTTTGTAGAATCTCTGAGATTTTGCTGATTTGAAACATAAGCTTTTAAATCTAGTTTTAATCTCCCCTCAAAAACAGTCCCCAACACATCCGTCTTTGTATACGAGACACAGCTTCGGCGTGACAGAGGATATGGAGTGGCTTGTCTTTTGAGCCAGTGTTATTTTAATGTGCTCTTTAAAAAAAGGTTGAAAGCAGCAGTTCTAGCAGTAAAAAGCCATCACATGCACTGGGAGCTCAGTCAGCAATAATCAAAGGCAATACAAGCAGCGACTAATGGGGCCCAAACGATTGGCGGCACATTGCTGTTCTCCACTGTTTATCGTATGACCACTGATCAATACAGCGCACTTGCACTAATCTTCATAAGAGATGACTGTTTATTTCCCTTAACTCCCATCACTCTGACAATAGAGGAAGAAGTATACAGATCCTTTACTTAAGTAAGAGTAGCAATAACACAGTGTAAAATAATCCACTAAAGCACAAGTCATGCATTCCAAACAGCTATTATGTGAAGGTTTGTTCAGTATTATCAGCAAAATGTGGTTATCTATCAAAACAGTGCAGAGCAGAGTGGAATCAGGAATTTAATGTAGTAGCTGGTTGGGGTCTTGCTAATTTTAACTACCTTATATGCTGTCTTTAAAATGATTCGTTTTGTGTGTAAAATCTTGAAATGTTTCTGTTTTAAATGACATTTTTGTTCCTCTGTTATATATTTGTCATGATTTTTCTATATGTGCTTACATTCATCTTTAAAAGCTTTAAATCATTTGCATATGTCATGTTTTATTCAACTGTTCAATCAAATTTTCTGTTAATTTTACTTCCCAAAATCTGTTTCCAAAACCCTCTCCACACTAGGAATAAAGATTTGGTGGGGAAATACATAATTTATATATTTTTAATTAACTCGCTGCCTAGAAGTATAGAAATTTAAATATAATGAGTCTAAAATGACTGAAATCAGTCTATAAAAAATCAAATGTGGTGTTCATGTTTTCATTTTGGAATGTAAAGTACCCCTTGGTTTCTAAACCCTCCAAATTCTCGGAAAAATACTGAGGAGCTCAGTGTTCTCACTTGTAGTTACGGCCCTGGTTTGAATTAATAAGTAACTGTGGCTGCCAGATAAATGTAGAGGAGTAAAAAGTACAACTTTCCCCCTGAAATGTTGGAAATGGTAAATAGTAAAGTAGTTGAGTAAATGTACTTTGTTACTTTCCACCACTGCACCCTGTACTTCTCTGTGGACACAGCTCCCCCATCAGGAGGACCACCAGAGTTTAAACAATACAAATATGTTGGAATGGGGATTATTCAATACTGAACCCAGAGACAAACTTTGTAAATATATACTGAAAGGAAACATGGAACTCATATTCTCCATTACTCACATTGTAGAGTAGTATTAGCCCATCTGAGCCGCTGACGTGATTAGTTTGAGTTGTAGAAAAGATTGTAGAGTCCGAAAGGGAGCACTTTGGTTCCCCCTAGCCCCACCCCACCGCTCCACCACCCCACTGGACACACAGCCAAGACCTCTGGAGACGCACTCTGAAGAAAACAAAGCAGCACTGTTTGGTGCTGGTGGATTTTGTTGAGAAGCAGCGGGGCCTTTGGAGGGGCACCCTTGAAGTGCCCCTCTGACAGCCTTCCTCATTATCTGGCATCTCCAGAGTGCCAGCCAACTCCGCTGTAGAAGAGGGGGCACGAGGACGCCTCAATCAGCCCGCCCCGGGGGTACCCGGGGAGGGGAGGGTTGTGCTCTCGCTAAAGGTCCGCTGATTATATCTCAGGCCCAGAGCTTCAGGGATCCCCACTAATTAAAGGTTGTGTCATATCTGTTAGAGATAACAAACCTATGTGGCTCATCTTTTTTTTTTTTAAATCAGAGAGTTCATTTCACAGAGTTCCCTCCTCCCTGCCGATATCTGCGTTCTTCAGCATCATGTCAGGTTGCAGGTTGGTTTGTATTCAAGGCTGACCAGCTTCTGCACCCAGAGGAAAAGGTTCCTGTTTAACCTGCCCTCACCCATCTCAGCGTGCCAGCGGTGCTGTGGAGGCATAAGGGATCCTTTGTCTGGAGGCATAATTAAAGCTCTCGTTCATTATTTCTTCACTTTGAGCGCAGATCTGAGTAATTACGAGGCAGTGCCACAGGGGGGGATGGAGCTTTCATGGAAGCACATGCACATACAGAGAAAAACACGCACACAATCACACATGTCGGCACTCATAAAATCCAGACGAGAGTGCGCCTGTGCACACACAGGAACAAAAAAAGCACTTGTTCAATCTTAGCACCAAATGAACCGCATTCATCTCCCACCTATCTTTGGATGCCGATATCTGGCACTGAGTGAAGTATGCTTTTTCTCCCCTCAAAGCTGTCATGTACTAATGCATTGATTAAAAATTTTGATTAAATGGACAGTTAAGGGAGGAACTGCAAGAGTGATCTGTGATCCATGCTGCAATTGGACGCTGGGATAGGATGTGGGGGCCCTGGATTTTGCTGCGTTTGGAGCTTGATTCCTTAATGGATTTTGAAACAGAGCTTGGCTTTTATATGGTGTCATTCATCCTCATATGTTTTCGCCTGCCGCGTCTCAAAATCACTGCTTCTTTATGGTGAACTAATGCACCCGGTGCTAAGATCAGCAGGTTGGCTCTGGCCATCGCTCACCGAGCACCGGCCACATATTAGGACATTTCAAAAGCCTCCATCGGAGGAGGCAGAGCAGAAACCAAGGGGTACTGACTCTGCCTCCTACACTGTCATACATCAACCCTGTACGCCACACCATTTACACCCAAAACACACATACACACACCGCAGCACTGCTCCTCTTGCTGCTTTGACAAGGAAGGAAAGGAGGAGGGTGATGAAGCTTTATGGCAGTGGACAGTCAACGTCAATACATCGAGCGTTTTACCACCCTCTTATCCAAAGGTCTGGTTTGCTTGTGGCTACGAAGCAATGAGGCCAGGGGGTGTGAGATAGTCCAAGGTGGTGGGTGGAAGACAGGAAAGGGTTTTGTTAGGGCACGGTGGGAAACAACAAACGGGGGCCACAGCTCACGCCCCGTTAGCCCTCTAGGCCGAGAAAGGCTATGATAGAGAGCGAGCTGACAGGGCAGAGGGACGGCCAAGCATAGAAATCACATCAGATCAATGATGAAAAATTCAGTGGCGGCAAGAGTTGCTCTTGGGGACGATGTCACATGATGCATGTAAGCGTGTGACCACTGAATGTACATTGAGAGGCTAATGTGTCAGCCAGCAAATATGCGTTCACCCATTTTGTCTCCCAGGGTTGTAGCGGTTAGTTAGAAATGAGCTTAATGGCAGACAGGGAACGAATGTAAGAGAGACAAAAGGGCGTGTTTGTAGAGCTATACTTTGTCTCTGGGGCTTTACAATGTGTCATACATCATATTCTATCCCCAAATCATCAGTTAGAAAGCCTCTACCTTTAGTTGGTTTAAGGCAACAACTAAGACGGCCTGGTTCATCACAAGACTTGATGACTGTGATGTCATCAGAAGAAGTTTTTTTAATAACAACATTTTATCATGACTTTTCCCATAGACATTACCATCTGTGCCCTGTGTTGATCTTAGTATTTCTGACCATTCAATGATACACTATATAATATAGTACCATGAGAACATAGAAATTGGATGAACCTTGTCATTGCAGGTAAGGTTGTAAATCTTAAATCTTAAATATTAAAATGTTAAATTTCTTTGCAACACTGGAGTTGGTTCAAGTAAAATAAACCAAAATAAATTCAACACGCTTTACACTGAAGTGTATGTCCACTTTAAAAAAAGCGTAAGGGACCCACATCCCTACCACAGGCACACTGAACTGTAAAGCACAATGTGATGAGGTACTTTGATTTGCTAGGTAAAAAGAACATACATTCCTGTCTGGTTATTCCACCTTAAACTGATTCGATTGAATTTCCATAACATGCACTACTGCATGATACATGCTGCTATTATTTCATATACCATGAGTGAAGATTTTATTGATTCCTCAGTATTTGGTGTGCATTTCTTTAGATGTGCTGACAGTGCTGACCATGGGCTGCTGCACCACTATCTGCACGGGCTGCTCTAATGTAAACCTCATCTTTATTCTAGCCTTAAACTCCACACTCAAGTCCAACCCATAAACCATCTGCTTGTAAAAGTGAATCCTGCCATACAACTTTGTCTAGTCTTATAACGCAGAAGAAGTAAAATAGACAAACGCACAACCAAGCAGTACTGTAATCACGCTAAGTTACCAATCAATAAGTCAGGCCAATGTTCTCAGATTCAATCCTCAGGGTTCAGAGCACTGCTACTCTTTTTCGTCTGCCACCTACTTAATTGCATTCACCTGTTGTCCCGGGCCTAAATCAGTGCCTGATTCAACAGCTACATTGGATATTACTTGGCAGCGGTGAAAACCAGCAGTGCCCTGGACTCATGAGGACTGAGTGTGGTGATACCTGACAGGACATGCTGCTTGACAAGCACATTACACATATCAGGCATTTTTCATAGCCAAAATGTCCCACAATTCAAATCTATTCAAAGCAATCATTCTCAAAATCTACCATCCTTGTGCATTACAGGTTTCATTGACATTCTGTTAAAAAAAAACGCAAGCCTAACCATAATGGCTGCAGCCCAAAGCGAAGTCAATTACATAGATTGGTGCGGTGACATAAAGTGTATTCCATTTGGGAGCAGATTGGTCATGCCCAGTAATGTTCCCTTCCAGCAGACATACCTTTGACCATTACTCCAAACAGGCAGTTGGGGAACCAGAGACCTATTTCCCACATCTGTGAATGCTGCTGTGTCTCCCAGAAGGGTCAGGGGTTCACACTACAGCTCCCGTGCACTCATATTTAGAAGCGGTGGGTGAGAAATGGCACATCAATACTGCCAGACGCACGGGGCCACAGTGGCCACCAGCACACACATATCATATCAGAATGGAGCATCAGCCAGGCTGGGAGGTGTCAGAACATATGTGTGTCTGTAGTTGTATGACTACCAGCACCAGGAACACCTTGACTACTTCAGTTGATGTGTATATGTTAGATTTTGAAACATTATTGGTGTATTTACAGACACACTCTAGTGCATTTAACAATCAATGAATTGTGGACAACTGGCAGCCTCAAATTTAAAATGTTAGTGTTAGTGTTCATGTTTCGTCGACTTAAGACCTCATTTCCCATAAACCACACTACTACCTGTCATGACAGGAGTATTTCATCTTTGACTTAACTGATGAAGATAAACATGTTGGAAGCGGCATTGTGCCAGCATTGTGAAAATAATTTGTTTGGGCTTCAACGAGCATAATTTAGGTATATGACTTAAAGTAAATTGCCAGACCACCACCAAGAATTTTGATCAGGATTTAAAAAAAGATCCAGATTCTAGCAATCACGGCATCAATGCAGTGGGTGAATGTTTGCTTTAACTGATGACTGATGCCAAAAATGTTTGGATGGGTAAGTCCAGGCTAAAGACTAAAGGTGACCCAGCTTTTCCATTGGGGCCTGGAGGCAGCGGTCGCCGCAGTGGTTAAATCAATGCCCTCCTTTGAATCGCTTCACAAATTCCATTTGCTCCAAAAGGTCTTTTCATAAATCTGACTGTTGAATGTTTTATGTAGCATATTTTTTCTACCAATGTCTTTTTTTTGCTACGATGCCTGTTTGGTGAGTTCCTGTTTTGAGAAGTGCTACTTAAATAGAGGCTCTAAATATAAAGTTTGTGTGGGTGTGTGCTTCTGTCCCAGTCCCAATGTGTTTCCCTCACTATTTGTATCTCTGTTGGTGTGTCTCAGGCTGTAGATGTGTTTTTTTTGTGTAGACACCTGCCAGGCAATAAAACCTTCCTGTGTAGCATGAAGTGCCCAGAGCGTCTGCTGTTGTTACCCAAGATCCACCTCTGCCCTCTGACCACATCACCAGCAGCACACAACAACAACCCCGCCACCTCCTGCATTCTTTCCATTCCACCGCCATCAAAACGTAGCTACGGGGACTCTCGCACTGATACAGATTTACCATGGACATCTGCCCCGGAACGATGGCGACTCGGAGAGAAAGGGTTTAAGAAATTCTGCCCAAAGGTGGTGGAAGAAATGTGAGCGTAATATCTCTGAGTGGGAGTCATGAATGTAATATCATACTGAACGAAAATGCTGCGATCCCTGCTCAATATTTTAAAAGATGTCTGGTTTTAATGCCGCCCTGTTGAGGGAATAATATCGATGGCTCCAATGGAAAGTGTCAAACTCTGCAGGGCGCATATCTGTGAGAGAGGAAATTACAAACATACATATATACACATGAAGGTGTCATAGGTGAATGTTCAAGCACAGCACCCTTGGTGAGAGGGATTGGTTTTCCTGGTCATGCGTGTCCGTTGTGATCAGTCATGCTCATGTTGCTGTATTACTTCCTGTGACGCTCACTCGCTCTTTCCCTAATGCTTCTTTTTCTCCAGTCTCTAAATGCTATCTGTCAGTAGGTGTTGCAGGACTGATAGAAGCTCGTCTGTTGCCTTTCTCATTACAGCGGGGGAGACAAAACCCGGCAAGTGCAGTAACCTTTCATGGAGACAGAGGGAGGGAGGCATCCACACAGAGCCAGCACCTCCGTCTACTTGACATAACCCTATTACCGCTTCCTTAATTTGTCCTGCCATGACAAGTCGCAGCCAAAGAAACGGTTAAAAGAATGAGTGAACAAAAGCTGCATTGCATTATGGGGGGTGGAGGAGGGAGGGGGTTGTTGAGGGTGGAAGACAATGGGGAGGCAGAGCTGATGCATCAGCCATATTGGATCATTTCTAAAACGCCACACATTATCCGGAGGTGGGCCCCCGATATACTCTACCTAACTGATCGCTCTCCACCTCGGCTCAAAGGGCTCTTTTTCAAAATCTTCTTCATTAGTTTACTTTTTGCTTCAAATTTTGTTTCAAATGTCTTTCTCGGTCTGAGGTGTGCACGCTTAAAAAGCCAGCAGACTGATCAACTGCAACTGAATCAAAAGACTTTGACGACACTTTACATGAGCAAAATTTCAAAAAGCTCAGATACTGTGATAATGTTTTATTCTGTTTGGCCGTGTTTCCCTTCGAGAACGTCTACTTTTGTTAAATGTAATAATGCTTCCTTCCTCATTTAATATTTACAAACACCAAGGTTCTAAAGAAACCTTCAGTGCTTCTTCTTTGTTTCCTAAATCTGTACAAAATATGATCAAAGCTTCACGCAGACAGAATGTACCACAACATGAAAATGACAATGTCTCAAAAATAACTAAATGACTGGCAAAATGAGTAACAGCTTCAAAATGGATGATAATAAGAGGCGCTGAAGTATGAGCTCAGTGAAAGTGCCAGACACTCAGACAAATGTGACACTAAATCCTACATTTGGCACATCCTAAGTAAACAAAAGTGTTGATAAAAGGAAGCCAAAGCAATCTTCTTTTGTGTGCAAAATTTACAACAAGAAAAAGAAAAAGGCTTTCTTTTTTCTGTAGCAGCCCCACGTTTCAGCTCAGGCACCTCACCAGGAGTCTCAGCTGAAAGACAGGCGCAGTTCTCTATAATCACACATAAGCTGTGACATCTCAAATATCCATTATAAGACTCTGTATCACAAAGTGATCTAACAGAGGACTGAATTAACCTAAATACAACCCCCGAAATAACTATTTTAACCACTCGGCTTCCTCTTCTGGTGGTGGTGGGGGGGGGTTTGAACTGATGCCATTTCAGTGGTGAGCAGTAACTAAGTATATTTACTTAGGTACCCTCCGTACTGTAGGTGTCCATTTGATACAGCTGTATTCTATTTTATCCTTTTACTCCACTACATTTCTGAGGGAGAAATCCACTTTTTACACCACCTCTACTATCTGTATGTTGACTGTACTTCTACGTTGTGTTATTTCTATAGTTATTTAAGTAAAAGAGGTGCATGTCTGCTTTATGACTCTGGTAGCAGCAACAGTGGTGTGTCTGGAATTTATATTTGGGAGAGAAAAATACAAAAACAGTGTGGAATAAGTAATAATGGCCTATATGGTTATACAGATAGAAAAAAGACTATGCACACCAGACTTACTTCCTTTTTTTCTCTGCGTATTCCTCAAGTGTTTACTCTAGTGAACACCTATATTGCAAGCAGACTTTAATATTTAAGAGTTTGTGTTTTGCACAGTCAACAGGCCCACCTCAGGGCCTGGATCCCTGGGCTGGTGACTCTCCTGGCTCGGGCTGATCGCTCTCCCTCTCTCCGGCCTCTGATCTGGGCTGCAGTGGTGGCAGCCATGGGTGTGGGTTCAACGCCTGAGCGCGGGAGCTGTCTATGTAGAGAGATTAAAGGGCCAGTATCGATCCACAAGCGCTCATGCATTTTGCATGAGGAAGACATTGTCAAAGAGGCATCTCAGATTAAAAAAAATTGTAGTGGGAGAGTTCTAGAAAATATGCTGAACTTTGTGAAAAATCTTAATGTCGAAGTGTTATGCATGTAAACACGCTTTTATATATTGGATTGTCCATGAACTCTCATCGACCCCAGATATCACTCGTTTTTCACCTCCCCCACCCTCCCATGCCCCAAAACGTCGTCTTCTTCTTCTCTTCCATTTTTTGGTGGTTGAGGTTGTAATGTTGAAGTCAGAATGTGAAAAACAAGCCCCCCGAAAAAGAAAAGAAAAAGAAAAACTGGCAGCCACAGACTGTCTAATGGCGGCAGTGAGTCCGTTGGAGAATTCTCAAGTAGAGTGTGAATTATTTAGGATGTGTGGCTAGTGTGCAGAGCATGAAGCCACCCCGCCCGGCAACCACCAGGCAGAGTGGCTGAGAGAATTCAGCGTGCAACAAACATCCGCCCGTCTGAGGTCTTTATTTCTTTCTCTTCGCCATCAGTTTAGTTGAGTGAGAGACTGAGTTTGGGCTCTCAGCTAACAGACAGAGTACATTTTGGTGAGCAGAGCAACATTTGAGAGATTTTCTTTTTCTTCTTAGGTACAAAAAATGAATTAGCTCACATGCCTGTCTGCCAAAACATAAAGTGAAGCTGACTTTGACCCATTTACAGCCCCCATGATGCAGCTGATTATTCATCATCAACATTTCATGCAGGTCATCATGCATGTTTAAAGGCACGTTACTGTACTGTAGGGAGGACCCCCTCCATCACAGTCTGGGAGCCCCTCCGAGCCTCCTTATCCTGCAAGCACATGTCAATCTCACCTGAACGACCCCGATAACAAGACAAAAGCAATCAATCTCTGATATTGGCCGGGTGGGAGAGTTGGGGATAACACAGACGCTATCAGTGAACGCCAACAAAGACGGAGATTTCCTGCACGAGGATGATTAGAAACACGGCGGCTGCTGTGACACGCTGATCTGCGGTGGTTAAACAGAGATGGCTGTCATCGCTGGCAAATGATGACGCCGAGCGCCGATAGAGGAGATGGGATCTATTTGTGTGTGTGTGTGTGTGAGGATCAGAGGGGCTGTGTTGATGCAAAACACACACACACACACACACAGTGAGGCAGAGCTACACACAGATACATTCAGACCAGTCAATGAAAAACACAGACACATACATACTGTTTATATATACACAGCAGTTAGATTCAGCTTATTCAAACTAATATTTTGGACTGGAGTTCTGGATACTTTTCATCTTCAGGCAGAAAGTCAAACACACTCGTCGCTGTCGTCTTGATAAACAAGACTGAAACACATAAACAAGTCTAAAAAAAGACTGTTTTTAGCATTAGCAGCTATTTAACACTCCCACCTCTTCAGCCGAAGGGGAAACTTAATGATGCTTCAGGCTTTTAAACAACGACTCCATTTATTTAAAAAAAACCAACAAATTAAACAATTAAATGACAAGTCCAAAGACAAAATGATCGATTTAGGTTTTCCAGACTGTTTTATTGCTACGGTGGAGTGAAAGCTATCCTTCATCATGCCACCACTGGACACGCATACCTGAAACAATGATCATTTATTTTTCTGATTAATAATTGAATCGTTAAGTCTATAAAATATCAGGAAGTAGTAGACGGCATCAATTGCACGCTTATCAATTAAGGAGATAAGTCACTCTTCTTATTAGAAATCACAATTAGTTTATAAAGTGACGTCTTTCCACATTCCATACCACTTAATATTTACAATTACACTAAAATGATTTGGATTCCATTCAGCTTGAATCATTTAATGTCAAAGCAGCATAATTCCATTATCGTTCATTTAACAGAAACATAATTCTTTAACTCGAGGCAAACATCTTAGCCAAGTTGGTGCTTTCTTAATTGTGCCCACATAAAAGACTGTACCACACAAGTGCTGATCTGCTCATTTAGAATAATTCAGGGGGTCAGTGTCTTAACGGAGAACACCTCCAAACATGGGCGAGAAGAGAAGCCAAATCTGAAATGCTTTAGTTTAACATACATAAATGAGCCGCACCAATTCAAAAGGATGCATCACTGACTGTGTACACAAAACCAGTCATGTTCGCTCCTAACAACTAGTTGTATAACAATAATGGTGGCGCAGAGTGAAACATATAGTGAAAACATGTGCAACTATAGGTGTAGTACCAGTGAAAATGAAGGAAAAGAAATAAAGTAAGCCTTACGTCCATGTGTCTTTTGTCCTGGTGCATGCTGGGAGCTTTCCCTAAATGCCTACCTTGGCGCTCAACAATATAAACTCTACAATTAAAATGTTTCTGATAAGAAATGTTAATGTTTGATCTCCACCACCAACTAAATCTAACCCAGATAGGAGACTTTGGTCAAACTCTAGTTAAAACTGGAACCAAAGAATGTTTCATGTTTTTGCTTAGTTCAGGACTTCAGTGATGAATCTACTGTCAAATCTTCTGTTAATTAATATCCCGTGCTTCGATTTTTAACTAAATATTTTCAGCACTGATCCAAAATAAGATGAAAAAGATAGTAAAAGAGCACCTGCCTCACCCTACAGCAGCCATAAATGCACACACATGCACAGCTGCACTCTCACTGTACATGCAGGATGTGTGAGGGCAATTTTCCAACATCAAAAATCAAAGCATTTAAGTAGATTGTACACAAGCACGTCTTGGAAGCTTGATCTTACTAATCTACAAATGGCTTCTTGTTATTAAACTGCTAATTCAGAGGATTAAAGGATCCATGAGAACACAATCCCCTTTACTTCCTTTCCAGGGTATGCTGAAGGTGGCTTAAATATTAATTAAGCACACACACACATGTTCGCCCATATGCACACACATACAGCACAGTATATACTGTACTCGTCTTTGCTCAGGATTAAGTATAGTGTGTATATCTGGGGCTTTCCTTATTTCTTTGTCTCATTTTGTTTTTCTGTAAAACCACAATTTCTCTCAGTCACAAACACACAAGCAGAGAGCCTGACACACACACACACACACACACACACACACACACACACACAAGCCTGCTTTCATATCGCAGACAACCACATCTTACTGATTAATTCCTTTCATTTTTTTTTAGGATGCTCAGCGCTGTCATCTCCCTGCTCTTCTCCTCTCACATCACCCCAAATCCTCATTTGACTCTTTTCCTCACCACAATGCTCCAGGATGAGGAAATAAACTGGGGTTACAGAGCACTGCGCTCTTTGCCAGGAGACTTAACAGGCTTCTGCAGGCAAACTCAGAGCACGAAGACACCTGTATGTGTTGGGCAGTGTGTGATTTACTTTGTGGGTTGTTGCGGTTGCATTTTCTGCTTGTTCGGAAATGTTCCATTTGGATTACAACTCACTGTGAAAAGCATGTTATGTGGAGGATCTTAGGTGTAGCCACCAGATTTGTGTTTTTTCCATCTGAAAACACAATTTCCACTATGGAAAGAAATAACAATCTGAATCATTTTTATTGCACTGTATCTCTAACATAAACAGGACTCGGACTAAAAAATGTGCTCATTTTGTCAGCCAAGGACATGCCAGCCCTTTAAAATGTACTGTAAATTGTTTGAGTTTCTTTTTTTTTAAAGATTAATTTCTAGTTTCCACATTTCTCAAACAGCACAAATCTCAATTTTTGATGGAATAAGTTATATATAGCACATTATACATTATATATAGAACATTAAGACTGACACTAATTATACATTTTGACATGCTTGCCTTGCTGAAGCCGCACAAACTGCTGATAACGTGGATTTATAAGATGTATCACTGCGCCCACATTAAATGAAAAGTTAAATTATGAACCAATCTATTTCTGATTTTAACAACATCCTCCAACGACACATTATTTTAAGTGTTCCTGTAAAAAAGCCATTATGAATATAAAACACCTCAAATTAGTGTAGTATCTTGATGAGAAGGAAAAGTTCATCTCGTCCAATCCCTCCTGGTCTTAAATGGAGACGGTAAATTGACATCAAGTGTCAAGCGTGTAAAAGTCAAAGAGTCAAATCTGCGCCATAACCCAGAGAGAATGTACTGGGGCCAGCATGAAAAACTACTCACAGCAGATCACATTACCTGCCTTTTTCACTGAAATAAGCAGTGTAATTTATCCTGACCTTTTTAGATTACTATGAATGTGCTGTCTGTGTAATTTTAACTGAAGTCCTCAGCAGCTTTGCTGGTCTGGAAACACTGGCTATGAAACCTGAGGAGGCGGTCGCTGATGGGATCAATGGGCTGATGCCACCAATACAGCAATGATACAATACCAAACAAATACTGAGGGACTGCCTGACATTCACTGCTATTAACTTTATTTCATCTTCATCATAAGAGATTCACCTTCAGACGCCGCGTTCTAGTCAAGACTGATTTCTCACCACTTCTACTGACGCTAATAACAAAAGTAGAAGCCTATTTTAGCTGTGACAAGTGTTTCAGGATTAGAATTTCATTCCTAATGGGTTCTCTGGTAACGGTTTAATTCACTACCTATGTGATATCAATTCCATTATAATCTCATTAAGCTATTGCACACTGAGGTGATTTCAAATGAATGTGAAACAGCCAACCGTACGCTCCCCTCTAATTGAGCAATACTTTTTATTCATTATTATTGCCCATTATTAAATTAATGAACTTAATGGACTTATTTTCTAAATTGCAAAGACCCCTGGCAACATGTTTTTAATTCCATTAGCAGACACATTGAACAAAAAAAAAAAAAAAAAGGAGAGAGATACACAGAGGTGTGTGGGCAATTAGCCTACTGCTGCGACAGATCATCAGTGGCACAGTTTCCCTTCTCTCACCAGCAGGAGTTTGTCCATCTTGTCCTGAGTCTCTGGTGACAGAACTCACCTTCACGCAGACTTCACAAACTCAAATATCATGTTTTGGGCTCAAACATTTCTCAGAATCAAGCACTTCTTGTATAAACTCAGATCTGACTCCGTTTTAACCTCTAATCTGTCGCCCATTGATATTAAGACACACTGTACATGGCATGACAACATATTTGAATATTGTATTGTAAGCCGAACTAAACAGAACCTGAATAATATATGAAATAGATTTTCTGAAATGAGATCTTTTCAGTAACCAGAGGCCGCCACGCAAAATTGCCCAGAAGATGAAAAGCGGCGGATCTGCATAGCTGAGCGGCCGATCAATACGTCTCAAACTAAAATGGCAAGTCTTGATAAGGTTATTGAATTTTCTTTTTAATTAAAAAGCATACAACTGCGCTCTCTGTCAAATACCACGGCATCGCTGATGATGAGAAGAGGAGCGGGTCGTCCTTGTTTATATGTTCATCACTATATGAAAAACACCAGCCTGAGTGTCGGCACGTCATCAATCAGCGCAGCAGAGAAATTTATTTTCTGTTTGTCTCTGTCATGTCTTGGGATTAAGCTGTCATGGAGGCTCTCAAACCACAAACGATGACATTCATATAGATATTAATTCTTATTACATGTCACTCACGAGCCCTAAAACTATCAGTATTATTTATTTTATGCTCTTGGAACATCATTTTCCATTTAATGTTTTCTGTTTTCACCAAAGCAAAACAACTTTCATCCTGATATTTTCCCAAGAAAATGATGCAACAACAGAGGCAACACTAATGCATCCATCCACCCAAGGATTATGTAACATGTGAGACATTGCATTCGTTTTGTTTAATGTAAACGTCCAGAAGTGGCGCACTCTCTTCCCATATTCTAGTCATGAAAATGCATAATTTAAAAGAGCTGAGACCAAGCTGTTCCTCAGCGGTGCAGAGCGAGAGCTGCATCGTATCAGTGCGAACATCAGTGGATAGAAAACTCTGCTCCCCGGAGAGAGTGCCATTACATTCAATCGTCAACCGCTGGATAAAACTCATTTCACTCTGCACAGTGTCTGAATGGCTCTATACATTCTGCAGAGGCCACGATGTGATAGCACAGCATGTCAGAACCACACTAAAGGGATTTTAAAGCAGGTTAGTGCGCTGCACAAAAGCCACCGCACAAAGCCACAGAGCGCTGGGGCAGAACGGTGGAGGCACCGCCACCACAGCTGACCGTCCTCACACAGCCTCAAGGACCCCGAGTAAACAAACTGCACCTAGCCGCCGCTTGTTGGGAGGTCCAAGCCAAGTTGTTGACAACAAGATAATGTCTGCTTCTATTTTTAGATGAATGAAATCGTCTTTGGGTGAAGTGAGATTGTTTTAAATATTAATTCCTTGCCGTTGTTTAGCACTGTCTGTGCACCTGAACAAAAGATTCAAGGAAACAGCTTCCAATCAAAATTCATTGGGATTAAACGAACATCAACAATGTTGTTTAATTATCTCCAGGCCTTTATGAGGTTATTAGGTTTTTCTGGCTATATGTCCAAATATTTGAAACCCACAGCAAACATCTGTACATTCACAGACTGTACTGCGTTCAGTCCACAGGGCGTTTGGCTGTTTTCAAACTAAGGTGAACTGATTTAGTGTTAATACTGGATATTATGTGAATCCAATCATTAGTGATGGTGACTTAATTGCGGCCATTATGTGAGTGGCACATCAACACTTTGCTAGTTCTTTGCAAGTGGGAGATGTCATAGCTGTCAAAAATTCAGAATATCTCAGACTCAAAATTACAACTAGGCAGTTTCTCCCATTCAGCTGCATTTACTATGATGCAAATGCAGCGTATGAACCACGTTGATTGGACGTCTGTCTGGTATTGAATTTTACTGACAAAAACGCTACTTTCCATTTCCATTCCACAGAAAAGAAAAAAAACTTTAAGTAAAACAGTGAAAATACTGTTTTACTTAAAGTTTTTTTTCTTTTCTGTGAATCTACACTGTGAAAGTCCTGTATTGGTTACTATATATATATATATATATATATATATATATACACACACACACACACACACACACACACACACACATATATATATATATATATATATATATACACACACACACACACACATATATATATATATATATATTGGGGATAAAATGACATTCGTGTCACATTATACAGCGTTTTAACTGAGAATTATTTATCAGTAGGAGTTCAGTCATCTTTATGGGCTGGCCCTTTGCACGCTGCTGAATATTTCCTTTTCTAGTTGAAGCTTAAACAGGAGCTTTGACCAGCTCACACCAGGCACAGAAAGACATCGGTAGCTACAAACATACCGCAGGTTATATAATGATCATGAAAACTACATGAGAAAGAACACCTCCCCCACAACAAACACACTCAAAATCACACTGACAGGCGGGGGCACGCATGTGTGGATGCACATAAACACACACAAGCACAGACATCAGCTGACACCGGGAGAGGCCAAGCCTGACATGAGGTGAGATGAAGTAGCGTTTCTCATCATCCGTGGAGCCTGGCTGTGTCTGACCTGGAGGATAGAGGTAGGCTCAGGGCATGGCCTCAGGACCCGGGCAGCCAGAGTGAAAGGGGCCTCCGCCGAGACTTATAAAGTCCCAACCACAATTTACTGGGAAGTCTCAAATTGTGGTGTCCAGTGGCCACAGCGCGGCTCTGCTGTCAGCGCCACTCTTATTTGCTTCATTCTCTTTGACACTGCCTCTCGATTAGGGTCATAAATTCTATGAAATCGGTCAATAACCTATAACACTAATGTCACTCTCCTGCCATTAATTTTACAGCCTGTGTGCCACACTGTTTCTTAACCCCTTTTTATGTGACAGGGGGGTTTATACTCCCAGGGATTGATTGAGAAGAGTATATAACAAGGTTTGAATAGAGCCTTTGCAACCGTAAAGATAAACACATATATGAAAAACAGTAGTGAAAAAGTGTAGTTGTAGTTGTTGTACTCTTTGGAGATTACTACCTAGGCTGAACACTCTGCCATGCACCTTTTATATTTAGTTACTAAACAACACTTGGAGGATTTTCACATTAAACTTTATGACCGTAGCAAATACAAATGAATAGAGTTTGACTTTACTGTATCAACATATAGAAAATTTGCCCTGCTATATTTGTTTTCATTTCTACATACCACAGACTAATTTGCATTGGTTAGGAATAATTGTTTCAAATTCCCTGTGCAGCTCACCATAATGTCCGTTAATATGTGTAAATGTGTATGCTTGTATGTGGATATGCTGTGCCTTCTTGAGTTTAAGTTCCCCCAATGCTAACTCCACCACTCCCAAACCCCCACATGGAAGTCAAAAATGTCTGCATTATTTAGGTTTTTAATTCTATTTTCTGAAAATGTTCTTTCCCAGTAGACAGTTACAGTAAAAATGTCTCCATTCTAAAACTGTGGTGGATAAATGTTGAATGCTTTATTCATTTTCAGTCTAAAATGCTGGAATCAACTAATATATGCACCGTTTGTATCTTTATAATAGTGCTGTGGAATGTACTATGTGCACGCTAATTACCCCCCCAAACAAGCCATGACCTGGTTGTTGTCAGTGGTAGCTACGGCTGTGGATGGTAGTTTTAAGGCTCATAAACACTATTTCACATAAACCTTGCTTTATTTGTGTATCATGAAACACTGAAGAAGGCACTGCAAACTCATTTGTACTTTGACACTGGTTTCACATTCCTTGGTTCCCTTTTTGTCCCCATGTTTCGTTCCTCTACCTTTGATTTTAACAGAAAATCATTGTACTCCATAAAGCTTTAAAGGTCCAAAACAGTTTGCCTGTGAGATATTGTGTCAACCACAAAACCTACCGCCAACTGTTTTTGTTTCTGAATTTTAAATAGTGCGACTTGATGATTCTATTTGAATAACTGAGTATAAAATAGAGGAAAACGCACAAATTACATTTGTTGCTGTGAGAGAGAGGGCAGAAGTGGTTTCCTTATCATGCGTGGCAGGTTGCCAGTGGATATGTTGCTGCCGTTCTCACAGGGGCCTCTCCTCCAATCTTTTCCTTACGTGAGAGCTGACACTTCAGGGCATATCTATGGCACAGGCGTGTTAGCAATGCACACGCCTTCTGCTGCAATGCTGCTGAGGAGTATGAACGACTGCCATGAGAGACTTCTGGAGTTACTGGCAGCGCAACAGGCCGACTGCAAAAAGTAAAATAAATAAATAATTCTGCAAAAAATAATTACTAGGAAATGGCATTTGGCAATGGATCAGCTCCCTTAAACAGATACTTGTGTTAAAGTACATTTTGAACTGACAGAGGAGAGGAGTGGGAACTTCTGCAAATGAATCAGTGCTGAGAGAAGCCGTTTCTTTCTTTAGATCAGCTGAATGGAAGCATTTTTAGGCCAGAGAGTCTATGTTGCCAAACATGTTTTTCTGCTTCTCTACGGCTTAAATGACACATGCTGTGATCCTGAAACATACTTGTTGTCCCACTGTCAATGCTTAAAATTATTTTTTTGTCTATTGTTAGGTTTAAGGTGTTGTGAAATTTGGGGCAAAATCTTTGAGGCTTTGCTCCAGTTACTGTGGATCATCATTTGTTGGAAAAGCCATAATCTTAATATTTAATTCTTCAAGTCAGTAAGATGTAAAATGTCTGCTTGGCTTTAGTTTGAAACATTATTCTGCATAATCAAACATCCCTGTGCGTGTAATTCGCTCATCTGGGTTTGTTCACTCAGTCACAAGTGAAAAGCAGACAATATCATCTCGTGTTTTGGCAAGTTGGCGTGCGCTGGCAACTTTCCATCCTACTACTCCACCCGCTCTTCCACTCATTGTTTTGCTGTTGAAGCTGCACTCCTTTACTCTCTCATTCTCCAGAGGAGAGAGCGAGAGAGAGAGAGAGGCCGCTTTAAACAACGCCACTGCCGTTAATCATTACATCGGATTTTTATTTTTGCCTCCCCTGGAACGGCTGGAGTTGAATTGACACAGAGTCTCAACAGCGGCGAGGCAAAATGGCCGCTCGTAGTAACAGCTCACAAGCCCCTGGACAACCTGAGGCATGGCCATCCAATCCCACATCATTAAGGCTAGAGTCCTTTATTGTGTTGGAGGCATTAAATGGTGCGCTGGCTATAGCCCTGAAGTCACACTCCACTAGGAGAAAACAGCAGAAAAATAACGGCACAGCTGGATAATGACTTTTCCCTGGGAGGCTGACCATGTGTACAAAAGCGCTAATGATAGCAGGTGCAATAAGCGAGCGCAAGGCTTTTACTGCGTCCGGATCTATTTTCCTCTGCTAAACTCGCCAGTGATTTCCCCCGTGTAGGTGTCTTTCTGTAGTTTAAGAACACCCCCCCCCTCCTTCCTCCTCCCTCTCCATCCTCTCTCTCTCCTCCTGTATCTAATCTCTTTATCAGCTGTGCAGCTAATATCAAAGAGGACTGTGGTGTGAAAATCCTGCAAGTAAAACCTGCTGTCAGAGCCTAATCACAATTAGCTGGGCTCTAGACCCATTAGCCCCAAGGGGAAGAGACCATTGTTTCTACTACTACTAAGCTACTGATTACTAATAATCCCACAGAGCACAAAGGGTGGGGCCTGGGTTTCCAAAAAAAAAAAAAAAAAAAAAATTCCTCTACCCTATTTTTTTTCTTTTGAAACTGATTTACTATGTTGTCAAAATTACAATGGAAAAATGCACAATTTATGACCTGATGAAGCTGCTTGAATCTCATTGGTATTAGTGGTTAAACAGATAACACGTTTCCTGGATGTACTGACTCCACTGCTTCTTTAGCTCGGCTTTGTAGCAGAGCTGTTACATCAGCTCTGCTACAAAGGCATGTGTGCCTTCCAGATTATAAAACATTGAGCTTGAAGTTAATGACTGATTGCAACAGCCGTTAGTGAAACTTGTAAGAAAAGGAGAGCAACAACTTGCAGACAAAACAAGGCCACGTGACACCCCGGAGTGAATCACCTGCAGTATAAGCCTTTCAAAGAAGCGTCTCACATTTGATGTTAAGCCCCCAAACTGTTCTGGCTGTCGGAGGACTTGCCGGGGAGATAGAAATGTCTAAAGTTATTACAGCAGTCAGGTAAAGTGTGTGGCAACGCGGTCCTGTAATGGGGGTGGAGAGCTGGCCAGCAGCAGCTAATGAAGGCGTCTCGGGGAGTACTAAAGAGTCTACGTGACACTACTCCTGATTCGCCTGTCTGAGGACACAGATCAATTAATACATTAACAAACGATCGCAAGCACTTCATCTTGCAATATGAAACCGGCGGCCTGGACTCGCTGCCCTCCCGCCCAGAATGGCTGATCAGCTCTGCCTCTGTACACCGTCCGCCATGAATTTCAACATCGTCTGCAAACGCCTCCGCGTGGGGTTTGTAATGTCTCACCAGAGGCTGAGAGCATATGCATGCATTGTAACCACAACACATGCAGTACATATATGCACAGTGTGCAATAAAGGCAGATGTTGGAGTGCCTCAAGCTATTCTTAATCTTCTAAGAAAATCTAACCTACTGATACAATTTGCAATATAAAGCACCATCTATGACCAAATCACAACAGCTTTGATTGAACGCCTGCCTAAAGGGAATCCACTCCTACTAATGACCACAGCTCCAAAGCCTTGAACCGTCTCCTTCCTGATTTCTAAGCCGTAGCTTGTGGATGTCTCTGCCATTTCTTTACAGATAAAAACAAAGCATTAATGCAGGACAAACACACCGTGTGAGCAGCCTGCAGCACACTTGAGTGCGTTGGTTGGGAAAGTCTAACGTAAACCATTGCTCCTTGCCATGCCATATATATATATATATCCAGGCTCCCCATTACCACCATCTCTACTCAGCAGCGAGGGCCCTGCACTGCTAAATTATTCATCACACTGAAGGGAGGACAGAAGCATGCATGGTTTCTCCACTCCATGCCTCTTCTCTTTTTCTCTCTGTCTCTAATGCAAAAGAACAGCCGGGTGGAGAGAATGATATACAGGCTGTCTCTCCATCACTGTGTGGCCATCGCAGGAGATGTTGCCTCCACTTCCTCCAATTACCACTGTGGAGTTGAGGTTGGCTTTGGGTTGCGCTGTGGCAGACCAGACGGTTGCTGGCTCACCAGCCATGCATATGGGGAAGAAAGGTGGGTGGCACCCAGGGGCCCCATGCATAACCTGGGACGTCTTTGTATACACATTCATCTATATCAGTGGGCAATAGGGAAATGTAAGCCAAAGGTAATTGCCCTGGATAAGAACATCTGCTTGGTGAATAAATATTCTAATGAGGGGAGCTTGCAGGTTCCCCAGACTGATGCACGGCTGACAGGCCTCCGGTGGGACCGCAGGTAATGCTCACCACCTGCAGTTCAAACAGGAGGCAGTCCCACCCTCCTCTTGCAGCTAAACGCTGGCACACACACACACACACACACACACACACACACACACACACACACACTGTAGATACCAGGGATGGGTGGCAAATCATTGATCATGCACTGGTTGTGATGTTACTGTTCTCAGGAATGACAGGTTTAATGCAATACCTTTGCATTTTCATTTTTCATGTTACCCAGCAAAAGTTCTGCTGCTGAATAGATGTTGATCTTAACAGCTGCAGCAAAAGGTAGAAACTTGACATGGTGAGAAGGCACACATAAGTCTTTAACGCTACGTCCTGCAGGGTCACGTGAGGCCAGAACCTTAATATTTATATTTTTATATTATATTTATATATTTTAGTATTATGCCATTTCTCACTTGGCTTAGCAGTCAAAACGTTATGCCACTGCTTCTGTTATTACATTAGGGAACCAAGGAACAATAATTTTCATGGTATATCAATCTGCGCTCTGATTATTATTCACTTTAATCGATTAATTGTTTGGTCTAAATGTCAGAAAATTGTGCATCACTATTTCCCAGTACCTGCTGCTTTGCTTTAAAATTGCTTGTTTTGTTTGCTAGTCAAGAACATTATTGTCTACATTGTGGAAAATTGTCTTCGGCTTCACCACACTGCATGAACAATACAGGACAATTGACAGCAAAAGACAATTGATTAGAACAAACAGTAGTAGTCACAGCAACAGTCCAAAACCTAAATACATCAAATTAACTGCAATAAAAAACTGAGAGGAGCAGCAAATCCTCAAACTCGAAAATATTTGGCATTTTTTCTTCATAAATAACAAATAACCTACATTGTTAATTTTCTATTGATCATCATAATCGTTTCAACATGTCATTTTTGAAGTTTTCTTCATATTTAGGTCTTCCAAATGCTAATATGCAAACCGTGCGTTTAAACCTAACCAGTCAGACATCACATCTTAAGGCTTCCGCTAACGATCACGTTCAGTGTCTATTTATGTCATCATTATTTTACCATTGAGTCAAAAACATGTCCGAGCACTGTCAAAAAAGCCCATCACGTTTTCCCAGAGCCCAAGGTGGCATCTTCAATGATATTAAATATATAATGATCAAAAACTGAAAAAAGCAAATCCTCACATTTGGAATCTGTAACCTGAATTGGTGTCAGGTAACACATGTAGTGACTGACTCATCACCACTCCTTTTTCACATTGAGGTGTAGAAATATTCACTAATTTTGCTGTACTGGGAAAAATTTTACTATCAACACTGGACTTCTTCTGTGATTGTTCAGAAATTAAGTATTGTGATACTTCAAAGTACAAAAAAAAAGCTATTTTAGAGTTACAGAGACAACTAAGGAATCGTGTATTGAATTAAAGCTTAGAGCAAAATGTTACTTCAAGTAGAAATAGAAAGTAGTAAAATGTTTAACTCATTAATTACTCAGCCCAGCTCTAAAGGATCCAGTCATAAACATACAGAAGCAGAGATACAAATGCTCCTTAACTGATATGACGAGACAAACAGCCCACTGCCGTACACAAGGCCCACTCTGGCACTGATGAGCCTGCGGGCTGTAAACTGTCAACACTACTGTTTCGCTAGATTCAGCCTACATCTGTGTGTGGTCATCACTCCGGCCGGCTGCAGGGAGAATCAGTGGTGAAGCTGGAGGTGGAAAAAGGTGAGCTGCATCCTCACAGCGCAACTTCAAGGAGGCCAGAAGACAGTGGATGTGCCTCTCTCAATAAGCAGCAATACCCAGGAGGCATCACGAGAGAAACGCTTTGAGTGTCAGGGAGGCCTGTGTTGGAGCGAGGCCTCGAATAAACACGCAGCACTGCACCCTGCATTATTTTCTTTAAGCTATGACATCATTTAGAAATCATACACCCTTCTGTCACTTTTACTCTACTTGGAAACAAAAAGCAAACTTTTCTCCTGGTTCAAATTTGGACTCAATTCTCCACTTAGAGTAACTTTGGTCCCCAAAACATCCTCTCTCTCCAGACATCTGAGCTCTACATCAATACCCAGTGCTGCTTCATTCATAGTGTGCTTAATATGGTTTTAAAAAAATGTGGTTCAAGTATTAAGTCATATAATGGAGTCAACCACGTAAAATTACTTTACCCCCCAAAAAGATGCTCTCTCCCCAGAAATCTGAACTCACGATCAATAGCCACACACACAAAGACACACACATACAGTCTTGCAGGAGACACATCTGAAACTGCATTATAGTTCCAATTGTTAGCTTTTGCAATGCTGGAAATATGTGTTCCATTGGAAAATAATTTCATTTACTTTGTATTTCTGTGAAGGTACAAAATACAAGTTAGAAAAACAGTGGAGGATTAAAATGATCTGCAATGTGCTTTAGTGAGAAATAAAAAAAAGAGTGTAAATGTAAAAGAAGCCAGCACTGGACGGGTATTGTTGTGGTGAGAATACAAACCACTGAGGAGACAAAACCAATCATACTAATCACACATGATCTCAAACAGAATTAATCAGCAGCTCTGGTTAACAATCTGTAATCATCCTCATTCTGTGCTTAATGCTGCTTAATTTATGAAAAGACTAAAATCAGAGGAATTCTGGCTGAGTTAGATATATACGGGCAAAAAAACAGCATCACAAAACGCATTGGAAACACAGCGCAGACGAGGAAATCAAAATGTGTCCCTGGAAGACCCTGAGCAGTTCATTCTCAGACTCAGGCGTTAAATCGGAGAGATATAGTTTCAAATGGCAGACATGCTGCATGCTGGGTAATTTGGCTATCAGTGGAAGTTGAATAACAATACATGTAAAGGTATTAGTGTGGGTATCTCACTCCAACATCCTCCCTCGTTTTAAGGCTGAATAAATCTGACACACGCACAGGCCTCTATAGCATCTGGCTGCAGCATCAATTAAACACATAGGAGTGTTGAACCATCAGCTCTGTTCATGCATGTGGGAGGCGCAACACCACACACACACACACACACACACACACTCACACAGTGTATATACTGTAGGGGCTGAAACACACTGACGCATACGCCACACACACTGTACACACCAACTCTCTCCCCATGCCGGAGTAGTGTGAGCGCAAAACAGATCCACACTTTGTGGTCCAGTACTCACCCAAAAGTACATCATCATGGCGGAAGCAGGACAGGTGTGGGCAGGCGGGCGGAGGAGAGAAGGGCCGAGCACTGGGACCAGTCCAGCCAGTGTGGGTGTCAAGAGGAGTCCGAGCGTTTGGACAGAGAGCTTTACTGGTCCCTGTTCCACTTAGGCAGCCCTTCCTCTCAACTGTTCAATGGGGCTTGACTTGAGGTTTCCCCCCCTTGTTCTTCTTTTGCTTCTCTCTCTACAAGCAGCTTGTTCTTCAGTTAATTTTTAAAAGCCCCCCTTCTTTCTCTTCTTCTTCTTCTGAGCCAACACAAGAAAGACGGGGAAAAAGCAGACGGGAGAAAGGAAAGAGAGCTGGGGAGGTGTTGTAACCTCTTTTTTCTTTTGACACTCTTCCACTCCACTTGCCTCTCCACACCACTCACTTCGAGACTCTCCCTCTGTGTCTCTGCTCTCTCTCTCTCTCTCTCTCTCTCTCTCTCTCTGTCTCTCTCTCTCCCCCCTGTGCCGTCTCTTATTGGTGAATGTGAAATCAGTCGGTACGGCACCGAGGCTCAACTAGAGCAGCAGCAGCAGCAGCCTGCGCTTGACAGCTGCCTCCAGCGTTCCTCCACCGGAGCTGTGTTGCTCTGCATAGAGGAGTGCACCGAACAAACCGGGATCCTGCAGACGGTACTGTAAAATTCAGCGTCCCGGGGAGGGGGGGGCAGGGGGGTGAGGGAGGAAGGGGGGAGACAGGAAGCTGGGACTCGTGGTGGAGAGCTCTGCGGGGAGGAGGGGGGAGAGGGAGAGAAGGAGGGGAAGAGGCTTGTGTTGATGATGATGCTGGTAATAGTGGAGGACTAACAGATTGCTCCTCTTTCTTCTTTTCACTGTCTGTGACTGAGATGTTGCACTGAAGTTGTGGCAGTTTTAGTTCATTGAAGAGAAGAAGACAATGCTGAAGAAGAAAAAAAAGGGGGGGGATCTCAGAGAAAACCTTAAAGTATGCCACAGGCAATTGGGAGGCACAGCCTATTTTCCACTTGTTTTCTACTTTTAGCTGCTGAGGTTCACTGTCTTCATGTGTGTGCCTATGCATTTCCTTTTTTCCTCCCAGTGCACGCAACCAAACTCATGGGCTGGTGACTTGACGTGAGTGTGTTTGGCAAGAAAAACCAAAAACAAAAAAACCTTTTTTGCGGCAGATCAGAGGCCAGTTGGAGGGAAGTTGGTGTGAAACACCTTTGTGTGCCAAGCTATATTACATTACATGCTTTAGTGTGTTTTCCATCTGGCGGCTGTAAAGGGGGAGGGGAAAACGGGAGGGAGAGGAAGGGGGGAAGCTTGGCTATCTTCTAGACAGCACTGTAACAATGAGCCTGCCTCAGCAATTTTCAAAACATATCATCAATACACGACTGGGAGCTTGCGCTTTTAAATATTAACCCTGTGGCAACCGGGGCAGGCTGTGGAGAGCTCGAGTGGTTTTGCGGCATCCTCTGGTGCTGGATCATCCAATAAAAGACGTCCTGGGGGATGAGCTAATTTGCTGTAGGATCCTAAAGAACATTTGCCAGCTATAGAGAACATTGTCGTAATGAACGGAGCAGATATATTCAGGTTATGTTACCCATCAGTAATTGCCACATAAGGAGGCTGAGTTAAATTTGCAGCTGGCTTTGAGCGAATTGATACACAAGGGGCCTCATTCATATGGCGTAACTGTCATCTTAAATTTATCACCCATTTTATTTTTCCGCCTCCTTCAGGAAAGCACAAGTGAACGTTGAAATATGAAATGTGAGAAAGGCAGTTAAAGAACCGCAATTAGTGATTTTGCAAACATTGTGATGTTTTAGAGGGATGGTTTATTTTAGAAGGGAACTGCGCTTTTGATAAATCAAGTCATGCATCATATAATTCTTAGACTGCTCCTCTTTCCTTACCTCTCTGTCACATCACAACCCAGCCTTTCCATTACTTTGCACACACACAATCTCTTATTGGCGGCATTACCATGCACATACAAGTCCTCCATATCTTTATACATGTCCACCTGAACCCAGTGAATTTACATTAGCAATCACAGAGTGGGAAACCACCCCACTCCTCCATCAATCTCTGATGGGAAATGAAAATGAAAAGCACTTCTCTCGGATGGCAACTCGGATTAAGGATCACGCTTTTATCAAATACTAAAGTCTATTTCAAGTCCTGTTCATAAATAACTGAGGGGAGAGAGGGAGGAAAAGAAAAAGGGTGAAGGCAAAAAAAAGAGGGCGAGACCGGAGGGGAAGGGGCAGACAGGCGGGGGTGGTGTAGATGTAGACAGAGAGCATCATGGTCTGAAGCTAAGGGCACTTGATGTTGTAGGGATTAGGAAACAAGGTAGAAAATGAAAATCTGAGGGCATTTCAACATCATATAATCCCCACGACTCCTATCCAGGAATCTCCATCAATTACAGGTGAAAAATGGAATTCAGGTTAAGATGATGTTGCTTGGGTGCCGACCTGGTCTCTCGTGCTTCCTGTCTCCCTCCCCATCCTACTCCACACTGCTTACCAAGGATGCGAGTGGCTTTCCCGACCATTTAGATTTCCCACCATAGTCTAGACACTCCCCTGAGACTCTGCCATCCATTATAAAGACAGAGCTTTCAAAGAGAAGAGGAAGTGAAGGCCTCACACAGAGCATGTTCTGCCTAAAATGTCCGTCTGTCTCAACACTCACTGACTCAAGATCTGTTGCCTTAATATTTTATGATGATCTCATCTCTCTTCAGTAGTGTACTGCTACTTCCCGAGCATCTTCTGTCAAACTACACTCTGATCTCTGTCATCAGAAAGACTCCGGAGGAGACAATGAGCCACACTTGCCCATAGTTCTCACTCCCAACCCAACAGAATCCCAGTGGAGTTCTGGGATCTAGTTATGTCTAGGTCGAACTATCATCCACAATCATTAAACGCTCAGCCCTACGCCGTCTGGTCTCGGCCGGTGTGAGACACCGTTGGTTGGCTGAAGACAGGAAGAGATTCTGAGGTTGCTTTTCTCTAATCACACACTTCACTTTATGGAGTGACCCGTTTTACAACTGACTGACAACGATCCTCGGCTATGCTCATTTTATCTGTCTTCATCAGCTCCACAGGTAAGTATTGACATTTCTATTCTAAATATGGCACATCATGGAATGAGGCTGTTGCAATGTGATACTGTGTTGAAATATTGGACTAAAACAGCAGGACATTCGAAGGCGCTGTGAGCTTTTTTAGTTCTGTCTCTTTCTGTCCCTTCTTAAGCATCAGATTGCAGCATATTAAGATTTTTTTGGGCGCTAATGAAGTAATGAACTTTTACATATTGTATTTCTATTCACGTTTATTCTCATAGTGACAGGAGGTTATATCAGTTGCTCCTGATAAAAACTTGCAAGCACTCAGCTACAAATGGTCACATTAGCACATTAGCTGGACTCTGAACATGTCTGGAGTGCAGTGATTTAAACTTGCATATCATTTTGGGAAGACATTCCATAGTGGCCATTGTGGATCCATATTGATTTTGATTCCAAGTAGATGTTAAGTGTTAAAATGGAAAAAACAGTATTATTATAAGGTACTGTTTCCACACTCTGCTCTTAGTGTACATACCAAACTCCTTTACATTTGATAAAAAATACCAGTGGTACCACATGAGGGCTTTGTGGCTCGCCAGATTCATTCATGTCTCAGTGTCAGGCAGTACACTTGGTACTCACACGTGGATGTGGATACTATTCCTGGCTTCCTGTGGTGTTTGGTGAGACTCAAAGCTGCAGTTTGGTTCATTTTAATTTCCTTATTTTGCTTGTTAGTGTTAATATTGTTTTATGTACTTTTACATAATACTTTTAAACTCTTTGAAAGATACACGCAAATGGAATTTTGTCTATTTTGTGTAAAGGTTATGCTCAAGTAAACAGCCTGTTTCAAGTCATTTGCTAAATGTAATTTAGAATTAGCTATTTGTTGTGTAATGTAGTGCACTCTTCCGGCCTAAATGTTGCACAACACCTTGCAGAACGTCTGGACCTGGCATTTACCAAAGCGACACAGGACTTGAACGTCCTGGCACTATGTGAATGGTATGAGGATGAGTATGAATGGTTTTCCATCTATAAATATGTCAGCCACTGGCAGCTTGTCTGGGGAGTACACTGCCTCTCACCCAGTGCATGCAGGGATGCCCGCAACTCTGCACAGGATAAGCAGATAAAGTGTAGGTTATAGGTGGGTGGACTTTAAGCCTCAACTGCCCTTCATTTTTGTTTTCATTCTGTAAAATAATATTGAATAGGTGATAAGTTAGCTTATGTGTGGGCACTGAGTTACTGTAATGACACAGGAGAAATTGTGTTATGCCATCAAGGCATCACAGCCAATAAACATGCATAAAGCAACGAGACACATACATGGTTTTAGTTAATTCTTTAACTATAGACTTCTGACATAGCCTGCAAATTCAGCCTTGAAAACAGCAATGCTTTGTTTCCTAGCCCTGGAAGACATCATTAAACATCATTTGTAAGCATACATTACACTATACGCAGCAAATCGCCCATCTGGTGATTTTGGAGCTCACTGTCTGGGAAACAATAAATCTATTGTATGGCTCCATATAAAGAATCTCACTACAGTAACGCCTCCGTGTAGACATACGTTGAGTATATTAAACATAGCCGTGCGCACAGACTGTATGTAGTGTTAATAATGCAGTGTTTACACCTTGGCATTGAGCAGGCAGTACTGGCCCAGGGCTGCAAACTGGCAGGGCTGTGCAGTAATTAGGGGCTGTGTGTTGGGGATGTGAAGGCTTGCTGCGTGTCATGCTGATACCACTGCCGGGCAGACCTGGTGTGTCGGCAGCAGGCAGACAGAGTGCAACACGAGGCCACACCTTTCTGTCACAGCAGGACGCTGCACCTTTCACTTCTACAAGTGCTCCTGCAGCCTGTGAGCTCAGTCGTCACTCAGCGGTCCAAGAGGGGACACAGAGGATGTTAACGCCATGACAGCAGCCATTAGCTGTCCTCACAACATGAGCAACATGTGTGGTCTGTGTGTTCCTGCACTCATTCAAATGAACCCTTATCTTATTTTTGTTTGCATGTTGGCATCGTGGTGCAGTGGGAATATTAGGACCAGTAGAATAAGTGGGTGTATATTAACTTTTACTGTTTTATTATCCTGTGTCAGACTTAGATTATTGTGTCTTTCATTGAACTATATTTTATATTTATTCTTGTCTTTGCATGTCCATTTCCACGTTTGATTCATTAATTGATTAATTTATTTCTCCTTGCTGCACTATTACCATGGATGTATCAACTAGATTATGTTTGACTCAAAGAGTCTAAAGAAGTCTAAACGTGGATTATGAGGCAATATATGAAGTCTTTTTTATGATGTTCTTTTATCTCTCTTCTTTTATTTCTGGATGTTATCCAGTAAGTATGACTTCTGTGTATGCTGGTTTGACTAATTTATGACTCGGAGTAGAAAGGGTGCAAATTTGACACAAACTGCATCGTATGTGTAGAAAGGTGTTTAAGGTGCACACCAGCAATTCAATACTGAACTCTCACAGGGTTGGGGGACTTGCACGAGACAGATTAAAAAGATGGAGGTTGAAATCAAAGCAGCAGGGGCTGAGATATCCTGACTTTTAGTCCCTTGCATGGATCAAGCTCCAAAATCACTGCATCCTACACTTCCCATAATGCAACCCTGAGGTGTCTTTTCATTAGATCTCTCCTGCCTGTTAAATACCGACATATTTAGAGCTCCACACTTCCAATTCAGTGCTTTTAAAAAGGTGCCAAAAAGAGACGTTTGAAACTGAAAATATCAGCTTAATTATTTTCCTCCTTCATACTTTTTATGACTAATAAAAACATGGGAACGCCAAATTTCTGTCAGCTATCATGTTCAATGTCTCTATCAATTCTTGTATTCATAGGCTTGTTTACTGGCTACAGTGTGTGCTGTGTGTGTCAGTGCACGCGTGCTCGAGTTTTACTTTGCATTCATTAGTGCGTGTATTATATATATAATATACATTTGCCTGTGCATGCTGAAGGCTCTTACAGTTGTAAAGAGAAAGGTTCAGTAGCTTTGCCACATGCAACACAAGCAAGCCCAACTGGAATCCTAACAGCCTCTTGCATCTCCGTTTGACATTAATTGATAATCAAACAAGCCTTCACATTAGACATTTATGAGATCAGCTGAATTATCTATTTAATGTAACCCAATTATATGCAACCCTTGTGCACCAATCAACAGTAATTCCCGACTCATAAATGACAGCTACAACGACAGATTTAATCAATAATAAACATTGATGAAAACTTGCGACCTGCTTAGAAAGAGGGTAATTAACAGAAAGAAAAAGTGCTGTGCTGAATTTCTTTCTTCTATAGGAAAATCGCTCTGTGATCCTTGTGGCTTTGTGCTGTTCACAAGAATCTCTTCTGTATCCCAGCTCACATTCCAGCACCAGTGAGACTAAGTGTAAAACAAACATTCAATTTCCCTTTGACAATTTGTGATAGACATTTATCATTAATTCTTAACGCAGGCTGCAACTGCTCCAGCTCTTAATTAAAATCTTATAATTTTTTTAAGTTGTTGCCATAAAACCAATGTTTGTGAATTATTTAGTCTTTCTTTTTTCAGCCTCATCTGGGAAGAAATTAATCCATACATGCTTCAGCTGCGTTTTTAGAGCCAGAGAAGACATATTTTTTTATGGGACTTTCCTACCTGAAGCTCAAGCCTGAAATAGTCTGATATGAAATAAGATGCAAAGATGCTGTGGGGTTCCCTGGTCTTACATCCACAGCAGAGGACTGTCACATCCTACGCGCTTCAACTAACACATGTCAACAGAGCAGGCATCAAAAGCAGCCCATTAGAGACTGTGGGGTATTCTGCACCTAAAGCCTGTTTGGGTTCAACAGAATCGCAGGAAAATCTTCTGACAAAACGAGGTAAGTATGCACACAGGGGCCTTTTGCTCTTACCAGTCTTGTAAAGAGGGGCACTCCCAAATGCCAGAGGTGATCGTTCAGCAGTCCGCTGTACACCACGTTCCCAAAGACAGCAATGCTTCCTGACTTACACAACGTGTTTCCTAAGGGGACACAAAGAAACACAGGCAGGTGTCATTTAAATGGACAGGAAGCAGCTAGGACCTACTGAGTGCACAAAAAGGCTAATTCAACAAAGGGAATAATTGCACAGTAATAATAGAGAATGCATCCTCGATTGTTATAAATATTGATTTCAGAGAGTTATTGACCTTATGAAATGACAAACACAGATAGGTAGCGTGTCTACAATCAATACAGTTGCACAACTGAGCCAGACTGATCTAACAACACCGAACGAGGGACAATGTGAAGATGAGACGATGAGAAAAATCTTAAAGCGTCACACCTAAAGCTGTAAGTATTTTATCGTCACATCGAGCATCTTATTAACCAATCACTCTTTTTTTTGCCCAAAAATGACCCTAAATAAAATGGCCTGGTTTACTATGAAGACACATGCTAAAAAAAGTTTTTCTATTTCACCGTTTCATTGCTCTGTTTTGTGTTGCACTGCTGTAGCTGCAATGATATTGGGATCTTAAAGCTGTTTACACAGACAGAGCCTCGATGCTTCAGGTTTTAAACGCTGAGCAGTGACGATTCAAACAGATGCCCAAAGAAGGTAACAAACTGCCCTCCTGATTTGTATTCAAGACACTTCTTATTGAGTGCTTATAGCAGCCCCCATTAGCACTGAGTGATGCAGTCATATCTAGACATCTACATATGAACTGCTGCACACTGCTGAGCTGTCATCGTTTGCTTGGTCCAAATTTTTGAAATTGTTTTGAAACAGAATTTTGTTCAGGTCATCTTGTATATTATGTTACGCACATATAAAGAATATCTGCAATTTTTACAAATTCAGTCCAGCTGAATATGCAAGTGTTCCTGGGTCTGCTGTGCGGCGACACCGAGTACATCACTGTAAAGGCAGGGTTCTCCCTTATCAGTGATATCCACCGGTGTTCTCTTCCACAGTTATCTATCCCTCCCTGTCCATTCTCATAGCTGTCCCCTCAACTGGCCTCAGAATGTCAAACTGCTGGTGTTTGACCTACAAAGATCTTGGACTTGTGGGAAATGGTGTTCGTTGAAGGCTGCTAATTTGAATTGTTTTGCTTCTTGTCCAGATAAATGCAGTGACCCACAGGATACAGAATACGTTCCAGTTGTAATTTTTATTACAACTAGAACAGAACCTGGAAATTCCAGGTTAACTTTGGTAAGCTTTCCAACCTTATTCAAGAGGTAGAAATACAAAAATCTACCAGCATATGCTCAACAGACATACAACAACACTGACATACTGTCAAGTCTGCTGTAAAGTGTGTGGCATCAACCCTCCAGGTGGTGTCCACTGCCACCGAGCCTCGGCACAGTTCACCCCCTCAAAGATACTCTTAATTAGCTCAGTGCCAATGAGGGGCCCTCACAAACAAAAACACACATGCATGTATGCCCACACACACACACGTCCCCAAGAGTGTGATATACTGCACACTGACGTCCCCATGTATGTGATGAATGCAGTTTATGGAGCAGGCAGCACAGAAAACACAGGTCCCCATTGTAATTTCTGCACAAAGGAACGCTGCAAAGGCACACCAGGGGTGGAGTGAAGCAGTGCTGACAAGCAGCACATGCATTATTTAAAAACAAAAGTAAAAAATGCCCATTAAAGTGTCAGTGGTGCTTTCGGCAGTGCTGGCTTGGGCGCGGTGTGCGTATTACTGTTATTAATGGGCCAGGCGTGGGGGGCATTTCTTCAGTGTGATTGCTCTGCTGCTGTTGCTATCCGTGGTTCAAGCCTCCCCCTTTCTTTCCATTTCTTCTGTGTGTGTGTGTGTGTGTGTGTGTGGAAGAGGAACAGATAAAGAGCATGATACAGACAGAGACGGAGAGACACTGTGAGACCCCGAGTGCACAGTCAATGAGCTCCTACAGCTAATATCATTTCACATTATTGAATGCATATTAAGGCAGAGAGACCTTGTCAGACGAATAGGAGCACCAGTGCTTATATCAAATTCTGATCCGCCGTCACGGCCATGTCTAAAAAATGCTGGGAATGTTGTCAGCATATTGAAAATAAGTGCATACCATTTTTCTTTGCAGTTTAAGATCAAGGGCTATACATTACCGCTACTGACACAGCAGAATGAGGTCATTGTGCATGTTGTAATTACAGCTGGGTAAACACTCTGATCTCTGCTGCAACACGGGAAATGCAGAGAGCATGCAGGACTAAGAAAGAAAGAAAGAGGACATAAGGCAATGACTTCTGATCTCTCTACTTACAGTATTGGAAGATATTTAATACATCAGTTGGAATAAATGAATTGTTTATTGTTGTTATGAACAATTCCAGAGCAGTGTAATATACTGAAATCAATACATTGGGCGTTTTTCCTCTTAGATAACATACAGTCAAGTAAAGGCACATCCCTGACCTATTCGCCTATTACCAGTTTGTTATGTTATTATTAATGGTGCTTACATGCAGCAAACAGAGCATATAATCAAATTTTCCATATTTGCATGTTGAAAATGTCACAGAGAAGAGACAGCTTAATTTTCCCCCTCACAAACTTTGCAGAGCTGCAGAGTCAGTGGGTTTATATTCTCTTATGTTTTATTATTTTTGTTTATGAAAAAAATGATTCAGCTGTGCATGTTTGCACCACTGGAGCATCTGTAGTTTCCTCCCATTTATTAAAATCTAACCTGAACTGATTTAGGTTGAGAACTGCTTATTGGTTCACGAAGAACTGTTGATAATCCTTTTTCTGGTTGTTAATCCTGCTTTTTTAGGACTCCTCTCAGCAGTTGGGTGTTCTCTCATCTGCAGACTCGACAGCATTGAGCCCAACCTCTGATTAATTATTAATTGTGTGATTAAAGTGTGCTTTGGTGTGGGTGTGTGGCTGTGCGTGTGTAGCTTGCAAGGGCGGGTAGAGGAATGCAACCTGCAGTCCACTTTACATTATCTACAACTTTGACCTTTTATTCCTTCTCTGATATTTTTTTTTTCTTTTTTGTTCTTGCAATTCAGAACAAGGCATTTAACTACAGGCGTCGAATGATTTAATACCCAAATCACTGGGCATGTACAATACAATGCATGAGCACAATAATATAAAAAGTGGGTAATGTTTTATTAAGTGAGTGATGCCTGATCCAGCTTCTTTTTATCTCAGTGCAGATGCACGTTGAGGGTTTGGCCGACATAGCACCAAGGCTGATGCTGCTACAAATATTTCAGGATTTAATCTGCATATAAATGATTCTAAATACCAATATTCAACCTTAAACTTCACCATTTTCCAAACCCTTTCGAAAGAAGAAAACATAAATACTTGGATGAAATTGAATAAACTTTTGAAATCAGAATCAGTTCAAGCCCTGTGCGGAGACAGTGTAGCATTTATCATTTCTGCATATCCATTACATCAGACATGATGCACACAAATGATCTTATGATGTCATTTCTGTCTTTCTGTATATCTTGAGTCGTATAAAATGAGTGCAGGAAAAACTAGTGCAGTCTGACAGCACAGTACGGCAGGACGATCCAGAAAAATGTAACTTTTAGAAAACATTTTGAAGATTGCCTTAGAGATAAACAAGATAGCAAATATGTTTCACTTGTTGGAAGAAAACAAAAATTGAAAACCAAATATAGCCAGCTATTTCAATAATTGATCAGTCACTTATGTAATTTTGCCAAATATTCCATAGTTCCTGCTTAGTGACGGTAAGATGTTTGGGTTTTGGACTTGAAATTGGGGCAAAAAGTTAGAATTTGAGAAACTGTGAAGGGCATGTTTCACTGTTTTCTGATATTTTATAGACTTAAAAATTAATCGATCATGCAAATAATCTTTAGTTGCAGCCCTGCACAGTATAATCACACACAGTATAACATTGTTGGATTCTTTTCATTAATACCTGAGAAAAGAATTGGAAGAACACCGTCTAGGTGACTGTTGTTATTTAGATCCATGTATCATTGTGTGTGTGCACGGTGCCCCCAGCCGCCTGCTCTATGGCCTCCTCCCCTGGCTCTGCTGTTGGAGGTGGGTCGCTTTAAGCATTAAAACTCCAGAATGTGCAGCTCACTTCTACCAACGAGGCACATTGCTGCAATGCAATAAGGGAAAACAACACTTTTAATAATTCAGGCCCTGAGACCGTGAGGGGGGTGAGGTGGAGTGTGGGGAGAGGGGGGATGGGTGGAGGGAAGACGTCTTAAAGTACCGCAGAATGGCTCATTTAGCTCCTGCTACGCATTATTAAAGTTGTATCGAACCCCCTCCTGGGTCTTTCCCAAAGTTTTTTTTTTTTTTCATTTTCCTTTCCTCTTTCCCCAAAAGCCTGCGAGGTAACCAATAACAGCTACCAACATTTATAAACGACAGAGTATCCTGCACCTTAGAGGAGGAGGTAAATAATGGTGTAGCTCTTAATCTCTCTTTCTCGCTGTCCTCCCCGCTCACTAGTCCTCCGGTCCAAAATTTGTCAGTGCTTTATCCTGTTTGAACCGTAATACAGAGCCCTCGCTGTCCAGATTATTTTCTGCCTGAGCTAAGACCACGATGCATAAAAAATGTGGGGAATGAACCTTGTATGGAATCAAATTGAGTAATAAAATCGTGTTCGCTGTGGCACTGATGGACGCATGATGGTACCGTTAAGGACGTGTTCAAAGGTACTGTAAATTGCCTCTGAGCCTGATGGCAGTTTCCAGAGCAAAGAGAGTGAACATGAATAAAAAATACAGAGGTAGAGGAAAAATAGGAACAAGCTCAAATGCAGATGTGTTTAGTTTTTGTTTTCCTGGGAAAACAACATATCATTGCACACAAAAAGTCAATGTGACCTGTATTGCTGTTTTTTATTGTTAAAACCAAAATATGATATTAACTCCTTTCCATCCAGATCTCCCTTTTTATTTTAAACATAAGTTTGGTATATTAAATTTTTACATATTTTGGGTTCGGCTGCAGCATAATCCTCTGCAATCAAAGAACATCCACTAAAAGTGCTTGTTTTTTTTGCCACTGACAGACACAGATTGTTATTTGAAGTCTCTGACAACATTATGGAGATAGGTCTGTAAGATAGTTTTTGTTTAGCCGGAAACATCCATGATATTGCTCGGTTCATAGCCACCAGACTCCATTGACAAAAACAGAATTTTTTCTTGGCAGAACACGGGAGGTGTTGGTTCACCGCTGCCTTGACTGGTTAGTTTGTTTGCCTTATTGAGTGACATAGGTGTTTTAAAGACTTATTTTGGATCCAAACTGGTGTCTTAATGCACCAAAGTCACAGCAACTAGACTAGCAATAACCCTGTACTGCTAGGTAAATTATTGTTTTTGTCCATGAAGTCTGGAAGCTCGGAACTAAGCCATACAACCTCTGTTGAACAAAAAGGATCTCACAGCCTGGAATAAGCTCCACTGAGTAATGTTTGGCCGCACAGCCTGAGTTTGATATATCTGCAGTTATTTGCCAAATTTGATGTTTTCATTTCATGGTATACATGCTTCTGTACAGGCTGAAAAAAAAACACCATTTATTAAATCCTTTCAAATCCTCACAGGTGGTGGTCAACCTCAGAACAAGGCTGTTTCTCTTTGTGAAAACTTAACATTTCAGAGATACCATGCAAGGTTTTCAGCCGGCAGCAACAGATGATAATTATTATAATTTATGATTAGTGCTTACATTGCACAATACAATGAAAAAAAGTAGAAGCCTATTAAAATGTCCATGTAGGATATATACACCGTAAACTGCTGCAGAGATCTTAAATCAAAGTCCACCGTGTTTGTAAGACACACTGAGACAGAAGACAGGAGGTCAGGGGAGAGAGGAAGACAGTGGATGTCAGATTTGTTATGATTGGCTGATATATTGGCCTTTTATGAGAAATCAGTGTGCTCGAGTCAGTGTTGTTCACCTCGGAAATGATGGATGTGACACAGACCGGTTACATATTCATTGTAGTATATGACACTAGTTGTCTATGCGAGGCCTTCAATTTAAATTGATTCTGATGCAACATGTTCATCAGATGCTAGACAAATGCTAATAATCATTGCAACTAGTAGTTAAAGGAAAACCTCAACAGTTTGGGAAAAACACTCAATTGCTTTCATCTTTTAGAGGCCCCTGCCAGTGCTATGTTGAATCTATCTGAGTTTCCGAGTTGTAATTACAGCTTGGATGTTCACAGTAATTTAACGCTGTTTACAAGCTGGAAACTTTGAAATTATACTAACCTTGTTATGTCTGTCATGACATGAACATGAGATGGGACGTCATGGATATCAGTTGATTTTGTATACAAACATCACATCTACTGTAGTTGCTTTTTTTCCTATATTAGCTTGTTAGCTGCTATGGCACAACCAGGAACAATACAATACTAAACTTTTGAAAATAAGATAAAAAATAGATAATTGTAAGCTTAAATGTATGTTTGTCTAATAATAATAATAATAATATATATAATATGCAGTTCAATATTATAAAAATAATAACTGCTGTCCATTCCTATATTATATTTTTACTATCTTATCTTTAATATCCTGAACCTGTTTTAACAGCCTGACAGGAACACAGTTAGAAGCAGACACATTTTTTTGAATTCACAAAAATTATTAGCTGCTCTTTCTCCAGGTTCAACTCCAAATGTATCTCTATGCACCTTCATAAACACAGACTGATGAGAGGCCTTGTACATCAAAGCAATACCAACGCAGCCAGCCAGTCATCCACCCAGCCTCAACGTCAGACAAACCAGTCAGCCAGCTGCTTCATCTCCCGCTGAGTGTCAGACTCTGACGCTCTGCCTGCTTCTGCCATCTAAGCTGACTAAACACAGACCCTGTTTTCTTCAAAGCGATGCAAATTAGCCACGTTGCTAAGTGGATTCCTCTTTTTTTTTTTTTTGGTTGCAGAGCCGCAGGGCCGATTAGGACCAATTTCTATCAACAGAATGTATACACACTTACATACAGTAGAGCATTACTCCCCATGGCAGATTCTCTGTGGTCTTCTGTTTCTCATAACACAACCCTGCTTTAACGGATCAGTTGTTGAATTTGAAGTGAAAATAATATACAGTTTTCAGCTGTAAGGAAATTAAAAAAAAGGCTAAATGCAGAGGTGGGAGGGAGCTAATAAAGAACAAAACACAGCCCAGACACACAGCGGCAGTGATCTCTGACCTTAACAAACACGGTTTTTCATTGATTTTATTAGATACGCTGTATGGCCATAAGTATGTGGACAACCCTGTTCACTTAATGCTGTTTTTTGTGGTTTGCTACTGGTGTTTTAATACTATAGCATACATTACTTTACACCAGTGGTCCCCAACCTCAGGGTTAAGACCCTCACAAAGGGTTGCAAGTTAAATCTGAGGGGCTGTGAGATTTTACTGGATAAACAAATCAAGAGAAAGATGTATAACTGAACTTGTCCGAGGGGGTAGACATAGGCAAGCGGTTCAAGTTCACGTTGCATTGTGGGTCACATGTCTGAGAGGTTAGTAATCATGATTTTAGAAATTAATGTGATTTAAACTTTGTGCAAACAGTTTGTGTTAATTTCCTGTTCCAACATGCCAACAGCACAAAGCCGAGTTAATAAAGAAATGGTTTTCCCAGAGAACACCTGTCTCTCTTCCTTGCTTCCCTTCATTTGACACTTTGTCTCCTCAAGAAGAGGCTCCTCCTCATTAGTGCACAGGCCTGTTCGCTTACAATAAAGATTAATAAGTCATTGGCACTGGGCACTATTCACTGGCCATGGCTACAGGGAGTGGGTGGGGTGTAGGGGAGGTGGGGTAACTGGTAAAATGACTAGAAGTGGTGCTGTGACCCCCCTCCTGTTTCTAATGAGAGGCAGCAGGGATGAAGGGGAAGGAGGATGACAGGAGGAGGGGTGATTGTAGACTCATCATCGTCATTATAATGATTATTGTTATTATTGGTGTAAGAAAAGTGTGTTGTTGCTGTTGTGGAATTACACTAAAAACAGCAAACCTATTTGCTACAGTCATTTCCATTCTTTCTTATCATTATCTCTTCATTATCATTATCACCATTATGATCGGTCACAGCATTATTATCCTAATTGTTCTCAGCATCATTGCAACATAGTGCAGCTAATGACAACCTCAAGATGTGGAGAGAAGGGGATTTTTAATGCAGGAATAAATAATGCAAATACAAATCGACCAATGAAAAATGTCTGAACTGCCCATCTGGTTTGAATTATTCTGGAGAAACAAACGAGAGGATGGAAACCAAAAGCTGTTTTGATGTCTCAGTCTGGATGTGCGTTGGCAACAAGCGAGAGCCTCGGGATTCCATTAGACTATTGATTGTTACCAACGCTCGCGTCCTGCTTTACCACCCTTATAAACAATCTCTCTGTCAAGCACACTATAGGGCAACAAATGATTTTATTTCATAGATTTTTGGATTTGACTGATGAATTATTCATTGATATTCTACTACCCTTGGTGCAAGACAAGGGGGGAGAGGGTGTTGAAAAGGAAAAGACAAAGAAAGTTCAAAATGTATCATACACAAGCCTGTATACATGAACGGTTTGTCTTCAAAAAGGTTTTTGTTTTTTTAATGGTTTTTTTCCACTAACCTACATCAGCCCTGCTTTGTCAACATCAGCTGAGTGAGAACTCCCAGGGGCCGACAAATCTCCTGTAATCTGCCAGACCTCCCCTCCATGTCTGGCGCTGTTGTTTTCCTGTATCCTTCTAAGTGTTATTGAGTCTGCAAACTCTGAAAAATTGTTATCAATTTGGATCCAGTCCAGCACCTGTGAAACGCACAGTATGGCTGATTTTTTCGCTTGTGTTGTTGAATCACACAGGCTTTATTGCCACACACTCTTGGCCCAGATGTTCAGGGTAATGTGACAGTAAAACTACAAAGAAAGATGGTTACAGGCGGTAAAAATTTCACGGTTCATATTTTGTGATGTTTTCTGTTTTGTAAGCCGTTTAACTGTGGAGGTCAATTGGAGCTATCTGATTTGTTTGGGTGCAGGTGTGTGTGTCTGTATGTGCGCCTGGATTTTGGTGTCCTTGGCTATTGGCTGATGACATCAGTTTATTTAAGTTCTCTGCTGGCCACAGGTGGATCACATTAGTAATCTTGCACTGGGAAAATACTAGTTAGCTGCAGCAGATAATATTCATGGGAACTGAGTGTGGTCTATAAAATATCAAAGCAGATCGATCAGTCTGACCTCATAGCATGTCCACGCTGAGCAGCCCGGCAGGGTTAAGCCCAGTCAAGAGAGGGAAGCAAACACTTCACAACAGCGTTTTGCTGATTTTCCAACAGGACGCCTTTTGCTGCTTCTCCTCTTACCATGAAAATACATAACAATATGGCTTCTTTTTGCATGCAACAGCACCAGCTGGATCCTTGCTGAAATTAACTTTAATGCCATTCTCTCTTGTCTGAGAGACAGAGGCTGAATAATGTAGCAGTGGTAGCTCACTTCCTGAAAAATCGCCAAAATCACAGGGGATGATGATTGTTGCATCGTGCCTGGCATTTCTGTTGTATCCAGTATCGGACCAAGGCGCTCTCAATTGCACCCTAGGGGCAGGAGCTTGCTAACTGAAGAGAAACCAGGTCAACTGATAGGGGAATTGTGTTGTTATCTTTATATGTGCACGCTGCAGATACAGTCGCACAGCTCTCGCTAGCAGCTCGCAACACTTTACAAAGCAATCAGGGCCTGTTATCGACGCATGGGTAGCAGGGCTAAACTACAGTAATCCACTTCATGTTTACTAATGAATCGCCATTTAGGGATGCCGTTCAGTTCTACATCAGGGCGAGGGTGGGGCCAACACTTGGGTGAATTCACGTCCTAGGGAGGAAGCGCAAGCATGAGGGGCGAGCGGCAGTCTCCTGCACTTGACATCCCATCATGAGGGGGGCCGCTGGCTGGGCGGCTTGCTGGCGATGCAGAGTCTGTTTGTTGTGCATCCATCAAGTCCGGTGTCCTGCCCAGGAGCCGATCGATAGCCAACACAAAAGCTCATTGATGACAGACAGCTCTTGACAAACATATAGCATTTTTTCTGTCTAGTATAGCAATAATCTCCAAGGTCACTGTGAGTCATTCAACGGCTGCAGGAACGCAAGGAGCTCATACCAAGTCCTGTCTGCGTCTTTTCACACGGGGGAACAAAAAGGTCTGATGCATTTTAAGTCGGTGCTGAAAGCTCTTGGCACATTGTTAGGCAGCTGTACACAAGGAGAATGAAAGCCCACATGCTTGACAAGTGGTGAAGCTGCCTTGACATGTCCTGACTGACAGCAAAACCCCCACGGACACATAACTAACCCAATACTTAATGGTGTAATGGAAGGCCAAATTAGTGGCTAGTCTTGGTCAGCATGAGCTCAAAACACCAGTTAATATTTTAGGATTGTTTGTATGAAAAATTTTAACGTTCTCTTTCCCTCTTGGAAAAGTTAGTTTGTGTGACAGCTGAGAAGATGGACAGCCATACATACAAGTGTGCTTACACACACACACACACACACAGACTACAGGTGTGTTAGGGCACAGACTTGGAGTTATAATAGGAGGGCCAGGCTCCCCCCCCCAGGCCATCCTGCCAGCTGGCCGGACTGAGTGTGAGTGATGCCCAAGCGAGGCAGCCCCATTAGGGAAGTGCTGGTGGTGAGTGCAGGATAGCTCAGGTAATTAAAGCCAAACCAAAGCAGGCAGGCGAGGCGGGGGCTCCCAGATTTATGTGGCTGAGTAATGCACATACTGAAGTCAGCTCACCATCCAAAGGCCTTCCTCACTTACAAACAGTCTCAAGAGGCATTAGCTTCCTCACCACTCTGATGCAGCCTATTACACTCACTCTCTCCATCTACTTCTTCATTTAACGGTTTTGTTTTGGATCCCTGCTTCATTCTGTGGTTCTATTAGATAAACCATTTAGATCTCTCACGATTAAGACAATTAAGATTTTGTCAGGCCCTGATATCAGCCAGCCACATTCTGATGAAAAACTATCCACTGATTGGCACACAAAGGTTGATTTGGAACATTAGTTTGAATAATGGATATGGAGCAGCCGTTGTGTACAACCTTTAGGGCATCAAGGACCATTTACATATTGACCACATTGTACTTGCTTACCAGCCAGCGTAGATGAGAACCATAGTTTTTTTCATTTTTCTGCATATTTGGAATAACTCTTGGTCATATCCATATAATTGTGCATTGTTGATTAGGTGATAAAGATGAAACACTACTGCTGAGTGTAGCTTTGGAAACATTCCATTAAAACGTTTATGTAGTATCACGGTTACTATTAATTTAGAGCTGCAGAGACCACCATTAACTGTTGGGTGTTAGTATTCTTAGACAATATAATTTACCTTGTTTAATTTCATGAAATGAGCATCATAGAATATATTTAGCATTCCCTTCAAATTCAAGTTACTGAAAGTATTACAAAGACATCCTTATATATAACAATAATAATAATCACTTACTGTCTAAATATGGACAACAGAATTTCCAAATTAATATTTCATACCATTAATGAAAGGTGGGTTTATTTCAAGCAGGAGTCAATATGCTTAACCTTTTAACATCGCCTCTAATTAAAGTATCTACTAGTGCTTGTGGAAAGTGGATGAAAAGCTGAGTAAATTTCTCCCTGTTGATTGAAAATGTTCAGATTTAATCAGAGTAATAATGAGTAAACATTCTGCTGGTCACTGACTAAACTCTCAGCTGATAAGTATCACCTATCCTCATCCCTTGTGTGAACTTTCACCTCTCAAATTTCAGGGGATTTTGCTTGATCTTTGCCCTGGATGGTAGCTACAAAAAATTGAAGTTGAGCTTGTTTAAATGCAGATGTGATGTTTGCCAAACCATGTCACATTCTCGTGATACCCATTAACATGATTTTGAACATTTCAGAAAATGATAACAGCATGTGTGAGTGGTAGATACAGTTCTGAAGTCAACACTGTCAAGAAACTGTCAGAATAAAATTTCAAAGATGAAACTCTCAGAGGAAACCGACCACACTAGGTGTTGAGGTTTTTGGTCGATCACACCTGTCAGCCTGTACATCAGTTGCTTATGAGGGTCCTTGTTAGTTGACTGATGATGCGAATAGCTTTGGACTACCTGCTGCCGTGGATTGGCTTATCTCTGGTCATAATTTAACCCATGCTCACTGATCAGGAGAACGCTGGAGAACGGATCAGCTCAGATACTCAAACAGAGAGCTGAGATCAGGGGTGACTGTGTGACTGTAAGGTAGCATACAGTAAATCCAACCTCCTGTCAGATCACATTTCATTCCCATCTCCACAGATGGAAAGATAGCCATAGACACACAGACGTATCAGATGGACAATGCTTAGATTGTCAAACAGAAAAACAGATCAGCGGGAGAGAATGAGAGACGGGCAGTCGAGTCCTCTGGAGGGAGAGCCAATGAGAAAAAAGCCAGATGGGCAGACAAGCATAGAGTAAATCATGGAGAAGCTCCTCAATGCCGAAACAGTATGGGGAATGGCAGCATGGGTTGGGAAGAGTTAGCCGCAGTGTACCCCAGCTAGCATTATCAATGCTGACAGGCAGACAACCCGTTTATAGGGAAAGGAAAAAAAGCATCAACGAAATCCTGCTCTTGTCTATCCCCAATTGAATTACTGCCTTGCTCCAAAGATGGGAGGGGTAAGGTGGGGTAAGGGGGGGCGGGATAATATTCTTTGACGAGAGGGGCCGCTCCAAATGTGCACAGAAAATGTATATCCGTACAGTGCGTCCCTCAGGGCTCACATCTCACAACTTTGCCCATCTATTTTTATTTGTTCCCCGTGCTTCTAGTTAATGCAGTGCTGCAGCCCACAAAATGGAGAAAGGGGAGAGAAGGGGAGAGGAAGAAGGGGGGAGGGTGCAACGAGATGCACTGCTGGGAGGGAGCGGGGCGTAGATCTCATGACCCTTGCAATGTTGTTGGAATACTAATGTCACACAAAGTTCCCCCGCAAAAGATACGAAGGAATAAAGTGCATAGGGGAGTGTTGTAGGGAAACTCACGCACATACACAACACACTCAGGTGTACTCGTACACATAAAAGTGCACAGACACCTGCACCACATCCACCTCTTCCCCAAACTCACAGGCTAGAAGAAGTGGTGAAATCTCAGGAAGCCAGAAGGGAAGAAATGTGTGCCAAATGAGACCCTCTGGGCTGCCGTCAAGATGACGGGAATTTGGATGAGACGCTTGGTCCAGTTCCATCCAGTTTAGTCAAACACACTGTCTAATCACTCGCCACATCGTTCATGACACGATACAAACTTTACTCCCTAATGGGCCTTACAGGATTCTGATTTATTAAAACTTGGCCAAAATTTCTGTCAGTAATAATAACATTGGACTCACCAAACTTTTCTACAACAAAGTCACACGGGACAAGAAACTTGGGCAGTCAGAAAAGTTCTGCCAACTTATCTAAGCCAATTTATTTGAGGCTAAAACCAGAAGTGAGTGCCCCAAAATGCTTGCAATAATCTGTCATTCCACAGGAAATTGTGTGCATGATACTATAGGTACTGTATCTTTTCAGCTGAGGCTTTGGGTAAACACTTTACCATTCACCTTTTTTTTCTGTTTCAAATCACTTGTCTAACTTGGGGTTATAACTCTCTGATTGTCTAAGTGCTCAGGTTTGTTGCTCCTCTTGACCCATTTTTAGTTGTGACACCATTTTCTCAGGTTGCAGCAAGTAACTCCAACAACTGCATTGCCAGACATGACAGTTAGTATCGGCCCGATCTGTAAAACTTTGGACCAATATTCATTGTCAACATTTAGAAAATTACTTCTAGGAATGTTAAAACTGCAAACATAATACCCATGTTGTGTTGAAGCTTAATATTCTTTTATATCACCAAAACCAATTGAGCATGCAGGGGCCTTTTTGTAGGTTTACAGGCAGCCATATATGGCTCTAAACACCATAGTGCTGGTGTTTTAGCTCTCAGAGAGACAGATGCCCCAGCAGAAATTGTTGTATGGCTGCTGATACTTTCCCTCAGTCATCAGTGAGCAACAAATAGGAAATGATGCATAAGTATCAAGGATTTACTGTCACATACAGTACGGCTGTCATCACATAGAGGTGCATCATGATGATGTACGCCTCCAATCCTCCATTTCCACTGAATGTCTTTATAACTCTGCATTAACCCAAATCCCCGGCTGGCACTGGGAGGCGTCAGTGGGGGTTTGAAGGTGGGGTATTTCCTCAGTCACACCTGCCTATTACATTTGCTACTCAACTTAATGGCACTCCCAGGCACCCCGAACGTCTTGGGGAGGATCATTTTCTTGACAAAATGCTCAGCTCAGGAAGGTATTCTGCAATATTTTCAGAACACCTGTACATAAGTGTGTTTGGTTGAAAAAAATGATGCAAGCAAAAGGAATCTACACAATCGCTTTCATTACAATCCATTTCTTCACACGCAACACCTCAGACAGTATCAGTTGGTGACACAGTTTGAAATATATAACAATAACTAGGCTGTTTAAAATTGTGAGGATGCAATGTTGACAGAGGGAAAACATTAAAACAAAGTTCATATTCCTATATTTTAGATATTCGTAAATGAGAAATAAAAATGTTACCACTCTGATGATGTGACTATAGCCATTAACACAAAGCAACTAAGTCATTAATTGGGACAGACTATTCGAAATGAGCTAATTGAGCACATGCTGCTTAGCTAATCCCACACATTTCTGTACGCCATTGATTTCATTTGACCATTATCGTCCGAGGTTGTGACCAAAATTAGATGCAGCCTGGCTAATTATCTGACAGTCGGCAGCTAATTATCCAGCTGTAGCAAGACAGAGAGACAAGAGAGGGAGAGAGAAACCTCTTACCACCTTTCGCAAACTAGCAAACTAGTCATCTGCGAGACTCGCGATAGAGACCACAGCGAGGGTGGGGATCAGGTTGGATGATTCCACTTAAGATCTGAAGCAGGTTCCTCGGGTGAAACAGAGCGAATTGAAGCTGAATGTGAATCCCAGCCAGACTCCACAAAACTCTGGCTTCACAAAGAGAACAGAGAGAAAAAAAAAAGAAAAATATGAAGCGTGATGCTTGGCCTGATTCTCATCTGATGAAAATTATTTCCATCATTCACCTGACGGCAGGAGGACTCCGTAGACACAGCCAGCAGACCGTAACACACACTGTGTAGTCAGTCAGCCAAACAAATGACTGGAAGATCACGCATAATAGCAAATTAGCACCGGTGCTACTACCCGCAGATCAAATGCTGTTTGGTCTGTTGGTTGGCAGAGATTCATGAGGAGATGACAGCGCTGACGTTGGGGCAGGGGAGGAAAGGGGTGGGAGATGTGGGGGGGGTGTAGTGTTGGAAGAAAACTCCTGGGGTCGGAGGTCAGAAAGACTAACCTGCCTCAGATACACTAATTACCCAGGAGGCTACGCCCAGCCTGCTGCTCACACACAGGGATGAGCTTCACTGCACAAATGACACACGCATACACCGGGACAGAAGTAACATATTTCATAGAACTGTCCTAACTGTGATGGAGTATCTCTTTGGTCTGCTTATGCTGAGCGGTGAAACAATAAGTTGATCCAAAGAAAATCATAACGTTATTTATAGACCACAATTACCAAACATTCTCTGGCTCCAGCCTCTCAAATGGGAGGATTTGTTGCTGTTTCATGTCATTGTGACTTCAATATCTTTGTCAGACAAAGGACGTTTTAATATGCCACCAGACCCACTCAGAATTTGTGATGGCATTAATTGGTTTATCAAAAAACCCTACTTTATTGTAGTGTACTTTGTACTTTACTTCCCAAATCCAGCAGTTATGCTGATGTAACCTTTGAGCTACACAGTCATATAAAGAGACATTAAGGTGTAAAATTACATATGCAAGATGTGGGATCATAATGATCATAATGTGAGGATGGGAGAGCTTTTCAACATCACTAATTGATTCAACCTATCTGTCAGCAACTGTATCTGCACTTGAAATGTAAAAATAATTTAACAAAGCTTTTAAGATCCACTCTGCTACTGTACAAACTAAGGTCATTGGTTTCTTTTAACCATGACCACAATTGTATCCTAATCCTAATCAAGTGGCTGTGGTTGTCTAAACCAAACGATAGAGGTGGCAGACCAGAAAATGGTGATATGAATAATCTTTGTGATAGTCAGCTGTAACTGTTTTGGATGGCACTTATGTTCTGTGCTGATAGAGGCACTGCATCTGAAAACGTATAAATGTGTTGTTTTGGTAGGCAATGAAAATTGTATTTGTCATTTAGTTTGCAGGAGCAACTTAAATGTTACAGAGCGCCTCAGATTTGAAGAACTTGTCTCAGACTGTCAATTATGGGGGTCAATATGATAATACAGCTAAATTAAGCTTTAAATTCTCTAATAGCTTAGAGTTCCCATATTGTGCAAAATGCACTTTTTAACCCTTTATCGGGCAAGGGACCATATTTGGTAACTTTAGTGGGAGTTCAAAATGCCCCCCCTTGCCCCACCATGAGGCAGCAGAACTACAAGATTTCTCCAAGCCAATCAGCAACAATCAGGCCACATGACAGACCGACAAGAAACGTCATAAGGGAATCTGTTGATCGTACGACCAGTCTTTGAGCATGTCAACCGTAAACCACCTGAATCCACCATTGTTTTTCCTCACTAACACCAGCTCCCAGTAACATGAAGAAGGCGAAGGCGAGAGTGAAACATGCTGATTGTTCTGTTCCTCTAAAATGAAGCTTGCATATAGAAACACATAGGGTCCTCTTGTTCTTCTCCTTGAACACCACTAACCATGCCTCTACAAAAGTAATTTGGTTTTTCACTCCTGTTCGTACAGTAAACACATCACAGGCATCAATAAGGTGCCGTATATATCCCAGATAACCTTTCCCACTCTTACCCTCATTCGTGACCCCGGAAGTACTTTGACAGGAAGCCCCCAGTAGGCACAGGTTGCCAACAGGCTGGGCCGCCTGGCTCTCAGTAAACAATCGGTGTGTTTGTGTGAACGATGGGTACATCATTTGTTTTGCTAATGGGTGTTTTTCTCCTTCACACTCCGCGGGGAGTGTTGTCTAATGAGCCGCCCACCCGCGCTTTCCCTCCTGCAGCCCCTATGCCCTGAGTGTGCGGCTTTAACCCTGGTGCAGAGGAGATTGGATCGCAGGGGCTGGGGCTACTCACACACTCGTATGCAAAAGCCAAAAAAGAAGAGACATATATTCAACTAAACTCAACCAAACACACATGCAGATGAAAAAGGAGACTGACCTAAAAATATGCATCATGGAATATGTTACACATCTTTAAATATTGATAAGCCAATGCGGAAAACAGCCACACGAATATACCATGTAAGTATTCCCAGGCTAATATACAGAAATCTTTGCTAACACATGTGGACATTCGTGAACTGACAAGAACTTGTGGTAGCTCAGCTGTACTGCTCTCTAATGCACCAGAGAGGACATTAAATATACATGTGAACCTATGAAGCCAGGGCATCAGCTTCTTAGTAACATATCACACAGGGGATGTCACGCAAGGCTGTAGATGATGAAGGAGGTGCAGTGATCAAAGCTTCACCCTATATGTAAGTATGCATGTTCATGTGCTTCCATTAACATTGCCTGGCTGATTGATTGGATAACACAGCTATTTCAGAGTATACCACTAGGTGTGGTTTGAAGTAAAGTGTGACTTTAAAAGAAAGTGAATTCAGAACAAGTGTCTGTCAGTAATCATTCAGAATCAGTGTTTCTGGACTTAGGCTGCTGGTTGTCGGTATTTTATATACAACTTACCAACTAAAGCAGCTATGATCACGTCACAAAGTCACCACAATGATTTCAGGATTTTAGAGAATACATTATTTCCATCAAAACTGTGTGTAATTCTTCAACAAGCTGCTCAGTGTGTAGTGGATGATCATAACAGTGATTGTAACCAATGCTGATTCAAATGTAAAGATCAATTAAATGAGTCTTTAACATGAGATGGATGTTTGCAGTGCTAAACACAGTGAGAATCAATCAGAAATCACTCTGGTTAACTTTCTAGCTGTGCTGGTGCCCTTTTTCAAATTGATTCCAATGAGTGTGATGTCCTCTGCACATTGCTAATGCGCTCTAGAAAGCTCAGATTTTATGTGCGTGTCATGCTGAGCACCTTGAGCTCAAAAACACTGATAAACGTTTCTGTCATTGCTGCTCTTTGTGGGCAATGTATGTGTGTGTGTGTGTGTGTGTGTATAAAAAAGAAAAAAAACCTACTCATCACTCCCCCTTGCAGGTGGTGGTGTGTCTTCCTCACGCTCTGGTCCTCTACCAGAGGCCTGAGAGTTTTTTAGGGTTTGAGGGTTCTGCACAGTATCTTAGCTGGTCTCAGGATTGCGCCCTTCTGGACAGAGACCTCAGATGTTGTACCTGGGTCACAGCCCCCAGTGTTCCCATCACCACTGGCACCACGGTTGCCTTTACTCCACACATCTTTTCTAGCTCCTCTTATAGCTCTTGGTATATTTAGGGCTTCTCGTGTTCTATCTATCACCACTGCTGTCTTCTGTTGCTTGTCAATCGGCACGATGTCCTCTTGGTCAGCTATCACCAGTTTGTCAGTCAGGATCTTAGCTCTGTCATTCTCAAACACTTTGGGAGGTGTCTTCCATTCTGACTGTGGGACGTCCAGCCCATACTCAGCGCTGATGTTCCTGTACACTGTACCAGCCACTCAGTCATGGCGTCCCATGTGCACTGTTCCTGCCTGCATCTCACAACCTGCTATTATGTGTTGGATTGTTTCAGGAGCATCTTTGCATAGCCTGCACCTGTCCCAGTCCTGTCTGGTGTGGTAGACCCCCGCTGGTGGATCTTGTACTAAGTGCCTGCTCTTGTATTGCCATAATTAGTGCTTCCGTGGTGTCTATTAAGGTTGTCGTTTTCAGCCACTGGTAGGATTTCTTGATATCAGCCACCTCTCCTATCTATCAGTGGTACATGCTGTGAAGGGGCTTGTCCCTCCAGGGAGGTTCATTCTCCCCTTCTACATAATCAGGTTTCTGCTGCCTGAGGTATTAACTTAACAGCTCATCTTTGGGGGCCATCTTCCTGATATATTTCTGGATCTCGGTTGTTTCGTCCTGGACAGTGGCTCTGATGCTCACCAGTCCTCGGCCTCCCTCGCTGTGCTTAGTGTACTTTCTCAGGGTGCTTGACTTGAGATGAAACCCTGCGTGCATTGTGGGAAGCTTCCTTGTCCTGATATCAGCGGCCTCTATCTCCTCCTTTGGCCATCTTATCATATCAGCAGTGTGTCTGTTGACTGGCAGGGTATATGTGTTGATGGCTTGACCCTTGTTCTTCCCATTCAGCCGACTTTTCAGGACCTTCCTTACTCTGTTCATATTTGGCTGTGGCTGACTTCCTTGCGACCTCCTCATGGTTCACATTGGCCTGCGGGATGCCAAGGTATTTGTAGCTGTCCTGACAATCTGCAATGCTGCCTTCAGGTAGTTCCATCATCTCATTTCTGAGATGAGTGACTGATGGCTGCTCCACTGCGGAACCAGTATCCGTGGCCACTCTTTGAGATGGCCTTTGAGATGACCTGGCTGAGGGGGTTCAGGCCTATGCAGAACAGCAGTGGGTATAGTGCACCCCCTTGGTATTTGCTGCACTTGGTGGTGACTTGTGCTGCTGGCTTTCAGTTGGCCTCCAGATGTGATCAAAGTCAATAGCACAATAGATGTGTATATATATATTGATTGATGGATAGAAATACATATCACTACCACATTTTTTCCCCTCACAAACACAATTTCCACAGGTAAAACATTGCAATATAATAACATTACTGTAAACATGTTCCATGTATGATGGCATATGGATGTCACCGTCTCCACCCAAGGCATAGGTTTTGATGTGCACACCCAGCTATATTCAGATTAGTGTGACATCATATAAAATGCATTTAGATTTGCCAACCATCTGGAGGCAGGCTGAAACAGGTGTTGCTCCAGAGTGGAGGCGCTCCCTCAACCCAAATCTCTGCATCGATGAGAAAACACATCAATAGTGAGTAGCACATAAGAGTGCAACAATCCTAAAATCTCATATGCAGAAATAATCCATCCACTGCCTCGTCTTAAACATGCACTCCCACTGAAAAATTATGATGAGAAATGCTTTTTTCTCTTTCTGAATAGGACTATGATGTTTTCTAATTCAGCCGCAATATATTTGCTCCCTCCTCATTTGGGAATAATCTCACAGAAAAAAGATATTGCATCAACGCAAAAAGACACCCGTGTTTTGAATAAATTATACATTCAAGTCATAGTTATTTTAGCTGAGTGAAGATGGTTCATCCCGCTCAGTTTGCCTCCCAGGGTGTCTATATTCATATGTCAGATGATGAACACCGCCAAAGCCATCACAGATGAGGCGGCTGAGATAGACAGGGGCAAAGTACTGTGGGTAAGAAGAGGAAGGAACAGCTTTCCTGGGAGCATTGAGGGTATATGGGCCTTCTGTAAAACAGTGGCACAAAGGAAGAAGGAAGTCTCTTTTTTTTTTTAGACCATATGCTCCTGTTCCGCACAGGAGCTTGCCTGAATGGGATATGAGGTCCAGAGACACTGCAGGTCCAAGCTGAGCAGGTGTGCTGCTGAGGCTTTCAATCACACACAAACACACACACACACACACACACACACACACACACACACACACACACACAGATATATACTGTTGTTTACACTCTACAGAGTCATAATGCAACAACTTTCAATGTAGCAGCTGCCCAGATTGGCCATCTCGAGCTGCAGCGCTGCATTCTTACACTGTTAAGCAATTTTCAGTGAGTAAAATTAAAGTTTTATGACTATGACCGTAAGAGACAACATCACAGAAGAAATATAAGGTGGCTGTCAGTGCTCTGCTTTTAGCCGCAGTGGTAAGCAATATGGTCCACCCAATAACTGTAGGGCATGATAACAGTAATGTAGGACAGTTATTCTGTCCAACGATTTGGTCCTGCACAGCTTTCTTTATAACTGGTGGTCAGATTGCCATTAAACTTGCTGCAGATATTCATGGTTCCCATGGTTCCCATCCTATGGTCACGCCGCAAGCTTTCCTCTTGCACCATCCTCAGGACAAACTTACAGGTTTGTACAAGAAATGTTTCCATTTAAAGAAATGACACCATCGTCTTTGCTTTAGTGCCACCCTCAGGACAGACTTTACCATGTGTACAGCAGAATCATTAGTTTGTGGTTAGTGGTGACACACAACACTTTTGGACTGTGTGTGGTGGACACTGTAGCCCTACTGTCGATACGGGTTTTAGTATCAATTAATTAATATTAATATAGTATTGCTAGAACATCTTCTAGGGAATGGTAGTGGGGCTTGTCTGATGCTCTTACTTTTGACCTGCAGATTTCCAACTGTTGCATCACTTCCATAACTTTTTTCTCATTTTCCATAACTTTATTCTGGTATTAATGAACAAGGTTAAAAGTCCCCAAAGCCTAGGGTAAGTCCTCTTATAAAGGATTAAGGATCAATTCTACAAACATTTGTAGTTCATCTTATTAGAAGTGGACAACTCTCGCTGAACTATATCCAGTTGGGCTAATATCAATCCCAGACCAAGATATTGTTGCTCTAACTCAGTTAGAGCACCGATCTGACACTCAAACCTGATTAAGTATTTTCATCAAACCTATTGACTCCTTTTTGATACAACGAGGATGACATTAAACGGTGAAGCTCCAATCAACTGAATACAGGAAGCTGGAGAAGATGGTGCTCTATGTAACACTCATGAGTACAGCTAGGTGTAGAATACGTAGTCCAACTGAAATACCTGTGCTCACGCACACATTTAACTTGAACATCCAGATATACACACACAAGAACACACACATCCATTAATGTATCCCTCCCCTTATTTCTACAGAGGCTCCAGTATTAGTGATACCCCAGTCTGCTGGCAGCCCTATCCATCATTGCACCACGGTGGATAGACAACAGAGCACACCCTCACACAGCCCACAGTCCCACATTTGCATTTGACCACCTTCATTAAATTCAGAAAAGGTAAGACTAATTTAGACTCTTGAAGGCAACTTGATATATCTATCCACAGCTTTTTTCCAAAGATTGTCCTCTAATAGAATTAAAAGTAAAGGTCATACGTAGTGTATTAGTTTTGGTGATTTAGTTTAGTTAATGCATCCCTGTTGTTCTCCAGCAAAGGGTGACATCTTCATAATGAGGAAACATGATTTTTGTTTTTGCTGTCACTTGAAACCAGTGACTGGTATGTAAGTGCACCAGATATTTTAGGTACTTTATTATAAGCAATTATTTCGAATCACTGGGAGCTTCCAAATTATGGTTTAGTACCAGCTAAGCAAGCTGATAGCTGAGACAAACTTATGTAGCTGCTAATCACCATCAGCAGCATTCTCTCCAGCTCTCAAGTCAAGTTGAATGAGAAGACAGAAGAAATTAATTGTCAAGGTTCCTCCAAAAAATACTAACTCAACTAGAACATGTAGCCTTTTCTGGCCCTAAAAGTGCTGTGCATAAAAAGGGAACAGCTACTCAACTGTCAACAGATCCATCTCCACGAGGGAAAGCTTGGGAAAAACCTGAGGGTATTGTAGGTGACAACAGATTTTTGCACAGATTGCAAACATTTTTTTAGTGTTTGATAGGCATGATGGGGCATCCACCTTATGACTGAATAAATACACTAGACAACACACTGAACAACCGGTCCGTGCTGACTGCCAGGAGACAATGCCACAAATCCAGTGAGGCTGTCACTTGTCGTGTATTCTGAGACCAAAACAACCAGCCGTTTACACTGGTTATATGCACACCATTTACATACGAGTGTCAATGAGGCAGACTGTATAACTTCAGGTAAAGTATGTCTTCCTTGCTCTCTTAAATCAGTCACAAATATTAAATATGTTTAAAAATCCTTTGAGAACAACTGGCAGCAAATTAAGCAACTTATGAGTTTATTCACCAACTCTGAACACCATGTGACCCAAACTGGAACAGACCTGTTCCAACTTGATCCGATTAAGTTAAGTTCTTTCATTTGTCCAGCATAGTTAGTGGGTAACTCAGTCTGCAGGAAAGATTTCTTTTGCTGCACCTACTTGAGTGATAATATTTGGCACATCATTGTTTATAACCATCAGATTTGACAACATTTATTCCTATTAAAATAATATAATTAAATCATGAATAAATGCATTTCTTGTGCAATATTAAAAAGCAATTGATTGAATGTCCCACTTTCAGTGAATCTATCGAGTTGAATCGGTCATAATTTGCATAACAACTCTTGGATTGAAACTCATCTCTGGTCTATTTATAGAAATTATCTGGAGGAGGACCATAACCTCGTGGCTCTACTCTCAGATGACCTTATGATCTTCTACAATATTGCTCACCACTTTTGCCCTGTTGTTTGTAGTACTAGGTGGTGTGCAGTTGCACCATCCTCTCATAGCTTTGGGCGATGTGAATATAGGCCCGAACTTTCATGCACATACAGTATGTGAGTATTTTCATTCCACTGTTGGCCTCAGGCCCGGCTAACTCCTGACTGCTGCTCCGACCAGGTTCTCTACAAAGAATGTGAAGCGTTGGAACAAATGAGATGTCTCCTTTCACAAAAACTGCTTCTGTGGATGCACAGTCTGCATTGGAATACACATTGTCCATATAATCTCTTACATGATAAGCACTAAGGGCTGCTGTCAACATCTCTTCAATCCCTTCCCCCCTTTGTATTACAAACTGCAGGTAGAGCACAGTACTTAAGTAAATGTACTTAGCTACATTTGAATGGAAAGATGGAGAGAATATATCACAATATAACCTGACTATGATCATCACAAGATACTACTACACATGTAAAGGTCAGAAAAAGGTAGACTAAATGCAATAAAGTACTTTTTCAACAAAGCACGTAAAACACATTTTAAATCAGCTAATAAATCATGGCAATAATAAATAGATCATAAGAATAAAGGAAACAATGAGCTCTTAAGGATCTTCTAAAGCACTGAAAGAACAGGAAATGTGTGCATACTGTAGGCTGTGTCAATCACAAATTCTACTGAGCGCAAAAAATAATTTCATTTTCATTCCTTAGGGAAACAGAATTCAAGTTGCTTGCTGACAGTGAGCAGTGACTCAAGCTGTTCAATAACTGTACTGCAAGTTCTGCCGACTCTAAGAACCACTCGAGGCAGTTAAAAATGACAATCAGATAAAAGAAGAAGCAGAGGTGCTTTTCTTTTGGTGAAAAAGTTCTCATTACATATAGACATCCTCATCAGGGGGATCTTGGTTAAAGTGGTTCTCTGCAGGTTTATTCTTATATTGATTTTGTCCCATCTTTGGTGATAAGAGGTCATTGCTGTGGTGCTTTTATACAGAACACAGAGACTCACAATCAAACTGCTTGCTGTGATATCTTTTCACTCAGATGTTTCGTTGATGAAGTTTGAGTTTCTGTTGGTGCTCAGGGATGTTATCGCTGTAAAGGCTAACAACCAAATTTTGCTCCTATTTACAGAGGTGGAAAATATCCCATAGCAGTTGTAATTCACCAAAAGAATCCTATTAAATGAGAATTGTTTTTTATTCATTACTATCCGAAAGCTGTTGTTAGAATTCAGCATCCTGGACAGCCTGAAAATGTCTATAGTGCTGCACAAACACCACTATAGCACAAGACAAGTCTTAACTCTTGTGTATTGATATAAACTATACGGCCAAGAGTATGGGGACGTTCAATTATGGGAAATTGTACAACAAAATGGTACAGCACACAATTATAGTGTAGACAAAAGAGTCCTTTAGCTTTGTGGCAACATTTGGGGAAGCCCCCGTCCTGTTCCTTGTTGACACTGCAGCAGTGCAAAAACACAGGTCTGAAGAAATGGTTTCCAGGTTGGGTGTTAAAGGACTTACTGGCCATTATGGGATGAAACGCAATGCAAACTGCAAGCCAGGCCTTATCACTCAATATCAGTGTTGGACCTCACTAATGCTCTTTGTGGCTGAATTGCATAAAGTCCCTACAACCAAGTTCTAAAATCAGGTGGAAAGCCTGAAACCAGGAGAGCTGAGGCTGTGTATAACAGCAGATTAACGCTCGTGGTGTTCAGCAGTCTTGTATATGGTTGGGATGTTTTGGTGAGCACATTCTTTTGGTCATGTAGTGTAGGAGGTTTGGAAAAACAAAGCTACTATAATTGTTTATTAATTACCAATGCTTTAATTAATGTTCTCTCAGTAAAATAATTTATAAATTGTTTGATTGTTTCAGCACTTCAGTCCAGCTGTTAGTGTTTATTTTGGCTGCATTACTTATTACAGCGGCAGACAAAGACATAACTGGACTCCACCCAGCACGGTTTGGTGTGCATACAGTATATATCTCAGATTGAAATGGGAGAGAGAAAGCAAAAGGGAATAAGACAAGGTCGCTAGCTGACTTATCACTTGTCTCATTACTTGAAACAGCGACTGTCAGCAACTGCGCATCTTGCTCCTGGTCCAGCACATATACACACTCTAGCACAAAGGAAATCAGTGAAACAAGGGAGCTTACTCATATTGCTGCTGGTTATTCCTTACAGCAGTGATGCAACTAATGTTGAGCTCAATTAGGGATATGAAATCAGAATGTTTGGTTGCATCTATGCAAGCATAGAAGGACTGATGAGAATATTTCCAAAGATCCATAATAGCGATAAAGATATATTGTCAGTCTTTAACTAACAATGTGTTTTGATGATACTGAGGACACACAGTACATTAGCAAGTAGCAACCACCAATGATGAGTTATAAGTGAAAGCCAATTATCTCAGCAGGGTGCATATTACTGTACCGATGAGCTGTTCAGCCTCTGAAAGTTCTGTCAAGGTTAAAAAACAATGTTTCAACCTTTAGCGTGTTGAAAGAATGAGACAGCAAACAAAAGAAGTTCAAGAGGGAGACACGCAGAATGCCAAAGAAGGAAGAAAAAAAATGTGTGGAGCGAAAAAACATACACTGGAAAGAGAAAGATGAGGAGGAGAAAGACAGACAGAGTGGGTGAGTGAGAAGGGGAAAACACAAAAGTGTGGCCCTCCTGGGTTGGTTGCTGACACCAGTGAGGGATTACTGAGGGGAGGAGCGCGGCCATATGGCTGCATGGCAAAGTGGAACCCACGGGGAGGCAGCGGGCACATTAGCTTGCACGGGGCCCTCCATCGCTTCCTCTGCACTGCGGTTTGCGGGACGCACAGGAACATTGACAATGACATCAGGCTCTCCCACCTCTGTGATGGCTTCTGGATCCCAGCTGACACCGCTGGCAAAAAGCCAGGAGGAGAAAAATCACCTGCTCCGCCCCACGAGCGCAGAGTTACTTATGCCACTCAATAATGACCCTGGGACCGCCACAAAAACAACAAGTGCGATGGTCATGGGAAGGCTGAGACGGAAAGCGTTCACCCGACGCTCAGTATCACTGGCCCCTTTCAAACAACAGAGGAGAGAGTCATAATAGCACCACGTTTCACACCAAAAGCGCCACTGTCGTTAAATCAATAAGTCATTACCTTTAATGGGATAAGCACTTTGAAAACTAATTGAAAACAGCTCCATTTACTCCAGCCAGGCCCTTAATGCAAACAATACTGTTGTTGCAGCGAAAAAAACAAAGAAAAAAAACAGAAGAAAAAAGTGGAGAGAAACACATACGGTGCAGCTAGGAATCTAGTGTCTGATCATTTGATCAACTGTTCCACTTTGCAATACACTCCTTTTTAAAACCAATACAGCCATTTAACCCTCATCACGTTTCAAACAGGACCGTAAATGCAGAGAATCGAAGGAGCCGAGTAATGGCACCGAGCAGTCGCTGATACAAACTACCAGGGCAGACAGTTCCGTCAACAGCTGTGAGCCGACACACATCCAACCTGGGGGAGACGTTTCAGAAGTTTGGGAGGAAGAAAGGATCTGAAACTTCTTACTTAAGGTAATATGATTAAGTCTGAGTGGTTCTTAAGTGATTTGTTTTCCAACATTTCACAAACAGACTAATCTTGCTGCACAAAATGTGTCAAATATTTGACCATTTCACTAGTGCTCCAAACTGCAACTGAGCAATGGTGAGCATCTAAAATGTGTTGTGGCAGGTTTGGGGAGTATTGATTTATATTAGAGAAAATGACTGTGCATTCAATTCCAATCAAAAGCCTCTGTGGCAGGCAGCCAGTTCTGTTACTGGGTGAAAGACACTGTATTAAATGTAAAGCAAATTGAATGCGCAAAGCCAAATATAAACCTTGGCAAGTGTTGCTTAATCAGAAATGGATTCTCATCAACACAGTTACTAAGTAGGGATACGTCACTGGGTTGTTGTTTTTTTTTAATCAAATGCTAAAAAAGCAAAAAGAGGCAATGTAAATCTTTATACTATCAATAGCACGTGTGAAAAATACACTAGACCTGGAGCCTTTTAACGGAGCCAGAGTGGTGGCAGTTATTAGTAGCATCATTTGGAAATGGGGGGAAAAAAACTTAAAAACTATGACAATTCTCCCAAATACTTCAAAATACAATGTTTTTTTTTTTCAATTTGGTGTAACCTAGACTAAGCTGTGGTGGGTGGCACAGCTATAATTCATTCATTTAAGTGTAGACACCAATCAGTGGTGTGTACAGTTAGTCTGATAACTAGGTTAGCCATTAGGCTGGTGGAGGAAGAGATGATCGTGCTGACAGGCCAAGCTGAAAGATTAGTTAACAGGTGGGAGTCTAGCAGCACCCCCACCACCACCACCACACACACACACACACACACACAAATACAAACACTCATTCCATCTCTTGCTTTTTTTTAACACTTGGAAGAATGACATGCCCACATAAATGGGTGAATAAAAGAACGGGGGCACCATCTGGTTGATCCCAGTGCTAATGGAGCAGCTCAATTACGCTTTGACTTTCAGTGGACTGACCGGGACAGCGCACTAATGTTGGTGTGTGCTGTTTATGTTTAACACCAGACACTGAGTGGACATGCTGCTGGATTGTTGTAAGGCAGAAAAAAAATCTTCTGCAAGGGTGCCAACAATGTGTCACTGGCGGCCTCCGATTCAGGAACCACTTCCTGTTCTCCTGATGTTCCTCAGGAAATACAACCACACAAAATGGAGGTGAAGTGGCGTGGGTTGTGGACGGGGTAGCGGTGGTGGAGGGGGCAATTCGACACTTGTTGTTCTATCCTTGAACGAGGTGCTCAAGCTAAATTGGCTGCGCAAATGGCTAATGTGTATAATGGAATTGAGAGTTGCCCTGCATAAGGGCGTCTGCTAAGCAAATAAATAATTTAATGCAAATCCCAGCATCGTGCCTCCTGCCAATTAAGCTAACCTGTTTTAGCTGTAAGTGATTTTATTACATTAGCATGCCGTAGCTCTGACTGCATTAGGGAGGGTTTAATCAGTCTGTAATCAAATTAGAGCACAAGACAGAAGGAGGAAGTGCCGCGCTTCCACAAAGCACCTTGCTTGCGCACCTGCAGGTCTCATTGGAGAAATGTATATTTGAAATTCTTTTTTATATATGTATGCACCATCATGTGGTCCATATACTTCGACATTTTTGAGCATAAAAGCAACCCAGTTCACTTACCACTATTCAAGCGCAACTTGTGTCTGTAAACCAGGTGTCCATACTAGCTTACATACCACAAATCAAACAATTCTTTCATGATTCTGGTAACAAGAAAAGAGGAGTGAATTGAAGGAATGCTCCCTTTGTTTTTCAGCACTGTGTGTATAGCTAACTACGTGTCATCTTGTCCCTGTTGATGTTCGCTGTCACATTCAATAAAGCATCACCAATAGGCAAACTGCATTACCAGCGTGATTAACATAACATGCTCATGCAATCATCCGTGTTGCTTCATCACGGTGACCGGTGAAAAGGGATTCAGAGATGATCTATGGCTACTTTTCACACAACGTTTCAGGAAATTCACAGTGAGGTAGCTGCTGTGCTTAAGCTGTCAAGGAGCAGCCTCGCAAAGCCTGACAAATCTGCCTCCGTGAGAGTGAGCGCTCAGAAGGCGCTGCCAAAACTGATACCCTCATTGCCTTGTTTTCCAGCTTTTGTTTTTCCTTTGCTTATTGGAAGCTGGGGTTGGGGGGGCATTGGAGTGATGGAAGGAGGGAGTGGGGGTGTAGCAACATGAGAAATGTGTTTGCCCTGAAGGCAAAGTGCAGAGAAGAGTCTTTAAAGATTCTCCGTGCTGACAGATGGTAGTGATGGCTGACAGACAGGAGATCTGTTGGAGACGAGTTCAGTCGTGATCACCTTCCTTCCCATCATTCTCCGATCGAGATGAAAAATAATTAATTATTCCCAGCCAATTACATGTGCACAAACATGTAACATATTTTGAGCATATGAAACATGTCCGCAAACATGTCCACTTGTGTTTTTCCATACAGCAAAAAAGGACAGCAGAGAGGGGAAAGAAGCTTTAAGTCACCTTTCTCCTCTCACCTCCGCCTTTCCAGAAAGGGGGGATGACCACATGTGGTAGATAACCACATCTTGATGTAGTTATCTTCTGGTGCCAGGGATGTGTGTGTTAAGTTCATCCATCGGAAGAAATTAACTGATGCCTCTTATGTCACTAATGAGGATCGTTACAGGTGGGAAAACAGAGATTGCCACTTCTGACGTTTCCTATACAACAAACATCTAAGTAATAAAGACGAGGCGATAGCAAGTGTGTATGAGGAAGAATAACAAAATAAACTGGTAGGTTATGGTGAAATGGGAGCTAATGTCAAAGAATAGCTTTAACGTCTGTGTGTTAAGCAAAAGATGGTCATCATCTCTCTCGTTCTGACAAAGTCAACATCACAGCCAAGCCACACGTGTACAGTACTGCAGACTGGCAGTAACGTGATGTCATACACTTTTACACGTACTTACCTATGCACTCAGCCCAGTCCTCTCTCTCCACCCCTGCAGCCCTCTCTCATGAATTATGGTCTCGCAGTTTGAGAACTCATTGATAGGAAGGCCGAGCAGGAGTAGAGGAGGAGGAGGAGGAGGAGGAGGAGGAGGAGGTGGTGGTGGTGGAGGAGGGGGGAAGTGAGGGGAGGAAAAAAAAAGAAAATCAATCGGAAGCATCTCAATTAATCTGGCGAGTGGCGGATTGATTGCAGCCCTAAACTGGGTAAACAGGATTGTCTATTTAAGGGCCATGATCCCTTAATCATCACTTTAGCTCAAATAGACCAGGATCGCCACATCTGCTGGCCTGGCCTGATGCAGATGCCAGGGCCGCGCCTTTCAACTTCAGCCTACCCCCTCCTCCCCTTCACCAAGCTCCCTCTTGTCCTCCCCTGCTCCCCTTCACCTGTGATGGACGGACAAGGCGCATGTGGCCTGGAGCGCTCTCGCCCCAAATTGCCGACGCGGGACCGCTTTGAATGGTCCAACCTGAACCCTGACCAACACGCAAGCTGGGGCCCCTGGTTTGTGGCTTTGCTGAAATGGCTGCTATCGGGATTGAATACAAAACATGGTATTATGGCTTGCTCAGCTCGCCATGAGGACCGTATTATAAGGCTGCAAGCGGGGTGATGGAGGAGGAGGGGGGCTGGGGGCTGGGTGCACTTGCGAGCCTGTACCAAAAGCCCAGGCTCTCGCGGCATAACATGAATTACAATGGGGAATGTTTTACGGTGGGATGCAGAGTGTAGAGGACCTGAGGGTGCAGAGATGCAGCTCTGCGAAGATGGCCGGGGCCAGATGAATGGTATACCTCACTCTGAGCATAGTCATCACCATATGGGAATATCACTGTATCTCCTCCTCCTCCCTCCCTCTCTCTCTTATTGTCTGGAGTGCCAGAGTTGCCCAGGCTCCATTCTCTAGAGCCTGATTGAAGAGGCTCTCCTCTCCTCCTCACCAGTTTGATTTACTTAGGCTATCTGTGGGAATTGGGCTGGAAGCTTCCTTATTAAGAGGAGACTGTCTGAAGGGTCCACTGACTGATTGGGCAATTGAAGCTAAGGCACGTGAGTGGAGATACAACAGCTATCACTATGTCCCACAACACACACACAAATGCATACAAACACCCCAGTGGTTTATGTATGAGGTCTACTAGGCACATGTCTGTCACAATTCTTGGTAGCCAGCTTCAGCCCAGTAAACCGGGTGGATCTATCTCTATAAAAGGCCTTTAAATCGCTCCCCGGTGGTGAGTTGCTTGCATCCAGTGGCTGCTCCCACGCATCCTGTACACGCACCGACACACTTGTGAGGAAAAAGAAAAAAGAAAGCTAAGATCAGATCCTGTGGCTGAAGTTAGAAACAGCGGAAAGACACAACCAGGCAGGTTTTGTCATGTATGATGTGGACTGTAATGACAGCTCATCATTTATATTTTAGACACACACATCTCTCCTAAACACCCTCACACGTTGAGCAACACAGGCTCAAACAGGAGGAACAACGCTGGAGGGAGGCTGAACAGAGAGATTCCATTTTTCTTTTTTTCGAAGTCACCCGGCCCTGCGGTCACACAGACGAGCCAGCATTAATACAAAATGTAGCAAATTCCACCACTCTCACTTCATCTGGGAGACAAAAATAAAGCCAGAGAACAAGAAATCTGGTTATGAAAGGGTGGGGGGGGGGGAGCGGAGAACGCATTCATCAAATTATCCCTGCCCATTGACGGCTGTCTGTGCCCAGAGGCCCGTCCTCTCCCATATGCGCTGAATACATTTGCGCAAAAGACACCTCTTTAAACAAAACTCCTTCCTTTCTTTGCACCGATGCCCGGCGTCTTGAACGCACGATTCACAAGACCTGCTCGATGACCTCAATTTGCTTCAGTCTCTGTATCTGTAATAGCCCATCTGTTTCTTCCTACTCATAAGCAAACCAGCGTCGTCACAATCTAACATCATAGCACTTATTTTAGACACAACAGATAGATATGGATTGCGGCAGTAACTGTGATTGTGTTTCTGATAATTCTAAGAAAGCAATGGAGCTATAAATAAAAATTTAAAGTGGTTCAGACTTGATACTCTCTGCAGCTAATGAAGAAATGAAGGTGACATATTGCGGGACAACTTCCTCTGATGTTTCCACGATGCTGAAAGACAAACGCCAGCTTATCATCCATCTACCACATGACTGAGCAGGGCTCTGGTGCATTCATATGCAGCCATATATGCCTCGTAAAGATTAGCCTTCATCTTAATCAATTCTGTAAATTATTTCATCATTCAGGGGAAATCACATCAATACAGCCTGGATATATATTTTTTCTGCAGGTTGCTTGCTATTCTGTATACACAATGTGTGTGCGTGTCATGAATATTTATACTTTTTGCTGATGAATAATGTTGTCTGTTTATCCCAATGAAAAGGATTGTTATGTTCAAACAAAATTACCATTTATGACAGTTATGGTTCCCTCCCCAGTCTGTGAATTATTAATGAGCATCATTGATTCCTTAGCCTAAAGAAGGTGCACTGGGTAATTCCATAAGTGCCATAGTGTAGATTGGTCTGTTACCTCTGGCTCTGGTTCTGCCTTTCCTCCTCACTCCATCCCATCCTCCATTTGTACCTCTCGCCAGTGCGACCAGGGCACGGTCTTTCCTGTAATTCCATTACTGATGCTACTATGGCATCCCATCATCCCGCAGGACAACTTAGGGACCACTTAGAGACTTGTGCACGTTTAGCTGCGTTACAGTAATGCTGCCAACTGGGCAACAAGCACTATCTATCACTATCTAACAAACAGCAGCTCCAGCTCCAGAGTGTGAATGGATCCGTTTAAAAGACACTAGTGGGACAAAATAGAACGGAAAATACATCAAGATAGAACCAAACAAAACAGTACTGGATGAATAGAAAAGGATTTAAGGTCAACAATCAGCAGCACTTTCACAAGATCGCAAATGAAATGAACAAATGATACACAATAAAATGGACAAATAATAGCAAACAGAATAAAGACAAATAATGATGCAGTCAAACACACTACACACACAAAGTGACTCCTAATATAACACATGACCGAAAATAACGTGACAAACAAAGCATGAAGGCAGAAAACATAACATAACGATAATCCATCCATTATCTATACCGCTTATCTGGGGAGCTGGAGCCAATCCCAGCTGACTTTGGGCGAGGGGCGGGGTACACCCTGGCCAATCACAGCTCACACCTACGGTTTAGAGTGTGAGCAGGTTAGAGGTTAGAGTCTTTGGACTGTGGGAGGAAGAAAGGAGGGAAAACCCACGCAAGCGCAGGGAGAACATGCAAACTCCACACAGCATCCAACCAGGATTCAAACCTGGACCCTTCTTGCTGTGAGGCAACAGTGCTAACCACCGCACCGCACTGCACCCACCACACCACACCCACGGCACCACACCACACCCACCGCACCACACCCACGGCACCACACCACACCCACCGCACAGCTTACATGAACTTAGCAAAATGACGCAGTACTGCAGATAATTAAAGTGAAATAACATAACATAGAAATGGATGGCAAATGATATACACGTTCCAACGGATTAGATAACGAAACATAACACGAGGAGAAAGATAAGTGGCAATGCATAATAACATAATGAAAGCAAAACTTAAAGAACACATAATGAAACCTTCAAACCCTTTACATAAGTTTAAACCGTGTTATTTCCCTTTTCAATGCTCAATTAATTCGTCAATATTATAAACAAAAATGGACGACGCAGATGTCCCATGAGGTTTGTCCTAAATGTATTTGTTTTGTCTGGCCAACATAAAAAAAAAAAGTATTTAGAAAAAAATTAAAACATCCAGTAAATCCTCTCATTTAAGAACGTTTAATCACATCTGTTTGGTATTTTTTAAATGTCAAAATGAATGAGTTGATTTGTGGCTGATGAGTTTTCTGTTGATTCCTAACATTGTTCCACAGAATAGCGCTGAGGAGAGCAGAGCAGAGCAGAGCAGAGGACCTATCAGAGTATAATGGTTTATTTTAGTGCTGTGATGGCTCAGTGGATTAGAGTGTGACCACAGCGGACTCTGTGATGGGCTGAGGAAGTGCTTTTCCCCCACACGGGGCTCACTGCTGTACTCAACAGATTAGCAGCCTTTGTTACACAAGTGGTGTTTTCTGAGAAAGGACAGGGTGTCTGAGAGGCCGGCTGAGGGCTGAGAAGAGTGTGCGTGAACAGCAGAATAAACACACACATACACAACAAAGCTCCACGAATCAGGCCCAGATCGCATCGCCAGCCCACTTTAGTGCACTCGTTTCTCCCTCCATCTTGCAGGCTTGGACCAAGTCTGCCTCTGCCAGGCCGCTGTGGCAGCTCATCTCCACCTAAGCCAGTGAGGGTAAACCGGGCAGGAGGAGGGGTCAAGCGTGGGCTCACCCAATAAACCCGCCTCCCCCTAATCACCCCTTCTCTCACTCCTCCCTTCCATCCCTCCATCTTCGAGCCAGAGTGCATAAATCTGCCCTTCTTGACAGCTGCAATCAACAAGGGCCGTAGTGAACCATGCGTAATGGGCGGTTAAGACAGGGGCGTAGGGGAGCGGCAGAATTTACAGCAACAATTATAGCCCCCATACAACGAGATGCCTGGGGGCGGGGAGCAGCTCAAGAGGTGTGGGGGGTTGAAGTGAGACACAGGTATGTCCCTGTACAGTCAGCTTCTCACAGAGAACAACTGCCTTGCAGCAGAGCCAGAATCTGGTCAGAGGGCCGGAGCAGTGCAAAAATAATGTGTAAGAGATAAATGTGACAAGTGTGAGGATAATACAAGGATAATCCCATTCAGCGGATGCTAATGCCACACGTCTTGCACTGCTTGTACTGTATCTCTGGCAGTGACCATATTACTAAAAAAAATCCCTCACATGCACACTTGCTGTACTAAGTGACACGACACAAATGTGACGATATTTCAACAGAGTGTAGAGCTTTTCATATATTTGCCTGACCTACTCCACTAATTCATGTATCTGTGGCCCTCTCTGCATCCATCCATAACAAATGGCATTCTACACCATTGGACATGACCTGCAGATATATGTGCACATGTGTGCGTGTGTGTGTGAGTGTGTGCGCACGTTACCAACGGATGCTTTTAACGATCAGTCATTTTAATCAACACGTGACCTTTTAAAAACCATTATGACAAACAGATCAGCCATGAAAGCCGGTGACCTGGTGTGTGGCCCCCAGACGTCAGGCTGCTGCTTCCCAACATGACCCCTCCCCCCAGCCATCACACACAAACACACACACACACACACACACACCCAGGAAGTCCCAGAGGAAATCCAGCACAAGATCGGGACACAGTGAGACCACAACACTGCAATTTACTGACAAGCCTGAAGACGAGTAAGGCTGAAGACAGTCACCGTGCCTTTTTGTTTAGTTTGAATGGAACCTGCTCACGTGTTACTAAATGCATCGCCAAGGAATGATAATCGGACCTACCTTTATAATATCATCTTTTATTGCACAGGCGTCAACTTGAGGTAAAGTGAAATAAAATACCTCCTAATTAGTGATTCAATGTGCAAATTCATTTAGTTTCAACGTGTGGAGAAACTAACAATATCAGCGCTCAATTTCAAATCTAATTTTTCTGCACTACATATTGAATTACTGAGCTGCATGGGAGGGGATCTGGTGGTGGTGGTGGGGCGGGATGGAAAGATAAACACTTGGTCATTAGTTCTAAACAAGGACTGAGATTCATTAGGATTCTGTGTAAAAAAAAGAAAAAAAAGTTTAGATAAACTTTAGGGGAGAAAAGAGAAATTGTAATTAGACATGAAAAATATTCCCAATAATCAAATCACATTTTGTACTCGGGGCTTTGAAATTAAATTAACTGAGTTCATATACTGGTATATCTCTCAGCCACTTTCTTCACTCTGAAATGTGTTGCCGGAACACCAGTCCCCAGAGACTAGATAGGAATCTAATTAACTAAGATCAATATTACTCAGAATTTTCTCTGTCTTTCCAGCTCTCCAGCTACTAGTGTCTTCTTTGTCTGCCAGTCTGAGGCTCAGATGAGTTTTTTTTCTGCAAATGTTCATGGTATGAGAAGGTCACCACATGAGCCCGTCCCTCCATCAGGGGCAAGATACAAATTTGATCCTGCCTGTGTCCCACCAAACAATGCCTACAATACATGATGATACAAGATGGCTTTTGTTTTTAAACCAAAAAGTGTATTTTCCCCCCCCGTGGACAGACAGAGTGAAAAGAGTGTCTATGTTTTTTTGGATCACACCTTTTTAACCGTATGGCTAAACAGACATATGTGCTAAAGAGTGATGACTGGATGACTGGAATCTGGCAGAGCACCCTTGCACAGGGAAGCCAAACGTGCTGATTCAGGTGAAAGAAGTGAGATTTGGTGCAGGGAGAATAAGATCCCACAGCCATATGCCGTGTACAGATCAGTGGTTGGCCTTTTCCTCTCACGGCGGTTCAGATTAATTACGATCATCACGTCTTGAGTCTGGGCCCCATAAATCACGCTGACTTTAAAATAATGTGGTAAAATAATATTCCATATATGGCATTGCTAGAAATTCAACACCATTATCGGCCATCTTCAGAGACGAGGGAAAATTAGATAAAATGTGAGACTCCTTATAAAATCTTGTCTCTACGATGGAGCATAAATAATTACATTTCTAGTAAATGGCTGGAGGTTGAGAGCCACTCAGAGCAGGGTGACACAGCCGTGTGGACATGTAAAGTTTAAATAAAGTGTAAAATGGGTATATGTGAGGTGCAGAGCGCCACCCCAACAACTCTGGCGCCCACAGAACATAAATCCACTCTAAGGAAATCTACAAGGCTGTCTATCAGCAAGATAAGTTGGACTGGACACAAATCCTCTCAGTCATAAATCTGCAAAGGGAGAGAGAGACAGCCCCTCAATCAAGAGTCAGCTCCCGTCAACATGTCCCCCCAGGTGAATGCAGCGCTTACATGTGTGTGTATGTATATTGCCTCTGCAAATGCTCCCAACAACCACCCTGTATTACCCTACAGCCAGTGTCCCTGCAGGTCAATCCACTGTGATCTGTTTTGCTGAGGGATACAAATGTTGACACTTTATTGACATGACATGTCGTTCTCTCAAAATTACAGAACCCCCAAAGTCCCAGAAGATGGTGGGGCAGGCCTTAAACCTACACTGTTTTGTGCTCCCCAGGTAAGTCCCCTGATTAACGTGGAAGACACTTTTTTGGATGCTGTTCAATTGTGAACATTTCTATAAACACATTATAGAATCCATAGATGATAGCACAGGGTTAACTTGTTACAGGGTCCTGGAGCAGAAAGGTGTGGGTCTGTTGAGCCTCAGTTTGTAGTGATTTGGTTAAACACTATTTATTTAGTACTACGCACCAACATGGTCAGCAGAGGTGATGTATTCTGTACTCAACCACGATGCTGTTTTTTCAGCATCTTTTAAACTGATTGAGCTCCTGGTTTCTATCCTATTTATTCACTTTTCCTTTTATCTTGTGAGTAATTCCGTGACAGTTTGCCTGTCATGACATGACAAAAAGGAAAGAACGAAACATTCACTCCAACATAACAAAGGACACAGGATGAGTACAGAGAAAAGGTCCTCAGGCACAGTTCCAATTCCTCCACACATGAGGTATTGTGTTTAGCCATTGAGCTTTTCCATTTTGAGGTCTACTTCTGTAGGACTCAGCTGCCCTTTGTACAGCTGCTCGATTCCAGGGAAGACTGGTTTGCAGTCAATATCCTTGTTTTCAATAATTTAGCCACGATAATAAAGGCTGTTTCCATGTCTTCAATTTTTGAGGTGATGCAATTCCTCTCTTGTGCACACACACACACACACACATGCGCGATTATTCACATTGCCTTAAACACACAGATATGCAATGAATGTGGGGCCTTTGAGGCCCTGGAAGGCCTAGGGCCCCAGGCACCAGTTGCCTGCAGTACTTTATTAGGTGGTAACTCTGGCTTGGAACAAAAGGTGGCATAGGGCACCAGTCCTGTCTCGTCTCACCTGCTCCATTTCCTGCTGCCTCCATCTAAGGTGAGAAATCTGATATTGTTCCACATTATCCAAAATTGTTGATCTAGATTGAAAAAGGGTGACATTTTGGGGCATTTTTTTCAGACTGATTACAAAACTTGAATCTGAATTACGTGAGAGACATTCATTAGACTTGGAGTACGTATTAGGATTATGGGAGCGAGTGTTTTTTAGCCTCTAACAGCGGTTCAGGCATCTGCTCCACGAGAGACGGCATAACACCTACAATGTAACAAACAGGAAATGTTTGCTGTCTGCTTCATTTCAGAAACACTGATGCTGCCTGGGGAAAACAAAATGCAAGCAATGTCTGTTTGTGTTTGTGTATGTAGTGTACACAGGTCTAACACAATATTGCATAATGTCTTACTTGCAAATAACTCAGTTCGAAATGTGATCCTCCACATTGCACGCATGTCATGGCGTGCATAAAAATCACATTGATTGGGAGTGACTGAAGCGAGGTGTTTTACATCTCTGTCCACCATAAAATGTTGCAGTGGCTTGCTGAGTTGTAATTCCTCAGTGTTGATTGTTATTTTTAGGAGCAAACGGATAAAAAAAAAAAAGCAACAGGAGGACACTGTTTACTGATGCATGCCCCTGGATTTCTAACACAAGCATCATTCACAACGCTGATTCTGTTTGTGCCATTTTCAACAGCACACAAACTCATAAATTTGTTAAGTACTAGTAAAATTAGAGGCTTTTCCTTGTCCTGGGCTGTTGTACCAGAGGGACTTATAAAATTGATTAGTCATCGTTTCACTCCTGAGGAGATTCCAACACTTCATTCAGTGGGAGGGAAATAAAAAAAGTGGAGTAAAAACAAGCAGTGTAGATTCCTGCCTTCCTTCCCCAGAGCTCCTCATCTTTTTTTTTTTCATCCTCGTGGGATCATAGTTTGGACTCCCAGTTTTAAATAGAAAAAAAAAAAAAATGTAATTCTGGCTTAACATAACACCCACATGTTCTTGCTGTCTGTAATTCTCCTAAGCATCTCAGACAACAGATAAAAGCACAGAAGCATCAAACAAGTAGCATCCTGTCAAAGAGCCTGTGGCCATGCAGGGTTTGTTTCAGGCCATTGTTCTGAGAGAGGAACTCTTTATTTCTGGAGTACAATTCTCACCCCTCCCACCATCACAAACTGCCCCCCCCCCCATTCACCACCACCACCCTAACCAACTCTCCCTCTTCACGGGGAGTCTGAGTAGTTCTGTGCGTTCAGCACATTTCAGCACAGTGGATATTTGAAATGTCAGGACATTTACTCTGCTTATGTGTGGTAGATCTGAACTTCCATACCGCTAGGCACATTCCTGAACCGGTCACATGTATTATTCATCCTGGGATGTATACAGGGGCCAGTACACTTGACTTTGTCAACGTTCTGTAAACACATGCACTAAATTATTGAGGTGTGTGAAGGAGGGACTGTTGCTTGGGCTGGTGGGCCCAGTGCCATGACAGGTTGGATGGGCAGTAACGAGGAGCTGCGTAAGCACCCCCAGACAACCATTAAAAATGTATGAATCGCCATCTCCCTCTGGCCAGGCAGACGCTCATCCCACCACCCACAACTTGAGCTCACCCCCCAAACAACTGCAACAAGATACACCTGCCAATTCACTCGTGTCACCTGTCTATGTCACACCACTGACACCTCCATCAGCTGGGGATGGAAAAAAGACAACTGTCACTCCCTCACCATTAGCTGTTAGATTCTGATACTGCTGGGTCATTATAAAGGAAGCTGATGTTCACAGCAAACAACCGGTGCAATTGGCAATCACTGTAGCAAGGGCGCCATAAGGAAATAAAGATGATATGCACGAGTATAAAATCTCTCGGCCTCATGTGAATCAGCTAGATCATGTTTTCCTGACAAGTGTTTGTTGAAAAGATCCTCAATATGATTTTTCAAATGGTACACAATCCAATAGATAGCAATTTCCTGATGGTCTAATTGGTCCCGAGGGGAGTTTTGTCTTCATCTATTATGAGGAGACCCACAGGACCTTAGCTTTATTGGATTTATGACAGCAGAGAGAGAAAAGATACTAAAGGTATAATTTATTAAGTTTTTTTTAATTGAGCTGTGCAGTGTAGTTGCTTCCTCCTTGAGGTTTCTTATTTCTATTAAGAGGTAAGGGGGCCATTCTGGTGCAAGTCTCAACTAAGAGAAGCAACAGCTACAGATATTTTGAATAATAAAGAGAGGTCCCTGTAATATTTATTTTGGTTTCTTGGAGATCCTCAGGATTCTGTTTCCATCAAATCCTGGTTTTGATTCTTGGCGTTCGATTCAAATAAAAGTAAACAAAACTTACTGAGAGCAAACACACATTTTCTTCAGATTTAGGCTGCCATGAAAAAAATAAAAATAATAAATGAACATTGTCAAAAGTGTTTTTGATTCCTACATGAAAAAGAAAGGGAAAAAAGAAAGCAGTAGGTCCAAAGTTCTCTTTTAGGGATCAATAAGTGGAATCAAAAAAACATGTTTCCTAACAAATGACCAGTCTTATGAAGTTGGAGCTAGTTCCATTTCAGAACTGGGCATCAATACCTTACCCTACCTGTCAGTGAGAATTTGAGAAACTTGAAGTAAAGCTTGTATACTCTATTCCCACCATGAATCTCAGCCTTGCGTTAAGCCTCATAAATAAAACAACAGCAGAATCAGAGACTCCACCATAACCTCTCCCACTGACAATATCTGAAACACTTGCCTAACTCATCTCCCAGAAGACCTTCCCTCCTCAGCCTCTCATTGGCCCCTGGTATGCATGCCTGAGGACCAAAAGTCAAAAGGCAAAAGCCAAAGCAATTAGAAAAGCATCTCCTCCCCTAAAGAGCAAGGTTGATCTGCAGCACCACGACAGGTCCCTGAGGTGCGCCATTTAAAGCTGAAACACCATAAGCTCCGACACAGTTAGGCTCTGCCATTAAGGCAATCTGTTTTGTAAAAGGATGGCCATCATAATTTATCTGTTTTTAAGCTGCAGTTGAGTACTTTTCCACATCCATCTTGGCGCGCATTAGAATTTCAAAAGCATCTGTGAATCAGGGCTGGAGACTGACTGAGATGATTGCAGTGGTTTTCTATAGTCTCCTGTGGTGCTCTCCCTGACCCCGAGTCTGTAATCTATATTTTCAGAATAATACAGAGAACCAGAGATGTTCAAGGGCATAACCCTCTAATCTACTCTACTTGCCATGTACTTGGAATGTCCACAACTACTCTTGAGCTTGGAGAAATAAAAGCTGCCTATTATAACTGGCTTCAATTTACTTAAACACTTTGAGTTTCAAATCAAAAAAATGATAACTGCAAAACAAATGTGATGGACGTAAATAGGCTCACTAGTTACATCATGCAATTAATACCACACACACATGCAGGACGAAAAACACACACACATTGCGCGTGACAGGAGCAAACACAAGCCGAGAGACAGACAAACACAGAGCATATGCTCCTTCCACAATGATCAGTGACCTCCCAGGCTCGCAACACAGTGCTAAATGAGCAACTTTCCTCTGTGGAGTAGTCAATAACCACACAGCCACAACGATCGTGTCAGCGTCCAGCCTGGCCAACATCCCCCGTAATTAATTAGTTCATGTCTCCTCCGCTCAGAGAGAGGGAGACAGCACAAGGCATATGTACTCATCCATTACATGTGCTATCCAGGGGTCAGTGGCCCTGGCAGGAGCAGTCGGCAAGAACGCTTGCAGACTTCAGGCCCATTTTAGAAAATTGCCTTTTGGGTTAAAAAATCGTGCCTCTTGGCTGCTGTGTCAGTCAAAGACAATTTGATTAATATCAATCAGCATTAGAAGACAGTGGATCTATACACCGGAGGACAACTTGTCCAGAAACACCGGCCGGCCTGAGTGAAGTCTCTGAGCTCAGGATGGCTGGAATGAAGCAGCGGGCCAATCCCTTCAGTCTCCGGGAGCAGACCTCCGCTTTTCCATCTCTGTCTCAGTTTTTCACTTCTTTCTCAACTCCAATCAGTCCTGCCTATCCCCACATCACCATCCTGTCATCTCCACCAATACCAATCCCACTGCCCCTGCACAATACCCCCCCATCCCCCCACCCCCCCACACCTCCCCTAAGACCCTCTCTGAAAGTCTCATATCACCCTATGTGAAAAACAAGCCCTATCTCTGGGTGGGGGGGAATCAATCTCTGCTTGCTCTGTGGAATCCCTGACCGTCAGATACCAATAGGAGGGAGGAGGAGGGGGGTGGCGGGGTTTTGGGGGGGGGGATTCGGCGCATCAGTCATCTCTTCGGTCACATGCTGCCTTTTTGACTTTGTGCTGAGTCAGGATAAACACTAAAGACAAAACCCGACCCCCCCAATCACAGAGCATTCCCTTTATCGATTCCCATCCCCACCCTCTGCGTCCGAACAAGGCAGAGGAGTGCAGCACATCTGTATCAATCTGTACATTCCTATAAGTCTGCACTTTGAGCATCTGCGTTGTCTGTGTGGGGTAGCGTTTTAATCAAGGCCTGAACATCAGATTAATGGAGAAATTTGATAAACGTCTCCTATTCGCAAGCGGAATTTTGCCAACTCAGGACTTCGACTCCGAGCAATGGGAAATGAAGAATTAGAGCGGAGATGAGAGAAGTGAGATGTTTGAGGTCATCTCTTTAAAAAATGACTTTTAATCAGAATTAAAACCGTCTGCAATATCCCAGTGATGATTTCATTACCAGGGAATCAAGATGTCATCCATTTTGAGGACAGCACGTCAGAAGTTTTGGGACTAGATCACGGACGGCTTTGCAAAATCTGGAGCAGCTGCTAGCAGAACTAGTCACAGTAATCAAGACAGACAAGACAGGTCTCATAAAATATTCATGTTTTAAATTTTGTCTGTGCAAAGTGAGCCTTCACACATTTAATTTTTTAATGAGCATTAAATATACCCAACAAAACGTAATTGACATCCCTTTAACTATCAGGGTTACGATTATGTACAGTAATTGAGTTCAGCAACCGTATCCGAATAAACCTGTAAAAATATATGCATCTGCATGTGCCAAATAATAAAACCTCACCGTGACCAACACTATCATAAGTCAAATGTGTGGAAAACATAGCAGATGAAGGAAATCTACTGCAAAATACTGAAGCCAGGCGATGAAAACACAAAAACATATCTCAGTTTTTTATTATGGTTTAAATGGCTGCACACAACACTGGGAGGATGGCAAAGTTTCATAACAAATATAGATTGGTTGTTTTCTTGCTCTCTTTTGACATTGTCACAAAGCTGGGGTAATATTGATGGTGAAATTATTCTATTTATTAAGTAATCTTTGTGAGGCAGGGTTTCAATCGTACGCTGGTTCCACAGGCAACCAAAGTGGCACTTTGCGGGCACATTGAACCGTGTCACCGCTAAGCGAGGCTGACACATTGGGAGATGAAAGTCTTGTCATTCATTTACACGTGACAACCTGTGTATGCTAATGTCCAAGCATCTTTAGCTCAAGAGGGAGGACAGTTCTGTCGGCACACAGTCGGGCCTGAAGGGAAATCTGCAGGGACGTACAGTGCAGCCCTGCTGTGGAACCTACTGCTGGAAGTCACTGATACAACATGTGGGCCATAGTGGCGATGCATGCTGCATCACTGAACTACTCTTCTGGACTGAATTCTTAGAAACTTAATGCTACACTCACATGCATGTAAAGAATTTGCTTTGTAGTATTTTATTGCCTTTTATTTTAATTTATTTTACTACCTTTGACAAGGAAGTTGTCTTTTCAGTCCTGTTTTTTTGTTGATGCTGGTGGAGGGATATCAGAGTCATGTTAAGCCATTGGTGGAATGTGTCTGATGGATAACCATGAATTTGGAAAAGATCTTTCTAAAATTGAATATTATAAAAAAGGCCATAGTTCACTTACAGTACACCAACATATGTTTTCAGTGTATGCACATTTTCAGGACACAGACTGATAAATTAAGATGATTTTGCAGCCTTGGTGGAGCTCTGCACGCTCACATCACGTTGTATTTTTTCAAAAAACAAATGTCGCTACTGCAGAGACCCATCTAAAAATCTGTTTATTACAAACACTGGTAAAAGGACTAAGAACAGCTGTTTATAAAAACAAAGCCATATTTGTCCCAGCAAAACGAACGTACTGTATGAAATCAGAATTCCTTTGCACTAATGAAATTGTGGATTTCTTACATTCACTGTTCTGCGGCCTGAACTAAAATGCTTTTTGTATCAAAAAGCAAAGCATGCAGTCTACAATCTGGTGTTACACAACACTGAAGAGCAACAAAGAGGATGATCACTGGTGTCAACTTGATTAGTCTAAATGAACTAATGCTCCAAATGAATGTTATATGTAATGATTTATTAATGCTAGTTGCGGTTATTGTTTAAGATCATATCTTACATCATATTGAATTACACATGACAATTTTCAGTCTATATGATTAGAAACATTCAATGCAACCACCGTCAGCCAAGGTCTAGTGCCCGTCACCTGGCAACCAAGCCAGATACTAAATTCTTCAGATGCTGTGAGTCAATAGAATTCGCCTTTGAGCGGTATTGGCATACAATTAGCTTTTCAAGCATTCACAGGGGCTATTTAGAGGACAATAATTGCATACTATAGATCTCTGTTTGTGCAATTAATTCATTGAGTGGAGTGATAAATTCAATAGGTGGATGATGCGTTTAGTGATTAATGCAAAATCTATCACATGCTTTTTTTTGTACTGAGCAAAATTAGACTTTAGTTTGGTGCTTACTCTTTGTCTATTTGAGCCAGTTTCATTGGAAGTCCTGTTTTCCAAATGTCTGATTTCTAACCAATTCAGCATGTTCAATGGGCCAACTGAGAAAAAAGAAAAAGTGAAGCATACATTATATTGATTGTGCACATCTGTTAAGGCAGTCGTACACGGGGATGACTTTGAGCCAATGCAGATGACTAATTTTGCTGAAAATTATGGCCATCAGTGTTTTTCTCATTGCCACTGCCCAACCACGTGATCGATGTTGATTTTGGTCCTTGTTCCTTCTGAAACAAGCAAGACATTGTCACTGTCACCAGTATATCACGGCCCTATGCTTTCCTGTGTGTATTTGCAGTTAATAGCTAAACTGTAGCGCTGAGGTGAATTTCATGATGTGAGCATCTTCCTTTTGAACAAATCAACACTACATTCCTTTAACTGTAACTGCTCTCCAATTACCAGCTTAGATCGACCCAGTTAATAAAACAGTCCATTTGATCCGGTGAACCCGTTCATGTTTTGGCTCTGAGCTGCAATGTGTGTTGATGTCGTGATCAGATGTATCCAGGCAGACACCTGACATGATAGTGTTACTTTCACAGCAGCTGTCACTGCGGCCTGTCAGTGATTGACTCGCACCAGATCTGCTTTCAGATTAATATTTCATCTCTCACTTAATAGAAAAACAGATGTTCTGCAGCCATGTACACTGGGAAATAAGCTGGTGGTAATGTATGCATTACTTACAGCCGGCTAACTAAATTTAGAATGAAATATGCATCTGACAGATGCCTCACAATCAAGTTCCAAAAGCCTATAATGGGATATCGACAGATTTCATTTATGCAGGGCAGAGTGACCTCATTGGGGGAACTAATAAAACTTTTGGTACATTCAACCGGAAAGATGCCCTGGCTGTATTTCAGTCTTAGGCAGCTCTCTGCCCTTTAAAGCATTGACCTCTTCACAGAGTGAGGGCTCCTATGTGATTAATACTGCTAGGCATTTATTGGCACACAAGGCACTTTTACCAATAGGTCACCTGCTTGACCTCAGCGCAAGCATGGGGATCGAAACCGGGTGGACAGGAAACTATATGGCTTAGGGTGGTAACAACAGGCAAAATACTAAAAAGGCATCTCAAACTCATAACCATCCCACTCATATAAAGCTATGTGGGCACGTGCACACATACACACACACACACACACATACAGATCCTTAGTCTCTATCACATTCACCAAGACCCACCCACACAACACACACACAGCCTGGGGCATAAAAAGGTTTCTGCGGCCAGAACACAAACAAACTCATTTGTAACCTGCCATGACACACACACACACACACACACACGCACACGCACGCACACACACACACACAAAACACAAAAGCCAAGTAACATTATCCCTCTGTGCTGCTAGATGGATCAGACTGTTTATCAGAGGCTCTCCAGTAGCACACTGTAAGAAGGATCATAATGTCAGCAATTGATTTCATGGCAATCAATATAGATACCTGTTCAGATATCTATTGATGCAATTTAACAGGGATATTAGTCCCAGCTCAGGTAAATGTCAGGAGTTCTGCTAAACAATGTTTCTAGGTCATGGTTGGACTGAAAGGTGCCTAAATGACATCGGTCTGTAACATAAAGTCAACTTAAGTGAGCTAAAATGGTGCTTGATGAAAAAAACAACTGTTAACAGTTTTGAAACAGTTTTGTTTCTGTACCAGGTCAACAAGCTTCTTAAAATAGGTTACACTTTGTCTTACATAAAGCAGGATAGATGGAGCATCAGAATGAGAATAACAAGTAACCAAGAAATGGCGATGCAACACAATAACAACAACAACATATGCACACTTATCAGCAGTAAATAGCCAGTGCCATGTTCCCATGCTCCTTAATCATACTGATGCATGTACACAAACACACAATAATGTACAGGCATGCACGCACACGCACACACACACACACACACACACACACACACACACACACACACATTATTCTTCTCTATCTTCCACAAGCAGTCGAAGACATGCACGCGCAACATCCACGCACTCATTCGCACATATTTTCCGAGACCAAAGGAAGAGCTGACTGCAACATTTTTCTCCACTTCAAAAAAGTAGCCAGTGTCAAAATGATAAATGAGGGATCATGCGGGAGAGCGTGCATACTTACATTAGACTGCACAAGAGCTTCAAGAGCTGCAACAGCCTGGACGAACGCTGGTTTCAGATGGTTTCAGCAGCGCTCTAAGGCTGTTGTTATTACACAGAAGGAGCCGACATGCAAATTACATGCCACGACAGTGATTAGCAATGTGAAATTACTATCAACATAACAATAACATTTTCAACACAACAGGCGTGCAGGGTGTGTGACCTGACATTACAAGCGGCTGGATGGGGGAAATGTTGTGTTCCTTATACAGGTGTTGGCTGGTAAAAGGTTGATTGCTAATTTCCCGGAGGTGAATACAGCTCACAGATGTGTGCGGAGAACATCTGATAGGCCTTCAGACTGCTGATGCAGGGCAGCATGGGGATATTTTCAAACATCATTTATAACATCATTTCAGCATCAGTTACAAAATGGCGGCGGGAAGATTGATGGGTGGCGAGGGCTGGTTAATATGCGTGATTGGAATGATACACAAACTGTGCTGTTTGTTGTTGTGAGAGTAATGGCACACATACTGAAAAGACATGCGCTCGGATTTACAGCATCTTCATTAATTCCAATAAAGCAGACAATGACATGTAAGCTTTTCTGTCTGTCTCAGGTTTTTCAGAATGATTGCAAATGTACATATGGAAACAAATCAACATGTTGTGACTTTCAGTAATCAGGTATTCATGGTTAAATCTGTTTTCATTTTGTCCACCTTGTAATCGCTTTTTATTATCTTTTGCTTTTTACTTTTACAGGAAGATTTTGGTCGAGCGGCAAAAGGTTGTAAAAAAAACATCACAAGGTGTGCTTACAATGATACTGTAGCACTTCTCCAGATAACGAGAGAAAAGAAAGCCTTGCAAAGTTACTGCATGGGCACTGCCCAGCACACCCTTGGATCAATTACAATGTAATTACAATAGCAGACAGAAATACAACCAGGGTCTGTGCTCTGTCTGCACTGATAACTGATAGATAAGCACCTGAGGGATGGCTGAGAGAAGCACCTGGCCAGAAACACATCTCAATGCTGTCAATAAATTACTCTGCTGGGACTGTTCTTTCCTGGGTAAGGCTACACGATCGGCGGCCACCAGCCACATCCCAACCTCCAGTGTCGTCAATCTAGCTGTCCGTCGGGTAAGACAAGTGGGGAGAAAAGCAGCAGTTTGGGACGCTGCAGTAGAAAAAGGCCTGGCTTTCTACCATTCCCCGCCACAATCTTCACTTTCTGTGAGCCTTTAGGTAACCCCACAAGTCGGAGCAATTTCAAAACTCTGATCAAGCCTGTGCTTATCAAGAAGCACTCAGAGCTAAAATGTGTGACACTGATGCAGATGTGCCAGTGATCGGCGGTCAAAAGGATGAGCAGAAGAGCGAATTTCGCTGCAGAGAGTGTACAAAGACAAAGAGATCAGCGATAAGACAGAGAAGTGCACCCATATCGACTGCTGTCAGTTAGGAGCATGTTAAGGAGTGTATTAAGGATTAGAGGGGATTAGTCATATCAGATCACTAGAGGGTTATCAGTGGTCGCAGCGCCACAAAGAGGAGCTATCGGCCTATCCGAAAAAAGCACCCCACCACTCTCATATAAGTCTTAATATTAACCCATTAAGTTGGACGATTTATGAGTTTGGAAAAACAATTAAGCCTGTGATTTTTATTAGGAGCTTGATTGAGTGCCTCCTCCCCGGTGTCTCGACACTACCAAACTTTACCCCCTCCAGAGAGCGGGAGCTCACTCCAAATATTACCGTGATTTAAGATGCAAAACCAACACACATTAAAACAGCTCAGAGCTTATTCCATGCGCGCTTCCACACAAAACCAATTTAGTTTCCATTGATCGCTTTTCAAGCAATTAGATTTCCATTGATGGAAAAAGTAGAGGCTGCTTGTATGAGATGGGGAGGGTCAGTGGTCGGGCGCTGTGATTTGCACGTTTATTCAGGCCGCTTGACCACCTCCTCTAACCCCTGACAGATCCCTGGCTCCCTCCCTCCTTCCCCTCTACCCCTTCCACATCCCCACCTTCCGGACAACAAATAATTCACCCAGCATGAAAAAATGGCTGGCGTCAGATTATATATCCGTCTTTATTTCCGATATTGCCTCTTTGTTTCTGCAAACTTGGCTGATTTTCTAAATTGTGGAGTATTGACTGTTTCAGAGCCTGACCAAGCGAGTCTGATGTAACACATTGGAGGTAATGATATCCTAGCGACGGGAGAGGCAGTGGCTGGGGCAGCACTGGACGATGGCCAGGCCCTGTAACCATTAGTCTCCTCAGGAGCCGGAGTCTGTTCTGTTCCAGCATGGCAGGGCTTGCCATCAGGCCAAACAGTAACCCAACTCAACCAGTGAAACCACCAGAACCCCTCCCATGTGCCCCCCACAGACAGAGATGCCACCAGGAATCACTTCCTTTTGCACCGCCAAGGTCATTCCTTGTCTTTCTGGTATCATCTACAACATGTTTAATCCTCAACTCACAGCTAAGGGTTTTAAAAGGGAATAACTCCATATTCAAAATATGTTGTAAAGGTGAAAGGGTGAAAAGCAGATTCAAGGTATAAAATAGGAACACTGAATGCCATTAATGTGAAAGTAGGGAGTAATTCCCAGCATGCTCCCAGAGGAAATCCACCTTTCGCCAGAGCCCGGGGATTTTGACAAATGCCTTTCTCAACACCAGCAAAGGAGACAAATGTTACATTTAAACAGAAATACTTAATTTCCGCTTTTGGTGACTTGCAGCAGATATCATTAATCAACAGAGGCCTACCACGCTCAGTGAGCCTGCTAAGAACCAGATGATCGCCCTCCTCCACTCAATCCATCAAGTATGATTGGAGAAAGAAAAGGTTCAAAAATTTTGAGTTGCACCCACGCAGGAAGAGTAATTACCCTTGTGCCAGTCGCTGAGGTGTTCCCATGACACCTCGACCCTCTGTTTATCATGCACCAGATTACTCATGGGGGTGTCAGCGCAGCGTGACAGAACCAGCACCTCCACCTATGTTCCCCTCACTCACTGCACCGGAGGAAGACAAATATGACATACGAGCGCCCTGAACTTTTAACGAGCAAACTTATCTCGGGATCCAGAAAACATAATGCCCTTCATGTTTTAAGAAAATAAAAATATAAACACTGAGGCCCAGATTTTGAAGGATGTAATCTCTGCTCCATCTTTAAAGACCAATCTGTTGATACTGTCATTATCTTGCACATCAACCAATCGCTGTTCCTTAGGGATATTATTCACTGTCTACGTTATGATAATATACATTTTTAAAGGTGCTATGTGCAGCATTTTGAACATCAATAGATCTTTGTCAGATTAATTGTGATACATTTGTTTACCTCGCCTGTAAACAAATGAGACCATTATAGCTTCCAGCTCATGCCACAGAAAGTGTTTGTGGTTGTGGATCTAAAAGTTAGCGCCACAATACTTTTTGTTGTTGTTTGCTTCTTTAGCAAGAAAATGTTCCCCATAGTGAATATGAGTAATTAGGAAAAGTAATTGATGAATTAGACTCTGTGGGAAGGGCTTGGAGGTTTTAGTTCTTCTCTTGCACTGACCAGTCTAATCAAAGGAAGATAATGTCAGGACTGATTGCAACCCTTGCCGCACAGTGGTGGAGGAGCAGACATTCAACACGTAGACTTGCAGATTGAAACCTCTTTCGCTATCTCTTATTGTTTCTAAATGTAGCACTTGAAGCAGTTCAGCATGTTCTATGAAGGTGACATACTCACACGATTCTTGCAATTTTCTGGACTGTATCTACATGGTCGAATGCACTTATTGTAAGTCGCTTTGGATACAAGCATCAGGTAATGTAATGTAGGGATAATCAGACTGTATTTTAACATTAACAGCCTGTCAGGGAAGGAACAAAGGATGCTCACTGAGTTGCTGGAGGACATCTGTGCAGGAAGTGTTGAATATTGCTTGCAGTAGCTTGACAAGAATCCAAAAAACACAAAAGATTGGTAAGAAATATCAAATGAAATGAGTATGACATGGAATTAGTTCTGTGGCAATGTACATTATACTAAAACTATCAAAACAATTGCAAAATATGGAGAAAGTTTTGACTTTTCATCAAGTTTAAAACAAGGGCAGCGTGTAAGGATTAAAGGCCTGTCTGAAAAGCCTGGGCCCCTCTGCTTGAGGTAAATAAAGGCAAATATTAATATGAGAATTTATGGTAAGCAGTCTTCCCACCAAATCAAGCCCAGTGAAACATGGTTAAGGCTCATCATTTAAGGTTTATGAAAGGAAAATGTTGGTTAAAGCTGATGTTAACATGATTTAACCCCAATGCAAAGATGTTTTGTTTCCTGCTGCAAGAAGACACTGCTCACTGCAGTAAATTAAGTACAACAAGTGCTTGTAGTACCAGATAGCTTAGAGTATCCTTTCATTAACAGAGAGTGAAGATAAAAATGGGGACAAAAGACTAACGAGCTGCTGATTATGCATCACAGTCCCTTTAAGTAGAAAACAATAACTGGTTAAACTACTATTTTCACCAGAGTGCTAACTTTTAACATTTTCTAAGTAGAACTTTGGCCCATTTTCTAATATTTGAAATAAACACCAATACAGAAGTAGAGAATACTGGGGTCTTCACACAGTGTAAAATACAGCACTCATCCTGGATCATACCACCAATCCTCTCATCATCTTGTGTCGTTCTGGTAATTACACTGATTTTTTACAGTTAAGGTGATGCCACATGCAGGAATGTTAATGTAGTTTACAAAAACAAGAAGGACTGATGTCCACTGAAAAAGGAAAGATAGTCTCTAAACATCAAAGCTGAATAAACTTAGAGTTGCGTTTAAAATGTCAGAACATGAGGGGAGTCAGACGAGGACGGATGTGCAGAGGCAATAACAGTAAAGCAAACAGGCTGCTGCCTTTGCACCACTGCTTCTTGCCTCCCTAGTGATACATGCCAGAGATAACAGCTTAATTTCAACCTCAGCACTTTTACCGCACTGTCCGAGGCATTCACTGCATCAATGTATCAATGTACCACCATGCTAGTCACTCTCCACTGCGACAACTAACAATTTTTCCATGATGGAAGCTTTCAGAAAGGTGCCACGATTTAGCTCGCACACAAGCCGCCCTCCTCTGATGGCTTTGGTCTTTGGAGACTCTGCTGGCTGTTTGTTTCTCGGAGAACAGGTCACAGGGCAGACTTTTGATTGAATCCCCCACACTGTGTGACGAGTGAAGGGGCGGAATCGTTCCTGATTTTGCTGCAGAGGCTCTTCCCTCTGTAAAACATTTCCTCCTTCACTTTGAAAAGCAGCTGCTGGAGCTACTTCAGCTGTCCAAGAAAAAAATAACAACATGAAATAAAAAAACACAAGTAGCCCAAGATTCTTTATCTGAAGAGCTCCAGTAAATCATGCCAGAGGAAGAGGAGAAGGCATCAGCTGTTTTTAACATCTAATGAGCAAGATAAGCTCGACAAAATGATATATTATGTACTTTAATCTACAAAATAATGAGTAGTATACTTCACAAATGTAAAGATATTTCAGAGAGAACTGCACCAGTTCTCCCTCTTTGAATGCAACTTAACTAAGAAATAGAAATGTTAGTCTTCAAAGTTTTGCCTTCTTAATTTTAGTCAATAAAGAAGAAACTACTGAAACTCATACTTCTATTTAATGGCCACACTGGTGCTATTCATTTGGAGCTCCTCATAGTCATAAGAGAGGATTTATAAAGAGATAATACTGATATGACTCTGTTGAGAGTTGACATGTCAGGTCCCAAAACATGTGTTTCATAAACATATGTGTTTTTGCTAAATTTAATTGCTAAATTGCTTTGCTCGTAAGCCGCAGCTTGACAAACAGTGCTTGAACCAAGACTATTCTCAAAGCAATTAACGGTTAAATTTAAAATGTGCTAAGATAGATTACATTCATCGCAAATCCTCTGTCAATTCACATTCATTATCATGTTCCCTGTGTAGCAGGAGACTCTGCACCATGCTGGCTGGGATTTCCTCAGAAAGCCCAGATCTGCGGAGCGCTGACCCTGCGTGGCACTAGCGGCACTGTGAGCATGCCGGACTGTTATTAACACTGACGTAAGGAAGGCCAGAGCGTGGCCGCCCGCGGTGCTAAGGCCACCGCGGGATCTGGGCACCAGAGGAGATCCACCTTGTTGGGGCAGAACGGTGGGAAATCGGCAACATCACACAGCACCTCCATCTGTGGCGGGTCACGGGGGGGCAGCATTTAAAAGGGCAAACATGGGCTGAATAAAGAATCTGCTTTGTCGCACATTTCTCTGTCCTCTGTCACAAAAAAAATAAAAATAGTATATTAGTATTAGGTTACTGCTGCCTGCATTGTTGAGATGCCATTCCATAGGGCTTTGTTTCAAACACAGGAATATTTTTTTCAGGGAACATATAACTGGAAACGACATGCTCTTTTCAGCTCTCCCCATGCTCACCGTCCTCTGATATGACAGCAGATTCTCTTGCTCATGCATCTTACACATGAGTAATGATCTCGCAGCTTAAAAATAACACGGCATTCCTACACATTCACGTATGTGAGAGCCGTGGCAGCTCGATGCAGGCATGTCTCCTGTTATCCATAGGGAAGGCAAAATGAAATGTGCTTTTTATCATGTGTCATGAATGCTCTTCATGCCTCCCCTCCCCCTTTCACTCATATCCACGTTGAACCTTCCGTCAAAAAAATATTGGCGAATGTTGTAATTATGTGCAGAGTATCTGTGCCTTACATGGCTCGAGGCTTGTAGCAGTCTCGGGCCTGATATTTCAGCTTTATCATATTTTAGTTTTATTTGAGGATGGTGGCAGCGCCGTGCCTCCAGTCAGCCATAATTGAAATGAGGGAAGGAAGATGTAGAGGCTGTGTGCCCCACTCCTTGTAATCAAGCCCTTAGTCCTGTGTGCTTTGCCATTTTTCAAAGTGAAATATCCTCGCAATCTTTATAGTAATAGGCAGCGAGTCCTCTTCATGTCTTAGCCCGTGGGTAATTAGCCATGAGAAAGTGTACTTTCTACATGCAGAAGAGAGCCATGTATTAAGGATGTTGAGGCCACAAACTGGGCCTCTGTTGCTGCAAGTCCACTGGAAGTGTTCAATTTCATTCATGATCGCATACATCACAACATAAGGCTGGTTTGTAACTAATTTATTATTCTTTTTGTAGCAGGCGTGACATCAGCATTCAACAAGCGATGCTATCCGTTTTCCACATCCGCCGTATGGATTGTGTGCGAGAGTCGAGTGTTTGGAGGCGAATAGTGAAAAAGTGAAGCCGGGGGACTGATGGAGAAGTTGATGTATGATCCCTGGTGGCTGAGCATGTTTGAAGCGTGGAGCTGGGCAGGTGATTCGGAGGCGCCGGCTCTTTAAACAGCGTAATGAGCCAGAGAGGACGCTGCCCCACCCCACCCCACCCCACCCCACCTCCCACCTCCCTCCCCTCAATCCCTCCCCCCTCCTCTTCATATTGTTTCATGTTCAAATGATATGAACAAATTTTCTTACAGATTTTTTTTATTGTTTTACAAAACTTGGCTTTTAAATGAATGATTGCAGGCTAACTTTAATTACAAACAATAACAACATGCTCCTTGAATCAACATTTGTGTATTATTAATGATTGACTTGAGTCTGTGTAAAGTGAAAAAGGTCATCGACAGTGATAAACAGTGAGAAAATGACCACCTCTGCAGGTTTTTAGCCCTTTTTAGCAAATAGTTTTAGTGTTAAGGTACATTGACTGTGTGCTTCAGTCTCTCATCATACCTGCTTCTTCAGCACACGTTCTTTGATAAATCTGTTGTACACTACCTCCACAGCCAGGCAGAGCAGGGTAGACACTGGCTGGTGAAGAAAGTGGAACATATAGCCAATAAAGAGTTGGATATTTTTCTCAGGAGCTGTTGGACATTAATAGCAATATAGAAAGGTGTACAACTGAAACCTTGTAAAATATGGTGGATTGCTACCTGTGAAGCAATCTGACAGTCCAACAGTGTAATAAATTAATGACAAATTGTCTTAATTTAGGTGGACATACGTGTTAAAGGGTTTAAGTTTGTGATTGGGATATTGCATACTACTGGTCTGCCCTCTCCCTACATTCCAGTTGCATTGCAGGTGTTTTTAGCCCAGCCTTGCAGTCTTTTGTAACACTGCTCTCTGCAACGCTGTACAAAGGGAGCAGAGCACTCACACTCCACTGCCGCAACGTCTGAAGACACTCCAACAGGTACGTACACAGAGGGATGTCAAAGTGCGGGTGTCAGGTGTGACAAACAGAAAGTTAGTACAGACACTAAATGTGTTTACATAAAATAAGTATGACCGCCTGAAACTGGTCCTCATGCACAATTTACTGTGTGTCTGTTTGCAGACGGATTTTTTTGCAATGCTGAACATAACACGGTGACTGCAGCTCGAGGAGCAAACAAAGACAAGGGGGCACACGGGGAGAAAGATGGGCTACAGGCCCTCTGTGCAGCGTTTCATTGCGGCTGATAATATACAAATGCATGCACACATGGATGCTGCTCGTAAATGAATAAACACATACATCAATTTCAAAATCCAACACATTTGAATTTCAAATGCAGCTGCGCCTTTTTTTCTCTTTTTTTTACGATATGTCTCATTTCTCTTGTGGAGATATAAAAGGAGCGGGCTGAGAGGAAAAATTAGAGGGGTGGGAGAGAACAAATGCTGTATGGAATTTGAGATTATGTATTTGGTTTGTGTGTTTCCCTCTTGTTTAAATCAAACGCGTGGGGGCCGTGTAGCCCTGGGCTTGTTGCTGGTGACAGTTTCAGTGTTTCTAGACTTCTCTCCTCCCCCTTTTCAGCGACAGTCCTGAATTGAGAAGCGGGGTGGAACGGGGTGTGGGCTTCTGGCGGAGGGTGAATTAAATAGTCACTCTCTCTCCCTCTCTCTCTCTCTCTTGCACTTTCTCTTTTTTTCAGTGGCGTTTAAAATCAATTCATTCAGTGGACTGCTGACACAGCCCGGCCCAGAGAGCCCAGGATTTATGGCTCCCTCTAATGGGCATGCTCTGAACCAAAGCCCTGCCGTCAGCACAATCCTGCCAGCCACCCGTCCGCCCCACTCCCTCACTCCATCTAGCTTTTAAAGACGCAGGCACCCCTCCTCTTCCTCCCTCTGCCCCTCCTCCTCCCCCTCCTTTTCCTCTTTACCCCTGTGGTGGAAACACTCAAGGCCCCAAATATGTAGATATGTGGAGAATGTACCATAATACAAAGCAACGAAAGGGGACTACATATGGCACTTGTCATCTTCAGCTGCTAACATGTTTGGTGTTAAATGCATAATTTTAGTGCTGTTGCAATGGCTGATATCTGGGGAATGTCTTTGGCCTTGTTAACAAGGAAGCTTGGTGCTGCCCAGAGCGGTGAATAACATTACTCTGTCTATTAATAGATATATATATATATATATTAGTATCTGCACTATTTACCATAACAGCATTGAATTTCTGTCAGAAGAACAGCAGCTTGAGCTTGAAAGTCAAAGTTAGTGTTCATTATTTTCTATTGCTGTTATCAATGAAATCTGAAAAAACCATAACAACAGAGGAGTGTTAGGAGTTCTAGGGGGAAGAGGAACTATATGACATTGTCAATTTCAAGTTAAAACCCAAATTATTTTAGTGGTGTGTGCCAACATTTGGTGTTGAATGTTTTCTTATGATTATTAAAATTTGAGGAAAGCTTTGCTAACAAATGATGCTTCCCAGAGCAGTATATAATATCTCTCTATCCATTACCTTGTCTGACTAGTGGAGCCTCCTAAGGTCTTCACAGTGTATATATATTCATATATTCATAACTGAGTCTAGTGTCACTGGATCTGAAAAAATTTATGGCGCAAGAGAGAAAAAAAAAAGAACGTGATTGAAAACATTCGCCTCTGAGCCCAGCCAGTGTAAAGATATATAAAAAGGATCATGGCCTGAATTGCGATGACAACATCAAGTCACTTCTGTGCGACACTTTGAGCGAGTTAGCGAGTCTCTCTGTCTGAGTGAATGTGTTTCTGTACAGTATTTATGTCTGTGACGCTGTCTGTGTACACTCAGGAAAATACACTGCGCTGCCGCTGACCCTCTTGTATCCTCAGGCAACCCGGCAATTTGCAGACAAATACAGACCTTTACTTCAGCCCCAGAGCCTCTAACGTACATCCGTATCCATATTCCAGCTCTGCTCTGCAGCCTGTCAAGGCGTTATGGGCCCTGAATTAGCCTCCCATTACAGCAAGGCTCCAGCTCCCCCTAAAGTTAACCATAACTGACCATTTTGCGTGGCTTCATTATAAAGCCATGCATGTAAAATCAAGTCATGGTCCCCGGCCGTCACATCCAATTTCAAAATACAACCTCCACCCCCACCACCCTAGAATCTTTCTCTCTTACTTAAGTTAAACCCTCTCCTTGTTTTATAAAATATGATCTGATTAAAATAGATTACACACCTTGTTAGCAGAGCGTTTCATATTTGATACTGTGGTGCTTTAAGATGGGCAACCTCCTCCATGATTCAAAGCGATAGTGGCCTTGTTCTCTGGCCTATTTGTTTAATAAGCTCTGCTACATCAGTGGGCCTTTTAAGTGAACACACTCCCCTGCAGCAAAGGCAAAGATCAATACCCACACCTGTATAAAAAAAAAGAAAGAAAGAAAAAACAGGAATCACAGCCAAGGATTTTCTCCTTCTACGGAGTAAGACGCAAGATAATCAGTAACAATCCTACTGTATGAGAGGAAATCCAAAACAGGAAGCAGCTTTTATGTGCTGACCTGTAGGGAGAGCTACAGGTCAGCTGTAAAATATTCAGCACCGATTAGTCCACGGCAGCTTAAACTGAAGCTTCTCCAATGTCTCGATCATAAGAGACGACATTATGCAAATGGAATATTATAAACAGAAAGAAGAAAGGCAGAGTCTTTGAGGGTAAATTAATTCATTATTTTCTCATCTCATCTGCTGACTGATGGAAGACTTCTTGTGTAATCGCTGATGGGGGAAACCTTCTACTGTATTGTGGGAGCTCAGATGTGGGAATAATACTGGGTCATATCGTCTTAAAATGAAAATAATACTCCCCCATTTACCGTGAACAAAAGTCCATGTAAAATGTAATACTCTGCTTGAGGAATGTAATTATCATTTAGCAGTGTCTGTGAGCTGTGTTTGACAGGGCCTGAACTGCATAAAAAACTCATTTTCATTTTTCTTATTATATCATGATTATATAAACATTCTTAACCAGTGGCCACAGCAGCAGCAAATTATTGCAAATTAGCCCCATATTGCCAGTTTTTAGCGGAGGCAAATGAACAAGCACTAGAACTCCAGTGTTTATTCCATAAATCAGCCACATGCTGCACCTGTTGAGAATGTAAATAGCTGAGGCTATTTGATTAAACTCTTACATCAAAACATTTGAAGAGCTCTTTCTTTTTTTTGTTGTTTATCCTGCTGTTTTCTTCTCAGTCTTAAGTTTGTTCTCTCCTCTTACACCCACTGCAAGTGGAGTTTCAATGGGTGGTGACGGGGGAGACATAACACCCACTAGCTATACGTGGGGGCACGGGAGGTCCATCATTACCAAGCCACAGTGGTGATCACGGCAATAATATAGAACTATAACCAAGCAATTAGACTAATGGAAAACGTCCCTATTTCTCCCGGTGTGCTGCAGCTAGATGCACTGCGTGCCCCGCGGGCCCCCCCTGGAGATGAGGCTGGAGATGTGAAGTGGAGAGGAGGTAATGGCGGAGGCCCATTGATCCTCACTGCCACCTGCTATATGGCTCCACGGAGGATGGGAGTGGAGGCAGAGGACTCCATCTGGGGAGAGATCATGCCGGCTCCTGGGCTCTCAGGCATATGGATAAGAGTCTTTCTCTAGTCTTCCGCTACTTAACCAGCACACATTAGCGCAATATGGCCGGATAGGGGAGAGTAAGGCATGCATACATACAGGCTATATTACAGTAAGGGCGCACCTACGGAAAGAGGGTGTGAAGTCGTTTCCTCAAACTCTGAAGCGTTTGGCTCTTCATGTGAGGTCAGGTGAAAACAGGACTGCTTAAATAACTACACTGAAAATGTGAGTCTCACTTCAAAATGAACAATGCGTGGGAGTGGAAATGAAATTCAAAACATCTACAGAGAGCGGTCTGCCCTTGTGAGAAAAACAACAGCACCAGTTGTTCATATCCCCAAAAACAAGCTATATTCACCTTTAGCTGGGAAAGACCTCTAGCAGCTGGGTGAATTATGACCTTTTACCGTCAGGAGCAAAGGCTCAAGTAGCCTGACGGTGGATTGGTGAATGGAGGAGTCGTCAAAGGATGTGACTTTAAAGATCAATTTAATACTAGGCTGAAAAGCACCTCTGACCACAACCAATATAACTGCTGGGTGTATGCTGTTTTGCACCTGAAACTACACCCAACAGTGATGTCACGGTGTACTGTCACATGCTGAAGTACACTTCTACATCACTTCAGTGTTAAACCACTGGAGGTCAGGCAAGTGTTGGCGTGATCTTTCCCCAACCACAATTAAGTTGTCTTTGTGCCTAAACATAACAAAACCTTCACCAAAGTGGGTGAAACTCATAGAATGCTCATATGAATAGTTTTTCTCATGAAATAGTTTCTGAAGTACTGACAAATTATCTTGTCGTGCTGACAGGGGCACAGTAATAAACAACTATTTAATCACTCATTTGAAAGGCAATTCGCTATTTTTTCGTTGGAAGTGATACATGAAAAATATATAGATTCATGAGTAGAAAAAATGTGTATCAACATCACAGAAAATAAAAAAAGCACAGACAAGTTCACCGTGTTCAGAATCCAAACATCGGTACGTCTGTTTTTCAGAAAGGCCACAGCTAAGAGAGCCAGATGACAGATGTTTAATATGGCAGCGACAGTTTGATCCTGACCTCGGATATCAACATGAACTTGATGAACTTGATGAACTTGGCTCGATACAGAGATAACTGGTTGGGCTGTCACTGGTGTCTTTTTCCAATTTTCCAATTGGTTGTTTCCTCTGGAAATGTTCAATATTGCTATGAAGTATAGTAAATATGGCATGCACTTCATTTTATACCTACACCTGATTTTGATAGCAGTTAATGAGGTTTAGAAGCAGGGAGTCACAAAAACAACATTGTAAGTAGGCGGGATGGATTCTGATAGCAAATTAAACATTTTGATTCCAAACATTTGTGACAGTGGCAGTGTTAACTGAAATAACCCAAATTCAAATTCAAAAAAGAAAATACACTTTTCCTTTATGACTTGAAGAGAAGAAAGCGAGCCTGGAGTAGGAGTGGTTGGTACTTAAGACAGACAGGAACCACAGTGCACAATGTACACACATGAGGGGGTAAAGGGAAAGAGACTGACCTGCCCAGCTGGGGGTCTCCATGTACAGGTAAAGCCGGTCGGGCTGATGCTGGGTCACTCAACTCGCTGCTGCTGCCACAGGTGCTGATGAACCCTGCAGAAGGGGAAAACATAAAACTCCTGTTAAAACACAGCAGAGAGAGGTGACGTGTGTGTGTGTGAATCAGTCTGAGGTATACAGCTGATACAAAGACAGCCTCTGGATGATTTGATAATCACTGGGAGGAAACAACCTTAAGATACAGGCTTTCATTTCACACAACTTTACACATCTAATTCCACTCCCCTTTATCAATCAATCAATCAATCAATCTTTATTTATATTGCACCAATTCATAACAGCATTATCTCAAGACGCTTTCCATAAAAAGCAGGTCTAGACCAAACTCTTTAATCAAGAGAGAGACCCAACGATTCAGGAATTCAGAATTAAGCATTAAGAAATCCCCACATGAGCAAACATCAGATATTATATTGAGCAACAGTGGAGGAAGAACTCCCCTTTAACGGGAAGAAACCTGGAACAGAACCAGGCTCAGAGGGGGGGGGGCTTTCTGTTGGGGTCTGTGTTGGGTGGAGGTTGGACAGAGAGAGAGAGAGAGAGAGACAGAGGCAAATATCACACTTTCAAATATTACAGTTTTTACAGATGACAATTTGTCATCATTTACTTTTCAGATTAAAATCTCACCCCAAAACATTTCATACAATACAACACCTTGTTGCAGATTAAACTACTCCAATACGTATACAATAGATATCAGAAGGTCAAGTCTGACCAGCATCAACATTAACATAACAGTAACCACATTAATTAACATTTCATTTGTGGTATTTGCTCGTAATGGAATGTTTTTATATTGTGAAATTGCACCTTTTACTTAAAGGGATATAACAATTGTATTGTAGAAATAACATTTTGTAATTACAGTTACCTACTAAAACTATTTCTTGATGAACAGCAGTTTATCCATCTATGAATTTAGTGATGCAATTGTGTTCCTTGTCGTCACATCAGTTTTATTTGATTTTCAACTAATTTAGAGAGGAGTAATTACATTTAAGTAATATTATCTGACAGTCGTTTTATTAATCGGGTTACAGAAGGAGTGACTAAATGAGAACATGATTGTGTCTGAATGTGCATCTGCATCAATTTAATCTTATGAGCGAACATTACAGCCAGCATACATGTCCGTTTAATACATACATACATTTGAGTGCTACAGCGTGTTTGTGCCTCGGTGTGTGACTGGTCTCATACAGAGGGTGGTTTTCTGCTGACTTGTGTATCTTCACAGGCCTCAGGTTGGCTGTTGCCCAGAAGCCCAGCCGGTGAACCGCAGAGAAAGCGCATTGATTTCATCCCAGCAGAAATCCCTTCTCCCCGGTACCCGCCTCTCTACCCCGCCCCACACCTGATTAAGCATTTGCAGGGAGCCATGCCAACACAATTTGTCATTTATCAAAAGTAATTAAAAGCAATTTCTTTTCTCTTGTTGATTGGGAATTGACTAATTGTTGGAGTCTCTGAAAACGGGGGAATAAATAAAACAGGGAAGGATGAATTTTACATAAACTCAGAGGAAAACATAAATGCTGTAAAACGAGGGCCAGACATCTGGCTCTGTGATTTCTCTCTACGTGATTATGACTGCAAAACCGAAACAGTTGTTTAGTGCATTCTGATATACAGCCCATAGGCAGTAAATAATATATTAGAAACAGCATATTGACTAACCAACTTAAAAGGGTGTTTTCACTTCATGTTGCGTGAACACAAGAGTGGGAGGAAAATACAAACACTAGTTGGTTACTTGTTAACAGAAAATGAAAAATGTTGCTCCCACTTGTGCCAAAAGAGATATTTGTGCCGGTAAATACCGGCATCTCAGTCCGAGAAGAAAAACAAGAAGACAGAAGGTACAGTGAAGAGAGGGAGAGGAGCTGAGGCCATCCTACAGCAGAGGTTACAGTACGTCTATCCAATGAAACCAAGCAATACCGTTTCAACATTATCGGTAACAACCTCTGAATGCACCATTACCTTCTATAAGGGCAGAATGAAATGTCAGAATTGATTCGAGAGGGGAGGGTTGAGATATAAGTGGGCAGCTAAGGTGGCCATTTTGTTTCAGTGGCCCTTTATTTGGTGTCCCTGGATCATTAGCAGAAGGCAGAAAAGAGCTGGAAGAACATGAAGGAGTGTGGGTGGCATCGTGCGTGTCTCCGATGACAGCATGTGAAATGAAAACAGAAAAAACACACACACACACACACAAAAAGACAGAAATCAAAGAAAAAAAGAGGCATGCGGAAACGCCAGAGGAGTCGTTTAAATTTCCCACCACTTTGTAAATAACTTTAGCTGCACAAATACCTGGCTTTGCTCTGAGAGGATGAAAAATTTTCTCGCCAACAATTTATTCTCTGCCAACAAATGGAGCCGTTGCTTCTATGAGACGATTTGAATATCCCTTTGAAGGCTGCAGATGGACAAGCAATACTATCATTGCCTGAGAACACAGAAATAATTGGGCAACAGTGGGAGAAGCCTACATTCACGTCTCTGCTGAGACACAGCCCTGCTTGGAATATCTAATTGAACCTCTCACTCTCCTGCCTTTTGTTTACATTCTCATTCATCATAAAAAACTCAATTACTTATGTTCCCTAACATGTATGGTTATTAATGTTCTAATTATGCTTCTCCCCTCTAATCTTTCGCCTTGCAATTTGGGTGATATATGTCTGAACAACACGGCGAGTCCCCTGGAAGTGAAAGCTGAATTAGGAATCTATGTGCAATAACACACCTTCTCCTAGGAGCCATCTGACGAAGAGAGAAAACTTGTCATAGTTTGTCTATACATGGGGATTTATGCCAGCTCAGTGAGCATGTGTTATTATAAACGGTCTTTGTTCGACATGCATTTCGAAGCAGAAAGTTGACTAATCAGCTCTCACTAGCAACAGAGCAGATTCAGCTAGGGAAGCTGACAAGAACACCCCCCGCACCAACCCCCTCAAATAAATGCTCAAAAAACAAAGCAAACTACCTCTGGCCAACTCTTCTTATTCTTCTTGTGAAAGGCTATAGGTATGACAGCTTTAGAGGTATGAAATAATGTTGGTGAGAGCCTTGAGGAGCCCCTGCAGAGAGGCTGAGAGGGTCCTGTACTGCCTCAAGCAATGAGTGTTCTTCAAGGCTTTTCCTCAGAGCACTTTTACAAGAGCACAAATTAGGTGTAAGGAATGCCTGTGTCGGCGGGCGCACCCAGCCAGCACACGCAGAAAAGAGGGGGGAAAAAAATAAAAAAAGGGGCAGAAACTTGGGTGACAGTGAAGAAACGGAGGGCGTCATAAAGTGCGGAAAATAAGCTCTCACTTTCAAACGTTTACGGCAGCTCAAATATCTGATGATACCTCTCATAGCTTTTAATCTTTAATGTGAAAAATTAATCATCCCATTCATTATTTTAATAGCTGTCATTTTTCTCTCCCCAAAGTGATGATTTATAACCATTAAGCCCTGCGTAGGCTTGTGTGAGAGGGATTTATCGTAATGTTTGCACCAGGTAGCCTCCAACCATATTTCATTACTCTGACAAGCCATTAAAATGCCCTGGTGATTAAACAACAGCTCTGAGGTCAGTGTGTATGGCTGTTTCTTTACCCATGCAGGAGCGCAGCAGTGCAGCCATGCAGACGGGGACCCGTAGCCTAACAAAGCCCTTTTCCCCCTGGTTCCCTCCAGACTGGCGTAGCCGTAGTTATAGATCTCTATCTGTTGTGCTGTGTGAGGGCGACAGGGGCGGAGGAGAATAATGCACATGCACAGAAGTTACAATGAAATAACGTTAAGAATGGGGCTATTATGCCTTTTTTCCTTAGAGGTTTGACACTGTGATAACTGTGCACTTAGTGGAAAAACTGGAGCCTCAGATGCTCTTATATCCATCCATCTGTGAGGTTCAGTATGTTCCAGGAGTTATTTTGTGATCATGTGTTGCCATTTATGCCTCTGGTCTACCCACTTGTGTCTTCTACCTCTATTTCACTTATTGATTTCCTGCTGATCCTCACAGGCAGAGGCGTATTGAAAACATCTGGGGGTAGAGGGGCAGTACTATCGCTAGATGCTCCCTAGCAAGACCCCTGTCTACTGGGCAGAAGCCTGTTGCTGTGAAGAGTGACGCCTGTACTGCACTCTAAACCACACAATTCAATTAACAGACACACGTTTTTGTCACAGTCTGTGTTTTAGAATAGCTTCCATGCCTATATATTAAAACGTTGAAAGGCTCTATGATGATTTGTTGTTGTTGTTAATAACAAAAATGTATATATGTGTTTAAACTAAATGTAATAAAACTGCTACATAGCTGACATTTATCTACATTTAGGTCTGACCGTGTTTTTAGGGACTCCCATTACTCAAACAACAAAAGTTATGTCTCAACTCAATACTACATAGTTATTGTAAGGCTTCGAGCATGCAGTGCATTCACACTAAAAGTGACAAAATTCACAACATTCAAAGACGCCAGTATGTGAAATGAAAATGCTTGGCTTGAGTGGGCCGGTGTGAGCTGATGTCTCACTATGCAGTGCACACTGTGTGCCACCACTGTGTAGTGCAGCTGAACTGGGGTTTTAGTGCTGCGATGCATTCTGACCAATTTAGCTTTTGCCTCTTCCACCCTGGAAGATTTCCTGTACTGCTGTTCAGTGCCAGTGTATCGTGGCAGTTGTAGAAAGAAGTCCTTACTGTTTCATTCTGAGGGACGGACTCCCAAAAGCTGATACTACACTTTGATGTTTTGGACAGTTTGAATGAAAAATGTTTATTCTATTCAGACCCATTGTTTCGTGTAGAAAGGTTCCCAGATTTGGCTGGTTATCTAACAGAACTGGGATGAGACAGGCACAAGGCACACTGTCAAATACTGTTTTGATAGTAGCAAAGAAGTGTTAAATGTTGGATTTCTACTAATTATGTATTATAGTTGAGATTTTGTGAGCTGAAATATATGGCTTGATGTGGCTTGAAAACTAGCAGGAGGCGCCTGCAACACAAAATGGATTCCCACTCAATCCCAGCGGAGGCATCTGATTGAAGAGCAGGCCAGGGAGCTAGGGGAGGATTTAACTCCCCTGCATGTATGTTCATGTCTAATGTCCTGAGTCCAATGGGTGGGATTGATCACCGATGCCACATCTGACAATGACTGACCGAGTCTGTAATTGCTATGTTAGCTTTGGGAGAGGAGCAAACTACCATGGTGGGACCGTACGGATGAAACACGCACTTTCTAAATCTCCTTCACGTCAGGCTCTGGATATTATGTCATAATACACAACAGTCATACGGTCTGCCTGGATGCCTTAGTGTTGTGAGATACTTGATTAATGGATAAGATCACTGCCATGTGTGGTGTTACGGTGCCATGAAAAAAACACCCGCTGTGATTCCAAATTGTAGTTCATGCACGTACCACGAGACAGCACTTGTAACTGATATTCACCATTTAAGCCAACGCTGGTTTCATCAATCAACAATGTGCGAGTTCATTTATCCACATAGCAAATTATCTCACGTCTCAAAAGGACTTAACAAAGAAAATAAAAGAAAGAAAGCGACAGAAGGACAGAAACAAAACAAATGACAAGAAAATGTGATTAACTCAAATCTAAGACAAACACAGTGCTGTGCAACAGTACAATGTGTAGTAACTGCTGCTGTCAAACCTCAATACTTTTTAGTACGGACTGAAATGTGGCCATGGCAGTGACTATTGAAGTGTCAAGTACTGACAGCTGGCATCAGATGCTTGGTCAAATTCTGTCTGTCGTCAGATATTTCCTGATCTTAAACTATTCTACCTGTATGCTGTCTTAATTAGGACAGGCTTCGTAATTAACCCTGATGATTTAAGCAGTTTGGCATACGTTGTTAAATTAAAAAAAGAGGATTCAAATTAAGGTAGTTGTTATCAACTCCAAAACTAAGGTATCACATACGCACTGATATGTAAAGTCCTCATATGATGCCCAGCCACAACGGCCAGTGATCACAAGTGGAGGACCTCCTCCCACCTGGGTAGAAAATAACTAAAAACAAAGAAAGGAAAAAAAAAAGTCATACTTGTAAAACTCGAATGAAGTGAAAGTACATACATATTGGCAGCAAAATGTAATCACGAATCAGTACTAAAAGACTAAAAGTACCTATTATCAGAGTTTATTATTATGAGGACACTGTCGTGTTTATGTGGAGGCAGCTGATGCTACCCATTTTGGATTTTGTTGGACAGTTTAATCCAGAGCAGCAATGCATCCTGTTTTTTTTTTTTTTATGTTTCCTGTGTAAAATCTTAGTTTTTTTAAGGTATAATAGGTGTCTGTCTGATGAATGTAGAATGTAGAGTAATAATTCATATTTCCCCCTGAAACAGAGTAAAAATATTGTGGAAATACTTGCACAAAGTATGTCAAATCTGAACTTGCGAATTGTACGGTAGAAAAGTAAATGCACTACTTTCCATCAGTGCCAGTGATAAAGGGTTAAAGCATATTAAACGGCAGAAAGATATATTGGCAGAGAGACGGGATTTCAGCTTGTGCCAGATTCTAAAATCTCTGTGTTGTTAACATTTACAGCTCCTGTTCCTGAGGGAGAGAAGTGATCACCAGTAAAATCACTCTCATAGATTTGAAAGCCTCAAGTGAAAATTGGGACATATACTTTGGGCCATGACTTCTACAATTTTATGTCTTCTCACCAGTGATGTTTGGGTCTACTGTGGATGAATGTTAGAACATCCTATTTGGCTGCTTCTGCTTGCAACACCAATCCAACAGTTGTCGCTGCGACAGAACAAAAGCTGCAGAGAGAAATTTGCATTCTAATGTGTCTAACATCTCGTGTTTGTTGTGTCCCCGATGAGAAGCACAAAAAAATAGTGCTAATTTGTAATAGATATCAAAATTCCCAGCATTAAAAAGTTAATTACCACTGCAAATACAGCAGTGATAAATGGCAGATAATGCCATTTTCTGCAGATGACTGTTGTTTCCGCCAACCGGAAAAATGATATTTAGTATCCAGCTGTACTTCTGGATGCGGGAGGAGGAGGAGGAGGGAGGGGGGGGACGAGGGGGAGGAGAGGAAAGGTACTTGTAATTCAGAATATTTTTTCTGCAACTTAGCAAGTTTTTCATCTATCAGCAAGGCACATTAAATCCCAGCTGGTCAGATGCTAGACTCCTGATGCTCGGCTTTAGACATGAAACAAACTACTGCTGAAATGAAAGCAGTTCTCAGAGCTGTAAAAATTCAAGTCCTACAAGAGTCTATTAAAAATACATGTTCAAATGAATCTTGGTGGTGATGACAAGTTTTACCATATTCTTCTTGAACTTTTAATGTACCCAGCCGCGACTTCAAAGGGGAAATTAAATATTAAGGCTATTATCTAAGCTGCTCCCAATATTATCCAAGCCTAGGTTATTTATATAGTACAATAATAATTATGTTATATAAGCCAGTATTCATTTTTGAGCCAACATAATGATCAAGAGGTGGCTGGTTTGTGGTTTTGCAACCTAAATGAGTAACCTAATTTATATATTTGCTGCAGTAAACCCAACAAGATTATGTAGATTTATTATATCAGTGCTAGGTGGATATAGTAAATGTAAATATATTTATAATTTATGACTGCAGAGAAATAGATCATTTTTAATAGAGTGAATGTGAAGAGCAGTTCAACTTTTGGTAGAGGCCAGTGCACACTCAACATCATTTTGTGTATCTGTATAAAAAGACAAGAAAAAAAGAATTATTATCTGCTCTGATTGAGAAGAATCACAGTAAATCTGGTGCCACTGAACCCGGATCACCACTGTTTACCCACCGGTGAGACAGTAAATACTCTGGCTGACATTTCAGGGAGGTTAGTGTGCTCAGAGAGCGAAGTGGAAGTGGAGGCTCAGATGAATTTGTCTGACAAATGCTCCTGGAGTATGTGTTGTCGACTGTGCTTCGGCGAGGCCCTGGACTGGGATTTGAGTCTGACTGAAGCCAAGCAAAGCATGCCAGATCACTAATTGCACAATTTAAAACCAAAGTCCCTGGCAGCTTGTCATTTGAAATGGAGAGAAGAGCCATTGCTTAATCAGTGAGCTCAACATAGATCTGTGAGGCTCTCCACCGAGGAACCCCAGACGTACGTGGCTGAAGCTCAGTGTCAACAGCCAAAACAAAGACAAAGTGATTGGCTGGCAGCTGCTGCTGCTGCTCTAAATGAAACGTTTTATGATCTGACGCGTGCATGTGATTGGATGATTGAATCACTGTGCATCAAATGTTGGTGCACGGACAGGGATTTTATTTCCATTTAATTGTTCATATATGACCAGTCAACGCTTGATCACAGTTGGTAATGATCAAGTTCACAGCAGCTATTTAATGTCTCTTAAAGGCATCAGACAACTGTCTGGCCATAATGCAACTGTAAGTCTATTTTTTACATTCACTAGCACTTTGCAGACAATATTGCCTAAAGTCACTTTTCTTTTTTCTTTCCTCTCCTACCCACTAGCCTTATCATTAATGTCCGCATGACGTTAAACATCAAGTTTTTAAGACAGACTTTTCTTCATCATCACATCATTCAATAAAACTGACATACTGACAAAGTGAATTCTGACCGTTGTAATCTAGACATCAAAACTGACTTCACATGAATATACTAATTCTACCCCATACATTTTCCATCACTTCTCAAATTTCAGTCAATGCTTTCCAAATGTCTTGTGTTTCTCCCTTGTTAATAGCTGTTAATGTTGTTTTTATGAACCAATTTGTGTACAGATGGAGGTGAAAAACCATGAAATCCGAGGGATGTTTGAAACAAGCAGCGAGATCAAATGAGGCATTAAAAAAAGAGAAAAAACTTGAGAGATTTCAGACTCCTCTCGACTACATACGAGTTATTCCAGGAATTCCGGGATCAGTGAGAATGTTTGAATTAAACCTCCGAAACATAATATCTTAATCCTCTAACTAACAGGCCAGTGAACTCTTCATTGAAGAGCCACAATAAGAAAGACACCCTTCAGTCTTCATACTATATAATAAAATAATGTTTTACTGCTATATGACATAACTCTCTGGCATATTAAATTCTCTATTTCCTGTTATAGCTATGTTACAAGTTTGGGAAATTCTCCACCGGCTATTGGGAGGAGCTGTAAACATTATCACTATTGGTGAGAACATTAGCAAACAGGCAAGTTACTCACTCACCACCCCAGCGACATAAAACTAAAACACTTTTTTAGTTTTATTTTTTTCTTTTTGGCTCAGGCCTAGCAAGAGAATACACACACACACTCACACACCATCAGGGAGACAGCGGTTCACAAAGAAAGGGGTGGAACTGGAGACGTGCACTCACACACACTCACACAGTTGCACAAAGTGGAAAAAAAAGAAAAAAGAAAAAGAAAATAAAAAACACTGCCCTGAAGTCAATTCCACACTCAAGCAACATCCGTCTCTGATCTGGGAACGTTCTTGCAGTGGCGGCACAACAAGAGTGATGCAGCACTGAGGGCCATGAATTAAAAAGTCAATATGTAAAACCATAGAGGGATGCCATTTTGAAAAAGCGTTCCATCAATGGAAATCATATTAACATGATAAAGGGCAGATTGGGAGGCGAGGGCATTGATTCAGATGCCGCTCTGTGGCCCGCCATGTCCACCTCAAACATGTTAATGAATCGCGTTGCAAAAACAGAGGTGGGGCGGGTTGACGGGGGTCACGCAAGGGGAGAGGAGTTGGCTTCAGAGCAACAAGAGGAGGTTCGGGAGCAGGTCGATGGCGCCCCGGTGTGCTGCACCTCAGAGTGTCACATTAGTCAGTGTCTCAGCATCAATTCTGGATTGTTTTCTGAACATGAAGTTTTGAGGAGGTTGGAATAGGTGGCTGACTTACAGAGATTTTTTTTTTCTTTTTGGCAATTTGGGAGTGGATCCAATTAGAATGAAGCCTAGGAGAGAAAGATGAAGTACTTTAATGCCACCCAGAGACCAAGAGTGCGAGAGCAGAGAGAGCAGAGGATTCACCCCCTGTTGACCATGACTACAGACACATAGCCTGGGGGAGGGAGCATCCAAGGCTACACACACACACACGCACAGGGGGAAGGGGGAGAGAGAGAGACTGAGGGAGAGAGAGGGAGGGAGAGAGAGAGTGTGTGACATGAAAGCAACAAGGCAGTGCTGCGAGGCCAAACAGATGAATTACTTATCAAAGACACGCACAGCAGACCGGCTATGAGGCTGCAACACACAGACAGCTGGGGCATTATCAATTCACCTTCAATTAGCTGTCCTTGGCACTGCCTGCCAACTGGACCTGGAGTATCAGTACATTCACAACGCATAAGCTCATTCAACAAAAAATGCACCAAGGATCAGGTGGACTCTTTTGAGGAATTCAATTAAAAAAAGAAAAACACACAAGCACAATTTCTATAGAAGGATGAAAGCAAAAGGATTATTTTCAATGCCATAAGAGGCAAAGCAGAAACAGAGAGGGAGGAAGGGTAAGAAAAAAAGAAGAAAAAGCGCTCCTTCCTTGGAGTCTGATGGCACAGCACCTTTGTTAAATATGAACTAATTAAGTGGAAAAATGAAAGTGTTTCATCTTCATTAGTATCAGACAATAGGACTATGAAACATAATTGAGAGTAGTTCCACTTTAATAGAATGAACAGAAGTCATTTGGTATTGAAATGTGCAGGGTGATTTAGCCAAAAGAAAGTGTATTATTAGATTTAATAGAATACCTACACATGATCAATGCTCAGAGCACAGGTGGTAGTTTGTCTCTGGTTCTTCAAATGATTAGGCCAGCGGAATAATGGCCAGCCGGATTCACGTTGCTCCTGCATTGATTGCAAGAAGCAGCCCATTTTTCATGGAGTGGAGCTCCACACACCATTTATTAAGCCTTTACACATGTGACATAACAACTGGCGCACGCAGAACGCACCGTGTAGACTGAATTTGGTGAGGTCAGGACGCAGAAGTGAGGCCTGTTGATGGTGATGAATTGCAAGTTATGCAGACAACATGGCCAAAAATATGTGGACACGCAAACATTTTTGACTAGTGAGCGAGTCACTCTACGACAGCCTCCACTCTTCTGGTGTCAGGCTTCCCACTACATTTTAGAGCCTGGCTGCTAGGATTCGCTCCCATTCAGCCAAAAGAGGCTTAGCGATGTTAGGTGATGGGGCGACGCTCACAGACAGCATTCCAGTTGATCCCAATGGCGTCGGATGCATTCAACCAGGCAAAGTGAGCAACTGCCCTGGGGCCCGAGACCCCATGTGCCCCCAGTAGCAGCAGATTTAATACATGTCAACTGCTGGTTTTTCTATTAATGTTAGAAATTGGCACCATTTCGGTACAATAAGAACTAAACTATATTTAGCTGTTCTTCTTGCCATGTCTTGTAGAGGGCCCTTGTGTCAAACTCTACACCTTAATTATTTCATACAGTGTTCACATGGAGCATATATCTAAATAAAGTTTTTTTTAAAGACAAATCAATTCACCCACAGAAAGTGTGTAAACTGTTTGTAAAGGGCCCTCAGAGGTGCATAGAAACACAGAGATGGCTGTCCAATAGGTTAATCCAGGTATGGTTGGATAGGGTTGAAGTCATGGCTTTTTGCAAGCCGGTCCAATTCTTTGACACTGAAGAGGGGAAACCATTTCTTTATGAACCTGGTTTCATGCACTGGGGCACCGACATGAAGAAACCAGAGAGACCCTCCCCCAAAAAGGCCCCTAGCCCAAATCATGAAAGACACCCCCAGACACTGAGGTCTCTACATACTTATGACCACAAAGTGTACACTGTGAGCATGCTAGAACCCAGATACCCAGACTTCACAGACTCTGTAAAGAGTTTAATTCCTACAGCATGTGACCCCCCAAAGAAAGGCACGGAGCGCAAAAGCAACACGGTCATTTTTAAAAAACATGAGCGCATCACAGAGCTCGGCCATATTGAAATGGCTGTCTTGAGAAACAGTGGGTCTTTATCACTTCAAAGGCTGACATCCCTCCGGCGTCTCGGGGAAGCCGTGACTGGCACTCGTACAGCCCTCTTTCTGCTGCATTTGTCCAATCTTAGAAAGCCCAGAGTCAGGAAACACAAGGTCTTTTCAAAGTTAGTCAACAGGCCTTTGAAGCGCAGCCAACGGAGTCAGCAACCCAGCGACAAGGTGCCGAGCCATTATCATTCAATAGACAGCCGGGATTTTGCATATTTAACAGGAAATTTCACTTTGCTTTTTTGACACGGGGCATTATGCATCCTCTGTACATAAAATCCATCAGCACCTTGCCAATTTTGTTTGTGGTTTTCCCATTTCGCTGGGGAAATGTGTTTCTCTTGCAATGCACACTACATTCAAAACATGCGATGGAATTAAATTATATGTCTGTTTGGACAAACAAATTGGACCACAGGTTCAAGGTAAACTGTTTCTCATTTATTTATTTATTTATTTTGTCAGCTTGTTTGTTTTAGTGCTGATATAACCTCACGGGAAGAAAAGCCTTAAATTGTGGCATTTGCTATCTTTGCTTGTTCGAGAAAAAATGTGGGTAAAAATGTTGTTCAGATCAATTTCCTCACAAAGAAGCAGTCAAAATAAGTCCACAAACAGCTGTTTGACATATTAATGCTTGGTCTGATGACACTATCCAGATGCCGATGATTACATTATGCTTTTCGACTTCATATCGCCTGCAAATATTTCAATTTCTACTGAACAAAGGGGTTAATAGGCAATTGCGCTCTGGTCTCACTCTGTGGCTATGCCTCCCCAGCCCATGAACACAGAGAGAGCAAAACGTGATGGATTTTGTCCAGATGCAGCTATAATTTCAGCAATCAAATGACAATCCACAACCTTAATGATGAACACCAGGTTTTGGTGTCAGTCCTTTTGAATCAAAGAGCAAAAGCTTAATTCCAGAAACACCATTTTACACAGCATACCAGAATACCTACAGCAGTCGGCCCAGTTGGCAGATTGCTCAAGGCCTGTGTTTAAACAGGCAAAAGTTTAAATGAAATCTCTTCTTCAAGGGAGCAATGGTCACATCAGATCCAGGGTAAGAATAAAAACAAATTGTCACACACAGCAAGCAAAATATCATTGATGCAGTAATCACTAGCTTTTGTATCCTATGGAATCAAACAGTTGAAGCTGTTTCTAGACTAACCAAGTTTGCAATGATGTATAACAGTAATAAGAAAAGTCAATTGTAGAAAACACAGGGACGGGAATGTCTCATACAAAGCAGCAGAACATGCAATGGATCAGAATGGAAGCTATTCTTTTCACAGGAGGCTACACACACACACACACACACACACACACACACACTCCAACTCTGACTAAGGACATGCTTGAAATACATTGAACACAACAGAGTGATGGCATCTAACAGCATCTGTTTAAGAGTGAACAACCTCCTTTTATGAGCATTTCATTATTTTAAACTCTTCAGTATAAACTCAACAGCAAAAGTCCATCCACAAAAACACACTGTTGGCATTTATTATTTGGACTTGAGGGCACCATCTTGTCTCTCTGGTGTCTTCATGAGCTTTGGTGTCCCTCAGCAGTCGAACAGTTACAGTAATAGCAGTATTCTCGCCGGTTGGGATTTGCTCTGACGACCCAACTCGAGCGCATCCATTCTTAATGAGCGGCAGCCAGTGCCCGTCTTCTCCTGTGGGCTGTCAGCTGTCTGTCCCCTGGTAGAAGGAAGGATGGAGAGCACCCAGCAACCCCTCAGCCCCCCGGAAGGGCAACTTCGTAGGACAGGGTCCCACGGCGAGCTGCTAATGATCCATATGATGGCCTGGGCCAGCCATTGTTTGGGCTACATTACCCAGGGAGGGACAAACAATCGTTTGCAGTGTCACTTGATAATGGCCCAAAAAGCAAATCTCACAGACCTTCATTCTTCACAAGGGTAATTAATTCGCCGCTGTGCTGGGATGCTTCGCCTATTCCAGCTCCTCTCACGCTGCCCCCACTATACTCTCTCAAAGATTTCCAATTGTTTTGCAGACAATGGTTTCAGAAGGCAGTAAAAGACCATTGATCTGAGGGCTATTTGCAAATACCCGTCTCCATACAGAGAAATGCATCTTACTGTGTTGCGTTAAGCAATTCCACATTTTAATGGGCGGACTATTGATGGTTGATGCCAAAAGAGTATAGTATTGATGCGCTCAAACACATCCAGAATGAGGTCTAGCGGGGATAGCACCAGCTCAGCACAATAAATAAAAGAAGGGGCATCAAACTGAGGAGGAGGGATTGCATAACGTTGCAGGGCCCTCATAAAAAAGTTACTATAATGTGTGTCATGATTGACTTTTATGATCAATGCTACTGTTCAACCAAAAGTCCGCAGCAGCAGAGCTCCCGATAAGCAAGTCAGATCTATACTTCTCAGGCTGGAATACGTAGTAATTACAATTGCCGATTAGCTACATGTGCATTATTGGATGTAATTAGGTGTTGATGAAAATTGGAACATTACTTTTAACAGCTCCAATGAGAGTGATAATGGCAGGGCCAAGGATGAGACTTATATCTCCATTCATCATTTGAAAATATACAGGGTACATAACAAAAAGCATTTGCTCCTCCTGCTTCTGTATTACCAATAAATCCCACGCACTGAGAGAAATGAATGATCTTTCGACGAAACAGAGACGGCACGAGACAAGACAAATGTCTGTGCTTACATCAAATGTTCCCAGATACGAAACAATCCAACCACACCAATAAAGCAATCAATGCTAACCTAATCTCTGCAGCCTCAGCGGCACTTGCTTGCCATTTCTTAGCCCCAAAATGAAGAGGAAAGGAGAGCCTGAAAGGCATAAATAAATAAACCTCAAACCACTCATGTTCTATTGCTGCCACTAAGGACGGGGAGCACAAACAGCCATCGCACATCTACAGTATATAAAGCTCATTTTGGATAGGAGCGCGGCTTTATTCAAGCACAGAGGTGAATTACAAACACAGTCACTTCCAAATTTGGTTAAAGGAGAGAGGGATCGAGGGGGAAGAGACAAGGGAAGCGAGGCTGAGGATGAGTCACCACTGCAAGTCTGGTTGCCCTCACTCTTCGTGCAAAGGCCTAACAGGGTGGGGTGGGCACTTTTTTACTTTTTTTTTTCCCCCAAAGGGGGGAGCAGAGTGAGGCTGGCCCAGTCAAAGGTGCTTTCGGGGGGGATAAGCTGGGCACTGTGTCTCAAATGGGGACACTCGAGTGGGTAAAGCCTGCCTTAAAGAGAGCTGCGTCTTTTTCCCCCACTGTGACTCTTCATACCTCCATCCAAGCAGAACTAAGGGCGCTGCTCGCCGAGATACAAAAGGGACAAAATCACTCTTTCACACTTCCACACTCCCATCTCTGCATACCCCATGTGTGCATGAGTGTATGTACTGTACAGCACAGACAGATACTCAAAAACACACACCAAAAACACACACACACTCCCAGGCACAAGACTGCTCCCTTCTGGTCGCACCGTGCGGCTACATGGCCTCCCCCAGCCCATCGTCACACGGGGAGCAAAACGTGGATGGATATTGTCCAGATGCAGTTATAATTTCACTAATGCTCACTCAAATGTCAATGGGGTCCAGTGACAAAGGATTCTTAATCCCTCATATGAATTTAGCGCCCAAAGGCAGAAGAAGAAGGGGCGGTGTGTGTGGCAAATATGAGGGTGCTGCATGAGGGGGCATACATTACACACGACTTGTCTCTGGCCTTAATGGGAGTGTTCAGTGAATTCAGCTGATATTTAAATCAGCAGGCGAAACGAGGACAGGCAACGGTGAGAATGATGAGCATGTCGAACTATTGAACTTTCCTTTATTCACCTGTCCCTGCTTGGAAACATCCTTTGCAAGTAAACGCAGATTTGTTGCTGCTCAGCCAAAAGCTGCACCACACAAACGCACCCATCCCATCAGCCTAAATCACTTAAGTGGGGCAGAAACAGAGAAGAGCATTCTCCTCGTCCCCTAAGTGAGATGCTGTACTTTCACTCTATTTGCCCAAATTATACTCTGCTGTCAGTAGGGGTGCCTTGTCCTCAGGAAGTGATGAATCAAAAGTGAAAGGCTAAAACTGCTGCAATTTCACTTTTTTCCCTCTTGCTGCAGTTAAAACCTGGGAAAAGTCGAAACCTGGCGATGTATTTCAGAAACTGCACGACAGTCTGTTCAGCTGCAGGTTTGCTTCTGTGCCCATTGCTCTCAAAAATCCATTAAAAAACAGCTTGCAGAGCCATACTGCTGCCTTCACAAATGTAATATACATTGGGCTGAGCAGCACTGTAGTTTCATTGTTTTATCTATTTGTACTGCAGTTTGGTTTTTTTTACAAGCATAACTTTGTCTCACAGCTGATGATCAATGTAATGGGGGACCATCTTCCACTTTTTACATCACTTCTCACTCTTGTGTCTGATGGAATTCAGTTAAAGCCATCTTCATGTTGAATTCTAACAGCATGGAGCAAGAGTACATTTGATATGATGTGTGCAATGACCGGAGTGTAAAATATAACACAAGTTCTTTAAAATCCTTATTGTAGGACGGCAGCAAACATGAGAATGCTGCGTAGAGTTTACCATCATCACATTACAGGATTTCTGGCTGTGTTTGTTTAGTTTTTTTCTTCTTTGTGCCTTTTGGAGCTGAAAGTGTGACATTTGCATATAAATTCAGTTCACTTCAAATCTGTTTCATGAAATCTGAATGATCACTTTTGCAAAAAGCACAAGACTAAAGGACTATTACAACTGACATTGAGTGATTTTGTGTTTCTTTAATTTCTTTTGAATGTGAATTACCTTCATGCTCACTCTTGTCACAAAGCCTGCACACACACAAGAACCATTGTTTCCCTCTAGCAGTGGCCCTCATCAGAAGGGACAGCTCCTGCAGTTTCGGCACCAATAATTACTTGACTTCATGTCATAATCAAATCCCTTTAATAATGGGAACAATTCAGCGATTGCCTGGCGTAATCAAATTAGCCCGAGTCTTTTTGGATTTTCAATTATCTCCAGTCGGCGGAGCACTTTATCCCGGGCTCTGGCTCCCGCTCTGACTGGGAGCTCTGCGCTGCACCGGGGCTGACAGCAGCAGCCTCACAATTACAATGAGGCCGGGCTAATGTGATGACAAGATCGCCTGCCTGCCTTACTTAGCCTTTCAGTTGTGTTGGGTCTCCTCATCGTCCCCGGTCTTATCATCATGTCCATGTACCTGCTCCGCAGTGCTCAGCCCCAAAACACACTGCTACTTCTGTTTACTGGCTCTTTATATGGAGGGCAACCAGCAGCTAAGCTGCGGGTCCAACATTTACTCCTCTACAGTTTGCAAAGAAAAGGTTTGTTGAACAGGTTTGCAGCGTCTCCTTATTCATACAGCTCTACAAATGCACACTTGCTCCTCAGGACAACTGCAGCCTGCTTCTGTTCGCCACTAGCTTTGAAGAGAGTCAAGTCTTTGACACTGGCAGCCACCAGTGGGACAAACAGTACTGTAATAATGAGGGAACTGGAAACTAGCATGCACTGTTAGCAGCAATATGGCAGATGGGTTCAGCTTAGCTGTTTGGTTACAAGGGAAAAAGAGGATATAATGAAATATGTTAAAAAAAATAGTTGCCAATAAGGCTACAAATTAGTGAGGGCAATGCTTTCTTTTTTATGAGTGTTCAACTACTACTACTAGTAGTACTACAAATACTACAACAACTACTACTACTACTACTACTACTGAAATTGACTTCTGTAATTTTATTTTTGTGGTTTGAACTGCTTCAATATAGACCCATTGCTTACAGTAACAAAGGTTAACGGAACAAAAAAAGGCATTTTTGAAATAAAGGAAAAAAAATACAGCAAAGAAAAAATATCTGACCAAAAAGAGTTGACTGGTGTAGCAGGTTTAGGTCTGCTTTGAAAGTCTTTCATGATCTTTAAAGAACACAGCACAGCTACCGGATCATGTAAATCAGAACTTGCTACCATGCAACCCTTGTAGCTCATCAGTTCCCTCTAATAGACAAGGTTGTGACATGCAGGATTTTTTCTAAAATGTCTTGTTAGTGGACTGACCTGAAACCGAACTGAAGAGTGGAAAAAGCTACAATGATACAAATCTTCACAGAAAGTGAAAGTGGGACTATATAACTTGTGGTCTATAGTACCCCAGCGTGCTGCTCTTTCCAGCAGGGTTGAAGGGATCAGGTTATACAACAAACAAATGAATAAACCGATACATGCTGTGTTATTAAAAACAGTAATTACTGTAACACTGCAATCTGCCGGGCAAAACACTCCAATGTCCATAAGTGCTGTACCCTTTATAGGTTTGAATGTTTGTCAGAAACTTCCACATGGCCTCCACCTCATCATTTATGAAACAACCTGCTTTCTAATGTAGAAGAGAAACTGACTCATACACTCTGAGTAATAACAGATCAACTTCAGCTCCTGCGTGTACAATAAGATGTTTGATTTGAGCTCTAACCCCATTACTGATCTGTTATGAACTGTTGGACTGAAGCTGTAAGGGCCAAATCTCAGATCTGCCAGATTGTTGAGGTAATCCAACAGACTTTGTGTGTTTCTGTGGTGCCTCTCATTGCTGCAGCCACAAGGGAAGCTGACAACACTGCATTTACTGTTTCATTAAAATGGATACACTTTATTGCATCAAACATTCTGTGCCAAAACTCTTGCATGCTCGATAGATTTTACACTGATTGATGAACAGATTGAGGAGCCCTTGAAAATAACATATTGATGCAGATAAAGAAAATCTGCCCAGTCGTCCGAGAGCCTGTTTGTCCAAGTTTAGTTTTTGTTGATAAACTCAGAAAAAAACTGACACGACAGCCGGCTGAATCGAGGAGAGTCTATTTGGTGAAAACCGGTAGATTTTATTCAGCCAAATTTACAGTGAGACAGTTATTTTTGTTTTTTAGTTGCAAGTCTGTGATGTCCTCATGACAGGTGACATCTCTGTTACACCTTATGAAATGTAACAGGTCGGGAAAAGTGAGTCCAGAATGCAAAAGATTCTTCTCATGCAGGCTGACGCCCAGAGAAACCTGCACACCCGTAGCACATATAGCAGATGTAAGAAGTAAAAAATATGTTTTTAATGCTTTGTGGCAGCGATAGATAGCAGCAATAGGTTCACCATCAGAAGGATTTATTTAGTTTATAGCATGAGACATTTTGGACCAGATCAGACTAATGAGCAGTAGTAGTCAGTAGATGTAAGCTCTAAGCCCATTGGTTCCTATTTAGGATGTAGATCTTTCAAACAGCTCACAAATCTACACTTCTTTTTTCCCTCGGTAATTTTCTAAAACAGATGTTATCTGTAGTTCTTATCAAATGTTGCTCAAAGAGGAGTAAATGGGGCATTTGTCGGGAACAGTGGTGGGTGAACATAAAGTGTGCTCATGTAAAACTGTTACTTTTTGATTATTTTGACTCAAGTAGAAGTGAACGTACTCATAAAAAAACTACTTAAGTAAAAGTAAGTCTTGTAAAAAGCTGCTCAAGTAGTGAGCAACTTTATTAGATGCAATTTGTTACATCAATGTATAACATTCAAACAGATCCTCAACAGGTAATTACAGCTGTTATTAAAGAGCCATATCCAGAGGCAGACAAGGTGCATGCTATTAGGCTTCTTCTCTTTAAAAACAACAAGAAAAAACTTTGTGTCACTCACCAAAACCTTTAAAGGGACTTGGATGCAGTCTGCATTGTGTGTGTGTGTGTGTGTGTGTGTGCATTCAGTGCCCAGAGCATAAACTTCTTGAATTCTTGAAGGTCGACATGTCCACCGTTTTGGGCAGACAAAGTGGGGAGTGCATAATACGACTGTTGTTGTCATTTGAAAGGCAAACAGGGTCTGGGTGTTGGGCCAGGGATGTGCAAGTGCCTCCTCTGAAGGAGAGGGAGGCGTTTCATCTTGTGCCATGATCTTGAACTGTAGTCAATTGAAGGGGGGTCGAGGATGGGGTAGGGCCACACCTCCATTCCATCAGCAGTGCTATGATTGGCTAGTGGGCCATCTTATCCCTCGCTGTCAGACAGTTGCTGCTGTGCGTGCGAGGTCAGCTGAATATAAAAATTATTTATAGCTTAATGTATCAGTAAAAGTAGAGATGTGTGTAGCTCATTGTAATGGAGTATAAATAGATAGGCCTTATAGCAAATGTACTCAAGTAAGAGTAAAAAGTACTCTGCAAAACAGCTACCATTAGGTATGACTGAAGTATATGTAACAGAGTAAATGTAATGTAGTACTACCCACCAGTCGTCAGGGACTATTTTCAGTGGCGGATTAGTCCACATTTGGTGCACTAGTGCGCATTCATGACAAGCAAGATAGAGAATGTGGGATTCAGTCAAAATAAACTACAGTGTGTGTTCATGTCAGTGAAGGAAGATGTCACACGGCGCAACAGTGTGGCTCACTGATGTATTTTTAATAGTTTTTGGACAACAAAGGAGCTCTATAGCACAGAGGAATAAAATATACTGCATTAAACAGGGGCATTGTTAGTAGGACAAACCCATTGTTGGTTTCGGTTGGTTGGATTTGTTGATGGTAAAAGAAAAAGTAGAATATCATCAGTCTTTAAAGTACAGTATCTTGTCACCCTTTTCAGGGAGCCTGAATGGTATCTGTCTAATGTAAAGTGCTTTGCCTAAAGGCACGTCAAACATAGCATAATTCATTCTTTTGCAGTACCTGCCTCTCTGAAGATTTAAAGCAGCTGCTTCCAGTCACAGGCTCACAAAAAGTGAGCAATGTACAATCAAATCATTTCTATAATTTAAACATCACATATTAAACATGTAGCTTTGTGAAAGGGCAGGTGGATAAGTCGTATTTAACGTAAAAGGGCCTCCGCTCTTTTTTCTCACTGACAGTTTCACTGGAGTGAATTTTCACTCATGTTAAGGATTTCTTTCTCTTGAATATTCTCTCTTTGAACATTATTCCATAATCAACACATGTTGCTGCTTGTCTGTGTTTACATCACTGATTTGCATTCAAATAATATTTCCTCCTCCTCTTCCAGCATGCTCAAGTGCAGATGCTCCAGAGGTAACTGGGAAAAGGTTGTGTGTGCCAAATATACTGTAGGAATAAATAAACACTTTATCAGGCCGTGAAAGAGAGGAAACCTATGTATGGGGGAGGAGCAGGACAGAAAAAAGGAGGGAAAAAGACTCCATTGTCCTCTTAGAACGAGCAGTGTGAGAAATGATAATTAACCGGTAATTAATTTGGTGGACTTTATCTCAGAGCAATGTGTGCTCTGCGAAAGATTAGGAGAGCTTTTTAATAAGCGGCATAGAGTTTGATTCTGCCTATTTCCGGCTGCACCAAATAAGCCTGTGTTTGTTTATTCTAGACAGGCAGCTGGCAGAGAGCTGCTGATACATTCACAGAACGGCTTTCCCAGTTTATTCTCAGTCTGCTGCTGCTGGTTGAGGCCTGGAACCCTGCGTGTGCTGTGCACATGACATCAGAGCACCACTGATAATTACAGATGAATGAATTTTCTCCTGCTGCTTTGTATTTACTGTACAGCAACACATTCAACACTGGCAGTTATTTTGGGTTAAAACACCAAAGAGTTGTTATGGACGAAAATTCATTTGTATCAAGTCTGATAAATTATTCACCATTTAAGTCTTTAAGTGAAAATAACAAATCTCCCTTCTACATTCTCAAATGTTAATGTTCCGTTGGGACTCTCGACAAGACTAAACAAGCAAATTAAAGACATCGCCTTTTGCTCTGTGATGGGCACTTTTCACAGTTCTTGGACATACTATCAAAAGAATAATGGACAGAATAATGAATAAATAAATATTCATTGTTAATTGCAGGCCTAGAGCACTTGATGATATTTAAATGCAAATACTCTTGGAAGATGTTATATATTTATTGAAAAGATGACGGTGAAAAGCACTGGGAGAAGTCGTCACGTGTATATCACTGCATCACATATTTGTATATCTGTGTCCAGACCCTTCTGTTCTTTAACTGAATAATTCAAATCGGAATATGACCCAACTCTGTAAATGTAAAGAGCCCTGAGTAATTTCCTGCTGAACCCTCCTGTTCACGCTCAGCAGTTAGTGTATAAAGGAAGGAGATAAATAAGGGAGGATATGAGATAATCTCATTAAGAGCATTATTTCCTTTGCAATATGAAACCACACAATGTGTTTATTATGTTCAATTCATTTGAAAAAACAAAACCATAATTCAAGAAACAGAAAAATACTTCATTCCTTCACATACAGGAGGTGTCCGTTTGCTGTGTTACAGCAGAGCAAATTCAGAGCACTGCTGCCATCTACTGGCCAAGCCTGACAACAGCCCAGCGCAGTGATGGGAGGCAGTCTGTCAGGAGCAGAGAGACATCCAACTGCAAATCTATGAGATTCATGTCCACATCTGTACTACATCAAAACATTTGAACGTAACATTACTGAGAAGATTTAGCACATCTGCTAAGTGCTTCACAAGTTAGTTTACATGTTGGTGTATTATCACAGGAGCATGGAGGCAGACATGTGATAACATTTGAAACTCACAACACTTCAGACTCAAAATACCTGCCATGAAAACCTGCTGCTGACCAAATACTCAGAGAGAAAAAAAGTTCTAACAGCACCCTGCAGTCCCGTCTGAGTCCACCAGATGTCCCTGTGCAGACAGAAATGCCACGGGTGCGCGCCGCTCTGTCCTCGGCCGACCCCTACCAAAACTGCAGCAACCACCCAGCATGCCACCCTCAAAGCCCCCACCGACCAAACCCACTCCCTGTCTGCGTTCCCGTCAGCCCCTGCATCCTCGGCTGAGGGAAGTCATCATGTCACCTCGCTGAACCAGATTCAGCGAGCTGAACAGATTCAGCCGGTTAAACAGGAGTTAAATCCTCCTGAGAAGCAGAAAACTGTCTCCTGGTTTATATTTAGCGCGCACACGCTCATAGGAGGCGGACTCTGTGAGAAGCCATGTCTGAAATGTCACACAAACCCACAGTACTTCCTAATGCACGTCCTTCACCGGATGACCTGAATCAATTGTCAGCCCACACGACGGGGTGAGTGCCCCCTACTGGAGCTTGACCTTAACACTCCTATCTCCTGTTCAAAAGGCCAGGAAACAGAAAAAAACTAAAAAGATTAAATTAGACTGCTCGCAAACACAGTCGGCCTGTGAATAATGAATAGGAGATGAACACGATTCTAAACAATAGAGGCCCCGGTGGCCGTTCTGCAGCTGTTCAGATGGCTCCCAGCATGCATCTCACTCCTGGGTAGTCCGTGCTTTTATACCCACTAATACAGTAGCACACAGAGGCCGCACCTGCTGTCCCTGTGCCTGCCCCGGGTCCTCCGACAGCAACGCCACACAGCCAATAAAAGAAATATGAGCAGGATGTAGCACGAGGGCAAACACACACGCTCACACACGCTCACACACACACACACACTCACACACACTCACACACACATCACACAGCGCTCCCACTCTCTCTATGAAGAATGAGGATATACGAGCACACAAAATCCAACTCTATTTGTCTCTACTACCCCCCTCCTTCCATCTCCATCCTTTCCCTCTACATTCGCTCTTCATCTCCCCACGGCAGAACTGACTAAAAGTAATTATACATGTTTAATAACTTCAAGGACTATAAAAACCGCTGTCGGGGGGCGAGGAGGTCCAGTTTAACGACGGTGATAAAAATGAGGGTAAGGAAGAGGGGACGGGGGGGGGGGGGGGGGGGGGGGGGGGGGGGGGGCAGTGACAGTAAGAGAATGAGCTTGTGAAAGGAATTGAGGCCTTGGAAAATATCCAGGGAATTAAACTGCATTGAAAGTAGTTCAGGCCCATTTCAACGGTGAGTGTAAACTCTATTGGCATTAGACGGGCTGAGTGGCTCCCAGTCAGAGGCTGCTGTCTTCTGTCTTAGCCACAATCCTCCTTTTTTCTTTCTACCAGTAAAGCCTGGAATATGCCATGCCCATATTCCTCGGGAGTATCGTCTTTAAAAGTCAAACAGACAATGGCGATGAGGGAAAACCTGTTTCAAAGGCGCTGAAGTGAAGCAAATCTCTTGTAGCTCGCATCCTGACGGAGTCAGACACTCGTGGGCCAGGCTTGTATTAGTTTGAATTCTGGGAGTGTGGGATTGACGAGACAAAGCTGCGCTGTCTGCTGTGTGAGAACACAGGGCGGTGAGGGAGAGATCTAGCTTTTTTGCTATAGACACTGAGTGATCCCGGGGTTAGTTCTGAATTTCTCTGCCTGCTCTGACTGACTGTGGTTCTGCCTATTTGGTGTGCAGCACAGCATGAAAATCCCCAGAATAACCCCCGGTTCACTCATTCCCACAGCAGCCTGAACGCAGTGAAGACTCCCCGTGTTTTGGGCGAAGGAAACAAGTATTGGAACACGCAGCTCATCTACTTTTACTGACCTTGGCTGAGTTACATTTTTTGCTTTCGTTTTGTTTTCACTGTAACCTCCTGATCATTGAATTATTGGAAAAAGTGTAGCTTTTTCTCAGCCTGGTCTAACTGTATAGTGGAATTCCTTTTCAATTCACTGTGAAAAGGAACAGAAGGTCTGCTGGGTTCATGCTGCCTCTGCTCTTCCTTGCCCAAGGCCTGAGCATTTTACGGTTATGTATTCTTTCCCAACTTCCTGACCTTGTTCAGGTCCAGGTGAGTGTAGATGGGTTCAGTCGACCCAGATGCCCGGCAGGTCTGCTCGGCCCGGGCTGCGCGGAGGCGCCCGCTGCCCTGCTGAGGGCGTGGGCGAGGAGTGTGAGGGACGCTGGGAGGAGGGGGAGGAAGAGAGGACATTCCTTGGCCTCAGGTGAAGCCGGGCGCAGTGCCGCAGTGCCGGACGCACACTGAGAGCAGGAATATATAAACACACTGAGCTGCAAGCTGCACCCGCTGGCACACACACACACACACACACACACACACACAGGCAGAAAAAACATGCACAGGCATGCATATGCACAAAGACCTGCTTGGATGTACACACACAAATTATATTCATAACAAGGCTGAGTGTAAACAAACAAAGTGAGTAACGTGCTCATGCCTGGCATAAAAACACACAACTCCAGTTTGACTACACAGGTATTTATTTGCTGTATTTATATCACAAATACAACACCAACACACTGTTGGGTATTACAGCACACTGCCATCCTCCTGCTGCTACTTCCGGTAACGACAGCCAAGGCCCCAGCTCTAAAGAAAGAGTGAAGCCATGGATCAGGCCTGCATGCCTGCCAACACAAACCACCACCGCCACCCCTCCTCCCTACAGGACCATACTGCCCCTCACATAAACCCACTCAGCTCCGGCAGCAAAGCACAAAAGGATGTGGGAAGACTGTGGCAGGTGTCCCAAAATGGAGTGGACACAAATGCACGACAAAATATTTTGCTGATACAAACACAAAGCAGAGAAAAGAAGAAGATGTGGGTGCACAAGTTGCACATCGACATCCAATACTTGCCCAAAAAAATCCCAAGAAGAACAGTATTCAATACTTCCTCCAGATTTTTATTTTTGTCAGGGTGGAAAAGCCTCTGAAACAGAAGTTGGTACATCTCTGGACACGAAAACACCTTACTCAGTGATAAAGGAACTAACATTGAAGCTCCACTAATCAATAGTTTTATATCAACAATGAATCAAAGCACTACTGGTGGGCCCTTGCAAGGACAAATCAACAGAGAGTTATCACCAACTGTAGAGCTCGACCGAGCTTTTTAGCCTCCTCTTGCCGTAATTTTAGCTTTACAGCACATTTATTGTCTGTTTCAGTCTATCTGCTGTCATCTGGCTCATTCCCAGCACCCGCAGGCAGCTGTTTTCTACAGATAAACTCACTGAACTCTACCTACACACGACCAAACGGCCAGATATGTTTCCTCAGCAGTTGGTGAAGACCAAAACAGAGCTAAAAGGAGTGTTTCGCACTTCCAGTCAACAGGTGGACATATACACGACTAGTGCTGCTGCATACAGACAAGACAGCCATGTAAGCCATAACACATTTACAAGGTGAAAGTATGTCTGCCATGGGCTTCTTGAGGAGAACCAAGAAATATTATGTTGAATTTTTGGTGAAACTAATTTAAACCAGTAACAGTCATATATTGTTGCAAATATTTTTCTGTCAGTGGAACAAACAATGATCCACTAACTACTCTAACAACAAATATTCAGTCAAACTGCATATTTCTTTATTACGTTAGGTGTGGAGCACGCTGACCAGATCGGACCTGACTGTTATTACCAGGACAGCATTGAGCCGATACAGACATAGAGGAAGACGAACACACTCTGACACAAACACACTCAAGCCTGCAGAGTGACAAAGGAGAGGGATCTGTCGAGAAGACGTTGCCTTGGCCTCAGAAGATGGCTTCCCCTCCAGAGCCACAGGAGACAGGAGACTCAGTGCTGGCTGGCTTCGGGTTAGCTCCATTTGGCAACCAGCAGGCCGAGCTGGCCTCGGCATGTTCAAATGAGCAAATGAGCGTAGAAGGGAAAGGTGATGATGTGTGCGCGGCGGCGAAGCCAGTGGAGTCATTATGAGAATCCATCATGACTTATTATCACCATAACTGATCATATCACACACACGCATGGTTGTACTGTTCTTGGATGACAGCCTCTTATTTTCTCGGTACAAACGCTGATAGAAATGAGAGGCTTGTTGTTGCCGCCGCCCCCGCAGCACCCAACCCGGCCCGATCATGAGATACATGCAGTAAAACTGCACGCCTGCTCGTTTGATGACAATGACCTCCCCGACTTTGCTGCTTATTTTCAGGGGGCTTTCAGGAAGTGTCTTTTTGACAAGCTGACACGCCGCTGTGCCTAGTCGTGAAAAACAATTCCAATCAGAGCTTCATTCAGATAGCGCCATTCAGAAAACAGGGACAATGGAATAACTGAAGTCTATCATGTTCTGCCATGTAAAACAACCTTTGGGCTAATTGTTCCCAATTAGGTGGTTGACACAAAGGGAGTCTGACAAGCACACAGGTGCCTGTCTGGCTGACTGTCTCTCAGAGGGGTATATCCTTGCTACTTTAGCTCTGTTCGCGTCACACGGCTCTCAACGCATCTCTGCACATCAAACCAGAGCCTGAAAAATAAAAAAAATAAAAAGAAGTGGTGTGATTTATAATGAAACAAAAAGAGAGGAGGTGGAAGGGAGGCAGCAAGGACTTTTTCTCTATTTCTGTTTTTTCCAAAACATATTGATAGAGCAAGAGTGAATTATTCAGGGTGTCAGCCTGACTCTCACTGGGATGCTGCTATAACATTATAATGCTTCAGGGCTCAGTAAAAGTTTGTGGTGATTCGGACAAGAAGTGTAGGAGTAACTCAGCTGAAAATCTCCACTATAACGTATACTGTATTTTATACGGAACATCTCCCTTCTGTTATACTCCGACAGACTGGTCAGTCTGTAGACCTTTATCCAAAACCATATTCATCGTTTAATATTATGCATCACGCTGATTCTTTTCAGTTTTCCATTCAAGTTATATTCATTAATAGTGAAATAGTGTTTATTCTATTGTATCGCTCAGACCTCCTTTTGTTTTTGCGGTAATAAACATGAACCAAAAGAAATGATCAAGAAGAAAATAAAACTAGATTTTTTCACATTGTACTTAAATCATGTACATTTCTCCTTACAAACTTACAAATGAACCAAACTGCTTTCAGGATTACACCTTCTGATGGATTACATTAGTTCAGATTTTGTGTTGTCATGAATTTGTAGTTAAGTTATTTTTTTCAATCTTACAATTTTTGCTCCTCATTTTGTGTGTATTATTCTGCAACATGATAAATCGATAATGAACAGGATACTGAATACTGCTGTTTAAAAGTCTTCAAAAACACAAATCAGTGCAACTCTTTTCCTCTCCTCAAAAGTGTTCCATCTCCTGCACATCCTAATTTGAATATTGACTTGACACGAGAAGACCTTCCCCTTGAATCTGCTCAGTAGACACGAACTGGTGCCATTCATCACTAAAGTGAAGATATAAAACGAAGGATGACATCTAAATGATTCTGCCCAATCCCCCATATTTCACAGAGGGCCTCCTAATATGAGTGTTGACATTTAAATGAACATTCTCATCTATGGGAAGGTCTAATTTGATCAATGCAAAAATCCAAAAAGAGGATCTCCTCTACACACACACACACACACACACACACGCATCTCCCTGTGCATCTGTCACCTTCATGAACGGAGACCTCCTAGTGACCTGGCCTCCATAAAGGCACACCAAATTCACTACAGGCCGCCCGCATCTGAGTCTCATCCACCAGCGATGTCGCTTTCATTCAGCATGGCTGCAGGCAGCAGGGAACATACAATACAGATGCTTCACAGAGACATGTGACGGCAGACAGAGACAAGTACACAGAGATATGAACAAACCGCTTTCCACGGCAGCAATGGCAGCATAATCTGAGATAAAGATCCTGCTATTCTGCAATAAATCTCTCAGAAACCTGCAACAAAATCTCAGTTTTTTCATCCCAAAAGGTGTAAAGTTTGATTTAACAAGACCAGTGTGGTGCGTTATTTCCTCTTTGCTTTGTGGCAACTTTTCACTTATTTTCCCAAATGAGTTAACTATACTGGAAATGATGAAATCTACTGATAATGTCATTCATGACGCACAGAGAAGAGGCAAAAAGAAGCAGCTCGAAGCAACCCACTAGAGAGGACTGACAGAGCTACATCATACAGGAACATTTCAAATTGAGATTATATACTCTCTTTAAATCATCTGCATTATTCAGTATTTTCTTTGAGATTCCATTCAGACTTTTCTGCATCTCATTCCATTTTGTTTTTGTGTTTCTGTTATGTAGCAATTGATCCTTCAGACTCCCAATGCTATATACTTAGTAGGTAAGCACAGTTTGTGCAGATTAGACCTTTTTAGATCAGCCACAAAACTTCACAATAACAGACAAAAGCTAGATATACCTGACTTCTGTGTAAAGTGAAGAGAAAAACGGACGACAAGGGCATTATGCACCAAAGTCCTTGGTAAAATAAAAACAACATGCAAATAATAATAATTATATTCCAATTTTTAACCATGTTTTAATGCCCCCTGTACATATAGTAACCATACAAACATACTATAAAAGCTATAAAGACTTGAATTATAAATCAAACAAAATGACATGATTTACCTCAAATACACCGTCTCCTTACTCGTGCATGAAACAATAAACAGGAGCATGCTGCTGTGTCGTCTTGCACTTGACTCACAGTCCGTATCCTAAATATAACATGTAGCTGCAGGAACGGTTCACCCAGCCTCACCTCACGTATAGCCAGGCACATTTCAGACACACACACATAAACAGACCCACACCCACTCAGACACACACATCAATCAACAGCATATCAACACCCACTGTGGCCTCCCGCCTGCTTATGAGAATGTGTCACCTCTTGTGGCACCCGGAGCAGATAGCAGGAGGCCAAAACCAGAGTGTTTAACTCGGGCTCCGGTGAATGGCTGTAGGTCACCACTGTATCATCTCCACGCCGCACACACACAGGAGCTGCCAGGTGGCTTTTATTTGACTTTAATGTGGAGAAATATTAGATTTTTCCTGGGCAGGCTAAATCCTTCCCCTGGGCTCCCAGATAGCCCTGCAAAACCATACACAGAAGACGGGTCAATAAGAGCCCTGATGCCAAATCTCCTTAAACTCGCTCTTTATTCATGAATATGTGCTGAAACAATCTTTTGGAGGTATTAGGGAGTTTGTTAACAGAGTACAGGCCTCTCTAATCCACTTTGGTTAACACTTTGGACAGAAATTTAAACAAGCTCACTACTGTGCTTTAAGCCCATAAAGAGGATAAATGATGTGCCACCTTTGGCTGGTCTGGCTGTGGAGGCGACATTTTTACTTTTTTAATCATCAGTGTGTTATTGTTGAAGTAATTAGGCTACCTACCCTAGGTATAATTACTGCAAACAAATGAGACTGTGGTGGCAATGATTGGGAGCCTCTAACTCATGTTGGTGGTACAGTGAGTGCTAAATTTTTATTCTGACCACATATCGCATAAACCTCCTTGTTTTCTCTAGTAAAACTACATTGTTATTCCAAGCTTTGTTTAATAGTATAAGTACAAGTTTAATGTAAAAGATAAAATCAGATTTTTCTGTTAGCCTTTTACTGCTTCGACTCCATGCTGGAGAATCCGAAGTTTTAGCTGTTTCACTCGAAGTCAACTTTAAAATACAGCACTGTTCATTTTCGCAATCATCTAAAAAAGCCTCCACAGTTCACAGACTGGCCCAGTTTCCAGCTGCTGAACTAAAATTGATTCTCAGCTGGTGTTTTCTGAACTAAAATCTTGTATGGAAAACTTAAAACTCACTACCACAATATAAAATGCGGAGGAGGCTGCCAATCTTCTTAGCAATTTGCCTGTTTTGCCTTTGTTTAATTACACTGGTGTGTCAAAATTCATAGTATGAGTATTGATGTCAAAATAATGCATGTGTCATCTTTTTAGTGCAGTTTTTTTCTAATCATGCAGAATGCCTCACACGCTTGGACTCCTGTTTTATTTCATCACAGCACCATTAGTACAATTAAATCAAATATGGAACTGTCATCAGTACATGAATTAAGCCCAGGAAATGTAAAGAGATGGTGAAAGAAATAGTAAAGGAAGAAATAGATCCACCCACTGAGTAATCAATCTGCCTGTGTTAAGAAAAAGAAATAAGGCACTGGTTGCACTGATTGTTTGACAAGTTATTTCTGGCAAGTGTCATGCAAAGATATCAGTATTATAAGATGCTGTAATCATTCTTATACTGAGAATAGATGAAATGACTGTAATGGAATGTGTGTGTAATTACTGAATGTAATGTGAAAGCATCTAGAGAACGTATTTACAACGGTCAACAAATTGTTTACATTAAGGTTCTTCCCACTGTGCACTACCTGCCCGGTGAAAAACCAGCTGACAACGTTAAGTAGTTTCCTGGGGAAGAAAGTTGAATATCTAGCAGATAAAGAGCCAAGTATTTTTCTCAGGAGTTGGTGGAGACCAAACCAGAGCTTTAAGGAGAGTGAGGTGGCAGAAACTCCAGTGTGATACTTAAGTTGTTCTGTTTCTCCTGGATGTGTAAATATACAATTAGTATCCACTGTTACTGTTACAGCTACTAGAAATATGGAGTGAACTAAGCCTCCAGTTCCTCTACATGAGATGCAGCTTCACTGAAAGCCTGAAGCCCCCCCATACAACATCAAGGCTACTTTTTAATTTTTTTAACATTGAATCAACTGTATCTCCACCTCTCTCACCAGGACTGTGTGTCAAACAGATGAGCTGCATGTGCTGTACTTGTAGCTCTGTCTACATACATTTCAAACACATGACGTTGACATTTTGACTCTGCACTATGCGTTGGTTTTATGGAGAAGTACATTTTTGTTGTACCCTCTGCTTGTCAGTGTTCAAACCTACAAAGCCTAATATTTAAGAGTAATCAAACTTTTCAACTTTTCCTCCGTGCCCTCTCCCATCTCTTTAAGTTTGTCTTTTGCACGCCCCTTCCTCCACACACTTTTATTCATTTTCTACCAACACACAGTGACAGAACTGTAGCTAGCTTGTGGTTAACTGTTGACAAGTTGCTAGCTGCTGTTTGCAGACTGCCCTGACTTGTGATAGTCAGTTTGGTTGGCAAAGGTTGTCTTAGCTTATTCGGGAATCACCTGAAAAAGTGTTCTTAAATGTGTGTTAGACTTCTTGGGAACTGAGAGCAGCTTCTTCTTGGGGTTGCACAATAAGCACCTGAACACACAACTTTTCTCTGTTGTTTCACTTAAACTCATGTATTTCTCAAAGTACTTCCAGCGACTCCCTCAAGATCAAATGCTTTCCGTCCTCACTCTCTGCCACTTATCCATCAAGTTAACATCTCAACCTTGCATATCTGTATCGCCCTGCAGCAGAGACAACAGAGGTATCAGCCTAATAATTGGTATGCCATGTAATTGTCATATGGAAGCTTCAGAAATGCTTGGGAAAAGGTAGCTGGTGCGGTCGCTAGCACAAAGCTTGATCAATATTGATTCAGTTACACTGCTACAACCCTGCTGCAGAATTAAAAAAAAAGAGTTAAACTAGTAAGTAGCACCGCTATGGCTGCCCCCAGTGGCCAAAACAATAAATAGATAAAAATGTCCTGTTTTCCCATAATTTGGACTGCACGATTTTAACGGACTCCAGTCAGCCAATCAAACACAAGTATTTCCCATGAATATGACATAATACGTATGAAATAGTATTCTTATAAAAAAGGTACATAAAACTGTGCCATATCTCAGAAAAACAACAGCTTACTAGAGGCAGCTTACTAATGGTTCATCCAACAGACCCCCCAACAAACACAGCCTCAATGCGGCAGGTAGAAAATCACATCAGTGCTGTGATACATTCACTAAGCCTGAGCACATGCACCGCATGCCCTCCTTAATGTAAATATGCAGTGCGACAGGTTTGTTGGGGAGTGGCCGGTTATGTGAGTGGGGTGCACATATGTGAGTGGGTTTGTCTGGTTCCCTCCACAGAATGACCCGTAAAACACAAGCACACTCTCACTCCTAGACACACATGTGGCGAAATCTTGAGGAGTAGTAACTGCACTCCATGACCTGCTGACTCTGACGCTCCGCCCCCTTCCTCTCTCTCTGTATCAGTCAGTTTGGTGCATCTTTCCTTGTGTTTTACACTCATAATAAAATGCTCCATCCCACTCCTACACACTCCCTCCTCCCCCTCCACACGTTCCCTTAATGAGATAAATTAGCGCCTTGCAACAGATGCATGGAATATACACTAATGGCCACCATCTGTCACTCATCTCTGGGAGACGGAGTGAGAATGCGGCGCTAAATCCGATCACAAGCCCCTGGCAGAGCCCCACCGTAGTGAGGAGGAGGGAGGAAGATGCATAGCGAGAAGAAGACAAAGAGGGAGAGATAAAGAGTACAGTACAGAGCGAAGAGGGGGTGGCAGTGTGGGGGTTTGGTGCAGACTGGACCAAGGTACAGTACAGTAAGTGGTGGAGAGGCGTTAGAGCTGCAGTACAGCAGGTTAGACCTGGTGGTGATTCAGCAAGCACAACAAGATTTTTTTAAGTGTCGAAGGTGGTTTGTTCAACTCCCTTTGGTCACTGATAACAAAAATGTTTGTCCATTTTTTAATATCTTGTCATTAAGTTTCTTTTTAACTGGGAAACTTTGGGATATTTTGACAGCAAATGCAGGATGATCACGCTGGTGGTGCCCCTGCTAATATGCTGAACAGTAGTAACATTGCAAACACCTCCACAATGGAGGCCTCTACAGATATTTTTGGATTTGAAGGACAGATTTCATAATCTTGGATTTGAAAATGGAATGTATATCCTTAAGGTTTATGCAATTGCCTTTGTATAGGATATATTCTGTTCTAAAGGGCCATAGTACTCATATTCATTTATTGCTATGCATACTATATACCATATATATATATATATATACATACACACACACACACACACATATACATACATACATACAAATTGGATTGGACTTTGATACTTCAAATAATGCAAATGACCATTCTGAGTGTGCAACTTGCTGGGAACAGCACAGCTTTGCACTTCAGTTCAATGTCAGAATGAGCAGGGAGGAAATTGTGTGCGAGAGAAGACTTAAGCACCTCTGCGAAGGGCTTAAGTAGCAGTCTGAATTGCACCATTTATGCATAAGGTACCTAAAAAATCACTCGGAAAAAAAGCCTCAACGTCAACCCTCACTCTGGGATCCATCACAGATATTCTAATAGAGCTTCCCCCTTGACGGCCCGTAATTCCCTCAGCAGCGTTCGCCGTCAGAACAGCGAGCTGCTGCAGAGCAGACGGACGTTCTGACAACCTGCTGCGGCTGTACCTGTGCCGAAAAGTCAGCTTTTCATATCTAATGTCGCCATGACACTTCCTCTGTGCAAATAGCCACAAATCCATTTATAGAATGTAATCAGAAAATGATATATTCCAGCCTCTACGGTCGCGGCACTGTACATTAGCATGCGGCTTATGATGAAAGTTAAGGGAAACAATGAGAAACAAAAAGGGTGATGAAAAGGCAGACGAGCAACGTATCTCTGCAACCAGGAGAAATGAATCACCGGGGAGCTTCCCTGTACAGCTTCCATGAGAACAAATGGACTAAAGCCAGCCACAATTAATCACTATTTGCATGCAGTTGGCCATAATTCTTTTTTTTAACTGGTTTAACTAATGACAACAAGTTGAAATTAATTACTTTGCATGAAAAGAAGATTTGGGGCCACTGGAGGAAAAAAAAAAACCTTCCAAGAGACTCCAAAGGAAGATATAGCAAAATAATGAAAATTAGACCAAAATATTTGTCTGTTCAACACAGTGGGAGTTTATTCCAGCCGTAATTTGATTCCATGTATGCAAAGCGAAAGGTAAAATGATGAGCTCAGATCAACTAATTCTGGGATGTTCGCATTTTATTGAACGGAGGTTGTGGATATTGGACAGAACCACTGATCCCTATAAATTTCCCAATCCAGCAATCATACTGCATCAACATTTCCACTGAAGGCTTCACATAAAAAGTAACTGGCCTCATAAAGGCGGTGTCAAATATGGCCAACCTCTCATAAAAGCACTGATGAAATTCTCAGACAAAACTATAAATGGTATCTGTAGAGAAAAATAAAGTAGTGCACTTTATAGAGCAGAACTAGACTGCTTAAGTGCATTTTTACAGTCTGCTATGTAGACCTTGTGGCACACATGTGACCACTAATAGCAGCAACACAAATCCTCTACGGCCTTGAACAACACAATGATCCACAAAATACCATCTATACATCCCGTCTACATCTTCATATTCTTCATGCTTTGACATTTTTTATACCTTTTGAAGACCGCACCTGACAGGGGAAACCTGAATGGGGTTGCACCAGTTATTGATGAATCCAAGTTTGTCTACAAAGTCATTTCCAAAAACTCCTTGCTAGTGTTGATAGTGATTTATTCAATCAGGCTGCTTCATGAAAACCTAAAGAATATCTTAGTTAGTAAAAGTCAAGCTGTAACTCCTCTTCCAAAAATAAATACATTAAGATCAGCGCAGTCTTGATAATTATTTATGATATGTTGTGCGTTTCGATATGTTCTAATTAGGATCCAAACTCAAACATGACACTTGGATGTGCTTCACACCCATCGACCACCCAGACCACCACACCCTTATGTTCCACGTTGTTACCAGAGGCGCTCACTACTCCCTGCATTGGCCCTAAAAGCTGACATTGGACATAAACTATAAGATGATGAAAATTGTCCAATTCTAGACTGAGAAAGGAGTCTTCCAGGCCTCTAATATTACAGTATTTTACATCATATACCAACTAAATTACATAGTACCTCATGTATTACCTCAATAAATGTAATGTACTAGCAAGCTAGTTAGTCCTGGTAGTTAGTGGGTGTAAATATTTGGTAGCAACAAATGTTTAGGTATGAGCTAGTTTGTTTGGTGCAACACATTAAATGTAGTAATGCGTAAATCTCTAGTAAGGACTGAAGTTCTAGCTTGGCTAAGTTAGAACTCACAGCTAACAGGTGAACAATCATTTACTGTATATTAATGGAATAAACTGGCCCTACAGAGAGGCATGGAGCTGTTTTATTGAGCAGATTTACCTGAGATTAATAAAGCAGTCTTTTTCTCAGGCTGATTAGAAGATTTGGTAGGCAGCCACGTCCCTTCAACACACTGTTTCATTTTGTTATGTGATTGGTTGCTGATTAGTTGGATGTAATTGGATTTTGTTCCATTCTTTCTTTCTTTCTTTAAGACTTGTGCGTGATAAAGAGCTATGGAGACAAACAACCTTGAACTTTAACTTGAACTTTGTCTGCCTCTCTGTCTCTTTTCTGTCTTCTTCTTCCTCTGTCTTTCACTCCATCTTGCTCATCCTCATTTACATGGCCAGGCTGCAAGGCTCTAACAATCCATTAGCTCGGCGAGGATGTTGAGGAGATCCATGCAAATAGGTGTGAAATTACATTCTAATCAGTCATGTAAATCGCACTGGTTCTCAATCTGGGCATCATCATCTCTTTGTACTGTTTAGAAAATGGTGTGCGGAATCGATGGGTGAGGTTTAGGGAGAGAGAGAGCGAGCACAAGAGGGAAAAAGACAATAAAAGAAGACTTTGACAAGGAGGAGAATATGAAAAAACATTCAAAAAGCTTTGACTACTTATTCAGAACTGAGCTCATTTTTCCTGTTGGATTCAGATTTAAAAATTCATACCATGATCAAAATTGCTCAGCAATGCGAGACTTCCAGCGCAAAGGCTTTTCTGCCTCTTCTTTGATTAGGAATAAGGAGAGGATGGAGAGAAGGAGTCTGATGAGAAAGAGGGATGAACAGGTAGGTTTGTATGAGCTTTGTTCACAACAGAGTGATGCACAGGAGAAAATCAATGAGGGAAATGTTTTCATAAAAGTGTAAAAGCACAAAAAGAGCAATGTGGAAGAACCAGGGGTGAAAGGGTGAAATAGTAACTTAAAAAAATATTCAATCAGATAACATTTAATTCCACCAAAGTTGTATAGTACTGTATGTTCTACTCAACTGTGATTCTCTCAACTTTATTGCCTTCAAGAATACAAATGTGAAGATCAGGCGCTCATCAATTCTGAAAATACAAAAAGGAACACCGAGTACCATTTAAGAGAGATTTTTTTTAAGCTGACAGGGTTGTACAAAAAGGCTATCAAAGGATAACAATGTTGCTATGTACCTTTTTATTTTTCCAAGAAAAGAAGCCAAAATTAACAATAAATTGATTCCAATTAGGGTGCACTGAGAGTGACCGTACAAATGTGTGTTTTAAGATGGACTTGAACCTTTTTGCAGCAAAGCAATACAATGTCACACACCAACTCACTGCATTCGATAATCAAACTGATGCAAGCATGCAACGTGAATGGCAAAAACTTGTGCTTCCTTTGTGATCATCAAGATAGAGGATAAAGTGATTGTTATTGCGACACCTTTTAGAAGGTGGAAAATCCTGTCTCATAGCAACAAACAGCTGTGCAGTGTTGTGACAAGTGTTAATCCTTCACACTAATGCATGTATAAAGTGTCATACACACTGGTCATTTGGTGCCTCATCATTTGACACCTGTAGCAAAGGTGTATCCTCATGCATCCCACACTGGCCCCAGCCTGATACAGCACATGTCTGTGTGCACAGAGGTCTTCAACCACACATAAAAGAGCCATAACTGTTACATGTGGGTGACATATTCTTTCATTACATTGAACATCTGGTCTGGTGTGGAAGCTCTGGCAACACAGTAAATACTTATTAGTAAGACAGATAGAAAGGTGGATCATTTTGTCTTTTCATTGGACTTGAATAATAGAGGAAAAAAACTCTGTAAAAGCATCAAGCCACTGAGCCACTTGAAGTAAGACTAAGAAGCCTGCAGAAGACTGCAGTAAGTATGTCCTTTTAACAAAAAGGAACAACACTGACTTTCTGAAAGGCAGCGGTTTGGTTTGTTACGAGACACTGGTGTCATTAGAGATGCAGATGTGGGGCTGTGATTGGAGTGAATTACACAGACCAGAATCACTCTCAGATTCAGTTTCACACAGTCGCCAGTGTCTCCTGTTGAACACCACAAGCTGTAACACAACATACCGTCCTGTGTGTGTGGTGTGAGTGCTTGTATATACATGTGTGAGTGTGTCAGCATATGCATGTCGACAAGCCAGGGAGGAGTGAGAAAGCAAAGCACGAGGGATCAGGATTTTGGCTCAAATACAATCTGCGGAGGAGTCACTCAGTGAGCTGACAGCCGTCAGTGAATCCTGGTGGGGAGAGGGCTGAGCCACTGTGGTCAAACACACACACACACACACACACATATACAGACACACACAGACACACACAGACACACACACACACACACACACACAGACACACAGACAGACTCTCTCACACACCCAAACACAAACACAGAGAGACTCCATCAGCACCGGGAAGCTCAAACAGACAGATGGGCTAATTCGTGACTGACTGTGTGTTATGAAACATTATCTCTGTGTCAGTGAAATCAAAATAACATTTTGGGTGTAAACGCTGAGCTTGTAACTGCCAACAGAACACCACATGGCCGTGATAGATGCATATGGACCGTGATGCATGGCCTTGGAAAAATGTTTTGTTGCTAAACTGCTGCAAATGCTGTTTATTGAGTCATCTGGGGTGAACTGCATGTAGCCGTATATGTTTGCCAATCGCATCCCACCTGCCGGAGCCAAATTAAGCCATCGAATCAATTTCAAGAGTCTGGAGGAAAATGAAGGCCATTATAGGCATTGAATTTTATTTGCTCGCTATTCAAAATTAAAGGCTATTGACAGACGGCTTTGTTTTGTTCTCTCTCAACCACTCTACCGTTAGAGTGGGGATAGGTGGTTGCGGCTGCATTTTAATGTCCTGCCCCTTTAACGGGCAGCTACAGAGCCACTTTATAATCCCCCTCGCTGAGTATTTGTGTATGCTGGGAGTGTATTGTAGTTAACTGAACCTGGCTCACTGCTCTCCGTGGATGTTTTGTTGTCAAATAATGGGAGAGTGATGGGGTCCTACCCCACTGCGAGTCACCGCTAAGATTAGACAGATCTTCACACTGGACGATTGGTGAAATTTATCACTGTCACTGGGTGCCAATCCAAGCTGGGGTTTTTTCTCCCTCCACCCCCACCTACACTTCTTGTGGTGGTTTCTCATTTGGAACCTGCAAACCAGTTGTCATGTGTACTTTCCACTCCGATAGTGATAGCTTTAAGCAGCGCCTCAAAAATCACCCTCTGCTTCATGGTCTCTGCACAAATGCTCATCGCGTTCTCTGCCTGCCGTGCATGGGAAATTTGAGGTGATTTGTGTTGGTGTGGATGTGTGTGTCGTGACATCATTGAGCAAGCAACATGTGGTATGTGACAGGTACGCATATAACACCTTTCTCTTTCAAATTTCTTCACCCAAAACCAGAAGGATTTACAAAATAACAAAATGATCTGAAAAATTCATAAATGACACACCTTTCATTCTTCAAAAGATTTGCTTTGCCAACGGAAGAGATGTTTTGTGTAATCGGGATAAATCAAGTACGTATAAGTATAGTGACACAAAAGAATAGCATCCAATCTCCAATTTGCAGGTTCAATATCCATATCTATCGAGGGTCTTTATGAGCCAGCGGACGTAACACTCGAGGAATACTAGACATGTACTCTAAATCTATTTTATTTTAACACAGTGTACAGTGGTGTGTTAATATGCACATGAGAGCAAACTGGTTGCAAGTGAGGCATCAAGCAGGAAGGAGGATTTTTCCCTTCCTTTAGTGAGTTGAGAGGCCATGTCTCTCAGCCAGCAGATTTTGATCCCTTCTGCAGCGCTGGTGGAATTAGCATGCAGAAGAGAGCGCTGAAAGGTGCTCTGGCCCTTAACTCAATCTCTGCCTCTCTCTCTCTCTCCCTAACTCTACCTCCCCTCCTCCTCAGGTAAAAGTAATGGATTGTAGCTGGCTCTGGCCTCCGTCCTGTCGCGTCACGCCTGCTAGCCAGCCAGCCAGCCGGCCAGGCGGGAGGGCAGAGCTGTAGGCTCTGTTATTTAGCGTCCATTCCTCCACAGTCACACTCGCTAACTCTGAGGCCAGCTGTCCAAGCACACCAGGCCTCGAGGATGGCAGGGCTGCCTTAACTGAGAGGTGACACCCCCCTCCACGTTCTTTAACAGATTGCCACCTCGAGCCACCATATCTGAATACCAATGAACAAAAAATACTGCAGCAGCTGGAATACAGGAGCAGTGAGGTAAAATAAAGACTTAACGTATAATAAACAAGTAAAAGAATATCTGGTGAAACTTTCTTATGGCACAGGGTCAGGACAAAAAATACTTTCTTTATGTGCACTTGTGTGAAAGCTCATATTTTCACTTTAAGCTCTGCTAATCAATTGTTAAACTGAAAATGAATCGCATGGAGCTGCAACAATGGATTGTTTTATTGATTAATTATTCTTTCCATTCTTTTTTTTTTTTGGTTGAATCAGTTTAGTTTAGAAAATATCAAAAACATGGTTAAGTCACAAGTTCTAAAAGCCAAAGATGACATTTTCAAATTCTTTGTTTTCTCTGATCAACAGTCCAAAGCCAGTTAGGATATTTAGTTTAAAATGATATGAAACAAGGACGACCCGAAAAATGTAATTACTGAATTATCAAAAATTGCTGGCAATTAATTTTCTGTCATTGATTCATTGGTCCAACTTCTGCGGGAGCTTCTTTTAGCTGACAACGATGACGCTTTAGTCTTACACCAAATTGAATGCATGGTCTTAACTTATTAACCTTGTTTCCAAGAGAATCAGGAAATTGTTTTCAGCAAACACGCACTGATGACCCACTGTGCACCAAGACAGACGCCATTCAGGAGACAGACAAAGAGACTGGGAATTGTAGCAGCTAAATAAGCTGATATTTGTTCGTAAGAGTTGGTCGAGTCCACACCAGAGCTAAAAGTAGAATGTTGGATTTCCATTCATCAGGTGGAAAATGAACAACTACAAGTGGATGAAGATGCTGGGCTGTGTCTGTCAATTTGTTGTTGAATTGTTTTGCAACCAATTATATATAAAAAAAACCGAAACAATTAATACCGTATTTAAATCCACGTTTGCACAGTTTAACATAAATGTCATCCTGCCCATTCAGATACACGGGGGAGCAGAGGTCGTAGCTGTGTAATCGGTCCTGACACTCACCCAGCACTCATGCTGCGGCATCCCCGTGTTGATGGGTATGTAAATGTCGAAGTAAGTAGATGTGCAGTGGAATGTGCAAAGTTGGAGTGAATGTTGATGTGCAATCAGTGCAGGAGCCCCTTACTGAACTGACAGCTGTCTGTGAGTCCTGGTGGAGAGAAGCCTGAGCCACTGTGCTTAATGAATGTGTGCTGCCATCAGCTCAGAGTCTCAACCAAAACAGACAAGCGCGCACGCACGCACACGCATGCACATACACACCCGTATGAACTGTACTGTAACATTAGCAAAATTACACCTAATAGCGAAAGAGTTCTTCGGAGTAACTTCATCACATTTACAAACACTGCTACAGCTGTGAGTCATATTGGGTTGAATGCCAATGAGAAGCATGTCATCTACAAAAGACATCTGGCAGCCAGCACTTATGTGACTTTTCAGAGTAACTTATCAGTTCCAAAGAGGACAAATCTTTTGTGCCCACAATAAAGTGTATTAGTCAAAACAATGCAAAATTATTTCATATCTTAAGGACTGGAAAATGAGCACAACATCTGCCAAACACAAACTAAATCGACAAAAAAAGAGCAGACACAAGCTGAAACATACCAACTGGGAACCTACATTATATATTGTACATCAGCTGACTATTAAAAAGGTGCTAATTGGAATGACAATCCTTTATGAGCTTTTTTCCCACATAATGCAGCTGCACAGTACACTCTTGATAAAGGTAAAGTAAATAAACCAATTTAAATATTTTACAGCTGGAAACCATTTATAAAATACAAATAGCTTCCACTGCAGTTTTCCTATAACATGTGCCTATCGTGTTTTATGTGTCCAATAATATTTCCTTTAATATCAAGACAGGAGTGTCATGGTGGGTTTGTGCCAGCAGGCTATGGATAGGTTTTGACAACACAATACTAAATGCATTTAAGAGGTATTGTTCACCTGTAAAATGTTACAGGAGAAGATAAAAAATGAATGTTAATAATAATAAAGGCTGTGCTAGTACACTTATTAGTTGAAACTGCTGGCTGCTGTTTATTCACTGTGTGTTTACCAAGTCATCACACTTTGTGATTTCAATTCGAGAAAAAGTGGAAGTGGATCAGGCTGTATGTACTGTAGCTGATACTGATTAATTAAAAAGTGTCTGGATCGGATGAGATGCTGTATCAACTGGGTGCATATTCTACCCCCTGTACTGTACGCAAAGACGTGGAAATGTTTCAGCTTGTGTTCCTACGCCATACCCTCTATTCTCCACAGATATCTGTGGAGGGAATAGAAATTCAATGATAGTTTGGCATTAATTATGTTCATGGTTTGCTGTAGCATCTGCGTTTGTGTGATGCGATGTGATGATTTTTTTTCAACCTTGATCTTAAGGTTGGTCGGTGAAAACCAAGACAATTATGTTGAAGAGCAGTACTTCTCACCATATTTGTGGGAACTTAACTTGTGCTGCACTATATATATCTGAAATCACAGAGAGTGAGGAAGTTACTGTAACACAGGAAACAACCCATTCCTGTATAAAACACAACAGATTCATCTTGTTTCCTCAAATTAAGCTCTGGCGTAGTCAAGTGAAACAAGACATATCTCCGATCACTTAAGGTGACAAACAAAAGCACAGTCCATTAGAAACAGCATGCAGAGACACACTGCTGCATTAACAAATGTAATCGTGTTGAGCAGCACATGTATTTCTCATTTCTCCTGCCATTGCTTTATAAGGCCACAGTCACGCAGCTGCAATCATATCACAAGACAAAATGAATTTGAAGAGCTTGCTGTGTGTATCTCTCTTCCACGCTGCCTTAACTTCTGTTCTGCCTCCTCGCTGCCAGGAGAATTAAACCACAGTGTGCAGTAATGGCAAAAGTGAAAACAGTCCCCATTAAATGTGATAATAAGCTGTGTGATAAAACCATGTTCGGAAAAATTGCAATACATGTGTCGTTCAACAAGATGTATTAGTTCAGGTAGCAATTTGTATCCACCAGCTGTTTTTAATGGATTTTTGCAGTCTAGGACTTCCGGTAGGAAAGACAAACGTGTATTAGAACCCACAGTATGAGCCTGGAACAGGGACATTAGTGGGCTAAAATGTTTCCTGGGTAATAATAGTGAGAGAAAAAGAAAATGCATTATCTCTCATAAGCAACAGGAAGTGAGTTCTACATCCAATGAAAGCCTCTTTTGCTTCACTCATCCATTTACTCTGTTTGTGAAAAGGCGTTGTAGACTGGACTTCTAGATGTCGATGCTGATGTGTACCAGCATCACCTTCCAAGAAAAAGTTTTCCCTCCAACATGCCAGCATGTGCTGCTTTTGCAGCATCAGTCCTCAACTGTCAAGCAGTCCTTGTTCATAGAGATGGGGAGGGGGTAACCAGAGGGGGCAACAGAGACCGATAAGGGGGTTTAAAAGGACAAGTCATGAGGCCTACATCCCATGACCCCCTCCATCTGGAACTAAACACTGCAGCTCAAACTTTTCCATCGACCAAAATCAGTCACACACATTTCGCTGTCATTTCTTCTTAAATTGCCCGATACGCAGGCAGCAATGACAGTCATCTCGGAATGTCATCTAAGCGAACAATTAACAGAGCAGCAAAAATGTGAGGTCAGATATAATTAACATATGTGCTGCTCAGCTATAATTGCTCAAGTCTAAAGCAAGTAATTAAATCATTCAAAGTGAGCCATGCGGACAATAACTGACTGAGTTTTTCACAGTTGCAAGAGGAGGGCATGGAGGAGCTGGTATGCTTTGCTCCTCTCCGACACACCACCCCTGGGACCGCCACCACATATTCAAGGCACACACATGCACAAAATAAAGCAGCGATAGGCGCTCTGCTCATAATCGTCTGGCAGAAATAGCGAACACCGAGGGGATGCTACGTGCACTCGAAGGAGAAATGGTGTTCGCTCCCATGAGCCAGGAGAGATTCTTCATCTCTTCCTTTATTCTCAGGAATCACAGAAGTTCAGTCACATGCTTAAGGTGCTCCTAATTGACGGTGTAGAGATCCACTCATTATGATACATGCATCGGGCCGGCCTGTCAGACAGAAAAAGGTGGAAGGGAGCAGCATTAAGGAAGTGGCAGGAGCATTATCAGTCTATATTTCACAGGTGTCAGCGGGGACTTGTCCCCGTTTCGTCCTCTGGGTGTCATTTATTAAATGAAGGAATGAAAAGGATGTTTAAGGTAGAAATAGAAGCCTGCTTGGACAAGGGATTATGCATTGTTACAGGAAGAAAAATTGCATTTGAATCTCAGACACAAAATCCTGGCTCCAGGGTATTTCATTAATTTATTGTCCTAACAGTCATTCATGGTCACATATATCTATATAGGTGTGGAGCTATTGTGTATAGATGGTATACAGATAGGCATATACTGTATATAGGCGTAGAGGTTTCTGATTAAACCTGGACAGGTTTCTGTACAAATCATCGGGTTAAGGTCTCGCCCACACCAGGATTTAGAACAGTGAAAGTCTGGATGACATTGAATTCATTTCACTTGGATTTGCTGCAATCTCTGGATTTGCTTGCTTTGCTTTAACAACCTTTTAAAACATGACATGAATCCGTGCAGTTGACACTCTTCACACTCCTCAAACATAATGAGAACAGCAATGAGAACCTGTGTTGTTTGTAACTGACCTGTATGTAGTCTGTACACCACCAAACTCACAAGGACGCCCAGATGAATCCTGCTGTGCCACCTCTTGATGTGACCAAGCACTATAAAATACACCTTCCCATTCATGAATTTAGGGAACTGAGAGTCTCCGGTCCACCTAGCTTGTATGTCTTTGGACCGTGAGGGGAGACTGGAGCACCCAGGGGAAACCCACACAGGCGAGGAGAGTGTATAGGCTCCACACAGGGAGGGAGGGCCACTGAGTCCTTCCTGAGAATTTGTTTCTGTCAGATGAAGAAAGGCACTGGCAACTTTTGACATTATGTTCTCAGCGGACCACAGATGAGGTCAGAAGCTGTGTATCATCTTGTTATTTTTCTTCTCTCTTTCAATGGTAAAACTCGGCTAGAGTACTTTGTTACAGTACGTCTTCTTTTCATTATAAACCAATATGCTTTCAACCTGTCTGACCCAGGGACTGAGGCCTTCCTGAGCAAATTCAAAACACTTTGCGTGTGCTCTGTTCTTGACATTTAAAACCATATGAAAATGAAAATGGATCCCAATTAGAGCTGCAGGAAGCATAAGGCCCTCTTGGTTCTCTTAGTAACTCGCTGGTTTAAACATTTCCCCCTCGAAATGCCTTGAAAATTGACCTTCTCATTCTGCGAGCGGCGATAAAAGCAGCCTTGAGTGGCCTCAGATCAAGCTATTTTGATAGTCATCTGTGAGGATAAAATGTGAAAGTAAAAATAAGGCAAAGCAAAAGGGAACATAATCACACGGTGTATTAATGCTGAGGTAGAGTGCTGAACTTAAATGTTCCACATACTTTCAGTAAAGAAATATGACATTCACCACCAGGTATTAATGTAAATCACATGTATTGAAGACACTAATAGCCACTTTGACACAGGTGATTATTATTGAGGTTACTGAATAAAGTCTAAGAATATATATGTGAAACAATGTAAGTACAAACACACAGCAGTGTTGTAGCAGGCTAAGGGAGGACGGCACAAAAAAAAGAAAACTATGCTATATTTAAACTTGAGGATGCAGAGGCAGGGATGTCGGTTGGATCACCTGTTGAAGAGCATTCATTTCAACAAGGGAACAAAGGTCAGCATCCTTGCTGGATCTTTGATTGGCAGGCGGGGGAGCTTGATGCCCACAGCAGCGGCCCAGCGGAGCAGCCAACGGTGGCGTGTGGCTTGGCTGGGCCACATTTCTGACTCAATGCTGACTAACTGAGTGTGTCTGCTGACAGTGTGTCTGACTGATAGGATCACCCCGGGAGGCTCTTCCAGGGCCTTTACAAAGTGTCTCTGATAGGCCAGGCCCGTAGCACTGCCGCGAGGGCCCGACGACAAATTAAATTTAAGCCCTGCTAATGCATAGCGTAATCATAGAGTGAGGTGGTGATAAATTTTTCAGCGGGGTTACCATGGGCGCAGCAGAGGAAGAGCTCGGTGTAGAATCTGAGATGGCAAAGAGAGGAGAGGCGGCAGCGGAGGAAAAAATAGCCGAGTGTGACCTCAGCTCTGCGCTGAAAAATCCTGCACTCAGAAGCCAAGGACTCGTATGAAAGAACAACAATAACATGCCATTATGAGATGTAACATTTTGCGACGACCTGCGTTTCCAGGGGGAAATTTGAAAGAAAAGCAATTTCACATTAAACTATCTGACACAATGCAGGTCTGTGGAGTAGAAGAGCGGGTGGGGGCAGAGGAGGGAGGGAGCGAGGAGCGTGGGTGCATGTATGTGAATGGTTGGAGGGGTGGTGATGGGGGGTGTTCAGGAGCTTCCTAACAGCCATTGGCCGACTGGAGCGAGACACACACATCCCCTCCGCAGAGTTAAAAGGGATGGAGTGGATGAAATTTCAAAGCCTCCCCTGCAGACACACACTCTGCTTTGCACACATCAGCACTGAGATGTTCAAATATTCAACTCCGTCGCTCCAGCCTGGTTTCATCTCCTGTACACTAGTATCAGACATGGTTCTGCTGTGATTAATGAGAAAACCAAACCCCCCCAAAAATGGCTCTATATGCATAAATGTGTGCACAAGAACTCTTTCAACAAATGTCCCCCGTTTCCTTCCATGATGCGAAAAACTGTCCTTAATTAAAAACGGCGTCTCTGACTCATATATTTCCCATGATTGCTTGCTGCAGGCGTAAAAAAAGTGAAAGTCACTGTGAGATAAGACGCAAAGTGGCAGACATTCACCTATTAAACTCCATTCATTTCTTATGACCGTTCTGATTAACTAGCACATTGTCATCGCTATGAGACACATTCCAGAAGCGTAACACAAAGAGTAACTCTGCTGCCCTTGTACAGACAATAAGGAGCCCTCAGAGCTGCAGCGTGTTCAGCTCTCCCTCCTCCGCTTTTATTTGCCTGACTTGACAGCCTTGATTTGACCACTCTCCTTTTCTTTACGAGCATCCCTCACAGTGAACATCTGTACAGCCAGCGTCGCAGCGGTCCGTGCCATGAAACAAATGCGTCAGAATTATATTCCAGCATATTAAATCAAGTGATTATTCTGAGATCTCCTTTTTTGTTGTTTTTTCTTAGCTTTTTTTGTTTTTTATGTTGGCAACATCTTTGTTGCTAAGCAGTCGTTGCTGTGGTGATTTTGCGCTGCACTTCCCAGAGATCACAAGTCAGTCAAAGAGTGTGGCCAGTATTTTTCTTTTCTTTGTTGTTCTTTTTTTCTTTTCTTTGTTGTTCCGTTGTATCTCTTGGGACTTTGGTATTGCAATATGAGAACGTACGCTTGACTTCTCTCTTCTGTGAATTGAGTTTATAACCGCGTCCCTGTATCTTTACTGTAAAGTCCAATAAAAAAATTGATCACAGAAAAAAAAGAGTAGTGCTGTAGTAGAGGCCAGTACTGAGATTTCTTCTTTGGTGAATTTGATGAAAAGGAACTTTGACTTTTCTTTTTTTATCGCTTGTAGCTCGAGTGCTTCACACCCAAGTTAATTCACACACATTGGGAGCATCACATGTGCATCAAATGAATGAACAAAATGCGTATAAGCTGTGTAGTTTTTAGCTATATAAACACAAAAACTTCCTTGGAGTATGACTTTAATTAGTGTAACACACAATGTCACCTCATGAAATGGGTGCAAGAAAATTGCTGACATGCTAACACATTTTAAAGCCTTCTTTTCATTTCTTCCTGACTGGAGATCTCTAACATTAGAGGGACTCACGTTCGCCTGTCGAATGGTCTACCACCACCCACCCCCCAGTGCTCCAGTACTGGTATACGTACTCAGACGCACCTCCAGAATCACTGTCACCCTCACTGAGTAATTACAGCGATTAATGCATGGACAGAGCTCGCCTCTGGCTCTGGACACTCTATCAAGACATGTGTGGTAATGGATGAAAGTACATTCTTAATAGAGAATCCATAGTGCCTAAATCTAGGGGGGGAAAAAAACAACAAACATATACCTTTTTGATCAAGACTGACTTTACCCACAATCCTCTTGGGGGAGATCATTTACCAGCCTAGAAACAAGAGAAAAAGCGGTCAGGTTCTTTCGCCCTTGTCGTTGCGCTCACGCTGACCTCTAAAAATGGACAACAAAGATCATATCACGACACCAATACTAGCACCAACAGCCTTTGCACAAATTGATTTAGCCACCCAGAACTCACTCCCATCTCAATGAGGTGGCAGGGTGCTCACAGCATATATCACTGTCACACAAGCACCCTCTAGTGAAATGTGATTTTTATCTTTATGAGCTTTTTTCCCCCTTTTCAGTACAGCATGTAGCAGGTTGTGATAAGTGATGAGAAATAAAGGGTTGGCACATTACGCTAATACAGGTGCTCTCAGCGCATATGGGTGCTATCACACAGGGAGAATGACATTGTTGTGGTCCTGTGCGTTTGAAAGCGGCTGGCGAGGCAGCAGGGGGCCAGTGGTATATGGCTCATAGATCACTAATGTGTGGGTGAGAGTTGTCACCAGCCAGCGCCTGGCTGCGAAGCACAACATAGTTTATGGCACACAACCGCTAGACGCAAGCATGAATCGTGGCCCAGGCAACAATGAGGAAAAGTGCACTAAAAATAGATGATAAGCTTTTTTGCACTTGTCCCAGAAACAATGGCTCCTTTTGATATTTCATGTGTTCAAACTGTGGTACAAAGGATGAAGGAGACAGTGTATAACTTCAGATTGGGCCTGTAGTGAAAGATCTGAATAAATACAGCTGAGAGGCCCATGCTAACCTGAAACACCTGACGGCTGGAAAGACACGATAAATGTTGCACTTTCAAGTTTGTTAAATGCACTAAGATAGTCTGAGCTTTCTCCCTTTCCAACTGACAACCTCTGTTACACAGTTAATTACAGCCAACTGCAACACAGCACTGTGTCAATTATCATGTGCTTTAGCTCTCTCCCAATGGATATTTTTACTGCCTTGGCTTCACTGGTAAAGTTTCTACCTTCTTTTATTGCTATTCTGCCCAGGTCTCGAGGCTGAATTACATTCGGCAGACAGAGCTGTAAAAACAGAAGGGATTTAAGGATTCAGATTGGTGGAGGGTAACCTAATCTTCCGTAATTGGGGGAATGGTTCTCATTTATATCAGCCTACTTTAGAAAGCAAGCTCATCGGCAGGCTGCTATCATCCCAGGCATTTTACTCTGACAATTCATTTTGATAAAGGCCGGGGAACGGGAGGTCGGCCACCAGGGCTACGTACACACATATTAAACCTAATCATCATTAATCAAAGCACTACTCTTACTTTGCAGGTCCTGGAAATCAACATACACAACGTAAACGCTGCACAAAGATCCGTCATGTGCTGGTTTTGCCTGAGCCCCCGTGCTGCTGGAGTGCTGTGAAATAACACATTCTGGGCTGCTTCGTCTCAAAATGGAACTAAAATGGTAATCCTCTGCCAGGCGAAGCGTTCTCGCCTCGCCAGATGCTTAGTTCTGAAATTTGCCTAATTGCCACGCTCAGATCAATCCCTTTTACTCTGCCAAATGAATCTGCCAAAGTGTGTTCCGAGCGTTTTGTTGGCCCAATATGCTTTTTCTCTTGCAAAGATTTGTGTTTTCGTGAGTCCCAGCAAAGGCTTGAGAGAGGTTCTGGTCTCTGTGACATGGCTGCACAGCCGGATGCGTGTCCACCCCTGCTGACCTGTGTGCCCATTAGCCACGGTGTTGCAGTGAGGGCACAGGGCTTATCCATCTCAGCCCCCTGCAACACACACACACACACACACACACACACGCATAGAGTACAACCACTCTTCATATGTCTCAGACACATGCCGTGGGCGGACTAAATGTGGCTCTTTGATCAAAGGCCAGCGTGTGGGAATGGACACTGACTTATTGACCTCCACACACACACACACACACACATTTATATATATATATATATATATATTAAAACACAAACCACTGAAAAAAACTAATTTGTGCACCTGCTTCTGTAGTCATTAAAACTAAGTGCATATCATGAATGGCACACACATATGCGCAGCACATCTTGCGCGTAGGTATGCACCAAGATAAACATCCATTTAAGATTCATTTCCCATCTGCTCAGACCATACCTCTCACATGGTCATAACAAATGACTATACTATAGAAAAGTCCTCATTCCAAAATAATAAAATCAGAGCAGTGTCAGTAAAAAAGGAAAGAAGACAGAGGAGAGGTGCCTTTGTGTGTGTAAATATAGAAAGTGACGGATGAATCAGAAGTTTAGTCAACAGAGAAAACCTTGGTTCCAGCTGCCCGGCTGTCTGATGAGCCACTCTGTGCTTGTCAACAACATCCCCTATCATTCTCACACAACTATCTACTCACACAACCAAGACCCGCCCCCTTCATCCCTTCGGCAATTCTACCATCCTCCAAGAGAAACACCTCCGAAAGCAGAACGGGTTGCTCGCAGCGGCAGCGGCAGCAGCTATCTTCCCACCCCCCCTCTTGTCTCTCTTTCCCCTCCCCTGTCCCCCTTTCCTCTCCTCTCTCTGTTTCTGTGCATTCTCTCCAATTTCTTTTTGTCTGCACTTCTTCTTCTCCCTTCCCGCGCTGCCGCTGCGGTTGGCACGGCGGATGAAAACATTAAAGAGGCAAAGAATGAAAAAAGAAAGAGAGAGAGAAAGAGACAAACCGACATTCGGAAGGCTGGAGAAGCCAAATTAGCATGAGAATACTCACAGTGTTGTTGTTGAAGGAGCGCGGGGATGGGAGCGCGGCACCGGTCCCTCCGTCGGATACAACCTGCACACGCAAGATTGAAGAGGAAAAAAAAAAGAAAACTAGGCTGTGAGAGCGGCAAAGAGGGGAGAGGAGGAGGAGGAGGAGGAGAGAAGAGCAGGACACGGAGGAGGAGGAGAAGAAGAAGAAGAGGGAGGAGGAGGGAGCAGAGCATCCAATGCACGCACCAACAGGAGCCCAAATAAAGAAATAAAGGATTCCTCGAGGAATGTGTGTGTTTGGGCAGTGATGGTGTGTTTGTGTGTATGTTCTTATGAGGGGGGTGAAGAGGTAGGTTGTCTTTGGGAAATATAACACACACACACACACACACTCACATGCGGGGTTGCACTTGGATGCGCAATGACATCTGACAGGTCTGATCTGCGGTCCACCTACCTCCTTATCGCTACCTCACTCTTCCACAGCAGTGCTCTCTCTCTTCCTCTCACACACGCTATCTCTCACTCGCTTGCTCCCTCTTTCTCTTTCTCTCTCTGTTGCTCACACTGATGCCAGAGATTCAGCTGCTACAGGGGAGCTATCGCCCTCATCGCTGTATGTTACCGAAAGAGGGAGGGCACCGTTGGATCTTCCACCCGCCCACGCCACCCGGCCCAACACCTACCCCCCCACCCCCCCACCCCCCTCTTCATGCGCTTTCCACCTCAAATGTACAGAGAAAGAGAATGTTTCAATTGAATGAAAGCAATCCCAGTGGCATTGAGGCAATTATAGAGGCTGCTGGCACTGTTTTTTGCTTTTTTCGTCCTCCCCTCCTCTTTCTCGTTCCCTCTGTCCTCTCTTGGGCTGGTGGAGGGTCTGTTTTTTCTCTCTTTCAGGTTCTCCATGCTCCAGACATATGCCACTATTAATGTAGCTTCTGTCACTTCAGCTGTTTTGGTCAGATCACTTCTGTCTCAGCTTTCCACCTTCTCACCCCAAAAAGATTTTGCCTCCTTCCCTACCTGCCTGCGTGGCTGCTACACCTTTCTCAGCTCCAAAAAAGCTCCACAAAGCCTTACTCTCAACTCCACCTTGCACAACCTGACAGCACCATTCAGCTCCAGCAGCTACTGAGAAGTAAAATATATTAATCCTCCCGGCTTTATCAGGTCTTGCACGGCTAGTGCGCCATGGCACAGCACAGCGCCAAACAACACAACTGATTCAGGAGAAACTTAAATAACTGTCTTTTAGGCCGGGGTTTTTGATGAATGCTGCTCGTTTATTTCCTTTCTTCCTTTCTGAAAATCTAACAGTACATATATCACCAAAAAAAGAGCTGTAAGTCAAACACCTCAGCCTCTAATCAGGTAGCCCTCCCTCCTTCCCCTCCACCCCCGCACAATGCATCCCTCCAGCCACTACTGCACTTTATCTCCCCTCAATTAACATCTTCTGAGCGAGCCTCTATTATCTTAACCACACAGAGCAGAGAGGTCCTCCGAGGAGACGCCGTGGAGGACGGCTGAGCTGTGGACAGAGGGCTCCCAGCCCTGCTGCTGCGGCTTCAATTCGCAGGCCTAATTAAAGCCCAAGTCAGACATGACAAACTGTGAGCGGAGGTGCTACAGAAACAAACACAGACAAAAGCGTTGCCTGCGCGGGTGCGTGTAGCCCGGAGGATTCTCTTTGTAAGGATTATCTGCCAGAAAACAGGCACGTTCACGTCAACGTCATGACAGCATCATCTAAATCTCTTTTGACTGTTTGGTTAGATCATGTTTATTTCTACCTTCTGTATAGGCATCACCGCGGTGTCACACATACAATATAAATCATACTCCATATGAAGGAAAGGGAGAGAGAGACAATGCCACCTTGCTAAAGCTCAAGGATTCCTATAAAATACATAAGTGATACAGTTGGTTGACGTCATGCTTATATATGGCTAATTTTCGTTCTGTATAATGCCCCCTGTGCCCTGTTTCATCTGTTTGGTTGCCCTCACCAACTTCAATTTCACCCTATGAAGCCATCAAACCACCCATTAAGCCATCAAGATGCCCTCTTTGTCCTTGTTCCCCTGTCTGACAACAACAGTGAAAGCCAGTGTCGCGTCCCCCTGCACTCTCACCGCCGAGGTAGCCTGGCGATCTGGCCAGCCCTACCGCCAACATTGGCTCAAGCCAGACTATTAAGAGTATTCTATTACTGTTGGGTTAACCTGTCACGCTTGGCTGTGGCTCTCTTTATTGTCTGGCCGCTCTGAAAGGGCAGGGGATAAAACTCCATCAGCGGGACAAACGACCACACATACCGCCATTCATCAGACGCCTGGGGTTTCCCCCCATGGACACTGGCCACTGCAGCCTCTCTCACGCCGCAGGGGTAGCCTTCGCTACCCCTTAAAATGTGAGCTCCCAGGGGCCAATCTACACAGCCGAGGATGGGCAGAATGGCATCTTTGGCCACATAAGGTTTTCCTCCTTAATCATGACTTGGGGAATAGCAGTTCTATCTGGGCTGAAGGAGCTAATGTATTGACTAAGATCAGGTAGTGCGGCAGGAGGTGTGGGGAAGTGATTAAGAAAGCAGACTAGTGATCAGTGGATGACAGGGGTCAATCCCCTGTTGGGCAATTGGGAAGTGGCCTTGGGCTAGGTACTTAGCCCCAACACACCAGCTAGACACTCAACTGTGAGAGTGGATAAAATGTCAAATTCAACTTCACCCTTTGCAAAGGTTCAAAGCAAGGAGATGACAGCAAATGCTTTGGTTATTAAAAAATTCATATCGTAATGAAACAGCCGTGTTCCATCTTTACACATCCCCCTCCAGCAAACATGGTGCTCCTTTTTTCATGGGATCCATCAAGGGAGGGCCACAATTAAGTGACTAATTTGATTAGGAGATAATGTGAGTTCCACTTAATGGAAAGGACAGACTTCACAACACAGGCAGATTAGTTTGGTGGATGCCTGCTTATTAATTAAGACAGCCCTCCGTGCCCATATTAAGTAAAATGCACAGATGCAGTTTTAATGGGTCAGAGTATGCACAAGTTAGACAAAAGGAAATCAGTATGAGCAAAAAACCAGAAGCTGGTAAAACTCGATGATGAAAAAGTAAATGACCATGAAATGTTTTAATTAAACTTGACATAACTTCTGCTTAAAAATGTTTGGGTATACACTTGCATTATTTGCCCATTCATAATGTAATAAGTAGAAGGGCTTGTTGTTAAAATATGTCAAAGCACTTCTGATCTAGAATTTCACTGTGCTGTGTCTGTGTTTCCACTGTATGTCATTGCACACCATAGCAACAGCAAGTCATTATACTTGTTCAAATTACCTCTCTTGCTCTCATTCTGTGTTTGTCTCTGATACTACATAAGCCCTTCAGAAGAACCTTTGCTTTTCATTTATAATTTGATCTGCATACTGAACCGCTGCTACAACTTGTGCTCCAGCCCTTAGAAGATTTGACATAAACATACAATGAATAATTTATTAATAAACTAGTTTAATGTTTGAGCAAAATAAATGGAGCCAATTTTCTCTTCTGTAAACTACGATTAGGGCTTGAATTCTTGCCTTGACTGAGTAGCTTTAACATAAAGGGTGATATGTAGACAACAGGGTTCCTGTGTGAACAACTCTGTAGTAAAGTAATTTTCTTTCTGCCATCTTATGTGATATACCCTTCCAAGTCCAACAGATTTTGTTTGTAGCTTATGTCCTGCATGCCCCGATGGTTGCCCACTGCACACTGACAATCAGCCAGACGGATCTCCAGTGCGCTGATTTGTGAGTCCCCATAGGAAAAGGTAAAAACCACAAAAGCATGAGAGATTACTGTATTTGCGGCAGTCCTTGAGTTTGTGCTTGGCGTCTGGCGTGTTCAGCCGCTGTGGTGCTCTGTCATTCCGCGCACACCGCACACTCCCAAGCGCTCTATTTACGGTGGCCGAATCCCTGCTGCGTGGAGCGGGAAGGGTATAATCTCCCAGCGGTATTCAGGGTGGTGAATCTGCCGGTGTTGTCTGTGCATACCAATAGCAACCTCACCTCTGTCTGAGCAGTTATGATTTATAAAGAAAGGGTACAAAAAAAAACCAACAACTACAAGCCATTTCATGATGCGTCAAGATGTTGGAGGGGAAAAGGGGGTGTCTGGAAACCACCAGTGGCGAAATACATTGACATCACTCCCATCAACACTACTAGTGCCAGTGTTACGACTGCTGCTACTCCTACCACTTCCCTCTGTGCACTCACAAAGCGCTGGATTCAATCAAGCAGCCATGTTAAACAGCCACATCTATGTAGTATTTATGCATGCCGCCACCTGCACACACGTGGCTCATTCAGAGGGCTATGATTGTCTTGGCACACGACAACGTGATGGAATTTCATTTGACAAGTGGAACATTTCAGGGAACTGAGAGGTTAAGGAAGACTTAAGTTAGACTACTGTGAGCCTTATTGTCTTTGGATTACATTACAAAGGAACAACTCCTCAGGAGGATATACGCGAGTCTAAAATCTGTTTATAAATAGTGCACGTGCACATGTAGCTTTCATATACATGCATCATATGATGAAGCCCAAGAGTGAGGAAGCTTAATGAAGCCATGCAAAGGGCTAGTGTCTGCAGAGTAAGGTGTCAGGTGACTTCCCTCCTGGCTATATGTGCGTCTCATTGGTATGTGCGACGTGATGAGGCCTTGGCTCTCTTCTGATTATGATGTCTGCTGAGAGCTGGGCCAGCCCAGGGTGAGAGCCAAACCGACAAGGCTGAGATGGAGGGAAGATTCAGAGAGCCTCTGTTCTCTCACCGGGGGATCCCCCACATCATTTAGCGCCTCATGCAGATCGCTGCTAGTGGCAACACAGCCCTCTGGGCCCGGGGAATTAATGTACCAAGCAATGGCAGAAGTGATTTATTAAAATAACACACCCTGATGAGAGAGAGGAGCCAGGGTTGCTCTTTCTCAGCTCGTCCCCATATGCCGCCGAGGGAGGAAATGGAATCATATAGGTGTTACAGGGAAAAGCAACAGAGGAGAGACTGAGAGAAAGTGGACAGCCACTACACAAATTGTGCGACAGTCCTTGCTGTCATTGCTTATTTATTTACCCTCTTTCCATTTGAGTCAGGCCTTGTATTAAATTGATCCCTCCTGCCGCGTTTTGCCTTGTTGAACAAGCGCAAAGCCCCGTTAAGTGTCTGTGAAAGGCTGGTGATTGTGTTTGCGGCGCCCTGGGTGCGCAGCGGCCATCCGCTCCCCTCTATCTCCCCCGGACAGACGGGATTAGAAGCTGGGAGAGGGGCTGAATGACCCTCTAGAGGGGACGAGAGACAGGCAGGCAGTGAGCAGCTTGATTCGGGGCTCACACACAAATACACACAAACAAATAGAAGCCTGTGTGTGCTCATGCACACACACATTCTCTTAGTCATTCGGTCACAAAGTGTTTAAGGTTGAGCCTAGCTCACCCCCAGACTGATGCATTGCCATCCAGAGGCTCAGCTACGTGCAAGGAAATACATGCACTTATCCATGAGCTGACACATTAGCTACTGTACAAACAGAGCACTACTCTATGTAGGCTCTCACTGCTTCTGATATGAGAACATCTGCTGTGTTGCTAAACATCTGCTGCACTACAGCTCATATCTAAGCTCTGATATTTTATTATTTTTACTTTCTTTTTATCAATGATAATACAATTGAGAACTTCGTAAATTTCTAGCACCAAACGGTACTGTACAATGGTGCAGAGAGATACTGAACAGTGGGACACTTTGTAGACTGAATGAAAGGAGATGATGCGGTTCCCTACTAGAACTACTGATGGTTATGCGCAGTCAGACATGGAATTGTACACAGGAGGTCTCACATTTACATACATTTACATCTTAGACATTTAGCTGACACTCTTATCCAGAGTGGCTTACTACTGAATACATACAAGAGTGGAGTAATTTCAAATGACTGAATTACAAACAGTGCAAAGGTTAAAATAAAAGAGGCTAGATGACAGAAGAAAGAAAAAATCTCAGAGCAACTGAAATCATTGTGTGCAAAAGAGATCGAGTCGATAAAAAGATTATGAGCAAAGCTGATTTTTGAGGAAACACTGGTAAAATCAGGTAGGCCTACAAATGTAGTATGTCCCACGGAATGGGAGTCTGGGATTTGAAATGTTCCATCTCATATCCCTGAGAAGTCGCACACATCTCCCAGGCTGCTCCATCTGATCCACCGAGCCCCTAGGGGATGTTACTGTACGGTTTCCCCGTCAAAGCAATGGAGCTGCACTCATTCACATACTGTAAAGGAGCACACTTTGAATCCATTCAGATCAGTTGATTACAATGCTGCCGTCCTTACTTGGCGGGGCAGATAAGTGGAGAGAGCTCCGTTTGACATTTAAATCTCATACACCTCATCAAACACCAGGTCTTTGTAGTCTTGTGGTACATTTGAATAAAGCAAAGTTAGAATTTTTAAGCAGTGTGGAAACTTATCAAACCTTCTGGCCTGTGTGGCCCTTGTCTCTCCTTGCAAATAACTCTTGGTTACCTTATTCAAACTGAAAGTGGCAGGGCTCAAATCAAATCAAGTCAAATCAAATTGTGCTTGGTTGAAAAAGTGGGGAGTGAGGAAGGAGAGAAAGGGGGCTTGAAAACAGTCACATTTCCAGGGAGTTCAACTTCTTTCTACCCTTTAATGGCACAGAACAGCAATTTACTAAATAATGCAGATGAATTTGTACAAAGCTAGCTTTAGACCAGAGTTTTATTGCAGACAAGTGGAGAGGAAGGTAAGGAAATCACTGCAGAGAATACAAAGATCAGGGAGAGCTTTCAGAGCTTTATACATGTAGCACTCAATATGGTGACCTTTCATTATATAATTGTGTCATTGGATGTCTGATATAAGAAATGTGAAAAAATGCAAGTGTTTATCTGAAGACCTGAATAGGAAGACTAACAAAAGGTAACTCAGACTCGTGCTATAGAAAGACGTAGACAGCGCCAAAAGAACCAATAGAAAACATGTTGTTCAATGACATGACATTGCATAATAGAAGTGCATTTTGTATGATGAACGGATCTTGACAGAAAAAGAGCGGAATGGAGACGAAGGCAGACGAGGTTGGCAGACTAACAGATACAGAGCAGCAGAGGCAACCTCAATTCGTACCAAGTACCTCTGCCTTCAGCTTGAACTTTCGTAGCAAAGATGAAATAAAGTAACAATGGGTTACCATAGCAATAACAGTGGAGCACATAACTAAGTAGTATAAGAGATGGGGAGCATCTCATGGGGAGGGGTGGCATCCAGCTTTTATCTGTCAGCCACAATCCTCCATCATCAAAGCTCTTCTCCACTTTCAGTGCCAAGACTGAGAGACACCAGTGGATCATTAGTCTCCAGTGAAGAAGACAGTCATTTATCCATGTGACTTTTTTTTTCTTATTTTCTACAAAAGTTGAGAGTGAGAGAGGGTTTGTGTGGGTAAGATGGAGAGAAAGAGAAGAAAAAAAAAAGAAAGAGGAAGTAATCTTTTTTTCAGCAAGTCAATTTCTCTGGGCACTAACCTAGCTCCCTTTGGGCTACCTGTGCAGGTATCAAGCCTGGGGTCTGACGGGCTCCTCTCTCTGTGAAGCAGCAGCCCTTTGCAGCACATCAATACACTGAACTTTTCCTGCCGAGTACCTGAGCTCTCCTGCATGACCTGCTCTTCCTTTATCTATTCTGTTTAAAGATACCGGTTGCGGGAGAAGGAGCTTGATTACCTCCTGGGACAACCCCTCTCTCTTTAAGTTTGCCAAGTGAGAAAGTCTTCAGAAGTTTGTTGACAGATCTCTGCTGCGGCGGGAGAGAGCGATGGACATGGTAACCTTGGCTCTCCAAAGGACAAACGGAGAGTTTTGACAAGATCAAGCAGGAGGGATTTTGTTTATGGAGGGGATGGACAGGAACAGGACTGTACAGGGAGCACAGGTGTGCATGGGGAATATATAGCACCATACACAGAGCTTTATAGGATTCCTATCTTACTCATGGATGTGTAATCAAGCTGAAGTGGTGCCCCTAGAATCCCTTTCATATTAAAAAGAATTCAGATGAGATCCTGACATGTCAGAGGGGGAAAAAATCCTCAACATGAGGAGCGGAGCGCGACCAAGGACTTCATTTAAATGTGTTGAACTTGCAAGCTTTTATTCTTCTGCTGCATTTATAAATTTAGGCATAACAGGTTTCTTCACAGTCAAACAAGGTTGCCTGATAATACAGGTATGTTTTAAGAAGCATTCTGCAAACTGTTTCTGTGAAAACGTATGTCAGTAAAATGTAACTAATAATTGCACAATTTGCTGCAATCACAATTATTATTAATATTTTTTCACTTGAGAATAAAGTTTGTAAAAAAAAAAAGTAAAAGCATGGAAATTATGTAGAATCCACACGAAAAACGTACATTTAAATTCAGACGCTATTGTTTGATGTCTATTTCACTTTGAACACAGGTCAATTTCTGTGAACTACAGATTTCAAGGCCATCAGAATTGACTGTCGGCTTAAAAGGCATATTTCTTATGTGTCTTCTAACAGATATGTTAAAATTCCAGTTAACTTTAAAAACATCAAGGCCATTAGAATTAAATATCAGCTTAGAGGGCACTCATATCTTATATAAACACAACTCCTCCATAGCACATGACATCTACTTTGTAAAGACAGACAGAGACAAACCACTGAGAGATCTGTATGGGTGCAGTTCGATCAGTCTCTGATCCCACACACACACACACACACACACACACACACACACACACACACACACACACAGACACACACACACACACACACGTGCTAAAAGGAATGCATAAATCACCTGTTAACATGAAAACAATTTGGCATTCGAGCAGAATTCAGGCAAATCTAGTCAAATCTGTCAAATCTGTATAATGGGTCAGGAATAGTACTGAGATGCTTTTTATATTCTGTACAGGTTGTGAAATTAAATATTTCCAAAAACAATGCTAAACATGCTTATAGTAATCATATATCTGTACCATATAATCAAGTGTTTGAACAACTCATTGTTCAGGTCTATTTGGCGTTGTGGGTGCAGTATATTTGGACAAGATGAAAAAAATATATCATACTTCATGCTCGACAGGAAAGTTTGATAACACAGGGATTCCTTTGTGCATGCTGTTGTCAATGTGAAGGCCTTTGTCAACATTTTAAACAAAAGCTGGTACACAGGGAAACAATTCAGCATTCAGGCAATTCAGCATCGAGACTGCAGTGTATGTGGACAAGATGATGAATATACTATACATCTAGTCAAGCCTGTATAATGGATCCATGTGTCAGGGTGTGACTTCGAGGTGTTTCCTGAGGAGCGCTGTGTGTCTCCTGGCCTTTATGAGAGCCGGTTGGTTGTATAAGTGTGTGGGTGTCTGGCTTTGTAGCTGCTGGGCTCCACAGGTACCCAGGCCATCGATCACACAGTGTGGCCATTATACACAGGCAGGGGTAAAGGTGGATAATGCTCCCACCGCTGCCACCGCCGGGGCCTCGACCGCTTGCGGGTCAAGCGTTTGGTTGGCCAGTGGTAATCAAGCCGACAGCGGGCTGCCTGTCTGCGTGACAGATAACGTCACTAACACTCATCTGTACACACGAGCACGCAAGCACGCAAATACACCGAACAAACCCACACACACGTCCACTGATTTGCTTCTGTTATGCAAAGGTAGCAAAGTTCAGGGCAGCATGACAGGAACTGGTGTCATTTTTCATGACAACAAAACAGTTCATTCCAGTATGAAGAATTGCCCATGTTGGCCACAGCCGAACGCATCTCAACTCAGATTTTGCCCAAAAGTGCAAGTTGAATTTTTGTGACATGTTCTTTCATTTTGTTAGACGACCAGTGTAATTGACTTTTTTAGCTAGTCACACTGCTTTAACAGTGGAACTCTCACAAACAAAGAGCTACTTTTTAGAGATTAAAAATAGTATTGCTAAGATGATCCAGAATAAAATGCACTTTCTATGTTTATAATGAAGCAATATGTTATTCAAGTGCAATAGTTTGGCTGTTTTGTGTGTTTTTTGGGGGGAAAATCTCTGCAGCATGGAGGCATTAGCTATATCAGATACCAGGATAAACTCATTGTTGGTTTTTATCTCTTCAGGGGATTTGTTTATAGAATAAAAAAAAACATTTATCCTTTAAAGCAGCTTCATGAGATATTCTCTGCAATAATACAGTAACCTAATTAACCAGGAAAAGAGGCAAAAACATGTTCTGCCCCTAATTGTGAGACTACCTAAAGTGTGAAGATTCAGAACGGGTGAGTTAAATATAAATCTGTCTCCTAAACCGCAGAGCTTTCAGCTTTCAGAGGTTCAGAGATGGGCTCACCAGTGATGGCTCCACCTGTTCAACACCTCCGCCCTCCTCGAAAAGAGACACTGAAGACCAAGAAAGTGTGCATTTACTCATTACAAAGCTTTTACATTGAAAAAATAAATCAGTTACATCCAGCAGCCATTTTTTGTCCTCAAAATGTAGAGATGACCCATGAAAAATATGTATAGTCCAATTATCTAAAATAATTCAAATAGCAGGTAAACTACACACTTTTTTTCCCCAAGATTTACTTAAGCCAGACTATATTTGCTATACTTATAATCTGTTAAAGAAGTCAACGTCCATGCCAGGCATCACATCACTGTCTACTCAACACAAAAACATCTGCTGCTTGAGCTTCCAAATAGCAGGTGGAAGACAGAGCGAAAGGAAGCAGGTGAGACACAGACAGGGAAGGAGACAGAAGGAGAGGGAGACAGAAATAGAGGAGAGCAGATAAAGAGAGGGAAGAGGATGTGGTGAGGAAGCAGAGCGTAGTAGAGCCGGCCGCTGGGACTGTGAGGAATGAGCTGGCTGTGCTATAGGAGGCCTTAATGAGCATTCTCTCTAAACCCTGGAGAGTCTCTCTGCAGCTCTCACCCAATCTCTGTCTTTTCTCACAACCAGCGAGGTACAGACACACAAAGCTGGTTGCGTGATACCGTATGCACACATTCATGCAGACCATAAAGAAAGGCAGACGCAAACTGAAGCATGAACACACACAACCTATACCCACTGGTGAGTCTGAATTTGTCCAGTTATAATTCACTGTCACCTCTGCGGGGCACACAGCCGTCTAAATCCTCGCTCATAATGAAAAAACATTAATAGGCTACATGACACAGTTCGCTCTGCTCGTGCAGACAACATTAATATCTTGCTCTATTTCAATTCCATTGCGTTAAATTGGTACAGTGAAGTCAGTGTGGATCCTAATAAACCAATAAACACCTCTGAACCAAAGGGAGAAGTGTGGCAGCCGTGCTCAGATAATGGCCACTTTATGCATTAGCAAAACACCTGTAGTAATAATGGCTTCCCACTGTAGGTCTGCTTTTTTTCCTCTCTGCAGACTAATGTGCCCTTGATTTTCTCTTACTTATCGCTCTTCCCAGCTGTAGTTATGGATGGAGGGGCACGACAGAGGTACCCTTGTAAGCGCCTGTGTGTAAAAGCCTCAGGTTTTATCCCCACCCACTAAAAAACAGCCCCTTTATTTTTCCCCAGGAAATGGCTGAATGACAAGGTATCCGGCAGTCCTGAATTATAGCTTGACGCGTGTGGGCCTGAAAAATGGAAAAATGATGAACAACAGGACAAAAAATTCAGAGGGAACAAGTTGCCGAGGCGACGGGGACAGCTGTAAATCTGCTTCTGGGACAGGGCAGGAGATGAGGCAGGAATACGATCACAGGAGCGTGTAGGAGTAGGTGTTGTTTATTTTCTATCTTATTGTGTACATAGGTTTCTGCAGAGGATGAGGAGAAGGCCATCTTTATTTAACAAAGTGATTAGACCTCTCTGTTGCCTCTCAATTGCAGCCCTGAGTGGCTATGAGGCCAGACCTTGGAAACCATTGAGAGCCTCTGAACGACTCACTCTCATTAACTATTAACCAGCAACTCGGGCCTTAAATCATCTTGGTGATCCCCAGCCTGCTGACCCTGCTATGGATGGTGGAGGCAGCAGCGGAGCGGTGTTTCATCAGAGCTAGCCCACCGCACACCCTGCTGATTTAATGGGCTACAATTACAGTGCTCCTGACACAATATACGGCAAACATTTATAGATTTCCTTCCCACCACCTCCACAGCCAGCAGCGCAGATACATTTTTTTTCCCCACCAACATGCTTGACAACTGGAGTGTTCATATGACTAAATTACATGTTGTGGATTCAACTCCGCACTGACCTAGAGGCCACTTCATATGGTACAGTAAATGCTGCATTGCCTGAGGTTACTGCACCATGTATACAGTGCATATGAACATACTATACAGTCGGCCATCCCTATACTCATAATGCAGCTTTTTATTATTTATTTTAAAGCCTGCTGGAGAAGGACTGACGATAGCTGCTTGCGAGTTGCTTTAAAGAACCGTAGTAATGAGGAACTAGCCGTCACTGTGGAACCATATGGCTGGCCTGCTATTTATGTATATCTGGTCTGATTAAGTCAGGTCTGGAGGCCCCAGAGTACAGCAGTTGGTTGATGGTGACTGGAATGGGCTACTAGGACGCCACCGAGCCCAATCAAGCGCAACGGAAAAAAATTAGACAACAGTCCCCCGAGAACCGTGCCTTGTTTTTGTTCCTTCGTTAAAGAAGACATGCTAATGTGTATCTGACTATAAGTGGATCACAACTGAGATAGTGCAGAGCTTCGGGTCGTCATCAATCATACCGTCGATGTCTATTGATTCTGTCCAGACTCATTATGACATCCGAGGGACGCCGTGCCTCCAACACGTGCCCTTACATTGGTGTTGTTGGGTATCCAGAGATGCTGGATGCTCAGATAAACATGTGGTGGGAGGTTTTTGGTCAAAGAGCCACTATGGCTGATGCATACTGAAGAACTACTGTCTACTTTTTCAGTCAGCCAGTTAATGCGAATACATTTCAGAGAATGTGTTAATGCATTGATCACCATATTTATTTTCATTTTACAAAGCCATAGACCTGAAAGACTATCAGGCATCTTTTACATCAATACATTCATATTTGCTCTTTCCAGGTTTGAATATCGCTGCTAAAATCTAACATTTTGCAACTCTAGCGGTTTTTACTGTTTTTTTTTTCTATTATTGTCTGCTTTCCTTTTTCTAGCTTCAATCCTCATTCTTCATTGTATAATTCCGTTAATGTGCTTAATGTGTTTTAGTTTCTTTTTACCTGCTGTGTAACACTTACTATACACTTCTAAACATGTTCTGAAAAGAGCATAAATACTAATATATTTATTCAATCAGTCTGCAATTTGTTCCACTTAAAACAATAAAAACAGCAGATAGGAATCTGAATCTTAAAACACATTGCAGGATTCAATGAAACGTTAATTTGTTATCGATGAAACATCTCTGACCCCTGAAACGCACAAACACAGACACAACACACTGTCATTTCGCTATACTAATCTTGTCATGTCACTAGCTTGTCGTTGAAGGTCATCTCATTGAAATGGATGTCTCCCGGTGTGAGACAGCAGACTGGAGTTTTGCTTATCAACAACATTTCTTGGAGAGGGAAGAGAGGCAGAAAGAAGAAATAATCAGCCCGATAATCAGCCTTTTGTTTGACTTCATTATTCGGTCTGACATCATGCTCATACTTGACGTTTTCTGTTTGGGGGGGCTGTTATTTTGGCCAAGCAAATCAGTGATCCATGAATCTGACACGCCAATGATATTTTCAGGCAACGCAGAAGTTGTGGTAACAAATGGGAGGAGCAGCTAACTTAATGTTTGTCACGCTGATCGAAGAAATATGCCACTTTAAACGTTGTTACTTGACTTAAAACAACCAGTACAGCTGCACCAACCACACCAACGTATCCTGTCACTTTTGTTTGGAATGGATTCTAGCTGTGCCAGGATGACGGAGAAACAGCCATCTTATTATTAACACCTGCGCTTTTCCTACTATGACAAGTCAAAATGTCTGCTATGAAAAAGGCTTATGAGCACAACACCAAACTTATTTCAAATACTAAAAATAGCGGAGAAGCAGATGATAGTACGGAGGTTGGAATCAGGCTCATAAATATCTCATTAGTTGAGTAAAATATCACAGAGGCAGAAGCCTCTGCCCAGATGGAAATGTGGAGTAAAGACAATATAATTAAGCTGTTTCCTATCTTCAGCACTTTAGTAAAATGCATTCAGTAAAAATGGTGGTGATTACCCTCTGCCCATTTTACCAAGTTTACCTCAACTAGTGATTTCATCCCTGCCTGTAGAGGATTTCTACCTTTTGCGAAGTGTATTTTATTTTTTTGCCAGTGGATCATTTTGAAGGTAGAAAAGAAATCCAGTGCATTTGAGGAAGTACAGCAGAAGGGGGCTCATCTTAAAGGAAGCCAGGTTACTTTCTGTCAGAAAAATAACAATCTGAGTAACACAGGAGTAATGCAAAATCCTGACATAAAATGACAGTGACCTCTGCATTATCCATTAGCTGGGTTTAGCTCTGCCAGTGACTGACACTGTAGGAAAGCCTCAGTTAGAGTTAATGATTCAGACCGGGATCCTGGTGGGAGGGAACCTGCTGGGTAAAACCGGCCTGTAGGAGTTGGCCTCCAGGCATGTAGGAGGCCTTTGTGCCAAACACAAGGCCTGAATCCACCACACCACCGCACAGTGACAGGAAGAGGGAAGAGATGAGATATCGGGCCTGTCCTCCTACTCTGTGCTTACTGAGATGAGTGTGTGGTGGTGTGTGTGCGCTTATACCTTCTATGAGGTGGTGCACACATACACATATATATATATATATATATACACACACACACACACACACACACTCGCACACACACATATATATACTGCACATGTCAACTGTGAGCAGAGTGCTCCTGTGCAAATACACCATGTGTATGTGTTGTATAATAATATTACTTTGAGGGTTGTTTGCTCGCTCTCTGGGCTCTGTTTGGTGGGCAGTGTGGAAGTTTTGGGAGCAGCGCGATGTGGAGGCGACCACGGCGTTCTCCACGGCTCAGGGCTGGCCTTTGGACCAGGCGTGCGGTGTAGGCCTGATGACAGGCATGGGACTGATGCAATTCAAAGCTCCCCGTGAACCCCCACTCCCAACCACACACACACACACATACACATAGAGCAGAAGTGAGCTCGACTTGGCCCCTTGATTTAGCACTGTGGGTGGCAGAAGGCAGAAGACAAGAATCTAAAAGGAACAGAAAGTGGCTCTGTCGTTTTCTGCCTCACAATTTTTTAGATTCACAAACGCTTGAGCAGTACTGGGTATGAAACCTTGGCATCTTTAGACTTCTTGTATGCTAGATATCATTTCAAAAATTTCAATGTGCCAATGCGATACTCAAGTTTTAGAATAATCCCAAAACTCTTTCCAAATTAGACCGAACTTTTCAAATGTATCAGCGTGGACACGCAGCCATGAACTCACATTCACCTACGAAAATGCAGTCTAGAATTTAGAAATATCTGATCATAGAATGATAAAACAAGAGGGATTTAATGCCAACTTTAAGGAGTTGACCGTGTTTGATACTGGGTCCTATGTTGGTTGGTGTTCAAAAGTTGTTGAGTTTTGACAGAACCTAGAATTTTCTGCTAAGAAAACTCTTGTGTTTTAAGGCTGTTTGTACAAATTAAAACTGTCCTGAAATTACTTTAATTCAAAAGTCATTTTAAGACGAAGCAGAAATGTAATTCATGCACTACTGTCCTCATTTTGTAGTTTCTGGCAAGTAAGTAATATCCTTGCTTTTTGCATGAAGTTTAGTTGTTGTTTGTTGTTTAGTATGGCCTGGCATATCTGACTAGAAGGTGCAGTTTTGAAAGTGTGGGTTAGAGAAATGTCTTGTGGTTTTTGTAATGTTATTTACATGTAAGGTCACATGGGCTGTTCTGACAGCAGAAATTGCTTTGTTTCCACAAGGGATCAAATCAGCTTTAGGGCCTGATAAGTTTCCCACGGACATATTCTCATATTCTGGGCAAATAATGAGAGAATTGGTACAATTGTTACATACATATTTTCTGCATTCACTTTTTGTCTCAGTATGTTCAAATGCTTTGTGTTCCCTATATGTTTCATTCATAAACAGCTGCTTGTTTTCATAACCACAATTTGTTACATTTTGGATTTGCATGTTGTCTTTTTTCACAGCTTTTACTGTAATAATACCATTTTCTTATGGGTATCATCAGAGTTTCTTGATTTCCATTCCTCCATTTTTAGAGTGGGAAGGCCTCTGAAACTAAATTCTGGTGGAAGCATACTTGAACTCTCCATTCGAGTGTGCAGTACACAATTTTACATCGCACTATTGTACCATGCTATATCGTAACAAAGGACCCAAAGTAGCATACTCCCTCTGGCCTCTCTCAAGCCAGAAGCTTTTGGATGTGTTCAGCGTTAAGCACATAATTTACATACTCAGCTCTGGTTTGACAGTTCATTTTTCCCGTTGTCTTCACAGGAGTGCACAAGGAAACAGTTCATTTCTGGAGCGAGGTGTTTCCACATATCTTATTCGAATCCCGGTAGCTCAGCTACAAGTTATATTGTTAATGGGGGGGGCAGCTCTAGAATGCTATTCTAAGGGTCCATTCACAATGAATGGCAGCACATTGTGCCTCCAGTGTTTGAGCCCATATGTGTGAAAGGGAGATTAAGGTTTTCTACACACAAGATTTAATCTCCTCCTCTTCAACGTTACGCAGTTTTTGTAAAATCGATTAAAAAAGTCATACTGCAGTCATTTTGGGTTGATAAAATCCAGTACAGTATTGATCATTACCATAAGGATGCTATCACTGCTACACATACATCATTATTTGTCATGGTGACCTGGCATCATGTGATTTTTGAGTAGCTACCAGCTGGTTCTGAGTCTCCAACCTGAAAAGTTCACCGACCATTTGAGCCAATAAGAAAACACAAAATTCAAATCTCCTAATAAGAATGCACCAACTTTCTCTATCACCTGACACTGGCCTATTAAATCTACTGCAGTAGTGCAGCCATGACAACACACACACAAACAGCCTGGCAGAACCGCTTGAACTGCCTCCCTTCCCGTCTCTTGTCTCTGACAGCTGGCCTGAAATGACAATTTTAAAGCCTAAATGTTAAAGGTTTGGAAAGTCACTTAAATTTGATTACCTATCAGCTGCAAATCACCACACGGGAAACTTTATCGACGAGGAGAGTGAGAAAAGAAGTAAAAATACATCTAGTGCACATATTTTGACAAATGTGATGATAAATGGAAGTTAACTGGTGGACGGAAAATAAGTGTAGGTGTGCGGCTGCCTGCTGCTGTCTTTTTCAGAAGGAAAAAATGTTTTCAGAGATATTAACACTATCCATCACTTATGTGTCACCATAACTCATGCATGATCCATCAATCAGATTAGCTATCATGCAGCTTCTATAATAATGTTTACTGATGGTGCTCCCAACAGGGGAGATATTTTATACATATATTTACATTACAATACAATATATATTTCAGTACTTTATCAAAAGGTGGTAGTACAGATGCAGCAGGATATGCTAAAATGTTGATAACCAACTTAGTTTATATTGTGGACACTTATGCTTATTTTTGCAGCTTGACAACGATCGCTGTCATCAGTTACGAGCAATCTGGCATCAACATATCTAGACATGGCAACAGCGCTCAAAAACCACTTCAGACCGTCAGACACAGGTCCAATCAGCACTGGCACCAGACCCAATTAATTGGACGGGTGTTTGGCTTCTACAAGGTTCTTTCTTTTTTGCTTGTTTTTTTATTGTTTTGTTTAGCAGAATAGCTGCATACCTTGTAAGGCACATTCAGTGAAAGACTAAACAGTAAATTATTTGACCATTTTCATTTTGCAAATTTCAGTGAGGACATGGCATTGTCCAAATAATATTCAGGCCATCATTGATGGAGTAATGCAGGGGGGCAGGTGTAACTTTTGCCTCATTACCCAAAAGATGAGTTGCACAGGGTTTATCTGGTGGCCAGTGTGGGGTCGTGTTATCCAAATTTCATCATCTGATTTTGGATTCCAATTGCGCTCCTCAGTTCCAAAGCTTAGCGATTGCAGTATTTCAGTTTTTTAGACGCAACTATTTTACGTAGATCTTGCTTGCAAGAAACAATGTTGTCTCCTAAAAATTATCATTGTGATTTTGTCATTTTCAATTTTCAATGACCACGTCTGCAAAATCGTTTTCTCCTTCAACTTCTGCTAGTGCAGCTAAATAACCTGACCAGGGGAAAGACTTTTGTCATCATGATTAAATATTGAAAAAGCTGATGTAATGAAAACAATGACAAATGTAACTAGTGTTTTTGTAGCCTAACCTTTGCCACATGTAAGACGCAGGACGCAAACCTGGACTGGACATTAAAAATAAATGCATAAATAGATCAAATAAAAACATGGCCAGAGGAGTCAGATGTCGGTGCATGGCCGAACAAGACAAGACAGAACTGTTCATGTCATTTTGAGGAGCAGGTTTGTCATAGAGGACAAGCTGTTTTGTGATTCTTTAGTGTTTCTTCTAACATATCTTGAATGAGCACCAACTAATCTTCATCAACAATCAGGAACACTGCTGACAGCAAACTCTCATCTGCTCCACTTAGAGCTGCAGTTTGTCTTTTGGGCACTGAGGAAGTAGAGATACAACAGTACAGTCAAATGTAATGCTTCTTGTAACTGCTTATCAATTAAACCTCCCTGCTGGCTCACTAGGGTAAGCAGTGCCACACAGAAACAAGGCTTTTTAAAAGTAACATCTTTTTGGAATAATAAACTAATTTAGCTTACCAAAGCCTCTAAACCAGCAAACAGTAGAGTTCAGGTGACATATTATCTGCAGGAGCGACTCAGCCCCTGGCAACAGCAGCTAAATTGTCTTTCTTCTTGGATTTGTAGGTGAATTCAATGCTTGACAATTGAACAGAAAATAGCAGTCGCTGTCTAAAGAGTGTGTCCGTATCTGGTGTCAAGTATGAAAAGCCTTGTAATTGTGCTGGTGCTCTAATGAAAAGTTAAGTTTGCATGCAGTGCATTGCAGTCCACATGTTGGGAAGGCAGCTGTTTGTAGCAACAGCTGAGTGGGGCAGGTGGTATTTTAGTCAGAAAAACACTTTGAAACAGTTGACTGGTCAGAGTGAGGATGTCACCGACTGGCGAGATATCAGCCTGTTCCACAACTCATTAGTCAAGGTACAGAGACCAGCCAAACAGCTGTGGAACATTTTAATTCCAGCCCCAAATCAGCAGCTTGGACCTGAGCTGCTGCTTCCAATGACCTCCTGCCTGCTTCCGCTGCCGAAAAATAACACTCATACAAACATGACTATATAGTGAATAATTCTTCTGTCCCTCATTTCCCTTCAGCTCCAATCCTCCCTCCTCCCCCCTCCCCTCTGCTCCTCCCTTATTCCAGCAGCCACTTCCAGAGCCCAAGGCCGCGGTGTTGATATTGCTTGCCCAAGTCCCAATGAGCTAATTAAGGGGGCTGTTTCTAAAGTGCTCTTGCGTTTTGTTTATTTGTGTATCACCGGAGCCCCACAAATTACACAGACCAAAGGCTTGTCTGAACTTTTAATCTAATCACGCCTACCGCAAGCCCCAGTTTCCTGGTGTCAGTTTGCCTTAATGAGGCCTGGTCTGAGCCGTGGCCATTAGTGGAGCTCAGTAGTGGAACAGTACCGCGACGAGACAGGCTCGGCACAATGCTGCCACAGAGCCTAATCCCCGGTTGCTCCCTGTGGACCTGCAGCCATGAAGCAAGTTGTAAAACCCCCAGCTGTGCAGAACATAGATGACATTTGAAAACATACAGTATGTGGGTGGCAAATTAAGAGATGAATGCATTAAATGCAGCACTTAAACGACAAAAGAATGACTGCCAGGTGCAGCATGAATAGATTATTGGACCATTTTCCTTTGACATAACCACCCAGGCAAAATGCTGGGTTCAGATAATGTCAGTTAGTTGTTGAGTGCACAAACTTTAATGTATAATAGGCATATTAATGTAGGGGTGTTTATCATCATTGACAACACGATGGTTTAATGCCACTTACCTTTTATATCAGTTTGCTTTCTGTGAACCAGCAGTATTTTGACTTGGACAGTAGCACTAACATCCCCATTAGAACAATAATCATGTGGAGAAGGTCCCTACACTATTCATTTTCCATGTAACTTTCATTAATTCAAATTCTGAGAGAATTTAGTGCACTTTCCCATTTCCAATTTGAAGTGCTTTGAATTCTGCTCACTGCACCCGTTTCTGTGTCATCAGCCCACTCAGAGCCTGAATAATTCATAACAATATTTATTAGCACTCTGAGGTACAATTAGATGAATTGGGATTAAGAATTGGCTTGTCTGTGGAAGAGAAAGTAGAACAGCTCTGCCGATGGATTTGGGCAGGCGTAGCTTTAAAACATTATCAAAATAAAGCCAAGCGGATTAATTCCCTTTCTCTACTGGTTTTTTTTCCTCCCTCTTGTGTTTAAAAGAACATACTTAATATTCCATCTGCAAGAGTAAATCAGAGATGACAAGTTAAAACAAGGGCTGTGCAGGGACCTCACGCTTTCACTTAATCTTCAATTTTTAGGATAACGCACTGTACAGTACTTTTTTTTTTTTTTTACCAGAATGCCTATAAGAAGAGGACTGACCCGTCCTTTCATTTTAGGCTATAATTGTGCATTTCTTTACCAACTGACCTCATGAAACAGTTGAATGCTAATATGTTTTTACTATTTCTGCAGAATAAGTCTGACTTAAAGTACAGTTAGTAGATGTACATATATATGTACATCTACTTTAAGTATACTTTACATATTTGGAATAATTTGCAGTGAATTGTGTGAATTTTGGCACCTGGTTGATTCAGTTTTAGTATTCAAAAAACTATTAGTTTCAGCTACATTTTAAGATTGATGCTTGCTCATTGCTAGTTTTGATCGACACAAACTTGACAAGTTCAGTGGTGGTCACAGAAATTTTAGTTTCTCACCATTCTCCTGTTATGTGTGGTGTGCTTGTCTATTGTGAGGCTAGTGGAAAAGGAAAAGTTTCCCTTTATACCAAATGCAATGGTTCACAGACACAGTGGCAATAATACGACACACTCACCCATAGAAAATATAGCTCATGATCCTCTATCATCACAAAGTTGGACGAGTCACAGATCCCTGGTTAAAACAAGTCACTCTGTGGTTCCTGCTCACTTATTGCATCCATTTGTTCTTTTCACTGCAGAGGAGAAACCACATTCGTACCCTTGCTTGCTAAACTACTGAATACATGCACGTCTTAAATAGGTGACAGCCGTCATCAGTAGTGCACTCATGTCTACCAACAGCTTAAAAACATGAGCTGACAGTAATGTTAACATTATCTCCACATCCACAGCCCCTGATAATGCATTGCGTTAACATTAGTTTACCTTGAACCGCATGTGTTTATGGTTTGTCTCTGCTGCTTTGTTGCTGCTTCTCGTCAAATTTTCAGTGCAATACTGAATGCGTTAATCCCATCAATGTTTTTCCTTCCAAGAGCAGCTAACTACAGCTTAGAGACGTAATATTACCAAAACTCAAAATGCAACTCATTAATGCAACAGGCCATGCAGCTTTTTAACTTCTAAAGAAGACATTTCTGGGCGGCAGAGGATACTAATGTTTTACATTCCTTAGTCATACGGATGTTGAAAAAGACTTCATTAAAACAAACAGCATTAAAAATCTGTTTACATAATATTGTTTAGTTTCCTTTTGTTGACAAAAATTGTAATGCATTCATCATATTTCTGCAACAGCAGTCAGCTTAAATTTGCGTTTATGTAAATTGAATCTACCTCTGTGAGACTGTTTTTCTGAGAACTGCCCTGAGAAAATAAAAGAAAATCACGCTATAGCTCTCTGATTACCTGAATCACCTCATCCATCCTCAGGTCACATCAATGTCTACATCGCGGGCCTAAATAATTTCCAGCATTAACAAATTGTAAAAATGCCTTGTTTTCGACTGAGGCGGAAATGAAGACTATATGAATTATAGCTTCAACTCTAAACTCATTATCTCTGCACACACAAATAGAAAATGAAGTTGTGACAAAGTTAATCATGCTGTACGGGAGAGAGGATTGGAGCTTTCTATGAAAAATGTTGACCTTAACGCATGACCCATCTACTCAGCTCAGTTGTTTTTTTTCCCTTCTTTTTTTCCCTCATCCCCAATTAAAGGAGCTTCCGTCTGCCCGTCTCTGTAACGGATGAAGCCAGCAGTTCTTGAACTCTGCGTTAATTAAACATAAGTGCATGTCTCGCTATAACTTATGGTGGTTCACAGTCCCTCCTCTATCCAGATAATATCCTTAACTCCTCTGGGTCATCACATCTCTGCATGTCATCACAAACAAGGACTAATCTCAGAGTTTTTATTAGAAAAAATGTACTGTTTTAAGGATGTACCTGGAAGCGCTTATGCAACACTCGAAGCTCAACGGCAGCAAGGGCCAATTTATTTGATGTCTGTGTGCGTGTGTAGGCAACAAGCTGACTGTGCTGTCAATTAAAAATCCTTGAGCTCATCTTGGGAGTTCAGCTCATTAGGATTCATCCAAAGCTAACTTTTATCCTTTTTAAAAAATGTAAGTATTAACCTGTGTGTGTAGACAAAATATGGGTGCAACAGGAACTGATGCATACTTACAGGCTTACAGAGTTATGTATGCTGAACATGTCGGCTGGATGTGTGCATGAGCTGTGCGTGTGTCCTGTAGCATGCAGCGACTAAATTCAACTTTTTGGCTCAGCTGGTAAATTCTAAACAAATACAGATGCTAACAGCATTGAGCATGTTATCACAGCATGACAAAGGGTGTACTGGCCTTCCCGATTGCCCTGAAAAGCATTGTGGGTATTATTTCTTTTGTTATCACAAAACAACAGAAGATCAAAAAGCTCTATCGTTTTCCAGGGCCAACATCAAATATGGCTTTGTAGATTTCCTTAAATACATGTTTCTAACCAGTTTGAATTAACATATTATGATGCTGGTTTGTCATTGTTCTCCTTCCCCTTATGGAAAATCATGCCGCCCTTACTCACAGGTCAAGGTTTTAGGTTTCTGAGGGAAAAGGTGTATCTTTGCCATGATTCACACCTCTAAGACTAACTCATCTTTTAAACCTTAGACATACAGTGCTGTATGTGCTGTGCTAGGTATCCATAGGCAACGCTTGTTTTCATTTTAGGGACTTTAGACTTTAGTTTTTTGAGCATTTGACATGTTTTATATACTGACCCATTTTCTTGTCACAACATATACAGTAACACCTGACGCTGTCTTGGCTAAGTAATAGACATAGATATGTCTAAGAATATGTCTGCCATTGGGATCTATTACAAATAACATTTTCACAGAAATGTAAGTCTGATGGATTTTACTTTGATAGGCTAATGTCATTGAAAGATAGAGATGAAAAACAACAATAAAAATGTAATCCAGCCTCAACTGCTACTAATTTTCCATTGTATGTTTACATGAGTGGACCACTACGGAGCAGGAAACTGCTCTGTTTGATCTGCTTTATGAAAACCCAGAAGACTCTGACTTGGGCAGCCCAGTTGGGGCTTCTGCAGGCCATGGAGGTACGGGGCTCTTTGTTATCAATGGAACAGTGGTGGGTAAACACAAGATAAAGAGGCTGAGTGAGACTCTGCCATGTCTGTTTTCCCATCTTGTCAGTTAGAATGACTCAAGCCATTAAGGCGGTTACCACAACATGCTGACAACATGTTCAGATGCCACCTGGACCCAGATGTGCCTCAGCGGTGGGTAAATGGAGAGAATGATGGAGAGGAAGTTTAGGGGCCATGTCTGCGCCAGCATATGCCCCAACCTGTACGTCCTATTACTCTTCCTCTGATAGTCCCTGCCTGGCTCACAGCGAGAGACAGAGACAATAAGCCATTGTTATTCTTTATGAAGAGGACACAAAAAGCCACAATAAAAGAAAAAAAAGTGGAATCACTGTGAAGTCCTTGGCAACTCTGCTGCATTTTCCCCCACATCGTCTTTTGATGTGCGCTGTGAATTGAAAACGGCTAAAGGTATTGTTGACGGCTGCCCTTTCCCATGCCTGAATACGGGAGTACATATTTTCATACAGTGTCTATGGTTCAATGAAAGTGATCACTTGGGAGGGAGGTTTTGTTTGCGCAGACAATCGCTGGTTCTGTGTAGAATAGACTGGGGACATCAGGATCATAAAGAACAGAGCAGCGATGAGCACGGAGACAACAAAAGCCCCTCGCACTCTTATCCCATCTGTGGCAATACAAAAAAACAATGGAGGATGAGCCCGATCACTGTGTCCAACTGAATCATCCGGAATATTCAACTCCATGTCACTCAATCTCATCTGTGAATATCACAAATGAGACTCTCTCGCTGTCTGAGCCGCAGTGTCTTTCTCTTTCTCGCTCTCTTGTATTAAGCAGAAGGGTATCAAGCAATTACAGACCAAGGTCTCCACTCAGTTGGGGATTCTTTCATCCCATAAAGTTTTACTACAAAGACTGACAGTGACCTTCACGGGGTCAGAGAATCGGGCAAGAGGCATCCAGTGCCTATTTAAACTACACAGACTCTTTATGGAGCCTTCACAAAAGATTTAGTGGAATAACATGATTTAGATAATACTGTTGATAGAGATGGACTATGTCAATGTTACTGCACGAGCACAATGTGAAGCTTAAAACTAGTTCTTGACTGACACAGGTATTTTAAAAGCCTATCTTGATCATGATTTATGTCGCAAATGTCTTTATCTCACAGCAAAGCAAGTATAGCAAATATGCAACTAAATAATGGACTAATGGATCAATACATGAATACAGTATGAGCACTAAAAAGAATGCTTTTAAAAAAAAATGTATGCTTAAAATAACCACTTTGTAAAGCAATTTTTCTTTAGCAAACACGCAATACAAAGACATGTGGAGATATCTGGAGAGGCTAATTTAAAAAACAACAACTAACTGTTTAGTAGCAGTGAAAATGAAACAAAAACAGTTGTGAAACCTGTTGTCAATACAGTTTCTGTCAACTGAGTCATCGATTAATCAACTAATCCTTTCATTACGAGATATTAGAATGGAACAAATAAAAACAGTGTGTGGAGAGAGGTATAAGCCTCTCTATATATCTCTACCACGGTGTTGTTAATGTCATCGGGAGAGACACAGCCCCCTGTGACTACTGTGATGCCACTGCACTTAAAAAGGGTTTAGAACACAAATCAATCACTGTACTCTGACAAATGAAAAGTATCACAATCTTAGACTTTTAATCTGCCAAACAATCTGGGCTAGGTCACCTCTCTGATTTGGGGAAGATTTTGTCACTTTTTCAATCTACCCCACAGGCTATCTTCATCTTCCCCCCAACACGAGGCCAGTGGGGGCTTGTTTCTCAGCGCTAGGCCACCCAGGGGAAATGTAATTCCCTTCCTCTGGTCGGTCAAGGGAGTGAGAACTAGGAGGAGGAGGAGGAGGAGGAGGAGGAGAGATGCTGCCTGGCTCTCTGATTAGGAGCCGAGGATGTGACTGGCTTGTTGCCGGTGTGGTTTCACACACCCCTGTGCATGTTTAAGGTGATCAGAAAGGCCGCCGCAGCGCTCACGCCACGCTACATAAAGCAAAACAAATGACCAGCTGTGAATCATGGGTAAGGTGGGGCGAGCATCAAACACTCGCAGCCCTGCCACTGCCTTCCCACCTGCTGGTGTGACTCACCTACCCTCCCCTGTGCCTGCCTGCGGGGCAGTGGCTGCGTATGATGGAGAAGGTGGGTTAGGGAACAGGGACCCCTCTCCGTACATTACTTATAAGAGTCCTGGTGTTTCCAATCCCCATTCACAATAGGGTTTTTGAGTGATCACACACCAAACACCATGATCACATACTGAACTGATTATAGTGCGCTGTGTGGGGAGCCTGGCTGGGGGCACACTCTGCTCCCGTAACATTTACGCTCCTGTCCTTTCACACTGCAGCTGGACAACGCCATTAGTGGTGACTTCTGAATCTTTGATTACACCTCCAGCTGACTGTGTTGGCTTCTCCTTCTTACTTTAAAGATGATTACAGTCTTACTGCAATTAACTTTGGTGTTATTTTCCTAGTCTTGGCAAGCATTCCTAATAATTACATTGTGCATTGTTCCACCCCCTTACCTATACCACGAGCTTTGGATAATAACTAAAAGAATGAGATTGCAGATCTAAGCGGCCAAAATCAGTTTCTCTCACAGGGTGGCTAGAGTCACTCTTAAACACGGTTGGGAGGTAAGATATCCATTTGGACCTTGGAGTAGACTGACTGCTCCTTTGCACTGAAAGGATCCAATTGTCCAATTAAGGTGGTTTGGACATCTGATTAGGATGCCTCCTGGACGCCTCCCTCCATGGGTCAAGAGAAGGCTCTACTTTGACTGCTCAGATGGCTGTTCAGTTCCCATTTTCTACTGAAATCCAACATCAGTTTAGCAAATCTTAACCATAGCAGTGACCAATCAGAAGAACCACATAGTCTGTTAAAAGTGACTGAAAGAGTGACATTTTTAGATTGTTGGCTCTCAGGTGGCAGCATTTCTTTTGGTGAATGCTATCAATATAACTGATATAAACTACGGCATAGAAATGGATAGAAACTGTGGCATTGATAATACAAAAATGAGGCCTAAATTGTATTAAACTGGAGTTATCTTTTAACAAATGATTCTCTACACCATCTCGTACTTAGTGTCATGGTCAGTATGGCCTGCTGTGGTACTGATGTTTTTTATAATCAAAGCGGCCTTTCCTGTAAGTAAGTGTGTGTCTCCGGACAGCGATTCCTCAGCAAGCCTCTCACCGATTAATCCGGCAGATTCTCCTTCAATATCCAATGGCACCAATACATTTTAATGCAGCCTGAGATCTGGGGATGAGACCTGTCCTTAAAACCTCTCTCTCCCTCCAGGCTTAAAGGAATGCATGTCCTCTTTCGGCGTAATTGAAAAAGATGGATCTCACCAAGTGTTTCACAGACGCAGCGGGAAGGAATTGGATTGGGAAATGTGTTCTGTATCATATTGCTATGTATGTGTTCGCCAGAGGCTCGCACACAGTTGGTGAGAGCAACGTGTTCCGCTGCCCATATTGAAAGGCAGGAAAACAGAGAAGGGAGACATTTGCAATTTTATTACTACTTTAATGGGTTTCTCTATCATTCAGGAATTGCACTTTCTAATGCATTGGGCCCATAAATACAAGGTTCAATAGACAGCCGCTCTGCTCTCCTCATTATTCATACATTCAAACAAATTAGAACAGAAGGTTGAATAAAATATGCTGTCCATTTCCAACGTGACACCATCAGAACTTGATCATGCATACAATCTAAATCGACAACATACTGTGAAATGTAATATCTAAATCTTGCACATAGCATGGCTACACGTGTATCTACAAATACTAATCATTTGTAATGTCACCCAAATTGTGCTGAGCGATTATTGACCGTCTTAGGCGAAAATTGGACCAGCTGCTCCTTCTTCATTCTTACAGGGACAAGTGTCATGTCGGTGTAAGTACTAAATCACCAGGTATGATAACTCTGTAAAGTTTTGTTAATGTAGCAAAGAGGTTCACTGGTGTCAGTCTGAATTTGCAGAAAATTATCTTGTTTGTTTGTTTTTTACCTTCTCAGTTTGATTTTTGGTGATGGCTCACACAGTTACAAAGACATAAACACTACGTATTTTTAGAGTTATTTTTGAAAGCAAAGTTCAGATGGTTAAGACTTCTGCAGTGCTTGATGGTTCTCACTGCATATGTGAATAATATCTGAGTTAATAATAATGTACACAGCATGATCGCTGGTTAAATCTGGCTGCTGGTGGTTTAGCCTTGGCAAAGGCAGATTTTGTATGAGAGGAAATGAAGCAACCAGTTGTTTTTAGTCAGTTGTATTCTGTAAATCAAATAGTTAATTAAAGAATATCATGTTAATTAACAAGTCATTTTACAATTAAAAGCTCAGCAAGTTTAATAATCAATTCACTCTTTTGAATCATTTATTACAATAATTTGGAGGTTCCAGTTTGAATGTGAATGTCTCTAGCAAACACACTTAAGCAGGAAGACGTAGTGCATGCAGGGACTATTATAAGCAACTGATTCAAACACATGTGATGCTTTGGTAAGTCGTATGTGGGACTGAGCCAAAATAAAAAGACTCTACCAAAACTGCAGTGTGTGTGTGTGTGTGTGTGTGTGTGTGTGTGTGTTCATGGTACTGAAGGAATATGTCAGCCAGTGCAACAGTACACCGATGTGTCTTTAAAAGTTTTTTTAACAACAATGGAGCTCTATGGCACAGAGGAATAAGATATATCAGTACATGTAAGTGGGATATATTCTCTGTTGGGTTTGATCTTTTTATAGGATTTGTCAACAATAAGAACAATATTGAATATCAGCAGACTTCTCCTTTCATTTCATATACATAGTTCAAATGTTTCATACAAAATGGGTGCTTCACCAGTGGAGACCAACTGTGCTCTCTGAAGTACACAAATGTTGAAAAAAAAAAAGGCATAGCAAATAATGGTAATAATGCACGATAATATTATAATATAATAATAATATAATATATAATATTGCACGATTATCATCTAGCATGGACTATGGAGGGTTTCGATACATGCACCTCTATTGAAAAGTTAAAAGTGAATGTATTGGCAGATAATCTGAGGTTATTTTAAGAAGGTAATATTTTGATTGGATGGGATGCGTATTATTCATTCCAAACTTTACATGAATATAAACTGCTAATTGTAACAAAGAAACAATGAGTTGGACTCATGGACAGTTTACTGGCTTAGAAAAACACGTGTTATAATAATCAATAACAATAATCGGTGGCAGAGAAATAAGCTTTGGATGGACATTTTGCAACCTCCACAGTATAACTGTGATCCATTTCAGCAATGAAACGGTTACTTCAACCTGTCTCAGCCAGGAAGTGACAGAAACGAGAACGAGTTCTTCTGGCTTCACACTCACAGCTTCCTTGTGGGAGGAAAAACTTACTTTCTGGCACGTAAGCAAGTCTAAATTTAAGCCCAGGTCTTTAGCCAGTATGTATAAGGAGCACGCAGACAATTAGTAGGTGATGGGATGCCAAACGCTGATGCTGGCTTTCACGGTGACAGACAAAATACAAATGAAAGTCTGACCTGTAGGCTGGCCGACCCCCTCCCCCCTTCTCCTCCTCTTCAGCCTCCCCCCCCCCCCAACGCCACCCCGCTCCTGCCTTTCAAGTCTAAACTGTTTTCATAAAGCAGAGCTCTATGGCCAGCCAACTGGAAGGAAGAGGGATGTCAGGGGGAAAAAAAATCAAGACGTGGTGATAAAAGAGAAAAAGATCAAGTGTGGATAAAAGAGATCAGCTTATCCGTCTGACTAAAATCAAGTGACAGCCAAAGACAGAGGATATGAGAAGGGAAGGGCAGGAAGACAACAACATGACTCTGAACTAAATAGAAAAAATCTCAATGCCGGAATGGGCACATTATAAGATGGATGGCAAATTGAATGACTCCAAATGGACTCATAACACGTCTGCTGTAGCTGCTGCACAGAATCCTGGTTTGAAAATGGGTTTTTTTTTTAGTTTTTAACAATTTCACGTCAGCTTTGTTTCTAATCAGTTGTTGTGAATTTCACTTTTAACACTAGCGGCAGGACAGAACATGGAAAGTGGCCTTTAGGTACTTGATTATTCAGAAATTGGTCAGTATTCTGTGCTGTACTGATCAGAAACAACATTACTACTGCAGCATGATTCACCATTCATGCAATAAGGGGGTAGTGAGTCTGGACACCGCAGCACTGTATTGTTCTCAAAAACACATGAGTATGTTACACAGGAGCAGTAATCAAAAAGCCAAAACAGCTCTTTCCAGTATGTTGTACGATATAAAACCCAGGTACCGCACTACAGCAGCAGCTATCATTAGACAGTAAAAGTGTCATGGGGAGCTTGGAAATGGAGTGCATCTAATCAGGGCAAAGGAAAGAGTCTCTTCCTCCAGCCTCCCAGAGGAGGCAGCTGTTCCCAGGCCCTCCACCACTTGTTCATTAATTACTGTGAATTAATGCTTTTCTGCCGCTGAGAATAAATAAAAAGATTGTGGTGAGGCCTCACTAATCAAGAGTGGCTTTTATTAAATACTGTGAAAATGTCAGCTGGTTGTGGCTATATTGGAAAGGAACAATCTGATCCGGCTCCACTCCAATCAAACATTATGTCTTGCTGGTCAGGGCTAAATTGCCAGCACCTGTTTCGCAAGGCCACAAGATGTATTGTCTTTGTCCAAAGAGAGGGGGTGCAGTGGTTTGTATCCAGGGCCAATCTTCAGCCGGGCTGTGGGTTAGTTCAGCCTCTCAGGAATCTACATCAAATAAGCCTATTGACTGCCAGTGCTTGCAATGTTCCACTAGTAGAGCCCTTTGTTTGGTCAGTTTGTCTGTCTCTGCTTGATCCAATACGCTGGTGACTCAGTCAACCTGAGGCTCAGGCTATCAATATATTGTTATGAAATGTGCATTGGTGGTATAGTATGTAGAGCTACGACGATTATTTTCACTGCTGATTCAGTGTGATAGGTCAAAAGTGTTTGTGATTAATTCATTATATTATTCCACAGTGCCTGAGGGAAATTTTTTAAAGAGATTGTTAATTCTATTGGTTTGCTGGTTAAATGAAGGTTAAACTAAAGTGGTTTGTCAAACGTCCAAAGATATTCAGTTTACAATGATGCATAGTACAAACCCAAAGCAGCAGATTTTGGAGAAACTCGCAGCAAAGAATCTTTGACATTTTTGCTTGATAACTAACTCACGCAATTTATTGTCAATCTAAACTAATTGTTAACTAATTGTTTTAGCATAAATAACAAAGAAGAACTTTTGCCACTGTGGCAACAAGAGGTAATTTATAGGCCAAAATCAATAAGCTGACTGGTGTTGGTGGCTAATCGTATATTGATATTGCTGCGTAATCATCAGCTACTGGTGTCAAATTGAAATTATTGCTCTGAATTTAGTTTTTCCATTTGTAAGAGTCTGTTATTTCTATTTTCAAAAGTTACGCAGTCTTGCAGTAAGATCACATTTCCAGCAAAAACTGTCACTCTAAAAACTTGTTTATGTCGTCTAATCGTCCAAGTTAGGATTCCACAATGAAGGGACACAAGGACAGGAGATGGATGAGGATAAATCAGACAGCAAGTCGGCTGATGAGAACAAATGAGGAGCCCGGTGAATCATTGTGAGAATGACACATCACATTCAAACACCGCAACAGTCTATAATACAGAGCTGCTTCAAACAGATGGGAGACAGAACAGCTGTGTGTTTTAATTGGTCACACATGCGATATCAAGCATACAGCCCATCTAAAACTGTAAGGATGCTTCTTTCTGTTCGATTTTCGCCAAGATTACTTGGAAGAATCGTTTGCTACAAGGACACAAGCAAACACTGACTTGGTTATCTTGTATTTGACGCTTGCCCTCTGTATACACAGGGAGAACAATACCTGCTTCCTGTTTTTAGGCTGTGAAGCAATCTGTCTTTTTGCCATAAAACAATCCAGCAGATTTACCACCAAATATAACTGTGTGCCGCTGAGTTGGATTTTATGACAGCAGAGGCCACTATAAAAAATACAACACAGTATAATCCAGTGTGTGTAAACATTCACTGTATGCAACAAGTGAAAGCTTCAGAAAGACATTTGTAGCGTGTTAATATTATGAGTTTAAGAAAATAGACTCATTTGTTATCATTAACCAGATGTAATTGGATATGTCAGTAGTGAATCATATCAACTTAAATTGTTTAGTTTTTCAGTCATATCAGAATTAAGAATCTTTCTCGTCCTGTAACTTAAAATGATTAGTTGATTAAATGTCCACCTGATCGATCATTTAATTCCTCAAATTAATTGCTCAGTGATATTGTTATCATGGCATGGCACACTTCCCTGCACACACTGTATGTGATTTAAGATTTTCCAGAAAGCCTTCTTTTTCTAACTTTAAGACTTTAAGTTACAAAATGACAGAATGATGTGTCACATTTCGATGTTAAAACAGGCCAATATTCATTTATTCAAATATTTGAATAAATTAATTTAAATAAACAGTATAGCGAAAGATAAGGCAATCAATCTGTTCCAAATAAAAGGAAAACACGGAAATAAATTAAGATGAATAATCCAGTCAACAAACTGTTCTCAGCCGCGCCAGCAGGATGTGCTGAGGTTGCCAAAATAGCAGGCTTACTTGGCCGACATTTGGCAGATATGTTTTGCCCTCATCTCACTCAAGTCAATATTGAATTTCTTGGAGTAAAATCCATATGACCAAGATTCAGTCAAAATCTAAATATCCTGATGAAATCTTAAAAGGGGCAAATTGGTCAAATTAGACGTAGAGTATAAAATGTTTGGGTGTCTAACAAAAAGATGATCAGTAATGACAGGTTTGGGTACATTTGGGTTTTTAAAGTTTTACTTTGGGTGTGTCTTATGTACGGTCTGTCATTACTAAGTTACTTACAATAAACACATTTAACCATCACAGGATCAAAAGTTCATAACAAAGTATTACTCAAACACTTTGATTTAGCTTTATTACATGAAGAGTTATTTAGACTAACCTGTTTTAATCTTTAATCCAAAAACTCATTAATGGTAAAATGAATACAGTTATTTTAGTATCAATTAATCAATGAGGTTTTAAATTTTAGATACAGAACAAAACGCACAATTCACAACTCATCACTTAACGACGATATGAAGCAAGCTAGCACTTTGTTGTTGTTTTTTTAAGATATTGATAAAACATTTAGAAATCACTCTGTGATGAATGTTTGCAGAAATGCTTGTTTACAGACACACAGATCTTGGTTTTCTAACAAGCTGACTCCATCTTTGAACCTTTATGGAGATAACTGTGCAGTAACTAGTGATACAGGGACAAAAATCACTTTGAAGTAGCCTTGGTTACTTTGACAGTTTGGTTGGCTGATAGTAAATTGCTTAAAGCTCACCGCAAACAAAGCATTATGCAAAACGCATGCAATTAATCACTGAGAGGGCGGTTCATATCTTTTATGATTATTAATGGCCTTTGCCATGCTGTGGGGTCATCTCACCTCTCTGAAATATTTACATCATAAACAGCATGAATTATGGGGGTTGCTGGAAGGGCGCTGCTTTAAAATACAGTTTCCTTTATTTTCATCAGCTGGGGCGGTCAGAAAACTAGCCATCCGCAGAGCTCTGTATGGAAATGAGATGCTCCCTTTTGGTCACGTGGTGCCTGAAGGACGTTGTTAGGATTCAAATCTCCTGTTGGTCAGCCAGTGTGGTGGGAGAAGTGAAGAGCGAATAGCTTCCAGCTCATTAGCCACAGTACGAGATCGATATGATAATGCTGACACATACAAAACAGTGATAGAGATGTAATTCAAATAAAAGAGCTGCGTGTTTTTTTGAAGCTCTGTGAATTATAAGCTGCAAGGATTGGATGGTTGCTCTTCACATCACTGGTCCCTTTTGCAGCTTCTAACTTTCACAATATAATATGATGGAATGAGCAAGAGACATTCAGACACTTGTAGAGAGTGTTTTGAATTGATGTCAGCATATATAGATCCAAGCTGCAAAAAACAATACAGCTGGCAGCAGGATTTCTATGCTTGTCTAGATTTCACTTGGCAGCTTTTGCACAGGAAGTTTCTAAACAATGCTTGTAGCTTGTTTGACACTCTTTTGGAATACTGAGACGCTTTTCAGAGGTGTTTAGTGGACTGCTAAGTTGACATGTTTTGCAGTAAATACAACAATTAACTTTAAAGTTGCTGCACAGGTTTGTGAAACACTTATATCAAATGAAGAAAAAAAAACTTATTTTCTCCTTATTTTGCATACAATAAGACTTTCCAACATACAGCCTGCCAACTTGCCTGTGCAATTCTTAAATTCAGATTTTTATATGCAAATGTGAAACATCTATAATATATATTTATGCATCAGAGAATATTTAAAGTCCGATATGTTATATATACAGAGACATTCTGTAAAAGTACTACAGATTAGTATTACAAAATGTATGTTGATTGGACAGAGTTAATGCTTCAGTGTGACTATTAATCACAAAAATGAGATATGCAACATGATAATGTTTAAAACATGGGGGGGGGGGGGCGGTGGATGATTTGAAAAAAGTGTTTTATACTGCAACTTTTCTGTATTTTCTATCCGACTTTTAGTTTCTGGTTATAATATTTGGGAGTTAAGTTATCAACATTATTGGTTATTCTAATGACGGTGTTCTCAGCCATTATTTGATGCATTACGAAGAGATTGACACAACTGTACAGTCATGAAAAACATGAAGTGTGGCTAGAAGCTGCTGAGGCTAACCACTTCTGTGTCCACTGATGATGACGCACCAGACAGGTAGGTCAGTCACTGCTGATTGATTTGAGCAAAATACACAGAAACAGACTAACGTGAACACACTGTCAGACTAAGAAATGCAGTGAAAGTCTGAATTGAGAACTATTATCAGGATGATGTCCTCATGTCTCACACTAACAAATATGTCATTACTTTATATTGCAACATTAGTAGAGTAATAGAAATTTTAGCAAATATTTTCCATCATTCGTGGGTAGAAGCCATGACCCTATCACAGATTCTAGCAGACGATGCATGCATTTTCTGCATGTCAGTATATCTGTATCTAAACATGAATGCAATTTAATTAGCCTGGATGTGATTCTATACAATGTGATTCAAGCAAATCAAACCTATTCCCTCAGTTCCTTTTTGTTCTATTCTATTCCTTTTGAAGGTCTGTAAATGCTGCTGCTGTTGTCTGCGTAACCGCGGCCAGTTTTGAGAGAAGGGAAATCGTCCTTGGAGCAGATCATCAGGAGAGAGAAAGAGCGAGGATGCCTCCACCTCCTGTTGTTTGTCCGGGATGCCAAGCTCATGCTCAGCATGCCAGGCCCCATGCGGGCGCTCAGGCCGGCCGGAAAAGACAGAGCTCTTGGAAGACTCGGATCTGGTCAGAGCCAACACGATGCTCATGCCAGGCAAAGCAACTGTGGCCAGCGTCTGCTAGTGCATCTCTCCCCTTTACCCGTCGGCACACGGCGGACCTCAGGGGAAAGGATGCAACCATCAGGGGACCACTAGTCCATCCGGGCCGAGTTGGAGGACAGACCCCATGTGGCGGAGAGTGGGAGGTTTGTGGCTGTTACTCGAAAAACAGCCAGCAGACCGGTATCTTGCTTTAGTTTCTTACTGTTGATGTCTAATTTAGGCAAAAGCATCCCCACTGCCTTTTAAAGTGCTATGTAAAGCATTCTTAAACATGAGCTCACAGTAATATAGTCCAATTCATTGTGATTCCTATGAGGTTAGTAGTGATATTAGTGGTTGTGTTTCTCAAAGTTAAGGTCACATTGTCTACAAACTCCTGTCACATGGTGCTTATTATTACTGAAGAAGATACATATTTGATTCTTTCCCCCGCTGCTTGTATTTACTAGCAAGAAAGGGAATATTTAAGACATCAGTACGCTTCAAACAAAGTGTTTGTCAACAGTCAGCCATTACCTTCCGCCAAATTGTACAGTAACTTTCCAAAACGGACAATTGTCCAATCACATCCTCTTTACACAGCGACGGTCCAGATGTGTGTAGGCTTAATGTTTAAGAAGGCACGATTTGTATTTTTTGTATTTACAAATGACTGCAATGGCATGAATATCTTGTAAGATTCACTTCATCATGCTTCTTTTTATAATGGCAGACTTTGCTCCCTCCTGCATTCAACTGGGGTTGAAACGGGTATAAACACTTTTGCCTAGAGACAAGTTCTGACAATAGTTTGCACCCACTGGTTAGTTTGAAGCATACTGAACTAGACCTGTCTGCATAGCTGCCTTTGGTGCCATAAAGCAATTGAGCACACATTTCCTAACAGATATGACCCCGTGTTAAACAATATTAAGTGCAAGTCCACCAGTGCTTTAGAAAACAGTCCTAGCAATTTAAATACTGATGTCTGAAAATGAATGCGGTAGTGTTGGTGGTATAACCAAAATCATTGTGTTATTTAAATTTTTTAATCTGGAAAAGGGGCACAGTGAATTGTTGTAAAAGCTGGCCGTCAGGTAAACTGTCAAATCGTGAGGTCTTATTTACACGTGTGTTAATACATAATGAAATATCACTGAATATTACTTCCAAGTTGTAGAGGTGTGACAAAATATTATTTGTAATTACATCATTTTGGGACACTTGTTTAATGTAATTTTAATAAATTATATATATATATGTGCTAATGCCTGCATAAGACTTTAAAACAGGAGTGTCCAAACTTTTTTCACCACATACAGAAGAACATACAAACGGCTGGGCCGCTCACTAGAAGTGAGCTATATTGCTGTAATCATACCAGAGCCATGACTCAGCCAGCCCCCCCGCACCCCCCCAGCACCAGCATCAGCATCAGAGAGGGAAGCCCTGGTGCTCGAATCAACAGCCTTACCTCCACTTTCTTGCCCCTCGGCGGACACCGTAGATTCCTTTGCGCTCCCCTGTCCCAGCTGGAGCTCCATCCGTCGTACCTCCACACAGCTCGTCCCATTTAAGTCCCATCATGCCAACTGTACCTGGCACAGCTTCAAAAACATCCTCACCTGTCGTGGTGCTCTTTAGCCTGCTAACATCAAGCAGCTCCTCCGTAATGCAGCAGTGATCGTCATTAGTTATTAGCTGTGCTCTCATCGCACACCGCGTCTGAAACTTTCTAAACTCACTTTCTCTCTTACGTTTCCTTAATTCTGCCGTTTTGGGTCACCTGTAGCAAGTTTCTTCTTCTATTACTCTTTTTATAGAGACGCTGCCTCGCTCAAGACAGTTACTCCACCTAGTGGTGAGACTAAGAAGTGCAACACAGTCCAGCGCAGGTTCCATGTGTGGGCCGTGTTACAATACATTTTTAGAATTTCCTGCAGGCCAATGAAAATTGGACCACGGGCCGCAGTTGGACCACGGGTCGTAGTTTGGACACCCCTGCTTTGAAACAAAGCACTCAACTATCAATGTTGCCATGTGCAAGATGGGCATGGGAACATGAACATAATGAGTCTTAATACACAAACGTAACGTGAAAATAAGATCAACGTCTTGCTGTGCTCCTGCTTTTTAATCACACTGAGGTAAAGGCAGAGAAAAAAGATGGAACTGATGCAACCAGCTTGGGAATCCTTTGATTGTTCAGTACAAATATATATGAATCACTTTCTACATATAAATGTGGGCGCGTTCTACTGAGGACAGCTTGAAAATATGCATATATTTATACTTCTATCATGGTGTCTATCTTGTGGATGATGAGAGTGCTGCAATTTCTTGTAGCACAGGGGAAAAAAAACCGGAGAGGATGAAAACTAGCCACTTGTTTTGCTGCTGCTCTGAATCCTGAATTAGTGGGTGTTTCTGGGGAAATCCTGATGAGAACGAGAGTTAACGGAGCTTGTATGCAATCATCGTCTTTGCAGCTGGTTGATGCGACTGATCATCTCAGCGGGCATTACACAATATCTCAGCTGTGACCTGCATGCACCTGACTGAGAAATACGCAGGACTGTGAAGCAACAGGCAAACACCACAGTCAGCCAATGTACAGAGTACAAATTAAGTTTCTGGTTGACACACGGCCCGAGTTTTATCTCTTTCAGTGTCTTATTTTCCCTATTTGTTTTGTTTTAATGCCTCCATGCTGCCAGTCAGATAAGACCTTTGCCACTGAAACTGTGACAGTACATCTGAGGCAGATCAGGTTGCCACACTGTTTTTGAATGATAATACTGCAGCATCATGTTTCACATTGATTCATTCTCAAAGAGAGTCAGTATTATTTTTTATTGATCGCCCTTTCTTTATAAACAAAAGTGATATATAGGCCTAGTAATAGGAGGATAAAATTACATGGCTTGAATATAAGCGAGATCGATAAAAAAAAGTAATTTAGCACAATTCGGTTCAATTTGCTTGAGGAATCCTGGGCCGTTTGTGTGTCTGAGTTAGCAGGTGAGGTGAAATGCCGTGGACGGGACTGAGCTACTGCTACAGGCTTTCACTATTTCCATGTTTTACATCATTTTCTGCCACGTTATCAATGCAATCCGACAGTGAAAGTTTGTCGAGTTTAACTAGTTGACAGAAAACTACTGATACTGCAGTAATGTCGTATCACTTGACAGACAGTTGCAGCTGTTGATGAAACCCTCACATCATCATGTTCCAAGTGTGGGAGGACTGAAATTAACATAACGGAAGAGCAGAAACAGATTCTCTGCCATGTCTCAACACATACTAACCAGGTGTATATGAATGCTGTTAGAATGAGGCAGTCCCCCCTCCCTCACTCATCAGCGCCACTAAACCAAATGCTGTGGCTCTCATTTGGGGCATTTGTTTGCCTGTGTGAAAAATAATGGCGGCAGGAGCAGGTGGAATATTGCTTCGGCAGCTAACCCATATGGATCAGAAAAGCTGCTTGCCAAGTCGAAACTCCACTTTTACAAGCACATCTGGAGCAGAATCACCATATTAATTGCCAGTTAATGTGTTTACACACAGCAAGGATTAAATCCTGAGAGAAGTTGGTTGACCCTGGTCATACAGCCAGCAGGAGGGCTGCGCTTTCCGGTAGAAAAGCGGTGGGGAGAGATGTCAAGCCAAATGTGCGGACAAAGGTGCATCCACAAGCTAAATACGGCAGCTGAAAGCCTTTGTCATGTAGCTTTTCTGGTACTTTGACAGCAGTTCGTATTCAGCATTCAATATCCTTCGATGGCTGCAGTTGACCGGCAGTAAAAGTTCATGTAGGGATTTACTAGGCTGTGATCACATGAGATGCTTTGTTGAACACACCTGCATTTTTTATTGTTTATTTTGGATGTTTGGTCACAGCAGGCGAGGGGGAAGCATTAAATGATTTAGGGGCCCCAGGGCTGGACGGCAGCCCCGGAACATGTCGGGGATTACAGATATATGTCATGTCAGGTGTTTTCAGTGGGACCAAAATCATCGAGCATCTAGAGTCTAGCACCCTGCTAAAGTTCAACCAAATTGCCCACAAAAAGGGAGTAAATCCATAAATTGCCATTATCTTCCAGACATACTGACTAAACCTAACTAACCTAACTAAAAGAGGATCATGAATGAAATTTCATCATCAACCCATTAAGCGTTTCCTCACATGACACCCCTGTGAGCAGGAAGACATTTGTCTGTACTGGCCAAAATTACTGATGTTACAAAAATGACTGGTGATTGCCCTCTGATCACAGGCTCAAACACTACTTGGTTAAAGTCAGGGAGAGATTGCAGTCATGGATAAAAGAAACCAACGCCGACTGATGGTGGAAAAACAGCAAAAGAAAAGTGCTCTCCTGCGTCAAAGCGCCACACTTTGTTGTAAAGGTTTGTTGTACAGGCACAGTTTCAATAAACTTCAGCTACACGTCTGTATGGTTTTTAGCAACTTAAGGAGAGCCAACACAGCTAATTATTGGAAGGGTTTTATCACATCATGTGACAGCTAACACACTGACTTAATTACCTCCATGACAGAGGCTGAATCCACCCAAAGTGGAAGAATATGAGATAAGCACTGAACTAAAAAAATCAAAGAAGAAGGATGGGAAGCTCAGGCTTTTCCTATTTGCCACGTCAGGTTAGTAAGTCAGCCATCACACCAGACAGCCTGACGCAGATGCCTGAGCTCTTTTCTGCAAATTTACCAGCTGTTTGGCATATTTTTTTTAATTGGGCATAACTTTAATTAGACAAGTTTAAGAGTATTTCAAGTTCTTCTCTTCTGTAAATCAGTAGTTTCTTCAGGGTTTAATGCCTTTTCTTTAATGTTTATACTTTGTTATTTTGTGTTTTTTATGCTATTTCTCTGTAAAAAAAAAAAAAAAAGAAGTCTAGAAAGAAATGACAGATAAGTTGTAACCCTCACCTCCTGTTATGATGGACCTTTTTTACGTCAGTGCCTGCCCCATGAAGCCTAGTTCTGGTTGATAGGACCGTTGTGCAGCACCTGAGCCTCCGTCCCTCCCTGCTCATCCTGGAGATACAGCCATGTCTCTGAGGGTTCAGTTTAGAGAGACTTATTAATGAGAGATTTACTATATAGAGATAATTATGGGGGAAGGCAACATCTCGCCAAGGCCTAATGAGTAAGATAAGAGCTCTTCAGTGGTTTTTCAAGCTGCGTCCTCCTCCTCCCAACCTGTCACAGTATGGGGCTTCTAGTGGTCGCAGACAATCAGCTAGAAAAACACTAAGGGCATGCCTATATGCATGTCAAGAGAAGACACTTGGAGGCACACACACTCATACACATACATGAGCGTGCAGCCCAGAAATCACAAATCGAAACAGAAACGACAAAAACAAAGCACAGCGCTGCCTGACATCTCTGCCATTTTATAAATCAGCCACCTGGCCGATTAAGGGGAAAACGAGTGAACAGAATCAGAAACGCGTGGTCTTGTTTATTGCTTTAGAGAGTAAGCTGGCGAGGAGGCAGCCATTGTGTGATGATGAGAGTGGCCCCTCTGGAGACGGGCGTTCACACACTGGCAAAGGAGCTAATACAGACTTTCATTAGGATGCACACTTCAACACACTGTCATAGTATTTACAGTCTCACACTGGGGAAACAAATAAACTGCGTGATTAACAAGTTTTCCTGATGCCTGGTGCTTCGCTGTGTGCGCATTGGAGTGCCACCTCGCCGACTTAATGATTCTTAATGGTTTCGTAATGACTTCTTAATGACTTCATCAGGAAGATCCTGCAACAGCACATTCTGACAAGCGGGAGCCTCCCCTTGAGACCCAGGATCACACCACAGTGCTAACCTCTCCTCAGTTTTCTGCTCAAATAACACACACTTTAAATCTGCTTATCTGAGACAGCATCGCTGACTTGGATGACACAAGCATTTGATCCATGGTTAACTATGGGGATATGTGATGTAATGTGATGTGAAAGCAGGCAAGGAAGAAGGCAAGGCAATGTGTGGAAATGCACTAAAAGGCGAATAGGGATGTCCACCTAGGTTGTGGGCAAATGCAGTCACATCAAACTAATCTCAGAACATTGGAGTGACATCTAGTGTTGTGTAACCAGAATTAAACTGCATTGTGTGAGGGTATCTAGGAAACCCATTCGGTAGCATTCAGTGAAAAGCTGTGACTGTGATGCAAGACTGGGGGAAGCAGTGAGAAACATAGAGGCCTGAAGAGCCCGGTAATTGTAGAATTTCATTACAGCAGGATGGACAAAAAGATGACACTCAGGACTCCAGCGAGAGAAACAAGCGATGTGTTGTTGAGCCGGGAACAAACTGCGGTCAGCAGCGAGAAATACTCCAAGCATTTAATGACATAGAATTTTCTGGGTCACCTCAATGTCACTGAGCAACAAATAGTTTGGAGTGTGAAGTACATAGCACGGCCCATCACAGACTGCCATGTTACTCTCAGCCAGTAAATACCAGTTAAGCCTGCAAATTATCATTGTATCTCTGAGTTAAAAAGCTCGGAGCTCTTTTCATCTAGACCATGCTTAACATCATTAAAAGAGAAGTTTGCCTTTCTTTGAACAAATTCTTAATTATTTTAATAAAACTAAAGTTAATTAGCCAGTGAGCCAATTGTGATTGTCAGTGTCCTCACAAAATAGCTGAAAAGTTCAACGGACATGAACGAAAATAGAATCAATTCTAAAAATGAACTAAATGTTAAGCAAAACCAAATCCCTGAAAACATACACACACACAAACACACACACACACACACACTTAACAACTGGTTAACAAATTGTATTAGCAGAGAAGCGTGACTGCATGGCAAATTACACCTGTCCTGATGGATGTCCTCTTTACGGGCTGTGGAAGCCGGCTGAGGGGCTGTGGAGAGAGGACGAGGCTTCAACCAAACACTCAAAAAATGATGCACAGCCGGCCATGTGTCACTGCTTGGCAGAGGCGGGTGGGAGGGGTGCATCACCCAAATACCAATGTCCAAAACACAGAAAGTCACATGCTCCACTTAATCCATGGCAACCGGGAGGAAAAATGATTCTAGAGTTCAGTTTTTTCAATGTTAGCAATTAAAATATCAATACTGTTTTAACTCCTTTAACCCTAAGCTGCTTTTTAGAGGCCAGCGGCCTTGTCATTACATGTCTTGTAATGGAATTTTTTCCAGAATAAATGAGGCTTCTCAGAAATGCTTTCAACTGGTATGTCAGGGGTAGTATACATGCTGTAGGACATTATTTTTATTTAAAAGGTTTCTAATTCCTTCCTGATAATATGAGGACTAGAGATTCCATTTGCTCATTGATAATTCTGCTAAAAGAAATTACAACAGCTTCTTAGTTCAAGCTGCAGCCGCCCAACAGACAGGATGAAAAAATGTCTGTATCATGACAAAAATCACAGCACGATTTACAAAAGATTTACTGACAGGTTTACAAAATGATGGTCATCAGTAATACAGGCAATCCCAGAATTTTGGTTACTTGTTTATTTATATTCTTACTTTTACTCAGGTCATTGTACTTATTTGTATTACATATTCAGTGCACTTGTTTTTTGGTATAAGCCACAGTCCATGTCTAGCTAATACTACAGTCATTGTATTGTTAATTCATTGGTGGTATGGGTTGTGATGTTTAAGTATTATGAAAATGATTACCAGGGAAGACATATATTTTACATACCATAACAATGTGTAGAACAGACATGAAAAGAATAAACAAGTGTAATTGTATATGCATCTCTTATTAGTGTGTAAAATACGGGAGACAAATTGGTGCACTTCTGATTAATTACTTTAAATGCAAAAATTAGATTTTTCTCTACAGGGTAGAATGAAGTTCAACATACATAAAGGATAAAGGATGTCTAGAAACAAGTCAATGTTTTGCCTGTTTCTGTTCTGTTACTAAAGAAATAAAAAAAGTAAAATGTGTCAACGTGTCAGCAAGCTAAATGTGGGCTTCAACATGAGCCCCATTTTGATTTTTAGTATATATATATATATATATATATATATATATATATGTATATATATATGTGTGTGTGTGTGTGTGTGTGTGTGTGTATGTATATATATTTATATATATGAGAGTTTTGTTGCATCAACTAAGATTACTTTACAATACTTGTGAAATGATCAAATATCAAAAGTTAGCAGTAAATCTTTGAACATTATTTCAGCTTACATATTATTTGATTGGATGAATCCTTATCCTGAATCATAATGTTAATACTCCAAAAACTGTATTTCTAAGTGGGTGAGACAACCTTATGTTTAGATTTAAAATCTAGTTTGTGTATGGATTGGACTATAGCAGCTATGCAATGTGTCTTGACTTAATTTAAGTAAATGTTGCTTGCCGTGTCTTAATTAGTAATTTTATCTTATCTAGGGTGATGTTTAGCTATATACAAGAAACAGATTCTCAGTATGGCTCAACACCTTCCTCTGCAGTTTCAAGACAAAAGGACCGGTGAGGCTGGAGGTACAGTTGTGCTAACATTTGTTAATGAGGACTAAACACAAAGCACCACAAACACTGATGGGATGTCATTATTTTTTCAGGTATTTGGCGAACCAGAATATTTAAAAAATGTAAATTTTGGCCTGTTGATGGTGTTACATGTAAAGTCAGAGGATCACCAAAGTCAATGGCATTCATCTTCTGGTGACCATGAATGTCCATCTGGTAGAATATGTTTCATTAGATGAAAATATGACAAGTTTGCCAAGCTAGTGATGCAAGAGGAAAACTTCCTGTGTAAAGGATTGATCTGGAAGACATGAATGTGTTGCAGAAGATGTAGAAGTAGTCCGATGGATAAGGGAAAACTTTAGCCTGCATGTGGTGCAAAAGGAAAAGTCAGATGTTCACCAAAGTCACTCAGACTCATCCTCTGTACCACATTTCATGGCAGTCTACCAAATGTTTTTAGTGAAACATTTCACTCAAAACCAAAAAGGTCAACCTTGTTGTGGTGCAAGAAGAAAAGCCAGGGAATCATCAAAGTCATTAGGGTTAGCATGTCTTTACACAAATAAATGGAAATCTGAAGGCTGATGCATCGTTTCACTCTGGACCATAATTGTGGGCTTACTGATCAATATTGTGTTGGCTAGAGCCAAAGCAAAACTTGTCACTTGCCATGGTGGCTCAGTGGTCAGGACACGTGTCTCCAAACTTGAAAATTGGAGGTTTGAAAACTCCGTTCAAGTATTGTCTGTGTGAACTAAGAATAAACCTTATTTCATTTAATTTTCTATGCAGACAGAGTTCTAATTTAGCTGCTGCTAAATAAGAATAGAAGGTTGCTTATTATTGGTAAATAAGAAAAGAAGGTTTAATAAAATGTTTATATCCCTTGAAATATGGTGAACATTGTTTTGGTGTGGGCATTGAAATCTGGGTATTGTATTGTCACAGGGTTAACACAATTAATTCCCAGCCATTGATCTGAAGTTAGGACTGCCTATTTTAATCAGATTTGCAAACTGATTTATGCATGTTTATCTTCTGGTGACTCACCAGGTAGAATGTTTGATCCAAAATACATCAATCAGGTTCCAACATTAAATTAGGATGGCAAATCAGCCGGTAAATAAACCAGCATGGGTACAGTAGGCCTCAATGTGAATATGTAAAAAAATGACACAATCTCTGTAACACTTATGTCACTAAAAAGTGTCATTGCTATGTTCTGTGTGTCTCCATGCTGTGCTGGACTCATGTGATGCGACCTTCCTCTGGGGACATGGAAAACATATCCTGTATCAATTAGACCACTGGGGAGCTTGTCTGGCTGTGGAGACAGAGAAGCAGCCCATGATGCGTTTTCACTGTGAAGATCGACCACTTCCTCTGAAGCATCCAAACAGCATTTTGAGAGAGAAAGAGAGATAGAAACAGTGGGGGATTTACTGCCGGTGGGATTTACTCCTTGTTCCAATTTGCAAGGGGATTACTCATTTTTTCATCATGCCTTTTTTATTTATTCTATTTCCAAATTCATTTCTAATTCACCTGAAGGAAAACACAATATCAAGCCAAATGCATAAATACTGTCAGAGTGAATAGATAATGACAGCAGGTCAAGTTGTGAGTGAGTCACATCTTCGCTCTTGGAAGAAAGTGATTACTGTAACACAGCGCTGACAATCACGACAAAGATAATTCCATTTTTCACATGGAGCTCAAATTGTATTATGTCACATTGTATTTCTCATATGCTATCAAAAAGTGGATTTAGATATGCAAACTATCTGAAAAAAAGTGAAATTCTAAAGAGAGGAGGAGAAAGAAAACATGCAGCCACAGGGTTGGCATCCAGGCGTGTCACTTTGTCAAGCTGTATGGTTTCTGAGAGAGCTTGATGGTTTCTAAGGGAGGGGAGAAAAAAGTGTCGCAAAGGCATGCTCTTCTCCAAGATGAACAGATGGCAGAGTCTAAGTGTGGAGATTTGTTTTATATCTCCATTCCATGTTGTGGCGCAGTGGATGTGGGCTTCCGCTTTCCTTTTTTTCCTTCTTCTTCAAATGTTATATTACAGGATAACGGATACATGCAATGTTTAAGCTAATGAGGAGTGGGTGTTGCTTTGTCTTCCTCTTTATTTCCTCCCATCTCTCCCACTGACACATCCTCTTGCTTTCCATTCTCCCTCAAACCCACGCTTGGAGCGGAAACCTATATGCCAAACAATTATGAAACACAATTTGGAGTGCTGCTTGCAGCCTGGGTGGCCGTCTAAAAACGTAGCTTACTGTAGAGTTCCCGGCAGCTACTGTCGTGTGGTAACGACAGTCAAAAGAGCATAATGCTCACAGAGCTGGAGATGATATCAGGTCAGTGCACCACTGCCTCTTGAGCAAAGTGAAGACAAAGAGGAACAGTGCAGTTCAGTGGCAGTTTTTAAGCCACAGTTGGGTGGCTGAAGGGATGACGGTCAGTCAGTGCAGCATTTTGGTTCAGAGTGTAATATCTCGAACAACAAATTTTAAAGCTATCCACTGGATGTGGCATATTGTGCAAGGTGAGCTTGTGTGGAGGGTTCGAGATTGATTCTCATGTCAAATCAACTATGTATTAAATATATTTCATTATGTTTTACGTTAAAGTCTGTGTAAATTCAGTGTTTGTCTTGGCAGCGAAACAAAGGTTTAAATTGAACATTCCAGTCATGCAGGTTTAGGCAACAGCATGCCTAGGATCCTCCTCACAAATGGGTTTTCCAATGCATCATGAACATTACATCCACGCAGAGCAAAGCCATAGACCGGCAGTCAGCTTCAGTCAACATGTCTTGGACAGAAAAGTTATCTAGTCAGGCAGTTAGTTTAAACTAACTTCTTCATGGAAAAAATACTTAAGCTTTCGCAATGGTTTTTACAATCTCTCTAAGATGTGTAAAGGCAGGTTCTCTTCTCAGAGAATGTTTGCAGCCACTTAATCAAACTCTGCATGTGAAATTCTTCAGTTTGGTTTATTTGGGTAGATGAGAACAACATGATTGAAATTTCAGGAGTACCAATGACTACTTTTTCATTCTAGTTCTGGATAACAACTTGGTAGAAATTGACCAGCAACAACAGGATGCTCCTGTAGTTGATCCCGCTTGCAAAAACTAGCAAAACCAAAAGAATAGATGGCACTTGTACTCATCTTCATGTGCTATTCGAGTAGACTGCAGACAAGTCTATGCTCGGCTAAAGTGACAGGGGACGTGATGTGTTTTGACTCCTCACCTGCCACCAAAATCTCTACCCTGGCAGGATGACAAAACACAATCCCTCAAATGTCCACATGATGAAATAACTACTTTTGAGTCAACGCAACTTTGGTCCAGGAGTCCTGTCTTCTTTTAAACTGGGTATTGTGCATGCAAACCAAACAAACAAACCTATAATGAAGTAAAACTGTAAGCTTTAACTTCTACTATAGTCTACAAAAAAACCTACTAAAATAGAAGGGGGGAAAAGCCAAATAAATTCCCTATATTCCCCAGCCTGGGAGACCAGCCCTTGCACCTGTGACCAGGTAAACTTTCCACACAGTCGTTAATGGACACGGCGCCTGTTGTTTACTGAAGACTCCCCACAGAGGAGACTAGCTGACCCATGTCTGCAACCAGTGAGTGGTACAAATGGCAAACATCTCTTGGAGTCATTATTTATGCAGGAATGCCCTTGGGAGTCTTTGCACTTGTTTACACAGTCACGGCACAGTCCATTCATGACGGCTCCGAGTAAATGAGCCGCGTGCTACCAATTTGTCCTGGACGACGAAGCTTTGGGGCTCTACTACCTACAGTTACCTTGGGGTGTGTGTGCGATTCTCTGTGTGTGTAGGGTTATGGAAAAGAGGTTAACAAAGCACTGCTGCGCTGTTGGGAACCGACCTGGAACTACGGACACAGAAGTCCCAAGAGTATTAGGAAGCACAGTGTCACATTTAGAAATAAATGGGAGAATGTTTTTTGTCTTGTCTGCCCGAGGACGAGGACAGTGGTCAAAGTTAGAGAGCAACACCTCCCTCATAAAACCAAAAGCAGAGTTTTATTGAGGTTGAATTCAAAGGCAAAATGAAGATGAAGTGAATCAAGCATGAGTTTCAGGCCACCGGTGTTACTTCTCCGTTTTAAGACTACTACTTGAAAGCACGATGTACGGCAAATCTGTCAGTTTTAATGCAGATCACTTCTTGTGTAGTGTGGCCTAGTGATAGTGATGACTTAAAGCCATACTCCTTGAAATTTAAGTGCAGGTTGATTTGGAGACACACTTTGTTAATAGAGGTGACTGCACATGCACTTCAATACTACACGTCACAGAATTCTTGGGGCAGCAAACAGTCCTTCAGCCAGAAACACACAGGAATGGCAACTGGATGTTTTCAGCGCAACCTAGAAAACTCACGTTGCAAGTATGTATTAGTAGGGAACCCAAGTTAGGAATGGTGGACTCTACTGCTAATGTTGAAGACTACAACAGTGTTTCCCAATCCTGGTCCTGGAGGCCCACTGCCCTGCATGTTAGATATTTCCGTGCTCCAACACACCTCATTCAAATAATGATCTCATCATCCAGTGCTGCAGAAGCCTAATAACGACCCATTCATTTAAAATTAGGTGTGTTGGAGCAGGGACACAGAGACTACAATATAGAAAGACTCCTAAAATGAATAACCTTGTTACATGTATGCAGAATTATTAAGAGTAGAAAATAAATCATTATGCAAAGGGAATGGCACTTTTCAGTGTATACTGCAAGGAGCTATACTATATATCATAAAACTGTACATATGTTACTGATGCATTAACATAGAAGCAGTATTTTACTGTTGTAACTGGTGGAGGTTGAGCTCATTTTTTCATTTTTATAAACGCTTGGTTCATCTAATTTTGTTCCTGTATAACAATGCATTGTGATTTAAAGGACTATTACAGGCCTTTCAATTTTAATCTGCAACTGTAAACTGTAACTGTAGCTTCGGAGTAGAGTATTGGGTTAAAAGTACAATGTTTTGTTCTGTAGTATAAAGTAACATAAAACTGACATATGCAAGTTATGTTTACCATACAGTTGTATGTAAATAGCAAACTGTGTACTCATCTCCTTTCCACCACTGGTGTGGCCACAAGAGTAGTTCATTTGACTCATTTAATAAAGTAACTGGGATGCCCAAACGCTTAAGAAGAGAAAAGACTGCTGTTGGACAAAAACCTGACAGCATGTATACAATGTAAAATTTGCAACATAGGAATTATTTAGCAAGGGAAAATGTGGGAAATGATATAGAGGAAAAAACATATTTATTTATTTATTTTAATAAAAATATGCAAGCATAAGAAATGCACCAACTCAAAAAATAAATAAAGTTTTGGCCTAACAAGTACAAAGATTTGAATTTACTTAGATAAAAGCTACTTTAACTACCAACAAATATAATGAACAGCACAGTTTAATGCAGGAAATAGGAGGCGCATTGCACTGTTCACCTAATGTGTGTCATAGTAATGAGGGTCCTGCATAAGTGTGTTTAATCATTTACAATATCACTGCAGTCTCTGCATCCTCAGAGTTCATTTCCAGACCGTGGAAATAGTGCAGATTATTAGTGAGAAGTGACATTACACAGTGAGTAACCTCCAGTGACTGGATTCTTAATATACCTTTTCATGACTACTTCACAGTTTCACCTTTTTTTTTAAAGCTTATATATTTTCAATTCAAAGCTGTCATCAACTAGCATCAAATGTTAGTGTCAGGGTGTAGGTGCAGTTTTCCTTTATGTCCCACTTTGCATCTTTTTTCAATCACATATAGAATGCATGCCAAGAACCAACAGGAGAGAATTCAATAAAGCAGCCAACTGTTCAAGGTAAATGACTCCCCCTATAGTTCTCAGATTTTCATCCAGTCAAACAGAGGGAAGAAACGTGGCTAACGGAGAGGTAGAGCGACACACAGAGAAAGGGGGAAGGAAGCGATGGGATAATTTAACAAGCTTCCTCCTAAACCACTCCAAAACCTCCAGAGTTTAATTGCTGGGAGGCAACATTATCCCTTGCAACACTGTGTCTGTCTCTTGGCTGGGATTCGGTGGGTACCTGCTGTATCCACTCCCCACACAATACAGCGCCCACTGAGCCATATAATCCTCTCAGGCCCTCCTCTTCAGGAGAACCACATTCAATCCCGTTGTGACACGGGAAAATCTCCTCTTCTCCATTTTTTTGTCAGGGTGCGTGCTTCAAATAAGCCCAATCAGTAGGCGCTGTTATGTGTGCACAATGCTACAGGGAGCCGTAGAGAAAGGGAAAACAGAGAGGAAGAGTTAAATAAAAAGACGTTTGATTTGCTGCTGTGAAATTTGGGGCTACTTTCCATTCCTCTGCAGTGCTCCCTGGAGCAGCCATATTTCTGTTTATGTTTAAATGTGAATCAGTCAGATGGGCTGTTGGGTTCCTGATGAATCATCCTATACTCCCATCAGAAAGCACTGGGTTACTTTTTAACCGGCTGCCTCGTAGGAGAAAACAAGAAACTAATGCCACTTTCTTCCTGACTTCCCTTTCAAGTTGCCCTTGAAAAGGAAATTACAACAATGGCTTTGATGCAAGTCTGACATGCTTCGAGATATTCTCCGTAAGTGCAGACACATATTAGATTATCATTCCAATGAGTCTGTTGTGATGTCTTTTAACTGTCTGCATATAGCACGAGGTGACAAGACAAAAGCATTTTCAACGCAGTGCAGAGGGACGGGGAAACAGTGGCTCATTAGACAAAATGGCAAAAGAAGAAAATTAGAATTTCTTTGTTGTCCGGTGATTTGTAACTTAAGTCAATATGGCATTTGGAGACCTGCTGAGGCACCATTTAATTGGAAGTTGCGCAAAATAATAAGAAAGTACAGGAGCAGTGTACTGAGAAAGATAGGTGTTTTATTAATTATACTTCTACTCTCTCTTCTACTCTTCTTCTCTCTCTCTCTTTGACACTATGTACTGTATATGTATGTATATAAAAATGTAAACATTTATATCATCTTTATTGTATTTCTTAATGATAATTTGAAATAATGAATAACTTGCCTTTGATATCATGTAATCAGTTTTGTTCCTGTATATAGACATCTTGTCTTTTTGTCCTTTGTGCTGTTGGTCGTTTGCCTGATGATGTTTTTCCCTCACGCTCACTGCCACAACAGGAACTTATATGTCATTATGTAGCAGTTATGTATGTCTTGTGAAATTGAGCTGTCCTACCTGTCAGAGGTCACTGGTTTTGGGAAGAGGAGAAATCACTTGTTGCTGATGCTGACAGTGAAGTCCAGTGTCAACCACACTATACCAGTACATCAGTTTCTGTAAGAAAAGAGCAGGCAATATGTTGGATAGTGACAGAGCATGTTACGGTATGGTTAATCCAACAATGTGTTCTCTCAATATTTTCCAACTCCCCTCTGACTCGTACCTAATGCTACTTAAACGGGAGGAAATAGTGCACTTGCTGTGAACTAACAGTAGTGGATTAATAATACACGTTTTAGTCAGTATTTGGTGGAGCAGGACAGCGTACAGTATGTAGGACTGAGTCTAAATAAACTATAGAGTGTGTGTGTTCATGGTGATGAAGGAACACACCGCAGTGCACCAGAGTGGCTCACACACACACACACACACACAACAGTGTGCTTTTAATTTAGTTTTTGGACAATGGAGCTCTGTGGCACAGAGGAAGAACATTCCTACACACACACACACACACACATTTGTTGGCAATAAGAAAAAGTATTCCAAAAATTTGAATATACTTGAAACCTTGAGTTGTTCGCAAATTTCAATTCTAACTGATACATTACAAAGACAATCAGCGAAAAACTTTTGCAGCCGTAGTGAGGTTTCTAATGATGGGACACAATATCTGCACTGAGTTTGGAGCAGTCCTTCTTTATGCCAGTGCTCAAACCCATGAAAATGAGAAAATCTTTCACATCCAACGTTGCTGTAAGAAATAAGATGGCGAGGTAGAATGTTCGCTCATAATCTACAACAGATAGTTAAGCTTGGCCAGGCTGGTGTCGAATCCTTATGAAAACTGTAATGGGCCTTGGCATGAGCACAGAATCCAACAAATCAAAACTGTGAGGCTTCCACTCATTTGTAGTCAGGCTGTGTGAAAGTTTTTTTGTTGAAAATGCGGTCAGCGGCACCTGCTGCTTTATTTTTCAAGGATTTGTAGCATCATGGCAGCCACAGTGTTAACATTGAATGAGAGCCATTTTAAAAATAAACACATTTGCCAGCACAGCGAGTGATTCAAGTAACATTAGATTATATAAATTGTCAGTAATGAGGCACCGGGGACAGCATCTGTGATACGTAGAGGTCGGCCGTAACATTCTGCTTCTCTGCTGAATAAAATGCATCCTGAGCTCGATTTAACAGCCTTAACATGAGCAGGTACATACAAAGAGACAAGCAGAGGTCCGAGAGGGCACAGCGCCTGTTGTAGAGGTCACACACGCACACAACACAATGATGATACACAAACACTGCTGACAAGGGGAAAATATGAGGACTTCTGAAGCACTGTAAAATGTATGAAGAAACGGATGTGAGGGTCATTTTACTGAGCAACACCATTAACATCGGCGCCCTTGTCTGAACTGGGGCTCAGATCAGTCACTCACACACACACACACACACACACACACACACACACACACACACATACAAAACATGTATGCACACACACACAGACACACTGAGCACTTTCTCTTCTTTTTACATTTCTCCTCTTTTCGCCCTCGGAGAAGGAGAGGTCGACATTTTAACTGGAGCGCCGAGGAGATGGCTTCCTTTCACCTTGACGGGCATATAATGAACATTTTTCATTTTGAGCTTAGCTTCACTTACAGAGTCAGTCAGCTATTTTCTCTTTGAACCTTTTTTTCCCTTTCTGACATTTCCCTCTGTGGTTTTGCCAGGATGATCTTCACAGTAAATTTGTGCCCCTTTTAAAGAAATAGGATACATTTCCGTTGATTTTTTTTTTCAAGGTGCTCATTTCCATATAGGTCCCTGTATAACACAAATAGGCCTACGGTGCAGCATGAAACACAAACAATATGCTAATCACACCTGTTTCAATTACAGCCCTGGTATCCATGAAATCCATATCATTATTTACTCATTGTTTTGCATTTTCCCTCAGAGAAGAAGTATTTGCATTCCTTTAACCTCACACCTTTAGACAACTCAGAGAGCAGGGTCAGGGACATGGCACGAGACCCCCCTGGAATTTGATTCATCTGGTGTTCCCCCAGCCAGAGTCAGAAGGTAATAGGAAGCTGGCTCACATTTCTTGGCTTACATGGTCTTGTGGGAAAGTCATTCACTCAAAAAGCATGCAAAGAGATGTGAAACAACCACAAAGATCCTCAAAATCATGTCTAAGACATGGAAAAAAGTCATTAGTACATCAAAGTGAAATAGATAACAGAATAAGTGGTAATGAATAATATACAAGCAATAATATACAAGCAATAAGCACTAAAACTGGGTGAGACGAAGTACATTTCATTTAGTTTTTAAATTAATTTCCATGCAACCCTCACTGCCGTGTCTAGCCTGCCCACTAATGGCAGAGAGATCACTTCACTATACGATGTTGGTCATTCCTGGCATTCTGAAATGTTTTCAGGCAGTGCATTGTTTTTAATATTTTAATCATGCTTCACAAATAGTTTAAATTTTCAATGCATTTTCACATATGACGCAGCTCTGCTTTAGTTTTAAGCTTGGCTTGTGTTGTTTCTGATTGACGGGAGTACTTCTGTGTACCAACACAAGTCCACTGATACCTAAAAGACACATTAGTATCACCCAATAAACAGAACTCATTTCCCAACATGTACAAGTTTATAGCCTGGTGGTTGTTCTATAACACTTCATCACCTCCTCATTCAAAGTGATGGATTAACTTTAGTGGCAGAAACAGAGGGGCTAAAAGAAAAGTGAAGAGTCATTGTATACATCTTATAACCTTAAGATTAGAAAAATAAATGATTAAAGAGCAAACCACTCTATATCTCATAGAACATGCAGGGAGATTAACTGTCCCTGAGAAAAAAATGTAACTTCAAACTAACCCCAAAAATAAGTTTAGGACCAAGATGCACAAACGGAGCGAGCATAAAATGCAATCTAATGAAACATCCTGTGTCCAAAAACCCAAATTTGTATTCAAAAGGCTAGCAAAACAAGACCACATGTACCACACACACACACTCAGAAAGACACTCGTGCCCACATTTGCCCACACAGGGGGGGCTGGCAGGGTGCGTTCCAAGACAGCTGGTGAAAACCGGGTGTGCTCTGGCTGCTAGAAGGAGCAGATTCAGGTGACATCTGTGCCTCCTGTTGCAGCGCAATAGTAGAAACACTAAAAGTGAATTACAACATTAATGATAGTGCTCTGCAAGCTGTCGTTCCATATTACGCATCCATTATTCCTTGCATGGGTACTCAGAGGCATCAGGAAGGACTAGGGCCCCACCACCTCTACAAAAAAGACACCTCGCTGTGAAAAGGAGCAGTTGTTGAAAGGATTGTTGGTTTATAGAATAACACCTTTCACCACTATACCGTGTCTCCACGTGGCACAGTGCTGACTGGATGACTGATTCTCTTTCTCTCCATTTCCATCCCTCACTTCATCTTTCAAGCAAGCAACCTCCCACCCCTGACCCCCTCCTCCTCCTCCCTGCACCGCCGCCGCTATTTCAGACAACATTTGTTTGATCTTGCCGCCCTCTACAGCTGAATGAAATCAATCTGGGAGAGATGTCATGTGTGAGCAGAAATGATTGGCCACAAGAATAACATGTATTTGAGAACATGGAGCCTGTGCCCTCTGTCTCACCGCCTGCGAGGCTGGACACATGCATGCCTGCATGTGCGAGCGCACAAACACACAACGGCGCGCCTGATGGGCATCACATAGACGTCTCCAAGCTGTCACCCATCCCCAGACTTTCAATAACTTCAAATCCCCCGAAAACCTGGAGAATAAAGGCAGAGTCGATCACTCATAGCTCCCTTCACTCTGCTCTTCTCTTCAGGGAAATAACAGCCGAAGGAGAAAAACAAAGTCAGGATCCCATCCTCTCCCGCTGAAAAGCAGTAGCATCCCGGAGGACACGGGGAGAACACTTCTTTCATCATCCTGGTTAACACACAATAAAAAAAAGATTCATTTAAGATGTTGTGACATGAATAGCAGCTACATATAAACCAACTGTTGTGGTGGGGGGGGGATCAGCAGTAATCAAAGGTGGATTTTTAAGAATAAAAAGCGAGATGAGAAAGTGAGTCAAGGTGGTGGTGGCATCACTAACGCTGTGATGTGGTTTTCACGCCAGCCTACACATTTCTATAGGAGTCTGTGTATTATTTGGATTTGTGCCATGCAGGATCGAATGGCGGGCGTTCCCTCCACAACATCTCCCGAGAACATAAACAGATAGTCGGCACATCCAACCACAGCTCTGTGCTGCTGACTGGCTGTGATTTCTTCATTCAGGGGAGAGTGCCACAAAATGTGTCGTACTTGAAGTGTTTTACAATTACCAGCTGATTATATCAGCAGCATTAGCATATTAAAAGGAAGACTACTTGAACACCGAGATAATGACTGAGTGTTAAAAATAATTTCCCCGCTCATTATCGACGACAGACACTGAGATCTGGGTAAGGAAATGTCGATAAATACCCGTAAACCTTTACTGTGTAAATAACAACAATTAGGGAGAAATTAGATCAGGCTGTGTTGGTAAAAAGGGAGATAATTCTAATTAAAAACTTTCAGATATCTGGGGAAGAAAGCATAAAGCTTTGCTTCTATCTATGGGAGGGAATTATTCTTCACTCGTGCGTGAAAAACTTTTGTGTTGTTTACAAGGTGTCACCAAACCAAATCACTATTCCTTTTCAATATTAATATCAGCCAGCAGTTTCGCTTCAAACCTCTATTCAGAAAGTGTTCCTGTCATAGAGAAATGGTCGGAGAAAATGACATCAATACGTCATAGAAAAGGATTTTATGTTTGAAGTAACTAAATATGTGTAACACCTTCCATGTCTGATGTATGTGTCCTGAATCTCCCTGTTGGTTAGTTTCAACTTTAGATTGTCTTTGTAGGTACAGTTCTCCTCTGTGCACCATGTGCTGTATTTCATTCTGTTCATTCGGACATAAAGGGACGTACAGTTTTTAGACTTATGTATTTGCACATCACATGATTTTTCAAGTTGTGTGAAATGTCTCATGTTGCTGCCTCTTAGAGAAATGCTGCTAATTGGCATCCAACAAGGTCACCTTTTTGAGCTGGTTTTTGTCACGATGGCTGCATGATATTTTTATGAAGTTATTTAGAAACCAATTATTATTTCCATTATCAAGCTTTCTGTCTTCGTCGCTTGTTTTATCTGACTAGCAGCTAAGTTATTCATTCTGTAATGATACAAAACAAATACTCACATTCTAAAAGCTGAGAGGGGCAAATGTTTGGCATGTGTGCTTGATAAATGACAAACGATTGTTGACAATGTACAAGGACTGTAGGACATTTCATTTGTAAAGTAAATGATCAGATTTTTAACAATGACAACTTTTCACTGATTATGTGGTACACTGTAGCACCGGGGGGGGATGCAGTTTAGGTCTGTACTAGAAACCTTAGACACTGTAATGTGAGAAAGTATCTGGTGCTTTGTCATTATAATCTGACAAATATCCAGACAACCGCCTCAAAATCCATAAAAACTCACGATATGAATTTAACTGTAATAATAAATCTTAATAATCTCATGTTTCATATCCTCATGACCTGTGTCATAACTAGTTTCTTTACATCAATGATTAGTATAATAGTATATTGTAATGAGATGACATAGTTTGAAACCCTGTCTAATCAAAAACTATCAGATATCTGGGAAAGAAAGCATAAAGCTTTGCATCTATCTATGGGAGGGATATTATTCTTCACTTGTGTGTGAAAAAGGAATATGTTACATAAATGTGGTAAACCCTCAGTGTAGTAGTTTACATCTCACCCTGTATGCATGCATGTATGTATGTTTTGTGATGTATTTTATGTATATTAGAGCATGTTACTGACTGACGTTGCCTGTTTAAAGGCCCAGTCAGTCAATTTGTGTAAAGTATAGGGACACCTATGAGTAATCTCACCAGTCATGTGTCAGTTGCTAGCGGGACAGTCCTTTTGATGTAAAATACAACAAGAGCAGCATGTCTTTGTCATTTGCCGTTTTGGCTTAAAAACAAGCCAAAAGCTTTCATCACTGGAATGTTGCTTGCTCATACTGAAGCCCTCTCCTCCATTTCTGAGCAGCTATAAATGCGTGTGGACGTGAAGGAGACTGTGAATGTCATGAAATTCATCAGGCTGGGAGTTTTTGTTTAGAGTGCAGGCAAAGTGAGTTTTCACAGGCAGAAATCTCAGCACTGGGTGGAGAAATCATTAAGTTATTAACATTTATCAACAACTTTCACAGCCTCCCTGCAGATATGTGATGGCCATTTTGTGATTTTTGCCTCTTTGAAGTATTGTGACTCCTTCAAGTGAAGTGAAATATTTAGGTAGGTAGATTTCTACCCACCTCTTTTATTCCCCCGAATTCCACCACAACCAGTGCCGTTAATCAATACACATTTTTCTTGCCCTTTTCCTCCTTCGTACACATATCTCCCTGTCTGACCAAACTGGCAAATTTGTGCTCTTAATCAGCTTGCCAGCCGTGTCTCTTCACTGGAGGCTGGCGACACGCTTCCCTTCCCCCTTAATTCCCCAGCTCTAAACAGACAGGCGCGCTGATTAACATGCACGCCCAGGTAGGAGCTCCCTCCAACACAACCCCGCTGCCCACCAGGTCCACACACCATTATCCCCGCTACTCAATAGCACCCATCTCAGTGCACATCTGTCGAGCTGCCGCATCCCCGCTTCTTAATTAGCTTTACAACTTTCCCCCACTTCTGGATGGAAAATAAGGGATAAATTCGTGGCCGGCGTGCAGATAGAACAAGGGAGGGAGTGTGGGAGACAAAGAGGGAGGAGGACATATGCTGAATGCTGAGATGGAAGATGAAATAGAGTGTGTGTTTATGTGTGTGTTTGAGGGGGTGGTGGTGGCGGACAAGATTCACATTAATTCCTCTCATGTCCTGGCTCCAGCACCACCAGGAAACCCTGTCCTCCTCGCCTCCATGCTACCATCCCTTTACCCGAGGGATACAGCCCTACCAGCATGCGCCTTATCTTATCAGTCTCCCTCTCACATCGATTCCCCTTTTGCGCTTTTTAGTTGCTCTTCATAAACTGCTTCAAAGCTTCTCTGACTCACTTTTGATTCTCATCCCTCTCCTTCATCAACGCCACCATAGATGACCAGGTAACGGCGATGAAGGTGGTGTTTCTTACGATGAGGTTGGTGTTGTGGCTAATGCTAATCCGCTATGCGCTCTGTTATTCCACCGTGGTACGTTTGCCAGTACCTCAAAAAAAAAAAAAAAAAACTCCAAGAAATAGACAGTGAGAAAGAAGAGGCATCCAATTAATATGAAATTGTCTCCAGAAGTCAATAAGGTTTTAGTTCCACTTGAGTGTGTCTAAATGCGCAGAGTATGGCTAATTATAATCCCATGGAGTATTTATACTATTTAGGCTTTGCCCCTGTCATTACTACAAGCTGTAATCCTCCGACCCGTGTTGTCTGCATGTGTTGATGAGCCTTATGCCAGTTGCCAAAAATACTTAAGCTCGTTTCCCATTCCTGAAGGCTCCGGCAACTATTTCATGCACAAACAATGTGAAAATAATCACTGTTACTATGGCAATAAGCATCGAACAATATCATAATCAGTGCTGCCATCGAGAATGTAGTTTCAATCCAGAGGGGCAAAGGTTGCTGTGGAAAGAAGAACAATGAGCTATTCTAGTCAATCTGCTACTCTACATACATGGCAGCTTCATTAGAACTACCCACTGCGTGCATAACCTTCTGCAGGCCTCCTACCAACCGTCTCCAGTATTAGAAATACTAATCTCCTATGTGTATTTCACCCTCCATCTTTCCTTCCATCCAGCAATTATGCCCCCCGCCATCAAAAGCCATCAAAACAGTAATTTCACTTTTTCACAGTGAGGCTTTTCACATTTCCTTCCGTGAAAGGCCTGAATCATCCCCTTATCTCCATGGCTATTACACAGTGTGCATGAGAGTGAAAACAATGGGCTTGGCGTGATGAGATCATGGCACTTCATTTCTCCAAGGCCACTCCGGTAGACACAAAGACAATCCAGCAGTAACAGGGAGGACAGGGACGGTGAGGGACAGAGGATTTCTCGGTCACTGAGCCCTGGGCTGTGAGGCAGGTCATCCCCAGTAATAAGAAAGAGAAGAAGAAGAGGAGGAGGAGGGGAGGATGTAATGTAATGGTGATGAAGGCTTTTGAGGCCCTGAAACCAAGGTCAGTCACTGGAACTCAAACTCTGACCCTTTATTCCTGCTTGTGTATGGAAACCCTCTGAGGGCAATGCTGCTGCCGTATGAGCTCTGTGTTGTTAGTGTGGTGAGTTGGTCGCGTCTTGCAGAGACAGAGAGGGAACGAAGGAGTGCTCGACTGAAGAGGATATGGCAGAGTGAAGTGACAGGCCCGGGGAGGGAGGACGAGACTGGAGTTGCAAGAAGAGACGGCTCACTAGTGACTAAAACAGCAGGTCTGAGATCCAAAGTGTCTTTACTCACTGTGTTCGCTTTGCTTTTGTCTGGCTGCAACTACCATCTCAATTTCTCCCCTTTCTTTCAATCAGTCAGAATTCTAGGGTTTATCCTGCAGGCCCTGTAAAAAGGTGTTTTCCTCTTCCCATAATGTGCCTATGGTTTATGACCATTTCATACAAAAAAAACCTAACGTCTACTTGAAACCCATCATCACAGGTTTCATACGTCTGCAGGTTTTGACAAGTTCTCTTTTATTTGAATAACTTTTAGAGGCCTGAAAAAGTAAAGTTATTATCCATCAAATGTTAGACAATAAAGAAACACAATATTATTAAGCAGGAAGCGTATTTGTTTATGCTGTCCTGTCTTGTTAATCATCTCATCTCATCGTTGTAAATAATCTGATGGGCACATGCTTTCATAACTAATCATAGAGGTCAAACTAGGATTCATACCTGGATTAAATCAGGTGAAGTATACATTATTTTAACCTTATTGGTTATATTCTGAGTACCTTACAAAGATTAAATGTTGAAACATTGTAGTGGTAGAAAATCTTCTTTGGGTGCAACTATTTGGTGTGCGGACACCTTCATCTTGATATCGTTGCTGCCCTTTCCCTAATCCATCTGATAAAATGGGGGCACATGCAAACCCAGGGCTCTCTGGGACGAAGTAGCAGATTATTCTGGTGAAATAAAGATATTAATGCAGTAGTAATTAGTAATGATATAAATACTATAACCCATGTGAATATTACATCAAAAGTAACCATTGTGAAAAGCCATGTGTCATTCTAGAGCATGCATTTGAAAATGTAGGTGTCAAAATGTAAAAAGTACAGTATACATTATTATTATAGTCAAAAAGCTAAAACTTGCAGTCATACTGATTTAAACCAAGTGGTAGCCCTTTATATGCTGTAAACTTCACATGCTTATGAGACAATTGGATTCACTGAAATATCTCTCAGCCTCCATTTCCATTACTGAGCCCTGTTTCTGTGTCTTTAACTCTGCATTTGTCTGTCTTGTGCAGAACATGTACATACACACACACACAAAACACACATGCACACACTTCTTCTTTCTTTCTCTCTCTCCCTCTCTCTCTCTCCATCTCTCTTCCTCTTTTTCTCATTGGAAAGGGGGAATCGGGTGGGGTGGAATGATCGTGTTAGGGGGTTCACAGAAGACTGACTGTTTATTATTGTCTTCGGCCCACTTAACTCTGACAGTAACAGAATGAGATGGGGAGAGAAGCGAGTGCCATTAATCACGGTGTCGGGAGGGCCTGAGCCGAGTGGAGACGCATCCATATCGCATGTGCCTGGGAGAGGAACACAAAGTGATTTTCAGGCCAGCCGGCCTCGTAGCGCCGCTGTGCAGCCTCCAAGTTGAGGCTGCTGGCGGATGAAGAGTGCAGGGGGAAGAAGTGGGCGGCTTTTCACACTCAATCTTCTTCAAATGTTCTGACACATTGCACCTACAGCCACCCCCTGTTACCAGCAAACCTTAACAAGGATCAGCACTATTTAAAATCTCAAAATGTCTCCTGCAGGAAGATAGAGTATCACTGGGAGAAGAAAGTCAGTAACTGCTGCTTTTATTTTAAATTTATCATTGTGGCACAGTGCGAACATGAGATTAACTGGATTGGACTGGGGTGTAGGCACACTGAACTGATGTATTTTTAAAGCATACGGAGTGGCTAGTGGCAACATTAGCATATGGTCTTTTTCACCAAAAAGTGCATTCGGCTCAGACGTCAGTGGCAGCCTCCGTCTGTCAGGCGTCAGTCTGTGTGAGCCGGCCCACCATGCAGGGACGTTATGAAGCCTCAGCGCCTGTGCCACCCGGCTGATTGACAGCTGTGTCTCTTAAACCCCCCCCCCCCACACACACACACAGCAACACCAGCCGCACACCTTCCTCTGCTATCAGTGACACCCAGATGTGCTATAGCAGCTGTCTCCCAGATTATTCCTCCGCGTCTCCAAGCCACCATCTACATAGACAGCCGTCTAAATATTTAATCATGCCAGAAGGCGCTGCTGCATCGCACACTTTAGCCGGGGAAATACAGTATCTCAACTGAAAAGATAGACTGTGAGACATGAAAGGCGAGGACAGAGAAAAAGAGAAGAAGAGGTGAGAGGCTGGGGGTCACGACTGGGCCTGGCTGAGTTGAGTTACAGGTAAAAACCAAAGATGACAGTATATGCCACAATTGTTTGGACAAATGACAGTGGTGCAGGAATAGATGACAGGCTGCGTTTTGGATATACCCTGAGGACAACCTCGCCTGACATCAAATGTCTAACAAGCCAGACAAGACCATTCTGATTTCCGGCTCTACCTTCAGGGAGAGACGCAGGTCCCCTTGAATGTGACATTGCTAACCATGATGCAAAAATTACATTGTGTATAAGCGGATGTCTGTCTTTCTGTCTAGTTATTCAGTTGCCTTTGCATGTGCGTGTTCATCTGAGTGTGTCATCACTGACAGCTGATCAGAATGCACACAGCGCCTGAGGTACTTTCTGTAATTTTGACTTTTTTTTTTCCCTTTTTTTTTTTTTTTTTAAAGCCTTGGCTCATTCCCAAGCAACAGATTGCTGCTGTCGCTGGAGTTGCGCCTCACAGATGGAGCAGCATCACTTCCTGAGGAGCCTGACAGGATCAATCCAGGAGCTCATTCGCTCGCAGTCAATTAAGCCATGTTAGTTTTGACAGGAGCCACGGGCAAAATAACAGCCGTCACTGTCTGGGAGGAAAATATTGTGACCAAACAAAAAAAATACACTTGTTTACTGGAGGGGGTACTGACTTTGCAGAGAAAAGGGCTGCCGGCTGCATTGAGCCACAGCAGGAGCTCAGGCAGATATGACGGAGAGCGACGGCTGAACCTCAGCAACAGTCACAGAGTTTAATTTGTTTGAAAACATAAAGCCCCCTGGGTGATTTAATGAATTCCAAAATGAGGACTAATCATGACCTTCATCGATTCTGATGGCATATTCAGTCCATCTGTCCAACTCATGCCTCTGCCTTTCTCACTCAGCCAAGATTTTTCCTCTGTATAGTGCACATGTATTTTTATTCTAATGTGTGATATAGGTCATTTGAGTTGCTCATAAAAATGCTCCTAAAATGCCTCCTCTGATTCCTTAATAAACCAAATTATTCTGAAGTGAATAATACAATACAGGAAAATGAAACAACCTAGAAATCTCTGTGTACCACCCACTGAGAGAGGAGCTGGAGCTGGTCTCTTTGAACCTATTGGAAGGAGAGTGAAACTCTTTGATTAGGACATGTAGGTAGGTAGCTGTGGGCGATGGACTGAAAACACTTGGCATCTGCTTGCAAGTCTCCACACACCCGAGGTGAGGGACACACACACCAACACGCATGCACACTTTTCCCTGGCTGAGCTCGGCTTTACCCTGGGCATCATTACAGACACTACACATTCCTCCTTTGAAGGGTTATCAAGGCTCCTCATTAAAGATGTCCCTGGCTTTCTTAGTGATGTGGGCCTCCACAGGGCGTAATATACCCCCTTTAATTAGTTTGCAAACTCATTAGTGTGTGCCGGGCAATTAAATGTCCTTCCTTCAGAATAGTTTACAACAGGACAAAGGGATCCCAGGGGCTGTCAAGGAAGTAGGGCTTATAGCCGAGACAACTGTCCCTCCTGCACAGGACCATGATAAGTGCTACAGTTCCTCCATCAGCCTACGTCCACTTTGCTATGCTGAGGAACAAGCTGCTTCTCCTGTTTATTAACTGGTTTGGTATATTGATAATTCAAATAACACATACTCCTACTTCACAGTCAATAATGACCAACTTAAGACTTAGTTTTAGTCCACGTTGGTGAGATGGTTTCACTCAGATTCCACAAATATTAAAAATCATATTTTAATTTTTCATTCTACATGAATGTTTTAATATACATAAAACCTGAACAGGGCAGCACAGTGGGACAGTGGTTAGCACTGTTGTCTCACAGCAAGAATGAAGTAGAAAAATAAAGAATAAGAATATATGTACAGTGCTGTGCAAAAGTTTAAGGCAGGTGTGAAGAAATGCTAGAAAGTAAGAATGCTTTCAAAAATTTAATTGTTTATTTTTATAATTTTACAAAATGCAAAGTGAGCGAAACGGCCGATGCCTTCTAAACAGCACCAATTCTTCTTGGTACACTTGCACACAGTTTTTGAAGGAACTCGGCACGCCACAGATCTTCTGTGGATGTAGGCTGACTCAAATCTTCCTGTGATCCCTGATGATGTTTAGATCAGGGCTCTCTGTAGAGGCCACACCATCACTTCCAGGACTCCTTGTCCTTATTTACGCTGAAGATAGTTCCTGATGACATTGGCTGTATGTTTGGGGTCGTTGTCCTGCTGCAGACTAAATTTGGGGCCAATCAGACGCCTCCCTGATGGTATTGCTTGATGGATAAGTATCTGCCTGTACTTCTCAGCATTGAGGACACCATTAATCCTGACCAAATCCCCAACTCAATTTGCAGAGATGCAGCCCCAAACTTGTAAGGGACCTCTACCAGCTTCACTGTTGCCTGCAGACACTCATTGTTCTGCTCTCCAGCCCTTCAGTGATCAAACTGCCTTCTGCTCCAGCCAAACATTTCTCATCAGTTCACAGCACCTGCTGCCATTTATCTGCACCCCAGTTCTTATGTCTTAATGCATAGTTGAGTCGCTTGGCCATGTTTCCACGTCGAAGGTTTGGCTTTTTGGCTGCGATTCTTCCATGAAGACCACTTCAGGCCAGACTTCTCCAGACAGTAGATGGTGTATCTGGGTCCCACTGGTTTCTACTAGTTCTGAGCTGCTGGACATCTTCTGATTTCAAAGGGAAGTCAGCATGTGTCTTTCATCTGCTGCACCAAGTTTCCTTGGCCTACCACTGGTCCTCAAAGTTGCGTGTTTCTTTGTGCTTCTTCAAAAGAACTTGAACAGCACATCTGGAAACCTCAGTCTGCTTTGAAATCTTTACCTGGGGGAGACCTTGCTGATGCAGTAGAACTACCTTGTGTCTTGTTGCTGTGCTCAGTCTGAACATGATGACCTGTGACATGAACCTGTCTTCCACAGCCTCACCTTGGTGGCAGAGTTTGGCTGTTCCTCACCCAGTTTTAAGCCTCCAACATGGCTGTTTCAGCTAATGACTGTGTTTCAATATGAAATTGATGATCATCAGCAACTATTTGGTATAATTGTTTAATCACACACCTGACAATGATCCTACAGAATCTCTGACTTTGTGCAAGTGTACCTAGAACAGGGTTATTCAACTAAAATTCAAAAAGGTCCAGTCAGAGAAAATGTATTAAAGCAAAGGTCCGGAACATCATAATTAGAGTTAGTGTGATATATGTTGATGTTGCCTAGTAGTTGTATCAACGCCTGCACGTAATCAATAACTGACTGTCAAATGAAATAAATTCAGTATGATTCAAAAACATTTTGACAATATTTATTGTCACTTAACATTTAACTAAACAGACATAATACTGTAGATAGGTAGAACGTTCTTGTCTCATTAAGTAAAAGAAGGGCTGCATTTAGAAATAAGAGAAAATAAATAAAATAGTTTTGGAATATCTCTGCGTCTGAAAATAAAGTTGATAACTTGAGAAAAATAAAGTTTCTTGACTGAACAGTCAACCAACTTTACAATATATAAATCTCAAATCCACGTAGCATCATGTGGGATGGCTTTCCTGATCTGCTCAACCAACGCCGTACACACTAGAAAAGCTGTGTCGGTAAAAATAGAAGCATCTCGTCAAATTTAAAATCACCAATCAATCAATAGGTCCGGGTCCGTACAGGATGCCGTCCGGATCCAGACCCAGACCGCGGTTTGCCAGTGACCTATGACCTAGAAGAACTGATGCTGTTTTGAAGGGTGGCCACACCAAATATTGATTTGATTTAGATTTTTCTTCTGTTCTCTCATTTCACATATTGTAAATAAATAAATAAATAAATAATCACATTTTTTAAAGAATTCTTATTTTACAGCATTTCTTCCTACCCGCCTAAGACTTTTACACAGACCAAGGATTACTCCAATGTGAAAGCCACAATAAAAAGATGGGCCTCTATCTTTAAGATGGTAAAATGTATTCATTCTCCTTATAGTTTGGATTTGGTTTATCATCGTGAAGTTCACAGCCCCATGCTCTCTCTAACACTGGCCCCAGAGGAGCCCAAAGCAGATTCCATTGCACCGTGACTCTCTATAAATCCAGCCAGCATGAAATCTCAAGGAGCTAACGTTGAGAAGAGAGCCAATCTGCCTGTTTACACCATCTCATCTTACACAGAAGCCTTGGCGCCTGCCCCGCAGAACCCCCCCAACATGTTTGCAGAAGTGTTCATGCTGAACAAAGTGATTGTATCATCTGGGCCTACTCTTCCATTTGTGTTGCTGCTTCTCCTGAAACCCGTTTCAAGCTGTGTCACCCCCAACTCAGGCGAAGTTTGAAAAATGGAAGAAGGGAACCATGCAAAGTGGACATATTCTCCAGCCTGCCGTAAAATAACCGGGGGATGGACCATTAGCCATTTGCCGCTACCGACCGAGTTGCAGATCTCGCATCTGCACAAACAGAAGGTCACAAAAAAACTTAACAAAAGAACGGCACATGGAGGAAATAATGTTAAGGGCAGGCAAAAAACAGAAAAAACACCTATTTTCTGATCTTTTTTCCCCTAGAAATATAGTTTATAAGAGAATTGATAAAAAATTGAATATTGTTTTCTTTTATTTAGTCCAAGAGAGCTGTGTAGTAGATAATCCAGATCATTCTCTGACCTTGCTCAGTGATGACTTGACTAAAATGCCAGCTTCACCTCCGTCTCCCCGATGTTATCCCACCGTTAGTGAGGGGCAGGAGAGACTAGACATGTTCCACCACTTTTCCAAGGCACAAACCAGTCAATTTGTCATCCAGTGAAGAGGTTGAACCTTTAATTAAAGTGGAGAGCTGCCGCCGTCAGGGCCCAGCTAAATGTCACATGATAAATAACGGCAGAAGATCTGAAAAGCTCCCTTGGAGTTTCCTTCACTCGTGGGGATAAAAGGCCACACACATTACAGGGTAACTGCATATCAATATGTTAAATAGGTTCAATTGTATAAATTGATTAAATGACCCAATTGCAAACCAGCCATGCTTCAAAGACCTTGTTGTTTGAGCAGTGAATGTTGACAATGTCACGTAGGCTGGCTATTAATGGAAACCAAGCAGAGAGAATGTGGCGGTGAGTGACATTATTAAAGTAGATGATGGGTTTCTGAGCAGATCATTCACTGAATGCAATCGATAGCTCTGTGTCTAAACGCTCAGGCAGAAATTACGCTTCAAGGCATATTGCCCAGAGTAAAATGACACTGCCATGAAAATGCATTGCTATGGACACTATTAGAAACGATTGGCTAATTACATCCACGAGAAATCTGGATTCTTTATTGGTCCTTCACATTTACCGTGAAGAAATGGCAGCTTGCAGGAGACCTAATGCAGCCTCGAATATGATCTGTGCATAAATATAATGCGGCAGGCAGTGAAACTGTCAGACTGTACAATCCAATATTTCCAAAAGCCTGTTGTCTGATACCAAGTCATTTGTGGAGGTACTGACAACCCTCTTTGTCTTCCCCCTGCCCGGTCCACACTGTATCAGCATGTATTTTCAAAATTGGTTCATTTCACTCTGCTTATTATCAGGCAGCTTAATCTTGACCCTTCAAATCTCTAAAATTATCGCCCTGTCTCTTGTCTTCTCTTCCTCTCGGAAACCCTTGAACGTGCTGTCAATTCCATTAAATTCCTCTCTCATCCTTCAGCACTTGATCCCCTAATCTTGCTTTTGTGTCACTCACTCAATGGAAACTCTTCTTCTGTAACTCAGTGCTTAAACGCAGTTTCACCTGTTACGATAAAAAAAATACCCCATCCTGCCTGACTGTTTTATACCACAGCTCATGGCGCATATTTGATCAGTTGACATACCATTGGTTACATTCTATATGTTCTACAAAAAGTTAACAAAATAGACTGCAGTGTTGTTTGTCTGTTCTGTCTGAGGCTTTTTTACATGTCATATATAACCACTATTCACTCTATTCTCTCTTTAACAAACTAAGTTGTACTACTGCTAAATACTAATACTAATACTTAAACAGTTCACATTTTAAAAAACGGCCATTAACCTTAGCTGAAGTGTTCTAGTCGCCTAAAGTAATCACACATAGGACCTAGGATGTGAATCCCAGTCTCTAGTGTCAAAATCCTGCACTTTGTATGTTTACCATCCTCCCTATCATTCCATCCTCCCCACCTCATAATGACTGTGATGTGGAGCAAGAATTTAATGCTACTTATTACACAGTTTTGTTGAATACTCGATTCTGATTGGTCAATTATGGCATTCTACAGTCTATTATTTCTGTCTAGCGGCCCGTTGCTATGTAAAACAGACGGATGCTATGGAGGCAGTTCTGATCAACTCAATAAAATCATTTTCAAATTGATATTTTGTGTCAAATTATTGATTTCTTTAGTACACAGCTGCGTTATAAGCTGGGTAATGTATAAGAGGTGGCTGCCATTATTGCAAAACCAACCCCTTCAGGATGATTCAAGACTTGCAAATCCAGCATCACCCGTCTAGGTTCATTTTGCAATACTGGCATTGATGATGTCTGTACATTATCCTTTACTCGGACTGGAAAAAGATTAGTTTAGTTAGCACAGTCATGGCAGCAATGATGCTTCATCGAAAACAAATATGGTTAATTAATTTAATGTTAAGTAAAAGTAACTTTCACTGGCAGAGGACGATCCTCCCTGATCTTGTAACGCCCAATTCAGTTTACACAATATCAGGCTGATATAACCCACGCTGACAGACGCAGGGCAGAACAAAAATGGGTGTCTGTTGCAACAGTTCTTAACTTTAGACCGGCGATCATAGTGGACAACAATAGAAGACTAGCATGTCAGATTTTTTTTTTGCCTTCCACAACGTTTTCTGTGACGCTGACCAATAGGAGCACAGAGAGCCCTTCCATGCACTACTGCAAACATGGCAAAGCAAGAGAGGAATGATGTTGGTGCTGCACGGTGGAACTGTGCCACAGAGGAGAGGTGGCTTATTTTTTTGTTTATTTTGTCTTTAGACTTCGAGACACCCGCACAACTTCAGACACTATTTATTTACATTCTAGTTGATGCTATTCGGAGACCAACATGTGGAGACCATAAATCACTTGATCAAAAACAGTGACCATCTTTACAGATGCTCTCCCACAAACCAAGAAATACTGCTGTGGGATTGTGTGTCCCCACAATTCTGCTATTAGAGTTATCATCCTTGCTTTGTTAGACAATTTCTAATCATGTCTTCAAATGCACTGAGTGGATGCAAAGAGAAGCATCAGATAACAAATCTGACGCATCCAATGTGAAAAGCTGTACAGATATTTCCAGGACATATTTAAACCTTTTGTAGATTTCTGTCAATCTCAACTCCTTGTATATGTCTTTATTTTACTTGTTTTGCCAATTTCTTATGAGCCCAGAGAAAGAAACAGGCTTGAAACAGTTACTGTATGCTTTGCTCCCTCAGTGTCTTAACTGAAGTCCGACTTCAACTCCTCAACTACTTCTCAGCCAGTCACAGCAAAACAACCTACCTTCCATTTCCACTAACCAGTCACATACACTTTATATACTGTACAGTCATTCTTCTCTTATGTACATACTGTATACCTTATCTTACATACAACACACAGAGTGTAGTCAGACATACATACACTCTCATCTTACATGCATATATTTCTTATTGATGAACACATATGAAAGTGAAAATGCATGTATGACGCTTAGAATATATGTTTGTAAAGGTGAAATATGGGAAAATATATACTTTTTTCTTTCATTTCCATATGTATGTGAGGGGCCCAGAATAAGTTGTGTGCAGGCATTGATGATTTTAGGAACTTTCTTCCATCTTTGCTAAATGAGCTTTGCAAGGCATAACGCATGTAAAATTCTGTCTCTAATTACTTTGTCATATGTTGGTAGAATGTGCTCTCTTTCTGTAACATCTTAATCAATTGATACAAATACTGTTAATAATTCAAGCCTCATTGGTGTACTTAATTTACCTCATTTTCTAATCTTCCTAATAATTCATTTGTTCAATGATTAATTACACTCATTTATGTCATGTGGAAACAGCATTTGTTTTTAATTGTGCATGTCAAAAGAATTTTCCAGTCATCCTATTTATGCTTGCGCTGGGTGTTTAGAGCTTTGGTCACCGCAGGGTTCCCGCATCTAGTTTTTCTCTTCGACTCCTCTACATCCGCCAGCGATCAGATTTTCCACCATTGCGCCATATGTGGCATCACAGTTAATTACTCAAGAGAAATTGGCTGAAGACGCGGCATAACAGCAGGTGAGGAGCTCCAGCCCAGAGCTAAACCAACACTAACTGGTCAAGCTCAGCTGCCCTCGCTCCTCCACTGCCTGAGACACACAGGATGAGCTCATTCATGCTGTTTGGCCTTCATTACAGATCAGGGAAGGTGCAATTAGTAGCACCCCCCCCACCAGTTTATAATTACCTTAAGACACCCACTTAAACAGGGAACCTTATAAATCAGTTCCTGTTGCCTATCAGAGCCCTGGACGCTACATTATGCCAACAGATGTCAGCTGCAGCCATGGACAGGCCCCTCGGTGGCAGTGACAGCCAACAACACTGCGAGCTCGTCTAATGAATAAGAATGGCCTTTAGGTTTGGCTTTACAGGGCTTTTTTTTTTTGCCTCAGTTTTATGGCTATATTTCTTGTGAATTGAGAATTAAGAAGAAAAGAAAAGAGGGCAGAGAACAAAAGGTCAATTAAGAGTTGGTGAAATGAAACAGATTACAGTTTGTTGATGCTGCACCCCGTGTCTGTGACATTTGTGCCATTTTTGCTGAAATATTATTTCCAATTTACAAATGGAAACGGTAGGTGGGTAGGTGCAAAGTGATGGATTGGGTCGTCCTTTCTTTAAGGCCAATTCCTACATGGAGATGCCTTTTAAGGTGTTTTTTTTGGGGGGGGGGGGGACATCTGCATACGTTTGCATCTGAAGAAGTTGACAATGCAGCGACAAAAACATTACTTGTGGATAGAGTTTCCTCATTGGACACCCGCTGTTGCACAATTATGTGAAAATATTTTGGGTTTAGAGTGGTGGGGGAAATGTAACACAAAGCAAACAAAGTATCATAGAGACAAATCCTCCACAAGACTCCCATAAACAAAGCACAGATTTGGCATGCTTTAGAAGGGTGAGGGGGAGCTTTTGTTTATCAATAGCTATTCCAAATGAGCAAAGAAGATCCTTTGCAAATGAAAAGTTGGCACAGGCTATGTTGCTTCTATTGTCCCGGGTCTTTTGTGAAAAATTTTCTTTTCTCTTCCTAAAATTGTCAATTTGCCCCATAATTTAAAACACAGCTTGACTGTGAAAAATAATTAAATGTCCATTAAATTTGATTCAGGTGAAATAAATGGGTTAAATAAAAACACAAGACGCATGTTAAGTACTTGTGAACACACAAAAAAAAAGCTTGACCTTCAAGCATCTGATGTTGTCAGGGACCAGAAGAAAACACAGCTGGATGTATGAATGCCTTTAAAGGCTTCCGGCAAGGAATAGCAGCCGTGCAGAGATAACGTTCCTTTCCCTGGACCTGAATTTTTAAATGTGCTGAAATCCACTATTGAGGATCATCACCTCCAACCTCATCTCACTCATGTTTGCTCCAAGGAAACATATTGCAGGAGAACTTGCAGCAACAGAGTAAAACCCACTAGACTGAGTAGAAAACCAACACAGCTATAACGATGAATATCTCCCTCCAAAAATAAACCTGAATGAATCTCAGAGGTTTAATGAACGAAGTTTGTGCAGAGGGAATTTATCTTATTGGAAAGATGAATACACTTTCAAGGGAGACATACTTAAAAGATTTAAATGTCTTTTCAAACACTAAAGGGGCTTCATATTTTCCATTAAGGGAGATTCGTTTGGAAAAAAATTGCTTTGGTGTCTCAGTTTAGAGCCCCACCAAAAGAAAACAAGAGGAAAAGAAGGAGCAATGCCTGCATAAAACATTGTTGGGCATTTTCAAGGGCACTGCTGCAGAGTAACCGCTAAGTGCAATAAGGCATAACTTCATCTAACTGGACATGCATATTTGTGAAGCACACTGTATTTCTCTTGGACCGAAATGTAACACAGCCATAGTCCTACTTTCTTGCAATGTATTCTTACAATTGCTCACATTTACATTTTACCCAGCCAGCGATTTTCCATTCCAATGCATGGCACCTTATTGAATGGCAATAAGGTGCAAAGGTTCGGGGATTTTGGCCAGTGTTTATAGAACATGGAGATACTCCACTACAAATATCCTGCATCCAAAACCTAAAGATAGACTTCAGAATTGAGGACACTAAATCAGCTTACAGTGACCAAAGAGAAAATTATTAGAAAGAATGTCAGCATTTCTGTGAAAACTCTCCTCCTCATCCACCACAAAACCAGCTAATACAGATCTACACAGTGATAACTCATTTAAAAAGACATGTATATCTGTGCGACATCTTTTTCTGTCAACACACTTGTCTGAGCCTGTCTGAAAAATGTTATTAACCATAACTTAATTTCACCGTCCTGTCATCAGAGAAATAAAAATCCATCAGGGTATCAGCGCGGAATGAGAACGTCGTCCTGTCATTTGTACAAAAGTTTGAAGTTTACTATCGTGCCCGGATGCGTTCCTGATTCTGACACTTTTTCTTTTCTTTGAGAGGCTGTGACTGAGATTGCTTTCAAAACTACTGCTATTTTCCCTGAAAGTAATGACAGAGAGAGACATAAACAGAGAGTGTTTTCTATTCATGGTCTAACCGGCCCATATAGCTTCTATTTGGCCTTGCAGAAAATATCACAAAGATAAGAAATGCTTCAACATGAGACCGTCTGGGCAGCTCAGTTCAGCTGCTACATGTCTGTCAATCTCCTGGTTATGCTTTCAGTTACATTCATATGACTGAATAATACAAGTGATTTTAGTTGTAGGCCTACATTCCTTTTTTTAAAAAAAAGAACATAAAAAAATCACAACAGATTGTGATTTTTTTTTCAAAATTCACAACAGATTGTGAATTTATTATCTTGGATATCATTCATGTTCTAATTTATTATTCTTGGATATCATTAGTACTTGATTAAGTGGCCATGAACAAAATTTGGCTGTAAGTCAGTCTTTGATGTCTTATTTTCTTGAAAACAAGTAAATCATTCTGCTTGTGCAGTAAGTAAATTTAAATCCCTTTTCTAGTGCAAATGAACACCCTTAGCAAAAGGTCCATTTGGCAGCTGTTCTGGAGCTACGTCATATGATCTTGATCAGCAGCCCAGTTGTGAGTGAATTGCAGGCATTCACCGTTCCATTTTTTGTTTGGATGCTTCAAGCACTTCCTGTAGATGGTGACTTAAAATCTCCAGAACAGCCACTCAATCGATCCTGCGCTACTGTAAGAGTGTTTCCAAGGTCGAGAATGAAGTTTGAACCTCAGCTTTTAAGCAAACATTGATGAGAAGTCCTTTCACTCCTCAGAAAAATGGAAATTCTGAACATCTACTGTTCCATGACAACTGGGCTGACTCCATCTGTTGATGAAGATAATGTTATATGATTGAAAGCTCCAGGACAGCTACTAAGTCGACCTTCTGTTGAGATTGTTTCATCAAATGCTGTAACAAAAAGGTCAAGAATAAACTTTGAACCTCAACTTGTTCCATTGTTTCTCTTTTCCCCCTCAAACCATGTCAGAAATCTGACATGTTCTTTTTGATTTTAAGATACAGACACTCTTGAAAATTAGACTTAGAAACAGGATGACTTGTATTGGAAACAGGTTGAAGTAGTGTCACTGTATTAGCAGCATTTTAAGAAGTCTTTTAGGACTCAATCATAGACAAAATAACTGGGTATCATGAGCTAGACATGATTTGTAGTTTGGCTTTTTAGAGATGTTCTGATTCTCTTTGTAGTGAAAACATATTGCATACAGGATCATTTCAACTAAATACAGAAACGTGGAAATAACACCAAATATCTGTTCCGTTTGGTTTATTTCTGTATTACTCCTGTACAACATTATTTGATCAATAAAGCACTTGGCAATTCTCACTGACTTTTAAGGTGAGTTAAATCCTTTTGATTTGTCAAAAAAAGAAAAACCACTAAAAACACATGTACTTGGACTCTATTCACACAAGGGAAGATTCAACTAAACAAGCTTTGAAAGGAGAAAAAGGGAGTAAGAACAGCGTGGGTCTGTCCACCCCTCTATCAGTACCTCATGCCGTAATAATTGATTATACAGAGTAGTCAAACATTGTAATAAGTGTAATGAGAGTTCTACTTTTATCTTCTTCCAACTTTGTGTCTGATAATTGTCTCTCTCTCTCTGATGTGTGTCTGTGTGTGTGTGTGTGTGTGTGTGTGTTGATTGTAGCTAGTTCATCTGTCACAGTTACTACAGCTGGGCATTTCACATTTGGAGGTCAGTGAGAGGTAAAGGCTTTACCCTGCCGTTTATTCCCGTTGACACTAGGTGCTGTGCTCCGTGTCCCTCTGACAGAGGCTAAACCAATCTATTTAGACATGTCCTCAACCCCTTTGTCTAAACTGTTGTTCTAGAATACCAATTTAATCATTTCCCCCAATCAGCCACCATTGTATAATTATTTAGGGCTGACATGACGTGCTCACCCTCCATTACCAGATTTTACTGAGTTTTGTCATTTGGTTTTTTGTTGGTAGGTTAAATCCTGACAGATCAAGTGATAGCATTTAGCAGCATGACCCGTCAGAGTTAACAACCTCTTAACCTGTTATTAAGCTTTGCTGTTTGCACCTGATCTGAAATCTGTAATATTTTTATGCGTTTCTCTTGCCTCCAAGAAATGAGTTTGGCTTTAGTCAAGCCTCACTTGCACACTGTATCAACATCATTTGTCATTTCTCTTTTTTTAAGCGACTCGCTCAATATTAGCAAATTAAATGAGCTTTTTTTCTCTGCATTTTCCTCACAAACTTTAGTGAGAAATTATAGGTTTCTATGGTTGACAAGACAAAGCAGGACAAATAAATCAATACAAAGCAAATGAAAGCAAATTGAATCTATTAAAGCAAAATTACGGGGGGAAAAAAAAAGGAAAAAAATCAGCCAAACGCGACGTAACCCACAGAGTCATGGCCGCAGACAATTAATGACAGAGGGAGCAAAAAGGTGCTGGCTCATTAAGCCTGGCCAGGCCCGTGCATGCAGACAAGGCCACCAACCAGACCAAAGCAGACCAGCACAAACCAGTCTGCTCAGATAGAAACGGTGGTGCAGACCTACAGTCCCGCAGGGATGTAGCCTTCTACCTGCAGACACCGGAGGCTAAACACCAGGGATGTGTTTGATTTAGCAAAAATGTTGCCCAAAAAAAAGGAAATTAGAAAAGATGAGCTTCCCTGTAGCCTCCTCCGTCCCCTAAGCACCTCCCACGTCCCTGCGCCTCCTCCCATACCTGAGGAATGCCAAGCAGCAGGGTGCCACAGAGGACTTTCAGATCAGTGTGAGCCAGCAAGGGGGGCTCTCCCGGGCAGCAATGAGTAATTAGCACTAATTAGTGGCAGTGATTAACCGCACTGGGGAACGTGGGGGCCGGAAGGGAGCAGATTGATAGAGCTGGCCCTCCTAACCCATAGAGGCTCCACTGCATCTTAAGCAGGGGGGGTGGCTGGCTGTGGCTGCCAGCCAGATGCTACTACGGCCATAAATAAAGGTGGAACATGTATCGAGCATCCGTTAAGCCATTTCAACAACAGGGAGGTGAGAGCAGATGTGCGGCTACTGAAGCAAAAGTCTCCAATCAAAGGTTGTCAATTCATTATACCCTAAGGCAGGGTTATTCAAATGATGGTCCTAGGGTCAATTCGGGCCCTTAAGTCATTTCAGAGAGGTCCTTAGTGTGATTCTGAGGCGCTAATTGAAAACAGTATTGACTAATTTATCCAATAAAATGTCTGTGGCTTGTGTAAATTTCCACCAATAACAGAATAAATGATTGATCGTTAGTTATCAGTCCTGTGTTGTCCATGTGCTGACAAGTGGCAACAGTCGCTATGTTTGCATGCACACAAGAAACCAAGTGTGTGGGAGAAATCAGGTTGCGCTGGAAAACTGAGACGTTTACCTGTACTGTAGTAACCTGATCACCATGTTTACATGCAGCAGGTCAATAATCTGACTTCTCCCCTATATACCCTCAACCAAATTTTTGAAACACGTGTCGACAGGCTCTGTAGTGAAAGCACGTGTTTGTTACAGGATGAATGGGTCTGAATTTAACTGTTTGCTGTGGAAATGTGCCTTATTTAGACTCTAAGGAGACGCTTATCCCTCATCCCGATTACTGAAACAGCTACATCAAACAATATTTTCACATTAACAATGGGTCATGAGACCATGTGCAATCGCTGATATTGATGAAACTTAAAAGAATCATTGGGCTTAGGGACATCAAGAGGATATAAAAATGACTTGAAATGAAGAAAAGATGCTTAGTGTCTGCTGCATGTGTAAATAAAAGGTCATGCGTGACCACAAACTGTGTCTTCATTTTGCTGTATTTTGACTTACAAATATACCAGAATAAAAGGTGTATCTAATATAAGCATTGACTCAATAAAGACCAAGGTCTCTGGGCTGTCTGTAGCAATATTAAAGTAAAGTAATAACATTCAACTGTACATACATACGGAATTTGACTTTGTGTATCACATAGTATTTCAAACAATAAATCTAGCTTGAAATGTCATCACAGTCTGCTAAGAGGGGAGGGAGATGCTTTATTAATCTTTGCTATTTTCATTTTGCTCCATTGTAATAAAAATTAGATTAAAGTTTGACTCACTGAGCTATAGTATTGCATACACAAATGAATGCCCCAGCTAAAATTAAAATGTAAATACTTCAAGCAGAGCCATCCCCCATCTTGAGGTGTGTGTTTTTTTTTTTTACATGAAGTGATACACACGATAGTTTCTCCACATGGCTTGGAAACAAATGACATGATAACTACGTGTCATTTACATGACATGTAGACTACATGACATGATAACTACGACAGGGCCAGGTTGAGAAGCTATCTGAGCTTTTGTGGCAAAACAAGTGGGACGTGCGGCGCTTGATTTTAAACATCAATGACTTTAATTAGTGTCATTCTACGATCACCAGTAAGAGTCCCGAAATGTGCGGGCTCTGCCTCTGACAGCCGTGCAGATCTGTGGCAAAGCAGGGGGCTCTTAACAAGATAAGCCCTGAAATCAGCGAGCCCGAAGGAACATTACCTGAACAAGAGTGCTGATGAAAATGACTGTAGTGTCGGCCTGCTTGGAAACAACTGAAGTGTTGTTCACACGTCTTACGGTGAAACAAGCCAACAACACAAGTAGCACTACACCAGATAATTCCCATCACTTGTAGGGCTGAGAAAGAGGGATCATCCCTTTGTATGTAAATGATCCGTTTGAATCTTTGGATCTCTGGTAAAGAAAGGGAGAAGATAAAAGTATTTGTCATTTAACAAGGAAAGAGATTAAACAGGTGACTCAAATCCTGTCTGAGGAAAGAATGTCTGTCTGGAAATGGATTTTTTTAAACTGTGCTCAGGAAACATGACTGTTACTCTCCTTTCCTTTTTCTTTTTTTCTACTGTTTTCCTACCAAAGGACAAAAATCTACATCACTGTCTCTCAATAGTGGACATAGTTGAAAACAGCAGCCGACTAAATACTCTCACCAAAGGTTTATTTATTTGTTGTTTGAGCTTTTGATCATATCACATCATCCTCAGCCTGGCTGTTATGGAAATTCACTTTTTCTCAGGTTCCATTTTTCTTCTCCATGTTGACTCAAAAGTTTCAAAGTCCATTATTGATCTTGCAGTTGACGGAGCATCTCGCCTAGAGGTCCATTTGGTCACTGTCATCGAGCTTATGACCATTTTACAAGATCTTCATCAACAGATGGAACTGAATGATGAAAAAGGAGATTTGAAGCCCACATGGATCCAGCGTTCAATAAAAGAATATGTAGGTTCCTGTGACAACTGCACAAGGTCTATCTGCTGATGAAGAACATGATGATCGAACACTTAAGAGCAGCTCCTCAATGGACCTTAAGACTGCCAGCTCTCAATGATGTAACTCTGCTGCCCTGTTTGTGTGGAAGATATTTGTTGACAGTCCAATGGCTTGAAAATATATAATTTCATCTTTTTTATGAGTAAGTAATCTTATGAAACAGCAGTAGTTTTTCCACTAACATTATCTAATTAGTATAACAGGAGCAAACATTTTTGGGACTTGGTGGATTAATACACATTTGGTGTTCTGGTAAGTATTTGGGGCAGCAGGACAGTGTAAGTGGGTTTGAGTCACCAAGTGTAACACTGTGGGTCATCTATGTGTTTGGACAACAATGAAGCTCTACGGCACAGAGGAATGAGATATATCAGGCTTTGATACACAGATACATGTTCATTGTTTGCAGGTTTTTGCTTGGATTCAAATGTCTGTATGACCTTGACCTCTTTGTATAGTATATAGTACATTCTATATATGTGACTATAAGGAGGATTGTGTGTGTTTGTGTTTTGAGCTTTGACTGCTTTTGGAAACAAGATAGTGTTTTCACAATGCCTGAGATATTGACTGGTTTCAATTTCCTCCATTCTGACAGCCAATTTCATCCGCAACTTTGAATAAAGCCAGTTATTGTGCAGAGGTACTGTAAACATCCACACAACACTTTCAAATCAAATGTTTCCCACAAACCAAGACATTTACCAAAACATAGTGTTTAATACAAAAGGTTAGATGGTTTTTCACATTATAATTACTTACAATCACAGCCAAAGTGGCCATAACATGATTTAAACACAGCAGAAGTAAAGTCATTCCGGATGGTATGAGCATCGTTGGAAAAAGCGATGAAGAAAATGTTCAAGCGCAGTTGGTGACACTCATTGAATTACATGTTGACAGCTCTGTGTTAGTGAAGAGATGAAAGCAAAATGAGATTTTCAAAAGTGAATATGGGGAATGACAGTATTGCTTTCTCCACATTGTCAAACTTGACAGTGCTATTACCATCACTATAACATCAGGTGCCGGCATATGGTGTTGTTAGCAGAAATCAGTTACCTCGTTTGAATATTGATTGCATTCCTGGCAAGGAGATGACTTAGTCGTATTACCTTCTTTTAAAATTTGGTGCTGTAAAATTACAATAATATGGGGAAAGAGGGAGAAGATGAGTATGAATTAAATTACTGATCAAAAAAGTAATTTGTTTACAAGATGGTTTTCAGAATTTATGGACAGTTTCTCAAAGATGTAATTTGGAAAAATATTTCTCTTTGAGGGGCATAAGTCTTGTGAACAAATAGTAATTGAAATACAGAAGGCATTTTTACTGACATCTTCCCTTTAACTTATTGTTTTTTAAAGTGCTGGCAGGCAACACAATTAACTGGAATTCATCTGTCGATAATCACCAGCTATTTCACTTGCATTGTCCATTCAAAGAACCACATATATTATAAATAAGGGCTCTATATTGCAGGATATATAATATAATTGGCCACTGACATATTGTTATCCCCCCAAAAAAATCTACTCAGATGGTAAATTTTAATTTTGAGAGCATAAATTGCTGAAATCAAAAAAGTAGGAGACTATACCATAGTACCAAGAACATGTGTCAGAAAATAAAAGTACAGTTTCTTTTTGTAAACATGAAATCAATCAAAAACCAAAAACATCTAATGAGGGAAGGGTACTTAATCATGAAAGTATGCCAAGAATAGCAAGTAAAAGAAAACTTCCCTTACTATAACTTGCAATAAAAACTTCCTGAAGACACCTCAACTACGGTAAAATGGGTAAAAAAGAAAAAGGCAAATGACAAAGTAGTCTTATAATTCCAGCATTCTGTGTTGTGATATATAATCTCTTCATTAAACATTTGTGTTGGATCTCTGCTCTAATTAGTTGGCTTACTTGTCTCTTTGCGCTGGTATTTGTGTCACTTTCAGGTAGAGTTGTCACTGAGCCTGAACACACTGGGATCACGCTTTAGGAATGAATTGGTCTGTGCATTCAATTTGTTATTTTTCTCATTGGTCACTGGAAACTATGAAAAACAGCTGTAGCTCAGACGTTTAAGATGCTCAGACTAGTCACAAGCCGAAATGCCTGCCGCTCTGACAAACATCAACCCACTCAGCCAATGAAGGTACAGCAGAACATCCCCTGTCATCTCCCTGAGAAATCAGCATACTGAGCGTCTCCAGCGCTGTGTTCATAACTCCAGAAAACAGGAAGGCAGGGAAGAACTCAAAGACAGTCTATGTGTATAATTCCACTTCATCAACCATGCACGTCACCCTTCTAGTGATAGTTTTGGAAGGCTTTTTTCACTCTTAAGATAAGGGAGTGGCAATGTTTGGATCTTTTAACTCCTCTGCCAGTGTTGTTATTCCACTGCAGGTTAAAGTTATGCTCATTAAATTGTGAAGGAGACCATTTTAATTCAAGTTTTTTTTTTTCCTCACAAATATACATGTATCTGGACTGATTCACATCTGAAGATAGCTTTAAACAGCCAAATTAAACTGCCTGCCGTAACCGCAACATATTCTATTGTTAGCAATAGTAGTAGTGGCAGTAGTAGTAATAGAGGTAATAGAATTAATAGGTAATAGAGGTAGTAGCTGTACTTTCCTAAAAGTATGTGAACACACATACAACACATGTGGACAGCGGTAACTTTAAGGCTAGTATCCCTAGGAGTTTAATTCATCCCATGACTTACATCTAATGCCAATGTAATGTTTCTGTTATGTAGCAAGGTGGAGAGTAAGAGTGTGGAGATGGGCATCAAGCATGTAGCTGCCTAACCGTAACCATGACCCAACCATTGTTTGGCATAACAATGACTTTATCTGAAATTAACCATACCATAGCTGCCACGAGCAGGTAATGTAAAAAGGAGGAATTTCAGAATGTTGCATTAAACACTGAATGGATTCTGTCAGTGAAACATTCGCTTTCCTGTCTTGGTAACTGTTTAACATGTCGTTCCATTCTGGCAACAATATGCTGCTTTAGCAGTGTCCACTCTTCAGGTTTAAGGTTTTCTCCAAGATGTTGGAGCCTGGCTGCTGGGAGTTGCTCCTGTTCATCCACAAGAGCATTAGTGATGTCCACCACAGATGTTGGGAGATTAAGTCTGTCTCACAATCGGCGTTCCAGTTCATCCCAAAAGGTGATAGATTGTGTTGCTCTCAGGCCAGCCAAGTTTTTTCACACCAGACTAGGAAAAAGTCTTACCCAGCCTGTTGCTGCAAACATCGATGCACACTGTATGCTGTTCCATTAAGATTTCCTTTCACTGAAACTCAGGAGCCCCAAACCAAAAGGGTGTGGACAGTGTACTGGACACACTCTGGGCCATTTCTTGGTACTTCACTCTGGGTACTTCACTCTGTTCAAATACATGTCAAATCTTTGTCAGAAGAAAACAAAACAACCTCCCTGGAAATTACTCCACTCACAATGAAGAGCTGCAAAAGAAAATGTAGAAAACCTTGCTGCTAGCATTTCATTCATCCCCACTTTCTTTACAACTATATGGAGGAAATCTTCCATCACTCTACAATAATTAAACTGGGAGTCTCCCTGATTAAAATCAAGTATGGTAGATTGTGTGTCATCAAGTCAAACCAGTGATCAGCCGAAAGTCAAAACTGATATTTGTCCACATACACTTGGGCCTGAAATATCTTATCTTGCAAGTATTTGGTCAGCATCATTGTAAATAGGACAGACATACAGTTTTGTACTCGTAGTGAGGAAGTAAACATTCAACTTGCCTACATCAGTACAATAATATCCACAACAAATTGCTCCTGGCAAGGAACTGAGCCCATTATCTGATCAGATTTGACCACACATTCTTCAGTCCATCCAGCTGACAAAGACAGCATAAGTGGGTAATGTGCCAGCCAGCGCTGACCTCAGACTGGGGGAGAGGTTTTCAGCACTCAGTGCCTCTTCTTTCCTCCCACTTTGGAGTTCTTAAATCAGGTCCACAGCGGAGACTTCATGAATGAGCCTTAATGTGACAGAGAAATTGGGGATCACTTTCTCTGTCTGGCTCTGCCAACAGTCTGATGATATCGACGACTAGATGGCGTGAACGCGGGAGACTCCAAAGAGAGGATTAGAGAGGGGAGATAAGGCTATCCAGTGTAATTAAGCCCTATCTCTGTACAGCCACTGAAGAAAATAAATCACCCTTCAGAGCCTGCCAGTGTTGAAATGCATGAACAATTATTCAATAATTAATCGTTATACATGCAGGCTCCAAACACTAATAGGACATATTTTAACTACAGCATTATAGCACTGTTAAATTAAATTAAGTCTGAATGCATTTAAGATCAATGTAATAGATCACCTATTTAACCTTTTTTAATCACTCTAATGTAATTGTATTAGCTCTGTTATCAAGCTTTTTATGATGTACCCTACGCTAATTTCCCATTCCAGCCATGTATAATTGAGAATGGAGATGTTTAGGGTGTGGCACCAGACATACTTGTGGAAGCATTAAGCAGGGCCCTGGAGGAAGGTGCCAGCCATGCTCACAGTCTAGTCCAGGGTGAGAATTACATACAGATGAGGTCAAATATGAACTCAGAACATTATTATTGAGTCTGCAAAGCACTGCTGCTGTTCAACCAATTATCCAATGATAATCACACACCTGGTTTAGGCTGACTATACATTGTTGTTTGCCTCATGCCTTTATCCCTTTTCACTCTGATGAAGACACAGCAGTGTCGAAACGTTTGCACGTTTAAAGGCAGCAAATCAATCAGTGTGCCTCAGTCCTTTTTGTCCCTTGGACGTTTGCTGGCTTCGAAGAGAAAAGCACCTGATCCACCTGCATGTTGCAGGAAGATGTGCAGAAAACGCTGTTTCAACTAATACCCTGCTATTATACCAACTTCATTCTCATGACAACAGCTTGTACTACTACTAATTATAGTATCATCAGCATTATGAAGAGAAATACACATTTAGAACTTTATGAAACAGAAATCAGCTATATTACAGTATACCATCCAGGCATCTTCCTGTCAGATGATTCAGCATTGCATTGGGATACCACATGTTCTAATTTTTAAATTTTAAAATGCATTACGAAAGTAGTGAATAGCTCTCATCACAAGAGAGTAAAAGACAAAAGATCTGTTCTTCCATATAAGTGCAGATAAAATCATATTTTCTTTCAAAAAACACTGAAAACAACTTAATCCCTAACAATTTCAATCATCACTTCAAACCACAAGGCACCAATTTAACAAAAATATAACAATATTTGTCTCAAATCAGGGAAAGGAGAGTGTGCTTTTTGATCTTTATGCAGAAATCCCCTCTGTACAAAAAAAGAGTAATATTTCCCGTCAGAAGGATGCATAAATGTGAAATTCTGCAGCAAAACAATTGTATGTGCAGTGTACTGTATGTACTAGGGTAAAACTTCTTTTTCATTTTCCTTATAGCAGCTGGGTTCGAGCTCCTCTGGGTCCGTATTAGGTAGTCAGAAGTAAAAGGATATTAAACATGAATAAAACAGAAGTTCTCTTTGAAATGATGTGACATTTCCATATCAACTGGAATAAAAACATTGTGGTACCCTTGATCCGTTTATGTGAAACTGAGCCAAGCAGTGAGATACTGTGATGTTTGATCTTCTGCTGAGGGTTTGAGTCAGTCGGCCAGCTGGTGGTTAGATGGACAAACGTCTGAAATTCCCCTAAACACTGCGGTCAACAACATGCAGAGACATCTGAGGCAGCACACATGGGTGAGCGAGATGCCAACACAGTAAAAAACACAAACCAGCATGATGTGTTAAAAGGTGATGTTAACTGTTAACGTAGAGTATCATGGTCACATTTATTAGTGCGGTGTGACTGTATACAAGTACACTGTATATGAATACAGGTATATTAACATAGATAAGTGAAGAATCTGGTAAAAAATCAGCATTTTTGTTCATCTAAAGGTGGAATATTAGTGGCAGACTGTATTTATTAACACCACTCATGAACACAAACCTTTCATTTATAGCTGACAACAGCACCTGTAAGGTGCACAATTTTTTGCACCACATTTTTGCCCCATTTTAAGTGTATCATGGTTGATGCAATAGGCGGAGACAGGCACTAGTTTGCAGTATAACTTTAACAGCTGGGGAGCTAAAATTGTTTCTCATTGCTCAGTCCTACCTGAGACCTCAGTACTCTGTGCATTGCTCCATGATTTGAATGGAGTAACAACGGAGTGCTAAGACACAGGAGACTCTACCTAGACTCCAAAGAACCTCTTTCATAAAACTTTCTTTTCTTTATACTCTAATATTGAGGCATTAGAGGTACTACTATAGCTAACTACATCCATGTATGATTATACTATGTATTAATATTTGATATGTGGAGGAATTTGATGGACAAATGAGTCTAAAGGACAGTGCTCACACTTTTTGTGGTGAACTAGTTCCCACCTTCTTCCTTGTTCCAGTGCTGGATTGATTGTTATATAGCTGATTGCCTTACCAGGTGCAATGCCAATTACCTTTAAAATGGATCACCCGCATGTCTGTTATTTAACAGGCAACTAGACTGCATGATTGTGACACTGATGAAGGCCGGGTGGCTGAAAATGTTTTGTCTTCTGTAAATAAAATGTGATCCCTCTCTGTCATCATTAGTCAACATAATGAGGATAACAGACCATTTTTTCTGAGCACGGTGGAAACACATTACCGAATGGTCATTTGCCATCACCACAACTGGACTCAAGAAAGACAGGAAACACAAGCTAGCCCCCTCTTTTCTATAACGTGAGACAAGCACAGCACTGTATAACCTGAAAAGTAACATCTTGTGGGATATCAGTGCTAATGTTAGCTAGTTCCAAACCTCCTCCAGAAACCTTCGGTCTGCCAGCAATTACCGCCCCTGCCCCCCCAGGACAAAATTGCGCACAATGGGTGACCGGGCCTTCCAATGTGCCGCTCCACGCCTGTGGAATGCCCTCCCAGACCACCTGAGGGCCCCTCAGACGGTGGACTCTTTCAAAAGCAACCTCAAAACCCATCTCTTTAAATTGGCTTACCCCTAAACCGAACGTACCCTCTTGGGAACAGCACCCTGCTTTTATGTTGTTGTATTTGCTATGTCGTTTTACCTGCTTTTATGTTGTTTTATCTACTTTTAAAATTGTATCACTTTGAGATCTGTACTGTCAGATATAAAGTGCATTATAAATAAAATGAATTATTATTATTATTATTATTAGTTAGGCTATCTCACAGTCACTTTTCAGAGTGGAATACAAACCTCAGAACATGATGGATCTGCCCAAATGTTGAATGTCGCAAATAGACAGATGGCTTAAATCACTAATAACTGATGCTATGGGTACACACATGCATATAACAATATCCATTGCAGTTGCGCACCACAGCGCGTCTCCTAGCAACACAGGCTCCGAGTTGTCAGTCAACAGTTTCCCTGGGAAACGCCCATTCAGTGACTATAGGCTTCAATGCAGTTTTCACAAATATCTCCAAAATGGTTTGATTCTCTTTTGAACAATGAAAAACTATGCACAATTGCTGTAGCATCATAATGGTGCATATTGTCCTACACAGACAGTGTGGAGGAGTCAGACTTTAATTGTAGGTGAGTCTACTCATCTTTCTTTAGTCTTTGTTGATATGGTTTGACAGAAAAGGTCGAAGCAGTAAGTTTGAGTGATTCATTGGAAAAAACCCTGAACTATTTAACCATCTACTGGTCTTGATTACATTCTGTAACCACCAATGTTCTAGAACTTTTTTTTTTTTCACCTTCTTTCCACCTTACCCTGAGGCGGTCGCTGAGTTCGGTAGAAAGAAGGACAAAGAAGCATTTTGCCAGGAGCATAGAATCACTAGATTTAAGTCAGTGGCTGCTTGACTCCTCTGGAGAACGACAACCACAAAGAAACAAAGGCGGCATGATGGTTTGACTGACAGCCTTTTATGTCTGTTCGCTACAAGGTCAGATGTACCCTAAATAGAAAATAGATGTGCGTGATCATGAATTTCTTAAAGAACACCCTTCATGTGGGATTCAACACTGTATGTTTTGGTAAAATGAAGATTATGAATTATGGGTACCAGTGAAAAGGACTCCTTTTAAGTGTCTAAATGAGAAGAGAGAGCCAAATAGCAGCAGAGTAGAATAATCTAAATATAATTGCATGACTGCTGGCATGTCAACTTCAACCTTGTCTCATGAATGCCATAAGGAAGAAATGTTCTCGGAGGTTAATTTCACTATATTATCAAGAGAATTAAGGCAATTACCAACAAATGACAAAAAGGGCTATTCAGAACCAATTCTGAGGATAACTGACCGTGCTATGTCCTCTCAGCAGGTGGTTATTCATAATACAGCAGGTGATTCATATGAATTATTTCCTACCTGTCATTCACTTTGCTCCGCCGCCTCAGTCTGTCCAAGTAATTGTAGTCCTGTAGATTTCACTTTGGCACCTACAGCGGGATTCTTGGCTGACCTTCCTAGGCGCTTCCCTCTCGCAATTATCTGTGGACATTTTGAAGAGAGAAACAGGGTAAATATTCCGAAGGGAATCCCGAAACAGATACTGGTCAATGCAAAAAGCAGGTAGAACCGCAGGAAGCAAAATATGGTTACATTAAAAACAACCAGAGTCACTGTTTCCTTGTCTAGTCACTAATTTGAAGAAATGGTCTGCTGTCAAATGTGTATTAAAGGGGCAGGGATATTCTTTTGGTAAAATATCACATGAAGAACCAAATAGCAGTCAAATGTTGTTAGGTGGTTTCACTGCACTCTGTTTCTACCTGATAAAACTGTGCAGTACCCCTGGCATTACAAGTGCTGTTATCCCCTGGCCCCTAAAGCACAGAAATATATCATAATCTGTTTTCAAATTATGTGTTACTGTACCAGCTTTGGTATTTTCCACATATGCTTATTCAATATCCCAGCGATAAAACCAGCAGGACCTCAATTTGCCTTCGAACGTTTAATCTCCAAAAGAAAACACTTCCACACAAAGCAGCAAGAAGCTAAGTACTAGTACAGGGTCATTTGCCGCCAATGAAGTATTGGTAAATTGAGTTTCCATGGAGACTAATATGCTTGCAACTAAAGACACATAGAGTGGCATTTTGGAACAAGTGAAACAAAGTGTGGGGCACAAAGATAACAAGCTTACACAAAGAGACATGATGTCAACACAGTCTCGCCACACAGGGCTTAACCTGTAATCAACATGTACAGTAGCTGCCAGTGGTGGCGGACGTTTTACACAGGTCCAAGTCTAATATGAATATAAATGCTCTGCGAATCAAAATATTTAACTTTGACAACAAAAGCTGCATTTAGTCACCGCGCTTTAGATCTATAAGGCATTTTTGTCAAGCTTCCAAGGAACAAGCTCTGAATAGTGCATTCCATTACTGTAAAAGAACAAGATTAGCATATTAACAAATGGTTCTATGGAAAATAAGATTAGATATAGGTTTTAAGTCCTCAAATATGGTGTTTCTTGCATTGTTTTCTATGTGCACAACATAATTCAAAAATATCTGGTATGCGTATGCCTCCATTTTGTGTAAAACAATAATTTTGGAATTCATCATATCTGTTTTAGACCAGAGTAACACAGCCGTGAAAACTTTGCCTTGTGCAACATCTGTTTTTGGATAAAGACTTTTTGTAGCTCAGAAACTGTTTGAATAAAACAAGGTGGGTGTGTATACACATTTTTAAGTGGAGTGAAAAAAATTTAATTGCAAAACTGTTCTGCATGGTCTTTGAAATATATTGGGACCTCCACAATTTCCAGCACGACTTTCAAAAGGAGAAGAAAAGTGATCTTATTGCTGTGTTCATGCCAACATATTTATTAGCCTGAACACATATCTTCAAGGGACCATCAAGGTCATCTGTAGAATAACATGCTGCTTTCTTCTGCATTTTTGTCTTACCAGAAATATTTTGAGCTGGTCCAGTCTCCCTAGGAGGACAGCATCTACAGAATGCACACTCCAACTTGCCTTTTCTACTATGGGTCCTGAGGTCTGATACCAATAGTGATTGCTAGCCTTTTTTCAAAACATTTAACTATGAACATGATGTTTGCCCAACATTAAACATAACAATTCAGTTGCCTAAACTTTCAGAAACCATGAAAATATTGTAGTTGCCATCCATGTCTTATAGAAATAACCAAAGTTAGTTTTGGGAACAACCAATTATGAGCATTAATCATGTACTCCAGATCTCAACCCTCCAGTCTGACTGTCTGATCTGGTCATACAATGAATCTAAATTTGAAGCTTGTGAATGCACAAGATCCTCCTACTCACAGTAGCTGGAAATGTTTGAATAGATCCACTGTTTTTAATAATCTGGGTATTCTTAAAAAACTGAAATGATAAACCTACTGTATGCTGGACCCAGGGAGCACAGTTTGCTTGCCACTGAAACAAAGTTCTGTGAGAAGGTAAAGAACATACAAAGCTGATTCAGATTCTGATAACGTACAGTGGTGAATCTGCACGGTTGCCTATAAAACAGATATAAAGCTATAAAGTGCTGCTCGGAGGTGACCTTTATTTTGAAGAGCTGCTGTGACATGCTGTGAATTAGCCAACATCAATGCTCCAGAAATTTATGCCTTTGCGCGGCTTGACCTCTAAGTCAACAGCATGTTGAGAACAACTGCAACGATTGTAAGGGAAACAGACCCTGCACACACAGCAATAAACGGACGACAATGCATGCTCGCTAGAAAACCTCTGATGTCTATCTGCCAGCGAGCCTCTGCGGCCACTGTCATTGGTTACAAGGTGAGCCACCTACGTGCACTTGAGAAACTTATTGATGTGATTGAGTTGGGATTTTTGCTTATCACCACAATATCAAGTCACCTTGTTCTTTTATTTTTTCTAATCAAAAGTCAACAACAGTCCTATCTAACCCTGATATGGAGCCAATTAAATCCTTGTCTCAATCTATGGCGCTGTGGAGTGCATCCTAATTTGTTGTCAATTCAACCTTTAACTCCTGTAGGCCTTTTGTCCTGGCTTTGAGCTCGCTGAAGTAGGACTTTGGACCCTTTTGATTGTATGATCAGAGGAATTAGCTGCAGATCAAATAGATGAAGTTATAAGTTGAAAATGTAACCACAAGGTAGTTTCACAGGTGTACAACGACTGAGATTTAGTACTGGGAGCTGCTGTTTTATCACAAGGTTGAGGGAGAAGGGGAAGCTATTGACACACAGAGGTACGACTAAGCCACTTCACATCCCAATCGATCACAGGTCCACTCCACTACAAGTGGCATTCTCTTTATAAAGTAAGATTTTCCTGGCTGCGCAGGATCCAGACACCTGGTTGGACTTTGGTCTTGCAGTATCTTTAGTTAGAGCATTGCGCAGCACTTTTGTCCTCCTTCTTTGTTCCTCACTCAAGGCTCAGTCAGTTTGAGAATGTTTCTAGCTCAGTGTTTGGCTGGAGCAAGTGCAGGAAACAGATGGCTGGCTATTTCTGGATGGTACTACAGTGTCCAGCTCAAATAAAGTGTTCTTTCACAGGATCTTAGTGTTTTTAATGCCTGTGTAGGGAACTTCATAAAGCCTTGGACCAAGAACTTATAAATGGGCCGTGACAATGAGATTATATAAAGGAAGGTTTTTAAAAGGTATTTGACATTATTATACTGAATTCAAATGCCTCCCTCCTTACTTTCTTTAACTCCGGCTAATCCCTCCCTGGAGGAAGCCTATTAACCTGGACCAACACTCTGCCCCACCTGATGAGGCTGAGGACAGGCCTCTTCTATTTGCTTTCCTGATCTCTGTCACTCAAATGGTCACATAATTATTGTGTGTCTTCACAGGTTACATAGTGGATATTAGCTGCATTGTAAGCAGACATTAATTACATGAGCAAGTGGACTGAGTTAATAAGGCTGTTTAAAACACTTCTGAGGATCCATGGATGGTTACCATGGAGTCACGTTTATGGATAAGACACGAATGAAGCGGCTGTTTATGTTCTTGGATGTCAATAAAATCATGGCACAATGATAAGCTCATTCATGACATGCCATCTGGCAGGCGCTGACAGTTTGAAATTGCATTAATCCTTATCTATTCATTATGAAATTTGCGAGTATAGGTGTAGCAACACCTTATCGAGGTATAGTGCCTCAGTTGAATTTGAATTGATTTCTATCTATGTGGAATCCATTGCAAATTCCTCTCATGGGCGGAAATTCAGGAGGCAGCGACTGCTGCTCACAGGTCAAGTCAGATTCATCTCGGGCTATCTGATCAGCCCATCCCAGAGCTGTGCTATGTGTGAGAAATAGCACATTTTAGATTACAGCACTCCCTCTAAAAGCCTTCAGCTGTAGTGCACGTCTTTCAATAGTTTGGTACAGAGCATTCATTTAATCTCTTGGCACTTCTTTTAAAGGCTATCCCACAAGGTCCTATCACTAGGAGGTTCAAGGGCAAAATAAATCAGCGATGACACGTCCCATCGTTGTTATGTAGGGCACAGAGGTCTCCTGTCTGCAGCAGAAGCTCAGGTTGAGAGATCCCCTTTGTGTCTGAAGCGGGATCACATTAACAGCCTGACTCATTACATTAATAGCGGTGCCACCACCGTAACATGAATAATGCCATTCCTTGTGTGAAGGGGTTACAAACCAGTCTGACGGCAGAAAAAGCATCAGGCTATTATTACCCACAAATCCATAAATGACACACACTGTCCATACAGGGGGACAGATATATTTAGAGCTGAGCTGTGGTACTCTGGTGAATCCATTAGTGGTGGATACATGATGATGTGAGTAAAACCCATTGTTTAGATTTAAATGAGAGACTGATGGAAAGCACCAGATGATAAAAAATGACTAGGCCACGACTTCCTGGTAGATCAGTTGTCCAAGATGCACACCATGTAGGCGCAACATCCTGGATTTCGATCTGCCCCAGGACCCTTGCCACATGTCCTTTCCTGTTGTTGTCAAATAAAGCAAAAATGACAGAAATATAATCTTCAAAAACCGTCTAGGCTGCAAATGCTTAGTAGCTCCATGCCCTTCATTGTTATGAATTGCAGGAATGCTTGTGGCAGCTCTACCAGATCAGCAGAATTTGGAAATTCTTCAAAAGCTGAATCTTCTCTAACCTACCCCACCTCTCAAGCACCTTTTCCCACCTTCCCCAGCACCAGGGGATCTGTCACAAATCAAGGATGGGAAGGTCAATAAAAGCAAGCCATGCCAGACTCTCTGACTGACACATCAAAAGTTCCCTCAGCAGCGCTCAACACTCTGCCTTCCTTCCCTTCCGACCAATTTAGCAGAGTCCGAGGGGAGCCCCCTAATCCATGCCTCTGAAAGCGCGCTTAATCAACCTCTGATTAAGAGGGAGCACGCCAAGGTGTCCAGCAACATCTTCACTGCCCCCATTCACTCCTGAAGTCAAACAAAAAAACAAGAAACTGGATTTATTTGTCTTCACAGCCTCCCGTCCCCGATGTTCCCTCTCAAATGTCTTAAGTCTCCTTGTTGTGGGCCCTTCATTCATTTCACATCCACCGATAGCAGAAACAAAGCAAACATTTAGATCCTTTTAATTTCTAGCCTCCTTTTCCCTCTCTCTCCCTCTGCCTCTCCCCTTTTGTTTTTTCCCGTTGTTGTTATGAGTGTCCCCCAGGTGTCCGGGAATGAATTAAACATCAGTGTGTTTGTAGGAAGGGCACAGCTTCTCCTGAAAGGATTGAATGCAGAGCGTTGTTTGAGGGGAGAGCAGCAGCGGAGGTGACAGAGGAGGCTTTGCTCAGCACGAGGACGTGGAACCATCAGGGAACCACTCTGACCTCTAACACCTGACCGCCTTCATGCATAGTCATTTTTTTTTCCTCAAGTCTCTCCAAGTAATTGGGGTTTTCCAAACTTTTAAAAATGGAAGGCTATGTTTGGCATTTGTTTATCTTGTTAGACTGTGTAGGTGTGACAGTGTGTGAAAAAGCAATACATTTGTTGCTGGGGGGTTCGTTCACGGCAATAATTGAAGAAACACTGTTCTGATTTTCAGTCTTATCAGTATCGATTAATGTGTCCAAATTGACCATACTACCTGGAATAATGGCCAGTCTTACAGCTGCCTAGGTTAGCTCCTCCATCCATTCATATCTAAATATCAGTGGTTTGTAAATGTAACGAGAGCCAGCACCAAAACAGACTGGGCCCAAGGGTGCACATCAAATCAGAGGTCTGTATTATTTTCTATGGAAGTATAGTCATCGCTCTTAGTGACCAGTGTGTCTCAACATCATTTTCAGTGGACACTGAAGCTGTGGTAGAGTTTGGTAAGAGGAGTGAGAATCTTTCAAATCAATTAATGAAATATGATTTCAACAATTCTGAAAGTTGACTTGCACCAAACGATCCAGTGCTGTTGATGTCATCCATGTTTGTTACCATTTTTTAAGACATTTTTCTTTAGGCCTAAACATCTTTCTGGCTTTGGCACAAGAGGATGACATGCCTATTTTAAATCCTGCCTACAAAGATCTGATTGGCTCAGTTGTCTCAGTGGTCAACGAGCACAGTACCACACTTAAATCACAGAAAAACAACAACAAATGTGGCATTCAGAGATCTGGAACCAGGTTACAATAATGCCACCTGAAACACAGCTTTGGACGCTGCAACAAAATCCAGATGTGTGGATTGCATCTCAAAGTGAGAAATAAGTGCAATAAACCACAAAAGACCAACAAAAAACAAGTTATTACAATAAACCTGAAGAAAAAAGGCTACCAACAAGAACAAGTACAGTTCACAGAGTGCATTTTTCTGAAACTTACAGTACAGCTGTATACCATTTGATCTGGCATGATGCTGGAGGAGGCTAGCACAGTGAGAAGAGCTTATGGGCATGTTGGTGGACACTGGCTGTTGATTTGAAACAAAGTTTTACTTTAACAATATGATGTGCTCTGCAAGTAGTTATTATGTTAAAAGTCAGCATCTGACAAAGGCATCATTTGCATGAAAGTGTGTGCCACAAAGATGGTGTGTGAAAATAAACTAATAAGCAATATTCAAACATGTACAGTGACTGCTTATTCTCACTTATTATCTCGTAATGTTTCCTCCTTTTAGGTGGAGGTGGACAGGTGCACTCCAATGTACCCAAAACTTCAGGTTTATATATATAATAATAATAATACACAAAATTAAATGTAAACATTCAAAGTGTGAAATCTCCACTTGAATACAGTCAGGGAATGAGAGTGATCTTAGGAGCAAGATGTTTTTAGAGCGACCTACCTATCGCCTACTGTACGATATTACAGTCTCCCAAGACTTCCCTCCATCCCCCTCTGAAGTTATCCTTAACTGACGAAAGAATTGGAAAGAAAAATGGTCTGGGAAACGTATCCATGGATCTTCAGATTGGCCAAAATTTTGCATCTGCTGTCAGCTCTAAAAGTAGGAAAAACTACATTTCAATTAATTTGAGCTTTCATGTAGATTTATTCATTTGCTTGTTGGCATGCACAGAGTGATGCGCATGTGTTAAGAGAAGCTGTGCTGCAGAATCCCAGCTTTTATTTCATTAGTTTTCTTTCAGTCTAGTATAATCAGGCATGAGCATGACGAGTTTAAAATCCCGCAAGCAAGTTATGAGGCACTTCAAGGTGAAATATCTGATTTTTTTTCCTAAGTTGATTATCCAGGAAGGAGAAATGAGTCTCATATTTCAAGGCAGAGTTCAGTGAACTGTGGTCATGTGATTAATACCCTTGTCTGAGACTTTGCCAAAGAGCTAATGCCTGGCTTTTGGTTTACAATAACAAGAGATTTGTGTTGTGCATACGGTCAAAACAAGAACAGAAAGTCAAAGGCTTTTCCAGAGCGAAAACAGACTCGGTAGGAGTGTGGGTTAAAAGGAAACATCTATCTCCTCAGCCCAACTCCTCTGTCAAATATCTCCGCTATTTCAGAGTGACTTTGATCAGCAAAGTATTGTGTTTGTCCATGGCAACACCCACATAAAACAGTCGAGGTTGTGTAATCTCTTTTGCATTACATTTAACAAAAGAAGAATCATTTTCAGCACTTAGCAACAGAGAAAATGTCCATTGATGTTACTGACCTGCAGAAATGGATGAAACTCTTACAAGCTGATCCATAAGATGCTTTGCTGTTGGTCTAATTAGTACTGAATGTACAGGATTGGTTGTAAAATGCTCAACACATCAGCTTCAATGTACTAAAACAGCTGCTACAAACAAACAAAAGATTTAGTGAGGTGTCAGTCAATTGCAGCGTGTCCACGCCCACACAGTCACAGGAAAAAAGTCTAATTAGCCAAAGAAGTGAAACACCTGTGTGGCTTGAGTATGGCTGTGGGAGAGCATTAAAGGGTTAGTTCACCCAAATTACTGGATCTAGTCATGCAGATTGTTTCCAAGGTTCTGACTTTTCTGCTGCTGAGAATTCTGCCACCACAGCAACACAAGGTGATGTCGTTTAGTTTGAGGTCCACAGCAAGTTTTAAAAGCTAAGTTTCTATCGGGAGTTTTCTTTTTCTTTTTTTACAGATTAAAAAGTCCCTATAAATCATGAAGGATCTGTCATTATTCAGAATAACCAGGACATTGTTTTGGAGAAAACAGTGTTATCTTAAATGTAAATTTTCGCTTAAATGGCAAATATTTCTCTCACCTTTCTTTTTTTTTGGATGGAAGCACAAGTTTTGAAAATAGATAAACCTCTCTGCATGGCTTAATATCATTAGGGGTAAATTAAAACTATTTTTGTGTTTTTGGTGACGTGATCCTTTGGCAACTCCATGTGATACACAGAGATAAGTTCACTTAAGAAGATTTCCTTACCTTGGTACAGTTAACTGCACACTAAATGGATGAACATTTTAGTCTTGGTGGGTGGTGAAGAGGCTTAAACCTGAATGAAAGCGTTATTTAACCTCGACTTTGAGCATTTGCTCTCGGTAGTAAAGGAAAAGCTTAAATTACGACATGCACGTTGTGCAGAAATACCACTTGTTCTACATTTGGACAAATAAGTCCGAGGGGTTTGAATAAAGCAGTGCTGGACACTTCCGTCCTGCAGCCCTACTTTTTTTTTCTTTTTTTCAGAGGAAGAAACGTACACAGCATTAATTTAATATCAAAATCTTACATTATCTAATGTTCGAAAAAAGTTGTGGAGGAAAACATCACCTCCCACATCTGCTCAGCCCCCATTCTTTTCAATCCCTGCTTCTCTGTCTTGTATCAATTTGTTTTTTGCATGTAAAGTCAAAAGGAGGTTGTCACAGGAGACAGCTCGCTTGTCTCGTGCCCATGATTGAAGTAGCTGCAATTTATAACGTACCAACCAGAGCGACAGACCTCACTTATCTCAGGCCAGCTCCTCTGACAATGCCCTTTCACTCAGCCAATGAGGATGAAAGTTGCAGGTTGGGTTACTTTGTCAAAAGCAGAGGAACCATTACAAATCTGCACTATCCATCCTTCTGTAGGGCAGGGAGTTTTTCCCTTGGCGCAAAGCTGCTGCAGACCTGACTCTCCTCAAAGCTGTCTGTCTATCTCTCACGCCCGGGAAGCTCACAGGGGGGTTGTTATCACAAAGGGCCAATTTGTTATCCTGGTTTCACTCCATCACAGAAGCCATTATTTGGGACTTTTATCTATCAAGAAAAAGCTGTTAATGCGAGCAAGAAAGTGTGTACTCTGTCATTATGCCACAGAGGCTACTGACTTCACCTTATACTGATTCAAGCTGAATGAACTTGAGGCAATTACTCCAGTGAAAAAAGATCACAACTATGCCGGTGTGAACTACCTTGAACTTGAAGTTGCGCCCCGGTGGAAACACCACGTCTGATCCTTATGTTAATATTTTGTGTACTAATTGCACTGCAGCACAAAGCCCTTGATGGAGTAGGCACTTCCACCGTAGGCGGATCCTCCTATTAGTTGCAGCACATTGCTGCCTACGTGCTCTGACACCAGCACCTAAGCCCAGGAACACTGACTGCTAGATAATGCATCCACACCTGCACGATGGACGATATTTCATAAACCTGAGTGCAAAGCTGTGATTTATCACTTTCACTTATTACTTGAGACACTTGGAATGATCGATTGGTTTATCCTCCAAGTTGAAGCTATGTATATATATCAGATAGGAAAAAAAAGAAAGGAAAAAGACAATTACCTGCCTAGGTACCCAGGTGGGAGGATATTTCCTGAGAGTCAACCTTCATGCAACAGTCTCGTGGCCTTTGCGTCTCCATCATGCACTGTGACTTAGGCATCATTATCGGACAGACGGCTGCTCTGTCTATGCAAATGCTCTCCATTCTTTCTCCTGCACGTTCGGATGGATTTAGGAACAGTGGTGGGCTCAGAAAACAGAGCACTGGGCAACATTCGGCTTTATTGCATTTTTCTCTTTGATACAGGAGGGGGAAATGTCATGGAGGTGTTACAGACATTAACATGAGACACTGAAACAAATGTTTGCCCTTCCTTCCAAAAACAACCTCTAGATGAAATGCTACTGGCATTTACAATTAGGGGCTTGAAGGGGCTTTTTTTTGTTCGTTTATCACATCGACCTGTGAAACATCTATTTGGCTTCCTGACATCTGATCCAGGAAGTCCTGACATCCACAAACCATTCGTAGTCCAGCCCAATCACTTGTCACACACTCAGTGTGGGCTGCGGGCCCCCTCTACCCTCATCACAAGTCATCATTACACCACAAGCTGTCAAATTAAAACTTTTAAATTGTGTGAATGCCTCCTCGGAACTTTCCCTTTTTCCCAGCAACATATTGCAGAGATAATTGAGGATATTAGCAGCCAGACTGTTACCAAGAGATGAAAGGCGAGGAGGGAGCGGTGACAGCTCCTCTCGCTCGTGGCGGTAACGAGGGACTGTCAAAAGTCTCTCCGTGTTTATCTCGGATCATCTAGGGGGATTTAAAACCCTTACCTTCACAATTCCATTCTTTATGGCGCGTCCTTTATCCACAGTGATTTACGGAGGCTCAAGCCCTGCGCCGCGTGATGAATGAGCACTCTTCACAAGGTGTCAGGGCCAGGCAGTGGTGGGCGGCGGTGACTCCCCACACTCCCCCCCCCCACTTCATTTTTCTTTGGCTTTCTTGTTCTCTCCCTGTCTTCCCTCATTTCATTTCCAAATTGGGCTGATTAGATGTTGACACATCAAGTGGATTTATACAAGAAATTTTGATTTGCACGGGCCAGTATGAAAAGCTTCATATAGATGGTAGTTTGGATGAATATTTTGATGATATTTAGACAAATAACCTTTTGATTTAAGGGACAGTTACAATTTCAGATTTTTTAGTTTGGGGCTATGAATGGTACAGATCGTCCAGATCTGACTTTCATTCAAGTTTCAAGGAAAAAACCTCAAGTTTACTCAAATCTTTTAGTGCTGAATTTGTCTAAAACACACAGTTTCAACCAGGCTGCCTTCAATATGAACACATCACTTAGACACCCTGAAAACTCCATTGCAAAGATTTCTGAAAGAGCTTATACACGCTAATGATGTCATCTGGGTCATTTTGGTTTCAGGGTCCAAGAATGGTGGCGTGTCTTGTGAAGTGGCTCAGCATGAGCTTCTGTGTTCATCAAAGAGGACTTTGTTTGTAGTTAAAGACACAGCACTTCATAAAGATTTGGGGGAAAGTCTGCAAAATGTAGTAGCCTATGTTTTGTTAGATGACCTGCAGTGTGTCTTGTAGCACTCTTCACAAGGTGTCAGGGCCTGTAGACTTGTAGACTTGGCAAAAGAAGAAAAAGGAGCAAGTGAGTGGAAAGGAAACAATATGATTCGGCAAAATTAGGCTGAGTAATCAATAAAATAATGTTGTAGACCAGGGGTGCCCAACACGTCGATTGCGATCTACTGGTCGATTGCGGAGGTAGATCGCGTGACATTAAAATAAAAAAAGAAATTTACTTTTTTTTTCAAAAACAGTCGCGTTTGCGGTCAAACGCGCTAGCTACTGCGAAACTCCAGCGAGCAAAGTGAACTAGTTAGCCTTCCAATTTATATCTACTAAAGAAGGGATACTCTGGGATGGGGAATAGGATAGGAAGGGATATTTGACTCCATTCAGTGCAAGTCATCAGAGGAAGGTAGAGACCATAAATGTATTGAATGTTCCAATTACTCTTGTCACTTGTGTGCAGTATTGATGGTTACATCACTGTTTGTCACCTATGTGCATTACTGCTGTCACTTTTTATGCGTAATACCAAGGGTTACATTAGCTGCAGTTATGCAGTGTATGCCAACATATATTGTGTATATAAAGTACACTCAGTATATATAGAAATGAATATGTGTTGCATTGTGTGCATGTGTAGCATTTTTAACGTAGGTAGATCATTTTGACCTGGTCATTTTAAAAGTAGCTCGCGAGCTGAAGAAGTGTGGGCACCCCTGATGTAGACTATTGCAGGCATTTTCACAGTAATCACCTTGAATTTGGTGCGTCCTGTCTGTACTGCATTTTCTGGCATCGCTCCTAGTAACTGACCATCAGTATGCAGGTAACCAGTTCTTTATCAGTCAGTGGTTAGCAGGGCGTTAAATGTGTGTGCAAAGAGGTCTATCTGTATAGTACTGTGTTCTTTACAGTAACACCTTAAGCAACAATATAATCTTACCTAATATAGTGATGAATTAGTCTCAAATATGAAAATGATGATTAAATCTGATGCATTGTGTATTTGCACATCAAATGCTTTCAGATAAAAAGGAACCTCATTTCAAGTTACGACCCTCAGAAGGCAAAGAAAACTGTCTCCAGCAATTACCAACTAATACAACTGTAAGGCACTCAGCTCTACACAGACACTTTTTCAAACTTTTATGCAACTTTTGTGCCAGAAACTCACCAATAAAAATAGAGTTTTAAATATTAATAAAATATGCCTCTGGGTTTGCCCTACACAGCGTGAACAATGATTACAGCACACATTTAAACAACAGAAAACTTTCTGAAATGAGTTGGATTGCATTTGCATTTTCAGTTCATACATTTTAATTTGTTTTAGGGCAGCTGTCAGGCTGATTGTAGAAATTGTGTCACAGATCTAGATAATGTAGAATGCTGGGATGGGAGGGCGGTCTTATTGAAGTGTTTTTCTTTTGGAGGAATAAAAAATACCTCACTGACACAGAAAGTGAAGTGTCATTTTATTGACATTGTTATGCTGACAATATGTTAAGATTTGTTTTAAGAGTTTGGAAATCCAGCCTAAGATCCATTGGGAGTGTGTACGTGACTTTGCATAAACATCACGTATTTAGCATTCAAGGGCGAAAGTAGATTCTCGCTGACAAGTCATGGCTCAATCATTTTAAAAACAGCAGGTCCTTTGTGTTTGTGCTGCTGTGAATTTGGCAGGTTAGTCCATTAAGCAGAGTTCAGCTATGTATGAACACAGAGTATAATACAACACAAACATAATAAAACACACCATAGCGTAGCAAGGAGAAGAATCACATCAAGGTTACTTTAGTTCCACATTTTCAAATCAGTTCTACTTTCCTTTGGATTTTGATTTTAGTTTCAGTTCAGTTTTTGTTTCCCTTCTTTCAATGTATTTACTTTAAAAACCTAGTCTGGAGGAAAACGACAACAAGAAACTGAGCTGGGAGTTTTGAAAGTTGGGCCCAGCGTGTCCCAGCCCCATTTGAAGGCTGATTATTGCGCATAATCTGGGAAACATCCCTAATTAAACAATCTGCTCTTCTCTCTTGTACTCTGCTGGCTGCTCTGACCACAGCAGCTTTCCTGAAGCATGGTGCTACTGTTTGTTGGCTAACTGCTTCTGCAAGCTCTGCTACTTGCCTATATTTCTGGTGTCTCTCTCTTTGAACAGATCTCTGGGTTTTCCTCTAAATTCAAGTCCATGTGTTTGTACATATGATCGATGCGGCTGTCTCATATGGAGAGATAATGCCGTGCATTTTTATTTTGATCTAATACGGAATGATACCAGGGCAGGTTATTGCTGATACTGACAAAGATACTTTTCATCACTAAGACCTCTGAACTTGAGTTAATACACCTGGAATCACATCAGAGAACAATTCAGAAGTGGACTGACATAAGTGGCGGATTTTAAAGATAAATAGCGATCATAAAGCAGTGGCACAGACTGTAACAAAAGCAGCTGTAGCAGCGATTCTGGTAGTTCTTCACTCTGCATGCAGCCTGACTGAACACTCTGCCTTTCTGAAGGGCATCCATTCAGTATCAAAATGTGTTAGACCTCTCCCTCCTCTTTTCTCTTTGGTGGCAACTGTATGCTTTTTGTCCTGATAAACTCTGATAAGTTTGAACAATTGGGCATAAAAGTTAATTTTTCACCTTGGAAAAAGTAATTTGATGAAAGAAAACATTAAAAATAAAAACTTGTAACTCAAGGTCCACTCACTATTAAGCTTTATTCAGGGGTCAGTATCATTTTTTAAATGTAAAATTCTGAATAAATTCATAGCAAAGAGGATTCCTGCAAAGAAAAGAAATCTAATATTGACTTAGGAGAAAAACTCTCCACTCTCATTGTTGGGGCTGATGGCTGGTGGGTATGGCCATGTGTGGACTGATGTGGTCACAAATTTGCATCAAATGGACGAAGAATAATCTGTATTTTTACAATGTTTACAATCAGCAAGCATTGATCGCCCCTATCACAACAGATATTATAATGACATGGGTAACTCCGTTTCGATACCTCTGCTATTAATCCAGCCATCGTTGCTCCCTCACCATCCTGTTCTTTATGTACACAGATGACATAAGCTTTCGTAACTGTTCCATATAACACTGGAGCTGAGGTGTGAGGAGGCCTGTGCTGTATTTCTGCCCAGTGGCTGCTTGTCATGTCATAAAATGCTTTTTCTGAAATCATGGAAATAAATAAATACAGTCTTGTTTCATGCCGTTTTAATGTCGATTACTTTTAGATGATTTGATTTTGAAATATAGTTTAATTTCAGTGTCAAAATGAATGTGATTTCAATGTATTATTTTAGTTTAATGTTAATCAATTGTTCTCCAGTTTTTATGTACAGTAACAACAAGAAGTGACACACAACCACAGTGCCTATGATGATGATCACTACTTTGCAGCTTACTGAACTGTACTACAGGCTATTCTATCACAATATGCTCAAAACACGGCTGTCCACAGCACAGTAACATGATGTGACATGGCATGATGTTATGTGACATGACATAATGTGATGTAACATAACATGATTATGAGACTTCACAAAATAAAGTATGTCATCCTTGATTTTGTTGTTTCCTGTTGACACGGCAGTCTTTCTGTCTATTGCCCATCATTCTCCTCCATCCAGAGAGAGACATATGAGTCTCTCTGCCAATCCATCTCCCTCCTTTACTGTTTGTCTTGCTGAGTGTCAATGTCACATGTTAGGGCATTAGCTGTGAAGACATCAGTGGATGAGGTCAGCTCTGACACTGTGCCTCTATTAAATCAGTGGCCTCTGAAAGTGTGAGAACAAGCCTCACTGTCACATTGGGCCCAAGCGAGCTCAGAGCAGAGGGTGACGGACGTTTTATCCTCCGCGTTGAAGAAGCCATCAGATGGGTGTGGTGGTGAAGCTTTGCTGAAGCTCACCTCCACACCTGGCTTCTCCACAAAGCCGACAGCAGCCATATGTCGCTCCGCTCCCATCACAAAAATGGAAATAAGCAACCCAACCTCAGTGTGATCCCTCTAACCTTCAGCTGCTTTTTTCCTTCAGGAGTATTTCACAGCCAAACCAGCCAGCAGATGGTTAAAGTGACAACAGTCTGGTATCTGGCAGATAAATTGCTCTCCAAAACAGTAAACACACTCAGTAGGACATTATGGTTTAAACTGGGATAACGATGCGAGGAATTAGTGTTATATTAAAATATATGGAAAGAGTCCATTTAACAAAATGAACCGAATGAGCAATGAGAATCACAAAGCCATCTGCCCTTGAGTGGTTAGGTTGGTGCTAAGTTCCTGTCTAAATATGTCTTGCTTAAATGCACGCCGCTCCTATCTCTGTACAATAATCATGCCTTTAGTGCTACAGAGTGTTGCAGTGCATTAAGATAAAAGCGCTAAAACAGTGTTTGTGCTGTATCCCAAATGGAAGCTGCTAAGTGAAGTAGCATGCTGTTATAGGAGTCGAGGGATGATGGTAGCATGAGTGCTTTTCTGAGTGGGAACACTTCACACTGCAGGGGTTTGCACTGATGCCACAGCATAAATTTGTCATATATCTTTTTCTCGTGCTTATGTTTCTCTACAGCTCTAAACGTATGCTGAGATAATTTATCACATTCGCTCATTTAGCCCATATTTTGGATCCCAGCCACATCACTATTCAGAACATGAGTCCACATTTTCAGGCTTCTGCTGATTTTATTTTTTTCAGACAAATGACTTTGAAGACTGTGAATCAAAGACTTTTTGGGGGACTGATGACACAAAGGAGCAGGATAACTTGTGATGAAGAAATTCACAGTCACAATGTGTCGATGCGGTCTGGATACAAAAAAACTGTATCAGAATAGGCAGGAATATAAAAGCCACATCAGAGAACTTAAAGGGGTTGGAGCAGAAACTACTGTTCCCATAATCCAGTAAGTCACACCCTCAACTGGAGAGAATGCTGAGAAAGACTATCGGCTTTACACTCTAATTCACCTTCCATATACTCTTTTTCTTACTGAGAAGCTTAAAATGGATTTAGCTCATAGCCCCTGAGATGAAAAATAACAGAAAGATGCATTTCACCATATAGCCATCAATCTGCTTCATGTTAAATGACGGGGCTAATCACCTTGAGAGCTTGTTTTCTGGCTACACTGAAAGATAAACACAGCTCTGTGAAACTGAAGCTGAGGAATGATGGAAGCAGGAATGATGTCTACATGCCTGTTGCAGATTGGAACGGAGGACATCCCCATGGTCTAACATTGAACCTGCCGTGAGTGTGTCACCCAGGCAGAGGCCCCTAATGCTCGGAGGAGTCGTTCGGTCCGAGAGGTCTTAAAACTCCAGGCCGGCACTCTGATCGCTCTCCGACGATTCTGAAAACATTCTTATAAAACTGTTGGGGATGAGGAAAATAAATTAGTTGTGATGTTTACGAGTCTGCATGGTTGAGGGCATTGGAGCATTGCATAATGTCATCCTACAACAGGGGATGCGAAGGGGACCTTGGCCCTTACTCTTTCACACAAATGCATACATGCACCAAGCCCGATAATGAGAATCCACCTCACCAAATCTTTCAATTCAAGGACTTGCTTAGATTGACTGTAATGCCTAAGTAATCAGCCTGTTCTGACCCACCTTGTCCTCGGCCAGGATTTATAGCACCCAATTACTGATCTCTATTACCCAGTGTGCCAGGGGGATGGAAATCAGACGAGTGGACAGACGGCCAGCGCTCTGTCTGCCGGTCTGGGTGACCAGGTGATGAGAGGTTGGCCTCCACCCCTCTCTGCTTTCCGCCCATCTTTCAAATCACATTACATAGACAGACACCAGCCAGAGAAATTTTAATATTCTCTCAGGTGTTGACACACTTTTGTATGTCAGGTTTGGGGAATAAATATCATTTGATTCAGTGTATCATTTCAAGATATATGTTCTGTTTTGTTCAAGCTAAAGGAGCAAAAGTTTTAATGAGAAGTAGTAAAGATGTTAACAGCATAGTCTGTTCCTTAGCAATCATGCAAACACAAACAATTACTGCAAAGGCAAACAATATCTGCAGCACTGAAATTATAGTGATTTAGTACCTGCAGTTTTTCACATGAAAATAATCTAATTCAGAACCACTTCTGCAAGCCAAAGTCAAATAAAATGCATGCCATATTTTCAACAAACCAACATCCTTGTAACTATAGTGAAGGACTTTTTTCCCTAGAACTTAGCCCCAGGCTTTATCCCTCCCAATACGCCTCTCTGTTTACCATTTTAAAATTACCAGAACAGACACTAATGCCCTCAGCTAACCATTTGGTTTATGGAGCATGTTAGCAAGTCATGGAAAGAAGTACTGTGTAACATTAGCAACTAAATTAAGAGCAAAACCTACAAGTTACAGAAGCACATTTAATTTCCTGGGTAGTTGCATGTGCTGGCAGCTACTGATAGCACTGTAAACAAAAGATCACTTTCACCTGCTAGAATAAAAAGCATACTAGGCATATATTAAGTAAGGACACTGAAAATTCCATCATGTTGAACTACAATAAACACATCACCTCCACAGGATCCTCGTCAAACTCTGTAAAAGTTTTCCCAGCATTGTCACTTTCCTAAATCTTAAATGAATCATGTGTGTTTTTGTGATCGTGCTTTATCAGGACAAATTGCTGTTTACTTAGCAGTACAGTACAGCAGCACAATAAAATGATTTAAAGGCTCACTTAGACCAATGTGATCAAAGCTTTCTCAAACAAGATCAACTTTAAATCATCAAAGTATGACTGGTCAGCAGATCAGTTTACAAAATGCAAGTATCAGATATAAACATGTTTGTTCATCACAACTGTAAAGGAACACACCAAAATGTGATTCCCATTGATTAGTCCTCAGCTGAAACACATGAAACAACCAGATGCTTGTCTGTTTTTTCCTCTTGTCCTTTTTATTCAGAAAGAGAAGTATTGTTGATCATTTTTTGACATCCTAGTTTACGTGTTTATAGTTCACAATGAAAGTGGCAAATAGCTGCCTTCCTGACAACATGTGAAAAATAAACTCCGACACTCACAATGAGAAAGAGACTCACAGGCAGAGCAGCCGCTGTGACAAGAGCCTCGGTTATTACCAGCTCTCATAAATTGTCTTCTGGGGAAAAGTTTTAGGTTGGATTAGACATCTTTAAACAGTGGATACAGTGGATCAGTGGCTAGTAATGTGGCCCCTCAGCAAGAAGGTGTCCAGGATGGATCCTACCTCTCAAACACTGCATGCTGCAGGCTCCTGCTCCCCACAGTTCTGATCGAGATACGCTTTTAAAGTTTTCTAACAGCATTTGTGGAAAACTAAATTCAGTCTTATTTGCTTTGACACTGTTTTGATTGGCAACATCAAAGCCCATATTAATTCCTGTAAATACCAAAAAAATTGGATTGGAATTGTATGGCAGGCACTGCATTCTGCTTTTAAAATATTTAGCACAGTTCATGGTTCATTCATGGACGGCATTTGAGTCCAATTTCCGAGATTTTGAAGTTACGAAAAAAACATTTCAGATATGAAAGGGTTGTGTGAAGTACATGTCAGTTATTTGGGAGAGAACGGTAGCTCACACAGACAATTTGGAGGTATGGTGGTGCACAATTTAGTTACAGTAAAGAATATTATGAATCTTCAGAAAATATGCTTCACATTCAATAACTTTCTTTCTCAGTTTCTTCAGACTATCACACATAGTCTTCATCATAAAGATATCATTCACATAGTGGTTTCATATTCATTTTTGATGTATCAAAATATTTTTTTTCAAAAGGACATTGTCTCAGTACAACACAGGGAGTCAGGGCCACATCGTATTGTTTAGTTTTGAAGTGGCTTACTCTCACAATTCAGTGCCTTCAACAAGGGCCGACCTAAAGCATTAATTATTAATTCACAAAATAGGTTTGAAGGAGTAATGGCTTTGTAACAGGTCGGAAAGGTAAAAGTGCCATATTTTTACGAGTGCATCATGTAATACACTTTTGGATAGCTCCACTTCAGCATGACTAAAATACATCTGGTCTGAGGTCCAGATAACAATGTGCATCAGGTAATATAAACCAGCTCAGAAGTTTCACAGTCCGAGTCACCGTCTCTTGTTGTGTTCAGAAAACTTCAGATAAAGTGACTGAAGCACAATGACTAAGATAAGTGCCACTGTTGAGTCTGAGGTACATTCAAGGCAACAAGATATTATATAACTTAGACTTGAACTTACTGACATCTCATATCCTCAACACTGAATCCAGTACAGACTGTCTCTTCTACCCACAGGCAGCTTTCATACTGTACATGTAAGCTTTGTTGTCTTCTACAGCATTTATAGACCTGTATTTTCAGAAGTCATATTGCAGAAGTCAGTAGTAAAGAGTAAGGTCTTGATAGGAAAATACTACAGCATGTAGAGTAATTTTGCCCCCCAGTTTAGAATAGAGTTGATTATATTTTAAGTGAATAGATCTGTAAACGTTGTGGCTAAAACTAGGATTAAGTTTTTAACTTAATCTTGTCTTGTCCTTGTTAGATATATTTGTTATTCAAACATCATTTAAATGACTATAGCATGGTCTAATAAAAAGCAGGTTCTAATCACATGTACAAATATATCAAAATATGGTTCTTTGTAAATGATCTGACTAATCTTAACAAGAACTCTACTCTGCAGCCTGAAGGAGTATTTAGACTGAGCATGACTCAAAAATTTGAGTTGGCACAAATGCATGAAAAGTCAATGGAAAGATGCAAAAATGATGAAAACACGTGAAGACTGAATGCACAGAGACAGCAGGAAAGATGTGAGAAGCTGGAGGCAGAAAAGAGAAGCACAGGAGCAGTGGGTGTGTGTGTGCAAAAACAATCCATCATTCAAATGTGTGCAAATGATACAAGATTTTCTTTGTGTTATTTGCACTCCATCATTGGAAAGTAGTTATTACAGTCTAACAGCCCACCACTGGTCCAACCCTATGGTAGAAATTAATTTGACATATAATTAATTGTTTTACCAATTGCATTGTGGTTATGTGAGACATTATTCATTTATGCTGAAGGGAGGTATATGGTTGGAGTGCGCAGAGGGTGCACAAAGTGTAGGACTTTGACACCATGTTGTTGCAACTTTGGAGATGTGATGTGTCATTATGTTGATACTTAGAATTAGTCTTATATGAAAGTAATTTCTAGGAGACAGGTTCGACTGGTGGCTTCCATTCCTCACCACAAGATATACACACCTAAAGCATTGCTAGTAATCAAAAACCAGTTACAGGCTTTGCATTTGTCACAATTCTTCCTATTTTAGCACAAACAAGGTTGGTAATTCTTCCTATTTTAGCACAAACAAGGTTGGTGAAACAGACATTCACCGGGTATGAAACATTGTTGTTAACTGAAAAATGTGACAGAAGCAAGGTATTCGATTGTATTAAACATTAATGGTTCTGGACAGCAAGTGAAGTATTTTTACTCTGAATATTTGGCAACAAAAGTTGGAGAGGAAACATATTGAGTCAACTGGAGACCTGAATCTTCTCTGCCAGACACTGCAGAGTTGTTACAAAAAAAAGTCTCACTTGGAAGACCGTGCTATCTGAGGGGTGTACTACGAAGCTAGATTAATGGGTTAGCGAGGTATGTTGAACATAAAGCCAAAGTATTAATGTCACGAAGGTGGCTTTCTTTTAGCCTGACCAGATCACCATGGTTACTTATGCTGCACACCTAACCTGCTCTGGAGGAGGCTAGCTTTAGAGTTTTGGATATAAATTGCCATGAAAAGCACCGCCCTTTCACTAATTCTTTTCCTGACGATGTTGTATATGAGCAATAAAGTTTCTCAGCTGAGGGAACACAATATAATTATGTGCAAAGTTGCTCTGCCGTATGTTAGTTATGCCATCAAATGAAGCTATTTAATTACAGCAGCACAAACTGTGCTTTAGATTTGGGGCTTTAGATTTTGTTGAGCCAGCTAACACCAAAAAACACCTGTCTATGTTGAACTTGCCTTTTAGTACATCCCTTTGGATTACTGAGGTCAGGTGAAAGTTGCAAAGCAAAGTCTCCCACATTAACTCACTGCTGTGCTGTACTAACAAGGGCGGATTATTGCGTCTCAAGCAAATGTCCCATCATTTCTAGAAGGACACATCGGTGTTATCTTTTATCTTATTTACTTCTTTGAATGCCATTATTTAATGCTTTGTGCAAACAAGTAGAATAGAAGGTCCACATTCACAAAACTAATCCAAAGACATCAAATACCCTTGATATTTTTATTGGCCTATAAGGTCACTATAGCAGTTTGTATTTGTGTGGTTACTCCACACACACCATTTCACAACTGCTAGCCCTCAATGCTTAGCTGATTCAGTTAGATGGTACAGAAGTTCAGACCGGTCAAATTTATTAGGATCAGCCAAAATATCAGAGACGTTATCTTAACTGTAGAACTACAGACAAAGTGCTCATTCATTCATCAAATTGAATCTTAACTCAACTGTAGACCACAAGATGATGCTGTATAAACCTAGCCTGAAACCAATCACTATCCATCCCGTCTGCACAAAAGGTGATGGTGATAGAATAGAATAGAATAGAATAGAATAGAATAGAAGCTTCTCTAAATGGAAGTCAGAAGTTGGGCTTTGAAAACCACACAAAATTCCACATAGCTCCAGTGTATTGGATTAGTGGCAGAAGTCACCAAACATCAGTGGTTGGGAACATCAGCAAAGAGAGCCCTAATGATCTGCGTGGCTAGATACCACCTGGGATAAATGTGTGATTCAACTGAGTGGTTTTAGAATTGTTGTTTTGATAATATGAATTAATAAACATTATCCCATTATTCAGCGGGACCATAACGAGAAAAAGTTTATGCTATTAATTGCAAGCCATTAGACATTCTTACAGTTTGCAGTGTAAAAGAGAGCAAACACACCTGCTCCTTAAAGAAGCCTTTCTGATAAGGTTGAAGTGTCTGTGTTTATGTAGTGGAAGAAATATTATGAATAATTGGGGAGTTGAGGTGCTGAATTCCTTCAGCATTAATCGAGCCTCTGAAATCTCTGATATTAGCTTCGCATGAATCATTGTTAATTCCCATGAATCCATTACTGTTCCATGTGCAACTAAAAATAGAGTCCTGATAAATCAATGGGGACACTCGAGAGTGAAGATGGGGGTTGGTGCTGCTTGCTTCTGAAGATTCCTTTTTTCTATACAGCACTATGTCCTTGCCTCTCATCAATAATTGTTCTCAATAATTCACTCATAGGTTTCTGTCTTACAACCGATGGGGAAAGTACAACAGACCTTGAATAGTTTCAGCCCAATCATTCCTAAATAAATGTGCATTCTTCACATTTGGACTCTGTCAAGGCCCTTTGAAACACAATTTTTTGTTTCTTTTTGCTTTTGTTACTGGCACTATCCTTGACTTGAAAATTTCTGTAATGACAGCGACTTATTCTGTATTTTCGCCAACAGTAACAGAAGGTTTTTGTCAACTCTCCTCTATGTTGAAATGAAGCATAATCCATTTGAAATGGCATGGTGATCTTCTCTACCGATTGCATTGGTCACAGCTCAGCAAGCGTGCTGCCTTCTGTGGAAACAGTGACCCCCCGGACCTGCCCTCTTCTCTGCTGCACTGAAAGTCTTCGCAGACGATGAGCATTGCATGGCCTTTCTCATGCACCGGGTGCAAGGGCAGACAGGTTCATCTGCACACAATCACAACGGACGGCCGCATCCCATTCCAATTGCATTTCCGCTCACGGGGGGGAAGATCCTGTGGTGCATATTACTGTGGCTGAGGCAAATTTTGCTGAAATGGAAGGGAAAATGGAAAAGGCTCACCTCTTACACTAATCTGGGCAAACAACACAGCGCCAGCTTCATCATCAACATCACCACCGAAAAATTGTTTCGAGATGACAGAGCCACCAGAAGACAGAAGACAGTGAATTAATTAAGATAATAAATTGCACATGTCATATTTGCAATCTTTTCAAACTTTACTTAATGAAGTGGAACACGTGCAAGAGTATGTTTCTGAGTAAAAGATGTCTTGGGTAAAGATGATACAGCTTAAAAACGAAATGCTCAACATTAAAAACTGAGTGATACTCAATGCTGACTGATATTTAATATATGTCATGTATACATTCATGCATCTGAGTCCTGCGTGGATTCACAGACAGACATGAATGCAGATGAGGCTCAGTCAGAATGAGAGCAAGAGACAGAGCGAGAGACTCAGAAGTCTGCATATCTGATAGCAAAGCGCCCTGATTAGAATTTTGTCATGCCACAATTTACAAATTAAAATGAATTAGATCTTCCATGCCCCGACCTCCATTAAAAACACTTCATTGTTGATGGACCATGATAGCATCTGCTATTGATTGGAGGAGAATCAGTATGGCCAATCCTGTCTCTTCACAAGGAGGTCATCCAAAGCAATTTAGGCATATTGAGAGATTGATCAGGGCTATGGAGCTGCCACTTGGGCCCCATGCAAGGCAAAAAAGTCTGGGATGTGACGAAACCACTCCCTGCTGCTCTGTGGGGGGAGCGTCTCAAATCTAAATGCTAATGGTTTCTTTAAAAGCCTAGCTGCCCTTTAACCACTACAGTCAGACGTGAAGGATGGCTCTCAGTGTTTCGACAGCTCTGTCTTGTTTTGACCCCTCCCCAGTCTCCTCCAATGCCACAACATCAAGACCCCTCTCTCTGAATTCAATGCTGAATATGAGGAAAATCACTGTGCACCTGCAGCAGTAGTACAATAGGTTCTGTTCAATGCATTATAGATGTATTGGGTGGCAGAGTGAAAAGAATACTACTCCTAGATCCAGCTCCTGGTTTAATACAGTTGATACTAACCTTCATATTAATGGTACATACTAATTAAGTCATTCTAAATACTTGCATATATTTTTGTATTTACATTGAGATTGCATTATTTTCAAAGCCCTCAAATGCCAAAACTAAAAAATTATTGTTCATATACAAACATGTAAAATGTGAATATCAGAAGTGAAAAAATCTATTTCAGTGCATTTTGTGAAGATTTCTCTCATTTTTACTTTTCTTGTCTACAGTTTATTCACAAGGTCCATTCAGAGCACCGTGAAGAGTTGTGGGGGGGAGGGTTTGTCATTTGATTTGTTTTCTGCAGGGTATTTTGAAAGTTCTTCTCTGGGCTCAAAAGTAATTGAAACCAATCACACAAACTTGACTGAAATTCCTTCCATAAGTGAATAAGTCACTCACTATTTTTAGCCTGAAACCATGCGGCAAAATGCACAGTATATCCTAAAATTCTGTTTAGATGTACTGAAAGGACGTTGTATGAGACATAATGAATGTATCACTTACAAATTCTTTACCAGGCCTCTGAATATTGGCCACATACAGAGGACACGATTTGTCTACGGTAGGAAAATGCAAGTTTTATTTGACCAAACACTTAACTAAGGGCTAAACATTTCCAGATCTCTTGAGGACTATAATTCAACTAATAAAATATAATTTGACAAATGTCAGACAGGGGCTCCAAGACTGTGAAGCAAAATGTTACTGTGACCTGTGCAGCCTTCGCCTTTGAAGTGTGGCAAAGGTTATGTGTATTTTATTGAACATTGTTGAGGATATGCATGCGTAATAGGAACTGTTCAGTTGTTTCAGTTGGTTGTTTTTTTTTTTTTCAATTTGGTGCACTTTAGAAATGTAGATATAGCGGTAAAACGTGTCATTTAAAAAGGAATGACATTTTAAGAGAAGGATTTGGAGGAGGGGAGGTGGGAGTAGCGAGGAGGGAAACTGTAAGAGATCTTTGTATTCCATGTGGTTGCTGGAGATTTCATTGAATTGCTGTAGACATGAGCTTCTACTGGATATCATCATCAATTTTCTTGCTGTATATCGTGTCTATGATTTTTCTTATTGGTTTGTAGGGACAATTTTATTTTCTATTTACTGAGGCAGGTTTGGAACCGTGATCCTACACCCAGGAGCAGATGACTTAACTGCGTTATGCTACTACGTCTTTACTCCTGCTGAAACGTCGTAGGAGTGGAGTGCTTAAAAAAACCAATTTAAGGGCAAACATGCCCCTAGTGGTCAGACAATGATAATACTAAAAGTTGTGGAAGCACGGACAGCCAGAGTGGGCTTTTGTCCGTTATGAGGAACCATGGAAATCTGACCAACGAACCTCCAAATGACACAAAATTGGCAATTTTCAAGAATCATCTCACCTTTCTGATCTCTCTTTTAACCTTTATCTTAACCAGCATTTTACTTATGCAGTACCTGCTGGAAGTACATCAAGGAACACTGTGCTACTGTATCATATGTCTATTGTGCCTGAATTCACAACATTGTGGGCTTCACCATGGTAACACAGATCAGAAGGCAAAGGTCACGCAAAGCGTTGGTAGAGGTGTCATTCAGCAAGGGCAGGGTGGGGGCGTAAAAACCTCCACATGGGCCTTTTTCCATACACTGAGCACGCTCATCATCTCCTGTCCTCCAGCAGCTCCCTGCAAGGTTAGTGAGAGTCAATAAGCTTTCCACAAAGGTTAAGGAGACCTATAAGAAAGATATTATGCAAACAGTGATCTCTCTGGATCCAGCAGAACCACAAATAGAGTGGCATAACCGTCTTTGTTCATTTTCCATCTTAAAGTAAATTACAGAAAGGTGCTCCATTTTCCTGCATGACTGGCTTATGAATTCAATATGAGCCATCTATACACCTAGACACGCAGTACTTTGTGAATACAAAAACTGAAAGACAGCATATCAGACGGCATGAACTCGCAGGTTCTTACAAAGAGCAATCATTATTTGTTAATCCCTCTTCACGGAAACTTAGATTTTCCTTGAGATTTTAAAATGCAGGGAGCTGATGGATTCCCTTATCATCAACCTGTGACTCATTGTTTACTTTAGCTGCTACTGACAGTTTTGTCTTCAAAACTCACTTTGAAGTCTTTAATGTACTAAGCATAAGGAGACGTGGATGCAGTGCATATCCTTACTTCTCACAATTAAAGAACCTTGGCTGCTGGGTTATTTGTACAAACAGAGCGAAGGACAAATACAATAGTGTCCTCCATCTGAGATGTACTGTCCTGTAAATGTCAGAGGATTAATTAACTGATTTTAAGATTGTAAATCATATTCAATGTGAAGATGATGATGAGGATCATTATAAACACTGCAATCTTAAAAGCAACAGGAGTCATGCCAAACCCAGACTGACGGAAATTCCATTAATATTTCATCCCCTGACCTGTAAGTTAAGCTACAATAGAAAATCATAATTGATGTTCTTCTTAAAAACTGTCAAATTCATTCAACACTTAGCTTCAGGTATTCTGCCTCGGAAGTGCAGCTGATTAGTAAAGGTGCTTTAAATAAAGAAGGCAACAAAGTGAGCAAGGCCTGATTGACAGTTTCAGTGCCAAGACACTGCAGTATTTTGTTGGTAGTTTACATCTTTCTAAGATATCTTTCTGTCAGACTCTGTTCGGCTCACTTACTTCTTACTTTGTCACAGATTGAAGTAAGGAAAGGAATGTTCTGTTCATGTTGCTTGTAGTTTTGTGACTTCAGGTCCTAGATTCCAACTTTATTAGCTTAGCAACATTATATGTTGCGTCTGTGATCTGTGAGCATTCAGATTTGTCTAATTCTAATAACAGGTTTTTAAGTCCAGAAAATGTAAAAACTTTCTTGTATTCGAGCAGAAAATACATTAGAAAAGTCAGAAATTAACATAATTTTAGATCACATAAATGTTCTGATTCTTTACAAATCAGTGCTCATTCCCTAAGATTTGTTTTGTGACCCACTGAGAGCTTCTGACCTTCAGGTGGGGAACCACTGTCTCGGAACACACTTTTAACCCTATAAAACTGTAAAAGATAGAAAGAAATTACAATAAAAATAGACCAAATGTGTGCACAATTTGTTTTAACAAATTTAAATGTCATCTGTATAGAGCAAAGCTCAGTAATTCAATGAAATCTCCAACAACCACATGGAATACAAAGATCTCTTACAGTTTTTGCACAGATTATACATGTGCTTCAGCTGCCGAGACACTGGAGGTAATCCAGGGAAACTTTGTGAGTGGAAGAGCTTTTTCGTCTCCATATCTCTGTGATGGAATTATGTGTACCGAAATTAGAGAGCAAATTTGAATCAAACCTCTAAGCGAGATCTGTGGGTTCTTGGCAGTGAAGGGGGAACACAACAGGATTCTCGCACATATGCCACGCACATCCGCGAGAAGCTCAGCAGGCTGGCAACACCAAAGTGTTCATCACTCTCCACCCACTCCTTTTCATAATACACAACAGAAAAAAATCCCCACAGCCTCAGAGTGAGCCTGGCCAATCAGTGTTGAGGATCAAAAAGCAAACGTTCAAGGAGAATGAAATGCCCCCATTGATTGGCCGCACCACTTTGGTCCCCCCTGCACACTCCTCCAATCGATACCCGAGAGATAAGCAGCCGTCAGCCACTGATATTGGTGATGTATAACCACCGTGGCTGCACACCGACTGATGACTTCTTGCCGTCTTGGTCAAGACTCACTAAAGCAGCTTGGGCCGGTGCACCAAGGGCAGAGCCGGACCAACTAACCAGAACCTTCACCAAGATCTTACCCGTCTGAATGGCATCAAGCCATCAGCTGTCGAAGCAAACTACCCTTTATCTATGTTAGTTATCGCCTACGTAATATGATCCACCCTTTTTGATTAGGGGACATTCCACCTGTGCACTGGCTAATCAGATGGAGTTAAAGCTTTGCAAGGTGAGAGTAAGGCATAAAACGGCAGCAAGGATAAATTACCTGAAAAGGAACCACTGTTATCGCTCTGTTTGTTTTTCAAAAGACAATGAAATAAATAAATGAAGGGAAAAAAGGTTCAGAGAAAATGAAATGATGGCGTGGCAGTGTTTTGTGAAATTGTGCTGTCAAACGTTTCTCCTTTCTAATTTCCTGGAGCGCAGATGATGGAGCATGTGTGCTGACAGCTGAATCTGATAAAAAAAAAAAGAAAAAAAGGCTTTTCCTCTTTTTCCACCTCATGAGCATTTTTAAGAGACATTTATAAATATAATAATAAAACAATTAGTCTGTGGCAAATGACAACTGACAGATAGCATGTCCTTGCGTGCACTTTAATTTTTTTTACCATGGTCATTTATTAAAGTGTCACGGCTGACAGGCTCAGACATCAATACAAAACACTGTGATTGAGGCACAAAAGAAGGTAACTCAGTCTAATGTTTATTTACCTGGACACTGTTATTTAAATGGTTCTGACTTATAAGTTATGGAAACAGGTAGAAGCTTCTGAAGGTAGTCAAATTAACGGGAAGCCTAAAAATCTATTACATTTCTTATGATGAATTGACTTTTCAATAAATGTAGAAGCTGCTTCTCTGTTTAGAAACTTACAAAGGTCTCCGAGCGAGCAGTCCTCTGTGTGTCTGTGTGTGTGTGTGTGTGTGTGTGTGTGTGTGTGTGTGTGTCTGTACGTTTGATGGGACTGTCCCAGCACAACTGTCACTTCGCTCCCCTGTTACAGGTGCTCCACACAGGGGAGCTGGCAGCTCTGACGGACGCCTCCTCCTAGGGATTTATGGGAAATGACAGCTCCCGCTAAATAAAGCCGAAGTGGCCGGGGTAGGGAAGACAACGGAAGTTCCAAACCACGAGCGCACACGGCTGACACTAGCTGAAATTTATTTCCTCCATTCTGCCTGGCAATTTAGTTGGAAATGTGCTATTCATACTTTTGAGCAGGGAGAGTGAGAGAGAGTGAGACAGAGAGAAGAGAGAGAGACAGAGAAAGAGAGAGAAAGAAAGAAAGAAAAAGAGAGACAAAGAGAGAGAGAGAGAGCCCAACCTTAATCTACTTCCTCTGTTTGGGGTAATGGTCTACGAGGTTTTGCTGCCAGTGAAAATCACATTTCTTACATGGCTGACTCTTGATGAATTATTTCACATTTCACTTACTTACCTTTTTAAAAGTTAATCTACATCAATAACGTTAAAGGAAATTTTCACAGCTACAAATGAACAGTTCCCCTTATTCAAACTCGAAAGGTGTGGAGCGTTTGGCTGCTTAAAAAGTCCATTTCAAACTTCATCATTTAACCATTCGACAGCATATCTGAATGCACACGGGCCGGGCTGGCGTTCTGATTTTCTACGTATTTAAATATGGACCATCTTTAATTGAGCAGAAACTGCTGTGGAGAACAGTGCTGAACTAATACTGAGGCTGAAATATCATTACGCTGATGGAAGCCGGGCTCCCTGACTTTTATTGGCAGCTCCCGAGCTAAATGTGTGGTTCAATTCAGAGGCGGCCATAGCTGCAGAGGCAAAGTAATCGACTTTGGGACAAAATGGTGTGGAAAATGACGTGTAGGCCCTTGCCTAAAGCCAACCTGGTGCGGGCAGAAATCTATCAGTCAGGTACACACCAACATTGGCATTTTCACAAATGTGATTTAGTCGACGATACTGGAGAGCTGATGTGCTGGACCAGTGCTTCTGGTGAAAGAAAACTACTATTTCAAGCCATGCAATCTGCTGCTCCTGCTGCTGAAAATGTCTGTGCATTTGGTTCAGTTTGAACTCACGTACAGATAAAACAATGTTTTACATATGAAACCCTGCAGCGTATCAGAGCATATTTAGGTCAAAGTAACCTGAACCTTGTGAGCATTTGACTCTGAATTTTAAATCTCCAACCTCATTCAAGTCACTTCTTTCTCAGCCTGTAGAAAATCATTCCTTTGTTTTGAGATGAACTCAAGATCCACTGCTGTTACACACTACTGTGCAGAGTATTTTTGGCTCAGTGCTGCCAAAGTTTGGACACAGCCATTTATAATTCTCTCACAAGGAAAGCAGCTTGCTTCTTTTTCCAAACAGACTCCATGGGATACAGACTGGTCCATGCTGTCATGTGGTCTGCTCACAGAATCACATTATTTTTAAGCAGCTCAAGCTTTATCGAACACCAAAGCCAAAACGGCCTCGACCAGTAAACCAAACATTAATCATTACAATAAGACACAGCAATTATGTAAAAGACCTTTTTGCTTTGGGAGTGTCTCAACTCTTACATCAGCTTCTAAACCTCCGATTCAGAATGCGTCTCTCCCAGCAGCAAGCCTGGAGGAGCAACAGTCACACCCACACACTTGTGCACACACACAAATACACTTGCAGAGCCACAGAGCAGATCAAGTGTGCCTGGAGAGCTCTATAGAGAGGCCAGTTTTCCTCATTAGACACCGTGTGCACCACTCTCCAAAAAACCCCTCACTCTAATCACTGTCACCAGACCTCGGCTGAAAAACAGATAATTAATGTTGGGCCCTGCCTCAATCGGCTCCCATGCTAAACAGCTCCGTGCACATATGTGTGCACATGTATGTGGGTGTCTGCATGTTTGTCTATTTGGAATCTGTCAATGTAGGAGGCCCCCCGGGGACAGCGGATGCTCAAGCCATCCACAACAACGATTTCTCTCAGGCTCGCATAAGCTTTCACAAGAACAATTGCCTACCGGATGATGCACAAATTTACAGAAGAAATATCCCACTGTACCACTACAGCTGTCTGCTGTTCCTAATGCGTTGCATTTCCATCTTTAGTCACTGATTCTGTAATGTCTCGCCCTTTTTGCTCCAGGACTGACCTTTTATTTCCCCAAACCCATTTATTAAATGGAATGGACTTCTTAATTGTGTGCTTTGCAGAGCAGATTTATTTATGTTCTTTTTTCCTTCCTAAAGGCAGTTATTAATATCATAAATATTTGATGATACTTTGTGTGACCCTGCAGAGAATGACACAGAGAGGTAATGAAGGTTAACGCTGGGAGTACAGACTGATTAAATAGCGACTGAGTGGCAAAAGCCCACATAGGGCTGCCATAAACTTTCTAATAAACTGGACTGAATAAACACTTTGTTCACAGCCCAATTCAGGTACAGAAGAACTTTAACAAGGTAATTTACACAAATGCATTTTTCTACTTACCCTTTGCGATATCTTATCATGTCAACAGTATCTGGTTTATTTGCACAGGTTCCTTTCTTACAGCCGCCACTCTAAACTGGGGGAGAATGGAATTTCAGGTGTAACGCTCACAGTACTGAAAACAACATCTGCAAAACTCAACAGTAACGTGGCCTTTCAGGAAAAATGTCCTGGTTAGTCTGGATAATCAGCAGACATTATGTGACAATGTTCAATACAACTGAATCATTTAATCAACAAAAAAAGTTATTATTAATTAAATTATTATTGAGTAATTGAGTAATAATCTAAGAATTTTTTTCAGCAAACATGGCAAAAAAAAAAACTTTGGTTCCAGCTTCTAAATGTGCATATATTTGAGTTTTATTGGTCTTCTGTGATCATGAATGAATATCTACAGGTTATTTTCTATTTGCTAACATGTTAAAGGCCAAACGATCAGTTGATTTATCCTAAAAATAATCAGTCATTAATTTGGACTCATTTAATAAGGGCTATTGCTTCATTAGAAAAAGTAACCAGAACTCAGACATCTTTTAAAACATATTGTTCTTTCAGTGTTTTGAGCACCACAAAAAAATCCATTCACTTTCACTTCATTGGGCTGGTGGCAGAAATCTTAGAGAAAGATATCTCAAAATCTAGACAAATAAACCCCAAAACTATCTGCATGAATAGATAGCACTACAGGTAAATGAGAAAATGTGCTGGGAACTGACCCTTAAAACATGTCACCAGCGTAGAAACTGCTTTGTGAGATAAAACTAGTGTTTTGGTTGATATGTTTATCTTTCAAAACCTTGCAATTGGAGTTATATGGTAATCCATCTGTATTTTGTCAGCAGCACTTTGCCCTACAATTACCATTTTTCTCACAAAGGTTTTTGAGGAGAGGCTATCCTTCCCAGGCTCACTCAACAAATCAATTCTGCTTTTTGGCTTTCCACCAACAGAACTACCCTCAATATTTGCTACACATGTCCTTCATCAGTGAATTGTGGTATTCATGAGTTTTTGAATAGGCTGTGTATTCCATTGTCGAAGAACACGAGAAAGAGCAAACAGCCCCATAACGCACCAATTACGGCTTCAACTTTTCTACTCTTCAGTACATGTACCACTGCATTTGTGTCAAGACTGGAAAACACGTGATGGGTTTGCAATTGTAATCAACATTGTTTAAATGGTAACAAGTTGGCAAATTAGTAAATTCTGTCACTCATTTATTCAAGATGTGCAATTACTGGCATCCAATGCCCCAAAGTCAGGTGGAGATTTTCTGAGAATAAATGAAAGCACTCAGGAGGAGCTCAAACCATCTCTTCCAGTAGACATAATTTAATCAGCAAAGTATCTGAATATTTTAAGAGCTCTAGCATACAACATTTATTGACTCTCCGAATGTGTCTTTTACACATTCGGATGTGGCTGAATACCTCAACAAAATGATTTGAAGCTGACATATATAATTTGACCTTGTCAGAAGCTGAACTCCTTCCCCCCACATTTCCTTGTGCATGCTGTGTAATTGAGCCTTCAGGGAGAGTGGAAAGACTATCTGGCCCTCGTCTTGTACAGATCTCTATTGATGATCAGGACTGGTTACCAACGATCTAATCAATAAGTGCAAATACATGAGCAGATAGTAATAAATATGGGATGACAGTAACTTATCTTGGCTTCACAAGCAGTTTAATAACTGCAAAGATCACAGACTTACATTAACAGTATCTCTGGGGTAAACGCTCTGCAGCGAAAGATATATGTAATTAAATATGTTTCCCAGCATAAAAGGCTATTAACTTCCCTTGAATATATTTTTCAACAATGAAACATACAACGTGGAGAAGATAAATTTAAATTGACGCTCAGTGACCAAGGCAGAGGCAAACGGGCTTTCCGCATTTGAATTACAGAAATTTTCTTTGAAAGCCACAGGCAAATCCAAAATGAAAGTTGCATTAATCGAGAGAGTTTAAATTACTTTTTTGTGATGTAGCTTTTGTAATCTTCCTGTGCCATGAATATCATAGCTTTGATGGTGGCTATAGACGATGCACCGTGGTCAGTGGTGTTACAGTTTCTTATGTAGGACACTAAATCAGTTAACTAATCAGTCTTTTCCAATAATCCTTGCTTCGGAAAAGGTGGAAACTACAGAGGAGGAAAGGACAGATAATTGTCTTTACCTCGATATAACATTGTGTGTCAAAAGGGCTCAGTGAATTTGCCAAGGCCAGACAGAGGAGGAAGTGAGTCTCAGGCTTTTCATTCACATTTGCTGACACATCAGCAACCAGAGGCTTGTTGGGCCTCGAGAGCCTCTGATGTGTCACTTCACATTTCTAACAGTCAAAATCAATCCCTCATTTAGATTCAGCAACATGGAAAACATTAAAATATCACTTACAGCAGCTAAACATGCCAGAAAATCATTAGAATTATATATTAACAGCAAAGACACAAAAAGACATAAGAAACAGAACTACAAACAACTAAGATAAAAAGTAATATGAATTCATTTTCAAGTAAAAACCGCTGCTGTGGTGCAGGTGCTCTACGTTAAACCACTTCATGAAATGCAAATACTGTAGTTCTCACTACAGGAGTTTATAGTGCGACAACAAATCAAATATACTGTGGGTTGTTTAACATATATATCTTTTCATTTTCCACATTTACTCATCAGATTGTCAAAGCAAAGTGAGGCGCCAAACAATATCCTGGGCCTCACAAATGTAATATAACCTGTATTGCAATGGGCCAGCATGATGCAGCTGTGGCATTGGGGCCAATGGGAGCTCTTTAAATGAGAGAGTGGCCGTAAACACCACGTCTACTTTCTCCCCTCGCCGGCATTACTAGCGGAGCTGATGACAAGTGCCGAGCAGCCCTCTAGTGCCTTTAATACAGCGAGAGCATTCTCCAGGGGAAATGCAATCTGTGTCCTCTGTACAGATCCACTGTCTGCACTTCCCCGCATGTGAGCCGCTATCATATTATACTCCCCGCTCTCGAAATGGGAGAAGGAAATAGGAAATCGCCTCGGCCAGAGATGAACCAGGAACATAATCAAAAAATAGTGTGGCGCAAACGGCGCAGATCAGCCCAGCATGGAGACCTCCCCTGGCTGAGCGCTAAACAATAAGCAGAGGGGATTGCTCGGGATTCTTGTGCCGTTGAGAAGAAAGTACGCCCCCTTTTTTCACCCTGCAGTCATCTATTGGCTTATAGCAGCTTATACGTTTAAGATGGGAGATAAAAACAGGGACGCTTCCCTCATGTGGTGATCCAGCATGCCTATATTGCCAATAAAACAGCAGAACTGCACGGACAAAAGAAGCTCACAACATGAGGCACAGTGTGTGAAACATTATTCAGTTGACCTTGCATATTGCTGGGGTGATTTTTCATCTGAGCCAAACAAAGAAACATAAAAATGTTCTGTTAACGTTTGGGAAAAAGCATAAAAGTGAATCCATTTAAGTAGGTAAAAATGTCACAGACATACAGTAAAGTATGAAACACACTTTTGCTGGATTGTTTTTGTTTGCATTGTGTGCACTGCAATAAATACAGGACAAAGCTCAATCCAAACAGCAGGCATAAAGGAACACATTGCACATGTTGAAAAAAACACAATCCTGCACTTGTTTGACTGTTATTTTGCCAGCCTGAAAAAGACAAAGACACTTGGGAAATGAATGGATGGTCGGTGCAGCTTTGGATCTTTGTACAGAGTCAAGTCACTGTGTGTATTTAAAACGAATGTGCTGGACACGTGTGTTCATGTGAGTGTGCGTGTGTGTGTGTGTGTGGTTGTGTGTGGTTGTGTGTGAGGTGTGTGTGAGGTGTGTGTGACAGCGTTAAGCCTGAGTGAGAGGTGAAAGGACTGCTGTACTCACAGTTGTGCTCTTGTTTCCCTCTGGTCTGTCGGCGTGTCAGAGTTTCATCCTCTCAGTGTCTCTCCCTGGGCTGGGCTTCCTCTTCCTCTTCTGACCAAAAGGTGTGAGGAGGAGGAGGTGGAGGAGGAGGAGGAGGAGGTGGAGGAGGAGGAGGAGGGGATGCACGAATTGAACGCAAAGGAATGAAAACCAGAGTGAGAGAGAGAGAAAGAAGAGCAGGAGGAGGAGGAGGGAGAGTGAGTGAGTGAGAGAGAGAGAGCACGCTGTGGATGGATGGAGGGAGGGCGAGTGGTGGCCTGCGATTGGCCTGTCAGTCCGGGAGAGGGAGCGTCGGTCTCGGTGGTGTCAGTGTGGCAGGCTGCCTGCACCCAAGTCAGTCTGCCGGTGTCTCCGATTTAAACGCCTCAAGAGCTGGTCGCACGGATTCCTACGATGCTGGCTGGCTCACGACTCACACACTCTGCATCCACATCACACAGAGCGGGAGAGAGAGAGTGAGAGAGAGAGAGAGAGAGAGAGAGAGGGAGAGAGAGAGAGAAATTGAGGAAGGAGGAGGGAGAGATGATAGAGTGAGGCAGACAGATTCAGAGGGCCGATGACAGCTTCAAGCTGAAGCTTCTCCTTGGCTCCTCATCAATGACAGGTACTGAGGAACAAGAGGGAGGCCCCCCTCCCATTCACACGCCTCTATACACACACACACACACACACACACATTCATTTACACACACAAATCACTCCTCCACATCCCACCACCGACCCTTCTCCTCCCCTCCCCATCTCAATTACCATGGCCACGGCAGATGTATTGGGCTTGTCAGCTCTCAAGCAAGGCTATGGAGGAGATGTGGGCTAACTTATCTCGTCTAATTTAACCAAGCTATAATCAGACAACACTGTGGAGCTCATTTACGGTCGAACTGGATTTAGGTTTTTGGAGGTAGGGGCTGTGACGGTAAGGAAGGGGGTGCATGAAGAAAGACAAACAAACTGCAATTAGCTCATGCCAGATGAGGTTTCAGATTAAAGCCATTTGCACTGGACAGCGCTATCTAGGAAGAAACAATGAAGGTAAAAGAAAATTCAAAAAAGACAATTGAAGAATCAACAAGCAACGGTGTGCAACCCAGTTATATTGATTTAACTGTGTTGCATAACGTTGTCTGCATAATTTTAGTGAGCCAACACCCTAAACGTTCCAAAAACAAGATTCAGTCTGAACAAGAAGCACTGTCAAGGATATTAGGCCTGACGTGTCTGCAGTCAACGCCCAATTTGCAGCCGAATGCCAAGCTCCAGCATTTTTTCCCTCATTAACCGCTGTGTCCGGTCAACAGCGGACCGACTCCAAACAGCTCCACTCAAAGTCCCATGAATCCTATCTCTGCCTCTTCACTCCACCAAATTCAATTAAAAAGAGAAATTGGCAATTAGATCACTGTTATGATCCTGTAACAATGATCTAATCTGTAATTCATTGGCTGGTGTTCCCCTGGGGTGGGGGGCTGCTTGATGGAGTGGCTCGGAGACTCCTTGGCATTCACCTCACCTCTGGTGCCATACGAGGGTGCGGGTGGAGCCGTGGGGCCCAGGTGCTACCGGAGGCCTCTATAGTGTCACCGCTGGGGCCTGTGATGGCCCGCGGCAAGAACACAACCTGTGACACACTCGTTTGTTTAGTTGCCATTTGCATGAGAGCTCATTTTGCAGGTTCCATGTGTAATATATGTGTAAGCATGCACGGGAACACACACACAGTCACAGCTGATGTGCTAAAGGAAGAAATGTAGACAAACATTGGTTCCTCTCGTGGGAGGAAGATTTTTACTCCTTAATTGAATCAAGTCAATTCCATTTGGTTAATGAAGGGGTGGGGGCAGTTTGCCCTTTCAGGGGCATCAGGCTAACAATCACATTGAGACACGGGGGTGGAGATGTTTAGAGAAGGGTGGGGTCATAATCTCTAGACTGGAACCGGTGTCTCGTCACCACCTCTGTGACTGGAGTCAAGCCAGCAGAGCTGCTCTACAGCATGTGGACTGTCTGCAGCACTTATCATCACCATCCGGACCTGAAACAGTAGCCACATTTGTGTATTTGTGATTTAAAAGGCTTGTTACCTGGCAACATTTAATACATTAAAGGCTTTTTTATCGTATCACCCATCTCACGGCGCTTATATTTAGTCTGGGTATAAATGCAGCGTCCTTTATAGCAGACACGCACACCTACACAGACAGAGAGCCAGTGGCAACAGGAAAGCAAACTATCATATATAGGTGTGTGTGGGCTTGCGGTGCACACGCACAGACAGCGGCATACGCACATAGGAACAGTGTGATTGCTCTGCTTCGCTCGTTTAGCACTTCTAAGGCAGAGATCCCCAGAGGCCACCCATCACATCCAGTTACTGTGGCACACAGACACGACCGGGCCCCACCTGGCTGCTCTCACCTCAATCTGTAGGAGGCAGGAGGCAGTAGCACCATGTCGCTCTCACACACACACACACACACACACACACACACACACACACACATTACTCACCAAAGATCAAACATGTGGTCACATACATTGATATCTCTTAACAAAGATCACAAGGACTTTCTGCTGTACAGACTTTTACAAACTAACCGTCACGCACCTAAACTTGTTGTGAATCGCCCCCTCATCTTAAATCACAAAAGTACATTGCTTCTGGTAACTGACTGTATCATAGTCACACTCATGGACTTTTCATGGAAGGTGTGAGGAAGCTCATGAATCCCCAGCCAGCAGTCATGTAAGAGTAGACGGACCACTATCATTTTCATTCCAGCACCCATTTTAACAAATTTTATGTAATTAGCATAAAATGAGGAAAATGTGTCGGCTAGAGAGTGCCAGTGAGAATAACAGATGGAATAAATGGAAAATGGCTACATTAATAGACACTTTTCAAAGAAGAGGACTAATGACACAGAACTGTTTTGACTGTGGAGTCATGCTGATGGCACCAGGTGCTGAGATAAAGATATAATGGCTTGCTCAGGGGTGCTACCCCTACAGATACAAAAACAAAGAATGGAGGCGAATAGCTAGAGTGGGAGTGTGTGAAAGTGGGGACCGAGAGGGTAAAGGAGGTGGAGGTCGTCTGGCCGGTGATTAGTGGGCTCCTGTGCTGGTTGAGCTTGACTTGTCACAGGTTGACATGGGATGCAATTATAGAGGGGAAGTTTCCCAGCCCCTCAGGCATGTGCCAGCCATGCTGTCAACGCTGGCTGATGTGTGGGCTCTTGGCACTGCCAAAGGTGTCACAGGCGCTTATGTGTGCTCAAAACTGCTACGCTCCCATGAAAATTGGCTTGAGCTTTCCCTGATGCGCTGTATGATGACTGTGTGCATGTGTCCATGCGCACATGCACAGTTACCTTTGTTTGAGTATTAGTTAAACCCTACTCCACTCCCAGCCTTCTCTCCATCTCACTCTTTCTTATTTCCTCTGAAGCTACAAGGTAAAGCCACAACACTTGTGATTCTGCTGGCTTCTCATGCTGTTCTCACATCTTCTCCTTTTCCTGTATCAGCCTGCATATGACTCTGCCAGCAGTGCGAGTAAGCTCTATAAGACCCAAGGCAAATTACCTCAGCGGGACACTACACTTCTGTTCCCCTTGCTTCTTCTTCCTCTTCCTCAGCGCCTTCTTTTTTCCCCCTTCTCTGCATGTCACAAATCAAAGTATGTACCTCAGCACTGGCTGCACATTGTGGGAGTGTAGCTTAAAACAAATTCAATGTCCTCCACTGGCAGATTCATGTCTATCCTACAGTGTGAGAAAAACCTACTCCACCAGTACGCCTCTCAATGTGGAGAAAAACAAGAGGATGGTCATTTACCAAAGGACATATAGATGGTCATTTGGACTCCAACCTCTCTGTTTTTTATCATAACACCCTTTTTCAGAAGACTGATTCATACAAAGACTTCCATACTACCATCTAGTGGCTTTAAAGCCATGCTAGTGGGCCTTCAGGTGCGATTTTCCACTTCAGACATTTTTGAGGGGGGGGAATGCCCTGAAATTGTATCCCCTGGCAGCTTGCAGTTCCTTTAGACTAGCCTTGGGCAATACAATACTTAGACACACCCCTACTCCTCTGCTATCATTTCCACAAAGATCCAAGTTCCGAAGATGCTGCACTAATCCTAAGAAAGGGGGTGCAGGAATGATTCTTGGTCTGATGTTCATCCTCATCTGATTCTCACCAACACACCAATCACATACAAAGATAACTGTATAGCATGTGTAGAGGATTGTAATTTGAAGGCTAACTCTTGTTAGGTGATGGCCATGGAAGGTGTTAGACAGCAACCTGTTAGCAGGCCTATTGGAGTCACTGGGGTCTGCTACTGTGCCCTGTTAGTGTTGTTAGCAATAACTGTAGTCAGCCGGCAGGACGTGTCCCTGTGTCCTCTACCTGAGGCCCTGCTGTGATCACACAGCAGGCGAGCATATGATGCTTCTTCGCCCCTCACAGTTCATAGCCCAACACCCCAACCAAGAGGGCCTGATTAAATCAGCAGAACAAGGGCTAATTAAATAGGGTCTGATCAGGGAGGAGTAAATTATTTAACACTGCCCACACATACTGATGTCTCTTTTTCAGATCATCAACCAGAGACTTCTTTGTCGCTCTTCCGTTTCATTCTGTCTTTCTAGTCTTTTTTTTCTTTTTTTTTTTACGACATTTTTACACCACTGCTCTTTCATCCCTCCAATGGTGCCATTCAGTGACCATGGCACAGTTGTGAAACAGTCACAAGAAACAAATGCCAGGCCAGGGCCAGTGAAAGATAACATTGTGTGTTGATTAAAGACAAAGAGAAAGAGACCTACAATGTCCTTTCAAATCAACATTGAAGGGGTGAAAGAAATATCACACTCTGGACAAATATAACAATGCGACAAGTGAAGATGTTAACTTCTGCTTCACACTGACATTTTTTATGAGAGGAATACACCCCTGCTCCACCTACCTCACCCTAACCTATGCATTTTGAAAAAAATAACCCTTCCTGTTTTATTATACCCTTTATAAACCTGTAGACTGTTAGGAGTGCTTTTTGCTGATGCTGTGATCCAAGCAGTACAACCAAAAGTTCACAGACAAACTCATGTATTCATTCACTCAGCAGGGGATGGCATTTTCCATTTCTTTTCTTCAATGCTGTGGTCTTTTTCTGACAGCGGTGCTCTCTCTGGGCCAATTTCAGACTTTCAGATCCCCCACTGCACCATGCACATCTTTCAACTGCTACAGTGTGCTAACTACAAAACCTAAAGCCCACAGAAAATCACTGACCCATGACAGTGTGGACTGGAGAAAAAAATGTGGTCCATTGCCTCGTAAACATTGCATTTTGCATTTACAATCTGTTGTCATGGAACAATTAACCTTGCGAAAAGCTGCAAACTATTGCAAGGGATCATTCAAATGCAGCTCTCCATATCCTCCATCATGATAAGACTTCTACCAAACAAACTGAATCAAATACTTTGCACAACACTAGGCCAACTGCAACTCTAAAAAGGGAAATCAGGAGCGATAGCACAAAACTGTGCAAACTTCACAGAGAGAATCATTTATACACATTTGTTGGTTTTCACAAAGCAGTCCGGCATTAAAGAAATGCAAAGGACCGTGTAGTTGTAGGCCTTGAAGTCTTTTTCCAAAAGACCTGCATGTTTTTGCTGGAGCGCTCTGTATCTGCACCCCTGCTGTGTCAACGTAGTGGTCTGATTGTCTGTTTGAGCAAGGCCTTACTGTGCTTACCTTTACTGTCTGCAGTCTCTTGCTGAGAAAACTGATGAGCAACTATGAGGACTGGAAGAACACCGATGTCAAAGTTGTTTTAGAAGTTTGCCTTTTTTGGAGGCAAACTGTTGGGGGCAGGAAGGGTGTTCAGCATCGGTTGCTCTTCTGCAGGTGGGGTTTCTTTGGCACCAAGACAATGGTTGATGGTCTCCAGAAATGGGTAAGTCTATGGGTCTGTAAGATTCATAAAAAAGAGAGAGCGGAGCATGGGGGAGCTCCATGCCACTGACTACCATCAAGCCTGAATGCCACTGGCACTTGGGGCCATGCCTAGTTTTCATGTTTTTGGATGACAGGACACCTTACTGTCATCCTGCATACAGGGCACAGGGCTTCTTGGTCCAAGCAGCTTTTCTTAATTCACAGGACTTTACGCTATAGAGAGAGAGTGCTTCGGAGAGAGAGAGAGCGCTTCGGAGAGAGAGCTTTGGAAAAGAGAGCTTTGGAAGAGAGAGCTTTAGAGAGAGAGAGAGAATTGATATAGCAAATTGATGCGGCTTGGGACCATGGTCCTCCACCACAGTAATGTGTGCTTCAGGGGATTCAGGAGGTGAAAAGTGCTCCACCTCAAAAGAGCCATCTCTGGGGCTAGGTGCCTTGTGAATCTGTGATGCTCTCCATTTTTTTCTGTGGCCAGGGGATCATATCAGTGAGCAACTCCTCCCTCACACAGCCTCCCACCCTGGCCCACACCCTCAGCCCTCAGCAGTAGGTGGACTTGGGGGTGAAGTTACATTTTAAGGGTGTTGAGGGTTAGCATTATACATTTAGCATTATACAGTATAGAACTCAATAAAACTAGTATTTTTTTTTATGTTCATCATTGTCGAAACCAAGTACCCAGAAATAAATATAAACAAATAATATAACTAAGTAAAGATGTCAAGATATATGAAAAGCATCTTCAAAACAGCCTCTGCAACTCAGCGCTATCTTAACTATTATGGGTTTCACAGACACCAAATAACAGTCAAATATCATGACACAAAACCAAAAGAAAGGGAGCGACTTGAGTAGAGTTCTGTTAAAAAAAGGTATTCAACTGCTTTGTAATGTGCATTTGCTCTCTGTGCTTTAATGCACTGAGACTGTATAGACTATGTTGTGTCTGTGCATAATCTAGGGCATATTCATTATGAAAACAACACTTTACTCCAGTGGCAAAATGATGTTGACCTTTGCAAAATCGAATACTAACAAACCGCGTCTCATTGTTCAAAGATAATAGCTGGGCAACATTCCTTGTAAGGCAGATGATGTTGCTGGCATGCTGAGTGCCAGCCCCACTATTGGGTGGGTGTTGGACCAGTGATGACTCATTCTTCATCTGCTTTAAAGAGGCCTGGGTGACAGGTTTCTGTTTTAGGTGCTGTAACAAAATGTTTCCTGTCGTTGGTGAATTTTACATCACTTAGATAAGTGATTGAGCAAAATCACCTTCCGTCTTTGCAACACCTACCTTAGGTTTACTCGGCATAGCATTCAAAAGAGGAGGAGGAGGCAAAACAGAGGGAGAATGAGAGTGAAAAAGAGGGGGAGACAGTGGGCCAGCCACCCTAAAGAAGCCTCGTTCATTCCCCAGGGAAATTGCATCACATATTGATCCATGTTCCCTGCATCTAATGGACACAGAGGGTGGAATTGCTGGTGGCAATTGGGAAATAGCTATGAGAGTAACAAGGAGTCATTAAGGCATAAAAGCCAGGTTAGTCACCTGAGGACCTCTCACCTGCCTTCACACAATCCTCTCCGTGCAGGCTGCCTCAATAGCTACATATAGCGAGGAGTTAGATTGCCAAAGCAGCAGGTTCACAGGCTCAGACGAGCATTTGTCTCCATTACAGCCCTTACACTGGCAAATAAACAGGGGAGACAGACAATCATTCTACATTACATCCATGACTATAGCACTTTACATTTTCTATCAGCGTAACAGACTCCCTGGGCCATCTCACAATCCTCACATTCATTTTTTACTGCCCTGCACACATTCTGCTACTCGTGTGCACAGATGGAGCTTTAACCAGGGAGGGAATTCCACCACTGCTATAACATTTATGGCCCTTTCTCCTAGGCAAAAATGGCAAGATCTAAAACAAGGTCTGGATCCTAACCCAAATCTGTCATGCCATCAGTGCTGTCGTACTACTTCAAAACAAAAAACTGAATGCAAAACATTGCCTTCAGTACCAGTCTGCACCCACATTATTCTTTCTCCTTCAAGCACAATGTCCGACGCATCTACAGAAAGGGCAGCAGCTACATTTCAACCCACCGTGGCTTAGTTTCCATCAACAACAAACATATTCAAAGGGGTTTTCAACACTGCTAAAGCAGCAAAAGCAGAATTGAAGGCTAAAGAAAAGAAAAAAACAAGACTGTAGCAGCCTGTAGAAGGAATCTGTGAATATCATTGAAGTAGAAGGAAGTGGGAGGGGCAGTTTCACAGTGATTTTAGTTTGTGGGTCTCAAAGTCTGATGTAATGTAGAACCTTAGGGCTGCACAAAACGAATGTTAATTTTTTTGCCCAGTATTCCCCGGTATTCTTGGGCTACACTATATATTCTAGAAATACAATTTCTAAACTTAATCATGTTCCTTTCAGCCACAAATGCACAACAAAAGCACTCACTGCCCTGTACAATTTCAACTGGATTTTTAATACATTTTAAGAGCTTTTCAGCTAATAACAGCTCTAACTTTTCTTTACTGCAAATCTAATAATTCTCAATTATTCTTAAATGTGTATGGACAATTTCACACATAGAGTAGTGATGGAGGCAGAGCCTTCAGCTATCAGGCTCCTCTCCTGTGGAACCTCCTTCCAGTTTGGGTTCGGGGGGCAGACACCCTCTCTACATTTAAGAGTAGACTAAAAACCTTCCTTTTTGATAAAGCTTATAGGTTAGGGCTGGATCAGGCCTTGGACCAGCCCCTAGTTATGCTGCTATAGGCTCAGACTGCCAGGGGACTCCCATGATGCACTGGCCTCCTCTCTCCTCCTCTTCCTCTTCCTCTCCATCCTTATGCTTCATGTCTCTTTAATGTCTGTTACTAACTTGGTATCTTCCTAGAGCCTTTCTGTACTTTTCTCATCTCTCAGGTTCTCTCATGGTTCTCCCCCGAGCCTGGTTCTGTTCCAGGTTTCTTCCCGTTAAAGGGGAGTTCTTCCTCCACTGTTGCTCAATATAATATCTGATGCTGCTCATGTGGGGATTCTTGAATCCTTAATTTTGAATTCCTGAATCGTTGGGTCTCTCTCTAATTAAAGAGTTTGGTCTAGACCTGCTCTTTATGGAAAGTGTCTTGAGATAACGCTGTTATGAATTGCCGCTATATAAATAAAGATTGATTGATTGATTGACTTACCTGCATGTAAATAATTGATCACCTTTCATGCGCTAAAAAATAAATTGGCTCTGAGCATGTAAATAAGGAGCTGCACTTAGCTGAGCTGTTTCACCCTGGTGTCAGACTGGCTGTGATTTTGATTTGGTGCCATTTGGATATTAAGTGCAGTGGGTATTGAGTGCTATTACAGCCAGGGACACACAGCACATCAATCTCTGTCAAAGAAGTGAAAATCTGTCTCCAGACAGGAGCAGCCAGGAAGGAGCTACAGTAGCTAACACCAGCTGCATAAAAACTGGAATCCCAGGAGTGATGGGAAAACTACTTCTGTATAATGAACTGTATACACGCTTAGGCATAGCATCTCATTTTGACCCCATATAATGAACTGTATAAAAGCTAAGCTATAGTATGTCATCTTAGCCCTTGGGCGCTAACAACATGTCAGTTATGATAGCAGGTTGCATACAGACTGAGCTCATTTGATAACATATCAAGTGCCACTTTGTGAGCTCTCAGGACAGGTGTCACATACAAATATTTCAGCATCAGCTTTTCAAGTTTGCAATCTCACCTGCTGCCATTTTTGGTCAAAAGAGCTACAGCATGTGTGGTGAATGCAGTTTTGTGCATATTTCTAGATCTCCAACGCTCTGGCTGTCTTCTTGCAGTGCTACTTTTGGCTTCAAGCTGCCTCTCACGGGATCCCGTCCTAAAAAGTTACCTGATGAGCCACCGTCCTCACAGGAAACAGGAGGGGGGGGTAGAAACAGAGACAGAGGGAAAGAGAAAGCTCTCATTATTTCTCCCTAATTGCCCACGAGTGACCCTCCTGATTCCCCCCTCTGCAACCAGGTACGGTGCCTCATTACAGGCAGCCTCCTCAGTTCTCCCAGGAGGAACCCATGAAAAGGCCATGAAAGGCCTCGTCTGACAGGGGCCAGCCAGACTGGACCAATTAACAAGGTTTTTCTGTGCTCTGACTTGCCACACTGCAGTTTGCAACTCATCTATGGTGTGAGACTTGCAGGCGTCCTAGGTCAGGTTGGGAAGGTTTGTTCGTAAGGTAAAGGGGGTAAAGGACAAGGGCAGTGCCATCTAGCCAGTGCGTTTGTGACATTTACATGTTTCTCACACCTCCTTTCACTTTTTATTACCTTTGGGAGATGTGCCTGACTGTAAAAAGATGTTGTTGTTTTTTTTTACTTCGATTAGCTTTGAGAAGGAAAATTATCTGAGAATTAATTAAAGTTAAGAGCAGAGCCATTTTAATTTTCTAGCGAGGGCAAAAAAAACAAATTCATTTTTGGATTACCATTCAAACTGCGACAGGACATTGAAAGTTTAAAATATAAGCATTTTCAGGGGGCCTGGCATCATTGCTCCATGAAGGCTAAATGCAATTGTCTCTCAGCCTCCCAATGCCAGGTGACTTAGTGTGTGTCTGAATAAATGACCCAGTCAAGGTGAGTCGCCATGTCAAGCCAGGAGCATCAAAGACAAACCATGCAACCTTGCCAGAGGGCCTGTTTTCCTTTCACCTGGAGAACTCCATTTTCAGTCTCCAAGGCTTGATGCATTCAAGCCCATCCTGATCTTTGTAATGACTGGTAAAAAAAAAAAAGAAAAAAGAAAAAAAGATTCAGACAGCCTCCTGTCTATTGCTGACATGAAAGACAAGACTTTCAAAGAGCGTTCTCCTTCCTCTTCAGGTCTAAAAGACACAGACATTCTTTTCAAGGTCACATCAGTTTCCGCTGGAGTGATTCAAAGCAAAAATCACCTGAACGTAAACAGCACAGACTGATAGAGTGGAGGGCGATGATGGGGCCGGCAACAATGATACCACTCAGCAAAAGAGTCTATGACAGTTGCAGTGACAATGTATTTGGAAAGGAAAAAGGGAATGAGGCAAAAAGGAAAGGTTGTGAGGGGTGGGGCTGAATGGAAGAGGGGAACTGATTGGCTTGCTGTCTCATGAGGTGCATGTTTGCCTGCAGGGAAAGGTCACGGGAGGGAACAGGAGTAACGAGGTGTGAAGGGAAGGCACTGTCCTCGGCTCCTGGGCCCTAAGAGACATCCCCAGCAAGGTGTTAATGCAGATGCTACAGCCTCCCAGGTTCTGTTTATTACACCTTTCAAGGGAAGCCAGCTTAGAGTTTCACCATCAGTCAACACAGCTAAAAACATGCTAATCAGATCCAGCAGCAAATCTGACTCACAGGCCCACAAACACATTACCACAAAATATGTTTGGCTGTGTTTCTCGGTTTTAGTGTGTGCACTTCATACTGTGAGCATTGTCTTTTAATCAGAATGAAGGCGCTGAACTGATGAAAGGGATAAAAGATCAATGTGTTATTTTTATTCGTTTTCTCAGTAATTGGCCCTGTCACAAATCCAGTTCACGTCTCTCTGAGCTTGTCCACTCTTCTGTCAGGGTCTAACCTTCACACCCATACCATGAGCTGTGACATGAGCAGTTAATGACTGCACAGCTCAAGTCCTTGTACAGATGCTTCGTGTAGCATTTTTCAAACATCTGCATTATTATTAAATTAAAGCATGCAGGTTTGTGTGTCCAAGAATTAATTTGAAGTAAATCGTGTTTTTGTCTGTGTAAATAAGTACTGAGGTAACTGAGAAACTTCAGTACTCTATTGCAAGTGGCCTTGTGTATCATTATTTATGTGTATCATTATATATGTTCCATATTATTAGGGTCTGCAGCACAGTGGTATATGTTAATGTTAATATTGGCAAGTGAGAGGGTTAATGGTGAATTAACCTATGGTGTCAATTTTTGACTTACTTGAAAAATAGTTTTCATATAACAAGCTGATGCATGAACATATGAACATCGGAGTCTTTTTTTTCAAAGAAATGTGTCTCAAACAGACAAAGTCATAACAAAATGACCTTAACACAACCTGAAGTGTTACAACCCTTGTTTTGTTTCCACAATGGTCCCTGCAGCTGCAGCAAAACTGCTGTCTCTCGATGAACTCAACCTGAGAGAGGACCACATGGGAGACCGACCCTCATTATGTATAAAATATCATTAATTAACTTTATTGAATGAGTCACAGTATGGTTTCCACCACATGGTTCCCTCAGGCTCCCTTGCCCAAGACCCCACCTTGCCCTGTTCGGAGCCAGTGAGCCAGCATCCTTCACACCAGCCCGTTCTCTTGGCCGGGGCTGGTTCTAGGTGACTTTCTCCCCTCTTGTCATTGCTTAGAAAGCTGCCAGTAATTTATAATGTTGTGACAGTCAAATAAACAGAGCTGCTGCTTGCTGGAGTGAAAAGTCCTGTATTAAAGGGAATCAAAACAGCTCCAAATGGTGCCTTAAATAGAAATAATCTTGGTGTAAGATCTGTTCTGGGCTGGCTAATTTAAATTTGTTCAGGGTGACAGCTTACTGGAAGAGGAACATAATGAAGTCCATTATCATCAGTGGTGCAAATTCTAAAGAACGAGAACTCTCATTATCAGCGCTTTCCTGTATACGAAGGAAATATGTTCATCCATTATGAAATGTGCTGAGAATGACAACATGGAGCAAACATAAGACAATGTAAGCTGTGACTCGCCTTTGGGGAAAAAAATGGAATGGAGCATGCTGGAGCGTGGACAAGTCTTTTTTTAATACAATGCCTTCACTTTATTTATGGATGAGGTGATAGTGATTTTCACTGCACACAAGAAGGCCATGTATTGGATTTTAACACAGTCAAGACTGTAATAGGCTGATCATTTTGATATGTCACAGTGTTGTATACAGTGGTATGCAACAGCAAAAAAGCCTGTGCTTTTATTTACAGTGGCTTTTTCTTGTTGTAATCTGACATCTGGTAGACCATGCCAGACCTTGAACAGTGTCTTCCCAGGCATTATCTCATAAAAACAGAGCCTTGATAATGCCGTTCCATTAGACAAGTGGCGGAAATAACAATAAGTCATTTTGGCCAGAATTAACTGATAAACAGGGAAATGAGAGAAGTGTCCAGATCTGTAACCCACAATAACCACATCTTCACTAAACTTAGGGCAGAGGACTTCAAGCTGCTTCTAAAATATGTTCACTTCAAAGAGTATAAAAATATGTTTGGTGCCAAAATAATCATCAAAAGTGAGCTCAGTGCCAGCAAAATGTGTTGCTGAATGAGCTGGAGAGGAGGAAATGGGAGAACCAGTTGTTGGGGGGGGGGTTAGGAGGTCACACACACATACTAATGTGCCATTAAAAGTCAAGTGCACTCATTCAGGGACAGGAAACTGAATCAAATGCAAAAAAATGCACTAATAATTAAGAAACACCAGTTTCTTAATCACATTAATTAGGGGGTCTAGAAGTCCTCTCCCTGGAAATTTTGAGTATCAGACACTTAATTTTCTGCATTCAGGTGGATTTTTACACACTATTTGTACCTTTTCTGCAGCATTGTCTGTAAAGTAAAACACCAGATGACAATTCCAAATTTAACGGAATATATGGCATGTAACACAGCAAGGCTCTGAGACATTGTGTATTGCTTTCAAATATGTATTCTCCTGTAAATCAACATTTATTCTTATTGTTACTCCTGCTGAGTCAACACATGTGCATGATTTACTCTTCTCTCCTCTTTCGTGTCTTCTGTTTGGGGAAGTAACCTATTAAGGATGTGCATGCTGCACCTGTTTACATCAATGTTAAATTAAATCAATTTAATTAAATTATAAACCCTTGGACTTTAATACTTCATGTGTTTCAGCAAGTAGGGACTTAACCACTTAACCTCTACCACCATAACATTGTAATTTAAAAGCCACCACTGCATCAGGGCGAATGCTACCCTCCCTCACTGCGCTCCCCGAGCGACACACCATTGGGGATATTCGTCAGTAACTCTGTCTCAGCTCACAGCAGAGCTATTGTCAAAGCATAGTGATCACTGTCCAGTACTCCACCAGAGAGGAAGCAGCTTCAAGACAAGTCTCTGTTCCCCCCTTTTCACACTGTTAGCTGCTGCTACATTTTTCGGGGCACTTCTATGGTCACAGGTGATGTCAGTGATGTTGTTTGCCGAGCCGAGCACACAGGAGCACAACACTTTCAAAGAAATATAAAGGCGGTCCACCTTTGAGTTAGATCGGCAGAGAAAAGCATATAGATGGATAGTCTTACTAAACAAACTAAAAAAAGCAAGGTAAATTTAAAGCAGCAGGAGAAACTCCTGAATGTTCTTAACCTCACTTAGCTGATTGTCTTCAGCAGGAATTCATGATACAAAAAAAGGTTTAAATGCTAAACATGGTCCGATAATTAGAAATAACACTCACTGGCCATACGTACAGTACTTTACAAAGCCATGCGATAACTGAGGACATTTTTGGGCACTGTTCATGATGAATGTACATCTGGGATGGGCTTCATCATCTCTACTATTCTGATGGCCTGAGGTTGCTAGATACTTTTCATTAAAGCAGGAATTTGACAATATGGGAAATCCGCTCTTTTGCTTTCTGGCAAAGAGTTAGATGAGATGACTGATACCGTTCACATCATTTGTCTCTTAATAATAGTAATCATCAGGCTATCACCAACAGCCAGTTAGCCTAGCTTAGCACAAGGACTAGACACAGGGATGAAACCACATAGCATGTTTCCAAAAATACTGAACTGATCCTTACGGGGCTTTTATTAGTATAGTCTCAGGACACACAAAGACAGCTAACCATGCAGCGTGTCTTCATAATTTGTCCAAATTACATTACACCACTGGTGATCATTTTAAAAACATTATTTTTGCTACATTCCAAGTAGCCATTAGTGAAGGGTTTCACTTGTTGAAGGTTGTGTAATCCATCACAGTTCCATTATTGTTATGGCAGTACCTGGTAATAATATTAAAACTTAAAAAAAAAAAAAAAATCTTTGCAGACTTAACATTCCCTGTGATGGATTATACAACTGAGAGAAGTTGTAACAGTCCAGTAATTGATTTTCATACCCAACCAAAATGAAAAGTAATCAATGCCTGCAAGGAAGAAAAAAAAAAAAAATGCACTCAGAACTGTGAAACACTACAACATGATTTTCAAAATACTGAGTAGTGGTCATGCACAATATATTGATGGTCAACATGACATCCTTTGTTAAATTAAAAAATTCTTGTCCAACAATGGAAATTCAGCTGCTACAGCAGTGGCATGGTGCTTGTTCTTACAATAGCTATGGTTCTTCTGTTGATGTGAATTTACACCGTGAGAATAATTATGTCATAGAGACAGAGATGCATGTCAGCCTCTGCTAGCTGCACAAGACTGCTGAATCTTATATATGTAAGCCGACATCACATGTAGGGTGCAATAAACAGTATTTAATGTAGTACGACCATGAAGAATGTGTGTAAGACTGCCTTTCTTCTGTTAACTCCCATTTGTTTACACAAAGTCTGGAAAATTAACAGATACATCTAAAAAGTTCTTATAAGAATATAAGAGCATCTTTTGTCATGTCAAATAGATATGGCCGATGGTTATTGTTATCAGCACTTAAAATTTCATGTCTGCGCCTCTCTAATCAACAGTAGTCCTTTACTTTACAAAGCACTATGAGGTTCATAGGACACTGCTCTGAAAGGAAGTGTCTCCTGTCTATAACAGGTTCATGTAAAAACCTGAAAGCAGTGTTGAAAGGCCTTAAAGCAGCTACCATCATCTATTATGAAAATCAGATGCCAAACTATAGTCTTGGATATGTGGGACTTTCAAGGCAAGAGAGATAAAGGGCACATATCAAACACGCTCGTCCTCCAGCAGCATTCACTACATTCGAGTCCTATTCCATCCCGGAGGGATCTTCATGTCCCACGTGTTCCTTTTCACCCACTCCTTCAGGTCAATATTAGCACAAGGAACTCCAGCTACTTGATGTACCCCAGTCAAATTTACCAAACACTGTTTGAATCATGCTATTAAATCTGGAGATGAAAGAATCGCCAAGGGCAAACAGCTCCTGAGGCTATACACCAAATACCCAGACTCTCCACTTTTAACGGTACAGCACAATTAAGAAAATAAATGGATCCTGCATGTGCATGTGCTTCTGCTGTGAATGTGACTGACTTTAGAAATGTCATAATTAGTGTCAAGCCTAACTGACATTGTGCAAAGTGTAAAGTCCAGCTATCTTCACTGATGTACTGCAGTGATTAGTTCATCCCTGTGATTACAGGGTGAAACCAGGAAATATGACACAAAATGTACCCAAGAAAGAATAATATAATTAAGTCAGGAGCTAGACAGATGTGTACCCCCGGAGGGGCCTGTCTGAAACCTACATCTATTTTACCTCAACACTATTTACTTTCAAAAAATAATTCCAGCTCTATTACAGGAGATAGAGAAGGACAAATATGACGGAGCAACAGACAAATGGGGAGGAAGATCGAGAGACAGAGAGAGAGAGAGAGAGGTGCAGTGAGAAAAAGAGAGAGAAAAGGAGGAGGGAGCTGTGAGAGATAGGCAGAGTTGGGGATGATAAGGAATCACAGATAAAGCCTCTAGGGTGCAGACGTGTTCCAGAGAGGAGTGACCAATCAAGATAGAGTGAAAGAGGGGGTAAAATTGTGATAAGAGTGATGACAGAGTGTAAAATGACTCAGTCAGCCCTGGCAATGGCATTGGGTCTGACCTCGCATTCCTCATCCCAGTTCAGTGGAGTCCTGAGGTTCAGGACTGTGCCAGCTGCTTGTAGGACATTGTTTGAACCTGCTGATTTCGACAAAAGCTAAAAAACCTGTACACAACACAGAGGCCTCTTGAGACTCTGACACGGTTTCACATAGGATAGATGTCAACAAGTTCTCAGCACTAAACAACAAAATAGGTCATTTGTCATTGTCTTCCAAAGTGAAAAAGAAGAGTTTCTGATCCTGCGCCCCCACGGGCATGACAACAGCAGCACCTTTGTCAGCACCTTTCAAAACTCATATGACTGTTACATTCATACTGTGTGTTCTCTGCCGTGTCACTGCTAGGATTACCGTTTTGTTTAATATAAATGTACTTGGCTTAGGTTAGCAAAAATTGTAGTCACAGTTCAAACAAACCAGCATTAACTGTTGGAATGCGAACATCAGTCTTCCATGTTATTGTCCTCCTAAATATGTTGTTTCATGATCTTCCATAGCACATATGACTGAGCAAAGATTGTGCTCATGGTTAAAAGAATCCATCCTTGACTGCAGGTCTAGAGTGGGATGTGAACATCAGTCAAAGTCACCTAATCTGATGAACCATCCAACCCAGAACTCCTTTCCAAAAGGTTTTGTCGATCATTTGCTGCTCATTACAAACAACCAGTGATGTTGTTTTTCAGGTGAGGACAGTCGGATTTTGACAAAAGCTAAAAAAGCTGTAAAGCCTCCAACTGAAAGGCCTCTCTACACCTTTGCAGTGTTTTGCACGCACTAGATATAATACAAGATAAGCACAGACATGGCGATTTCCAGGGCAAATGACATCCAGCTGTCAATAACAAAATATGGTGTTTAGCATTGCAGTTTTCTGATTTTGCATCAACCTCCCATTGCTGTTGTTCATCCGATGCCGAGGGTCTCTGATTTTTAGAAAGGCTGAAAAAACTAAACCCTCTGTAACAAGCAGACCCTGACAATGTCTCACATAGTCACAAGATGACTTTGCGGGTCAAAGTCATCTTGGTTACACCTGGGCTTTGAATGGAAAGTTTTATAGACGTCAACGCCACATAGATGTAACCGTTGTTTCATTAAATCTATTTCACAGCACAGTTAGGAGCTGCTACACATTCTAATGTGTGTATGTTGGTATCTTGGTTAGGAGCTCCTTACTGAGGAGGCAGGTTTTATTGCAAGTTTCAGACACATCCATTACTAAAGCTGTTATGTAAAATCAGGTCCTCACTTGTGTCCTCTAGACTGAAACAGTAACAGGAGCCTGTCAAATGTACCTCACTGCACCACTCAGAATGTCAGAGTGTTGTTCATAACAAATGTCTGCGCTGCACCATGACGATTTTCTGGACACTAACCTTTTCAAATAAACAGCTAGTGGAACAAACAGGCCAGAAATGTATGGATGTCACCATAACAAGGTGTGGGTGGAGTTTGAGCAGCCGTGTTCTGTGGCGTCAAGAAGGCGACATTTTGAAGCCTCTCGGATAAATCCTGGAGAGAAATCACAAATGAAGGTGCCAAAAACATTTCTGCAGAGCGACAGTGGAGACAGAGCTGAAGGAAATGGAGCTGACCTGAGGCTACAAAAGAGACTTTAGGGACGAAGACGAGTCAGCTAGTGAGCAGTACATGTTTAGGTACATATGTATTCTTCCCATACTTTGGTCAGAACAGAGAAAACACACTGGTAAAGTACAATATACTGTCCTACAGCACTTATATTGGATCTGTGGATTTAGTTTAACTGTTAAATGAAGCCTCACCTTCACTCTGCACATAATTTGAAAACAATTCCATTGCTTGAGCTTAGTTAGCTGGTGAGCTTAAATCTTAGTTAAATATACTGAGAACTCTCCGTTTTCTATCTGAATCATGCATTTTCATAAGCAGCTGAAGTGAGGGGCATATTTTGTTTTCTGAATAGTTGACAGTTGCAAAGTGCACACATATTGACAGTGATTAGAATCTGTGAGGGCTCACTGCCAATGAATATTCAAGAGCACCTGTCTGCAGCTGAACCTGTGGTTCAACAATGCGTGGTTGGAGCGTTCAATCGGAGTTTCTAAGATGGAGTCCTGCTAGACTCCATAAAATGAGAAAGCATGTGTTGGGTTACACTCTGGACAGAACACACACTTTTTAAATCCAGTTGGTTTACAAATTTGAAGAAATGAACGAAATGATTTTTATTTGTTGTTCTGTTAACATCTCGGTCTGTTTTTAATGTTTTGCTCATTCATTTGTAAAAAAAAAAAAAAGAATTATTGCATGTGCAGCAACAATTTTCTGTTTTATTTTTCATGTTTTCTTGAATTTTTCTTTTTAATGTTTTATTTGATGAAACTGCATTGTTCATTTATACTCTTCTGTCTGTTTGGTTTTGTTCTCAAGACTAATGTGTTGCAAATGAAGGATTTTTATCTTTCATGTTTTATTGAATTTTAATACCAAAAAAAAGTGCTTATAAGTAAGTGGTCACCACTGTCTACGTCCTGTTGTGTTCTTTTGGCCTGGGGCTATCTTTCATGGTTTGGGTCGAATTTTAACGCTTCGGCAAACAATGATATTTTAGATAAAAGTGAGTCCTTCCAACTTTGTAGCAACCATTTAGGGAAGGCCCATATGGATATGGAAATGCTTTTTTCCCAGTTTGGTGTGGAAGAATTTCACATGAACGAACAGAGCCCTGACCTCAACCCCATCCACCACCCTTGGGATGAACTGGACTGCTGCCTGCGAGCCAGGCCTTATCGCTCAACATCAGTGTTGGACCTAATGCTCTTGTGGCTGATTGGGAGCAAAACCCTGCAGCCAGGTTCCAAAGTCTGGTGGAAAGCCTTTACAGAGGAGTGGAGTATGTCATAGCACCTTAATGCCTTTAGTTATGGGATGAGATGTTGTACAATTAAAGATCATAAAGTACATTGTGGCATAAACAATTGACCTATACCAAGCAGGAGAGAAAGACAAAATCATTGTTATTCTTGACACCAATCTGTCCCAGTTCTGCTGACATGCCCCCTGCTGTGCCTCTCCTCCACCTTTGGCGCACCCGACTTTACAATGATTCACCAAAGTACCAAACGGGAACAGGCAAGACTGTGCCTGCTCCTGCGGTGAAATTCAGACTGTTATTTAGGAACTCAAAGCCCATCTCTCACATGCAAGAATTTAATTTTACCACATGGATGAACAGAATAGTTTGTTTCTACATGTTACTGGCCTGAAAGACAATGAGGCCTTCCATCATTACATGAGATTAGTTTTATTTTAGTTGACTCGTGTACAGTGATATAACCTAGTAAATATAGATCCATGTTTTGGATCCTTGCCTGACAAAGCCAGCTGGTTCAATTAAGTGTGTGATGCTTTCTCTGGCACAGAAAGTGAAATAGGTGGGTGGGCAGCAGTGAAGCAGTTTCAGGGCCTGGAATTGATATCATTGTTTGTGCAATTTAAATGATGGTAATATTTGATAAACAAGACAGAAAACACTGATGTAAACCATTATCAACAGCACTTCACCATCATTTACCACAAATATTCAATTTGTCAAAGCAATTGTTACAGAATTTGATCACAATTTGGACATTTGAGGCTTACACTACTGAGTGGATTAGCATGCAGCAGTAGAATACGCAGCACTTCCACAGTACCACCTATAAATCAGATTATCATGAACTGTTTTTGCAGTTAAGCACCATCATCTGTGAAAATGCAGTATTTTGTGTGAAGTGAATGCCGCTATAGATAGGAACCGTAACCCTGCCATTCTGTAACTATGGAAACAATAATGAGGTCACTGTGCTATTTTAGCTGGGTTTACTTGGAGATCATTACTGACATCACTGCACCTTCAGCTGAAGTTTGAGGAAGTTCAGTAAGACAGAGCCTCGAACTGAAGGAACTTGTCACACAGCAAGTCACATTAAGCTGTGATGCTGCCGGCTATAACCTTGAGTGATCTCACATGGAGCTCATTAGTCCCTGCAAACAGTTCAATCCTATTATCAGCCATGTTGAAATCAGAAAAAAGTCAAAATATTCACTTTTTTATTCACAGTAATTACATTTTGTTTGGCCTTCAATCTTCTGAGAAATTCTTCGTCTCCAATCTAAATTCTTTTCTGAATTAAACATTTGTTCGGTGAAAGACAAGCTGTGCCAAGAATGTGTGAGGTCTTGTTCACAGAACATTTCTGAAGGTACTTTTTAATAAAAAGCTTCCCATCACTGACTAATTGAACTGCTTGTGTTGGGACTAAGAAATCTAAATTAGAGTAAATTCCTGCTGTAGCGTCTTACACTCAGAGTGGGAGGTACAGCATCATTTGAGCCCCCTATGATAATGCCCTCATCAATTAAAACATACCCATTTAATAAAAACATAATTAAAGGGACAAACTAAGCCTAGACAAGCAAACCCAGTATTGTGCTTCAAATGACTTAACAATGACTTGTTCACCCTTGATTTAGACTTCAGAGTAACCACTGACATGTGTAAACAATGCTCTGCTTTTGTGTCGAACACAAGAGGGATGAAGGTTGAGTGAATTGCTCTGCATGCCAGATAGATCCCTGAACCCCACGATAAGCCACAAAGGGAAATACGCCGTAGTACCTGCAAGTTAAAGCAACAATCTGTGAAAACAAGCGGGCATTTTGTGTTAGAGGCTGTCCTCGCCACACAAATTACAGAATCTGTTCTTTGTTCAAATGCCTGAAATAACCTGGCCTATATTTATGTTTACCTGACAAGCACCTCTTGTGGCTATGCAAATTATGACAGATGTCACTCAGAAGCAAAAGCAGAGGAGGTGTAACACTGTTATGGCCTCATGGAACATTGTAGGCATGACCGCGGGGTGAATGGCTGGAGCAACAATGTGTGACCTTCTCATTGGAGACAAGAAACTGCTGTTCACACCCTGTTTTCTATGCAGTTGTTGTGTCTAAACCTAACCAAACCATAGCATTGGCAGATCAGAAAACAATCATATGCATCATTTTTGTAAAGCTTATAAGTGCATTTTGGAGGACACCAACACAGTTGTCCTGCTGGCAGGGACATCAAATCATAAAACATCTTTCAGGTCATTTTGGATGGCAGTGTCATATGACCTCTTTTGTTTCATTTTTGTCTTTTTGAATTACTTTGGGGGCTCTGGTACATGACCAGCAGCTTATTTGTTTCCCCTCCATATTCTCTGGCCTTTTCTTAGCTGTGCTCATCTCAGAAGAAATTACTTCACCTTAAAACAGTTTTGAGCATTGACTTGATAACACATCATATGTATGTTGAGTATAAGCCAATATACCACTCTATACCGCTATACCAAAAATTGTAAAAACTTGAAAATGATGGTGACATAGAAGGATGAGAGGCAGTGAAGCTCTTTCAAAATCTGGAATTGATACTGTTGGTGCTGTAGCAACGAGGACAATATCTGATAAACAAAACAAAAAAGACCAAATTTGGCAAGTTTCAGAATTTGATCACAATTTCAGATTCACTGTGCCGAGTGCATTAATAACCAGCTGAAAAATAAACAGCACTTACACAACACAGATTGTAATGAGCTGTTTTAGCAATTTAGCTGAAATCAATACTGAGCACTAACATGAGGAAAGCAAATACTCCACCACTGGTATCGTAAATCCAACAGGTGCAGTCAGACAACTCTGAAGAGTTTCTCAAGAACAAAGAAAAGACAGAAAAAATGGTAAATTAGATCAAATGATTTTAGTTGTTTCACCACAGTCCACCTAATGAATTGAATATAGCAGTAATACAATAATTAAAAAAACATTATGGACATCATATTTTATTTGATTATGCTACTGACTGCGCTGTGTGGGAATACATTAAGATAATGTAAGGACTGAATTAACTAAAACTGAGCAGACTTCACAGTCCTCCTCAGGCCAGATTGTGGCTCATAGATAGCAGCACTGAACAGTTTGCACACATTGTCGGAGCGTCGGAGTGAATGTTGTCCCCCCCCATGTCTCTCAGCTCTGTCCTTAACCATTTGTACTCTGGTAATGACTCCAACATGCTGTGTTCACTAGATCGAAAAGGAAGAGAAGATGGGGGTAGGGAGGGTGGGTGGGGGGGCAGTAAGAGAGGAGGCTTATCGTACAGTTAAGCTGCAGCTGCAGTTTCCATAACAACTACCTGCAAAAACCCTGCTCCCTCGACCATCATTAGAATAACATTTTTACTCGTCAAGTAAGCATTAGCGGAATCTACATGCGGAATGAGAAGGGAGTAACACAGAAAAGTGTCAGTGTCCTTTGGAGCTATCGTTTGACAGCAGTGGCAGGGACCTTTTTTTTTTTTGCAGGAGGATATCTAACAGTGTAATCACTGAGAGGGAATTGTAGGCCATGTAGTTTCCCTGCAAAATGTACATACGATCTGTAAGTTGTCCAGAGGCTTGTTGTGCAGGAGTTTAGCATAGCAAATTATTTATACCCAAGCTCGTTTCACATTGAAATACAAAAACATCCTGTGCATAGCTCAGGGCTTAAGAGGCAGGCCCTTGATCATAACCTCTCCTTTTTTTTCTCCCAGCAGGAACTCCGACGACCGACTCAAGGAGAAACGCGTCTTTCCCATTCAGCCTCTCCTCTGATCATACATTATAATATCAACTTGAAAAGGGGATAATCAAGAGTTTAAAGAAAAAGTAAAGGGAGAGGGAACACATTAAGTGGTGGCTAGTCCAGGGTATCATTTAAAATCAGTCCTGATGGCTTCATCGCTGCCAGGCTGTATGGGCTGTAACCTTGAGCGAGGGCTGGTGGGGCCCTGGTGACCAGGGAGGGGATGGGGAGAGGGATTGGCTCTTTTTGCATTCACATTCTGCTCAGCAGGCACCCGGGGGCTATAACCCTGAGAATCCGTATTAGGTGAGCCAAAGTCACCATTAATATAGAGCACTGGGCCATACTATAACCTTACACTTCACATCTCTGGGGTGTCCTGAACTGAGAAAAAATGGTACTTTTGAACAATCACTTGGGAGGACTTTCAAAAGTGACCTCTTACCAAAGTCAATCCGTTTGCTTTTCTCTTTTTTATTCATTTTTATCTGTGTTTGCTGTTCCTGCTCAATCTCTCCATCTCTCTCTGGCTTTGCGCGGCAGCTCTGGCCTCATGCTCCACGGCTGGTCACGTCAGAGAAGCTGTTCCTCCTTCACTGGATGCAATTACAGATTAGGGCTAAAACACAGGTTGAGGCCATGCTGCTACCACATCTCCAGCCGCCCCAGCCTCCACTGAATATGCAGCAGTGTGAAGAGGACCAAAAATAACACATGCTGAGTAAGAGAAATATTTATGTATTTATGTTAGCTCGTGAAAAAGGGTTGAATAAACTAAAAAGGTGCTACATGTAGACTTAAAACCTCAGAAGTCACATTTCAGAAACCTCTCGCTTTAACACTGTTTAATGTTGGCCAAGGGCAGATATTTCATTTCACTGTTGGGGGGACAATAAACAACATAACGTCTCAAGAGCATTTCCTGAAGGGGACAGCAAAGGTACCGTAACTATTATTATTATTGTAATATAAAGAGACACTTGGAAGGTTTTTGGCACACACTCTGATGTGCTGGTCTGACCATAAGAAGCAATTTGGGATTCAGTGACACTTCGACATGTGAACAGCAGGAGGTGAGGATCTAACCGCCAACCCTGTGATCAACACGTCCTAGCCCTTCTAAGCCACAGCCGCCCGTAAGACTCCTAAAACTTCTCTCAGCCACACAGACACAGACACAACACGTCTGACACATCCTTTGTGTTAAGTTAACCTTTCTAAAGTAGCTACTTACTGGAGGTCAGCCACCACTGGCATACTTTCAGAGCGTCCTCTCTCCTCAGACACTTGTGCTGAGGGCTGCTGTGTGGGGACGGTAAGCAGTAGAGCAAACTACTGTGAGGCATATGACTGGAGGGGGGAACTTGTGTTTACTACCAGAAAGGGGGGTCCATGGTAATAACTGGTCGTCCACAACTTGTAGAAATGCAATGACGTACAAAACCTACCGCTACTGCAGATTCTGAACTTTTTAAAGAGTTCAGTTCTTTACACCACATAGAAACAGAACTAGTGGTTCTTTCTAATAAATTGAATTTAAAGTCTAAATTTGTGTTTAAGGTATTGGGTCACACTAAGTCTGAGCTCCTTAAGCCTCTGTATCTAATATTTGTATTTGCAAAGTTATGTGATTGGCTGCTTAATTAAACCTTATATTGATTTGACTCATTGACTGAGTACATGCATCAATTCCACCTTGAGAAATAATACAACAACTTTACAAAGCTTTTATGGTATAAATTCACTGGTGCTCTTCATGTTAGTGAATATCAAGGCAAATGTAAAAACTGACCAGAAACTCAATATGGTTAATTACATTGAATCAACACCACATTTATTTTAAAAACACCGAAGACTTCCTGTGGTCCTAACCACATTGTGCGGCACAGGACCGGAAATTTTAGTAAAGTCATACAGAAAGTGCATTATATAGATTATATCATATTTGCCTTTGTACCTTGAACCAAATATTTCTTTCCTGCAGGACCATGCCCACCTAACCCTAAGATAAACAAAGAACCTATAATTTACGCAGTTGGTTCACTGAATTATTTTCATATTTGCTGTTAGAAAAGACAACATTAAAGGAAAACAATCACTTTGTGACAGAATATAGATTCCTATGTTACATGGAGAGTACAAACGTAAGCCATATGATGGTTGGCTCTGGGCAGGAATGAATACATGAATAAATAAATGAATAAGCAGTCCTCTGGTGATTTGATATATTGTAAATTCTGTTTTTAATAAAACAAAAGAAATACGTGGCCTGGGTTTGTTTGCACAGAATTCAGAGGTGTCTGTGTGTTTTGTTTCTGTGTTATGGATGTTTTATATTTGATTAGTTCAGTTCTTTAACTGTTACACATACTGTAGCAGTGGATTGCTAATTGTTAAAGGTTCTATTCACCCAATTTTCATTTAGCCATGCAGATATTGTTGTTGTTTTACTTGGTGAGATTTGGAGATGTCATCCATGAGGGGCATGCCATCAGTAAATGAAATACTGTTGCAACTGCGCCCACTGCATATGACCGGAGCACTAGGCTGAAGCTAGCAAGCTTGTCACACAAGAATGGCAGAGAAAGTGGGGCCAAATTTTAAATCACAGCTCAGGGACAGACTGTTGTAAGTTACCCAGCACAAAGCACATACCCACAGAGCCGAAGAACGAGAGAGAGCCGACGTTGATCATGACTGACTGTCATTTAGTGAGCTAACAGCACAAAGCACAGCCCCTGAGTCGAGTGAGCAGCTGCTTTGAGCGAAAGGTAACGTTACATTCATGACAGCTGTTTGCTTGTGTTTATATGTCATATGTTTGTTATACTGAAAAACTAAGAGGCTGTCATTCAGTGGTTGTGTACAGAATGAACGAGGGACTCGTGTGGCAAATGGTTGTGTTTAGGCAACCATGTGGTTTGGGTTACAAAAGGATCATGGTTTTGGTCAATTATTTTTTTTTAAAATGTAAATACTTTACTTGTGCATCAAGTCAGGACTGACTTTTTAAATATCTAACGACTGTAGTTGTCATGAGTGGATATTGTATTGGCGGAAAATGAAATATGTTCAGTTTCAGATATTCAGATATGTTCAGTTTGAGTGACTTGCCAGATATGTTCTTTAAAATGTTTCATTGATATGTTGCTTAAAAAACAACCCTGGTGGTTTTTTCTAAACAACTTTTCTTTAGTAATTTAGTAGTAGTGTAATAATTAGGACAATAATTAGGGTTGTTTCCCCTGTGGATGGAGAATCAATATAGCTAAATCAAAGCTCACTGCTGTATCTGTGGACAAACCTCAGCCTCAGATACAGCGACAAGCTAACAGCAAAATGTGTCAGATGTTAAGAGTTCATACCAACAAATAAATAAATCTGGCGATTTACCATTAATTTTAATTTTAAATTGAATAAAAACACTACAGTTTTTATTTAACTTGCACTTTGGTTTTACTCACATTACATCTGGTACTGGTTTGCACGTACTGTTTATATTACACTTTGTATTTATTTTTTTACCTGCAACATTTTGTACATTTTTATTTTGCTTATTTATTTGTTTGTATTCATGGTGGTGGTCACTTTTACTTCTTTACTATTGTAACACCAGAATTTCCCCCCGGGGATCAATAAAGTATTTCTATCTATCTATCTATCTATCTATCTATCTATCTATCTATCTATCTATCTATCTATCTATTCATTTGGGTATGTAAGAGCATCAAAAATGTTTTTTTTTTAAAAAAAGCATCAATCAGCTTGTCTTCCAGTTGTGGTTAAAGGTGAGGCTGCCTTGGGTGCCTGGTTGCCTTGATTTGATCTTGAGTTCAATTTGATTTCTGTCTTGCTGTCATTGGTTTAACACTGACCAGTTGATTGGGTAGAGCAATAAAGTTAGTATTTCATCACAGAAAAGGGCAATGTCAGACCCAGCCAATTGCTAAATATAATCTGGAAACCAGGTTCACTTTTGACCTTTGGCTTTTTTGAAATGGGTAAACTTTGGCAGGTGACCCGTCCCCACACCAGCTGGGAAATGAGTGGGGAAAGCATTGCCTTCCAACACCATTCGTTCCTACTGTCACGATGCCCTTGCAGAAGGCAACTTCTCTGGTGTAAGAGTGTGCATGCTTAATTCTCCGAAGAAATATTTCAAGTAACAATGCATTGTGATAGAAATTTTCAGTGAAGGCTAGATAATCTTTTGTTCAGAAAAGTATTCTGAAGAAAGCTTAGGCTGCCAACTGGCTTTAGCACGGGTCAAAGAATATGGCTGGTCTGCCAGAACAGGGGGCAGATTAAACTCTCCTCTTCCTCAACACAACTGCTGTGGGGCCACCACATGCCCTCAGGGGTTGGGGTGGAGATGGTGTTGGGGCTGGAGGTGGGGGTTGGGGCTTGATTATAATGATTGGCACCTGTGAAAGAGGGCTTGGGCAAGTGCACGGACCATATCAAAGAGGATCAGCCGGGGCACAGTGTGACCTGACTGTTATTAGATGCCAAAATGAAATGGTCGCTCTATAGCCCTTCAAAAAATCATTTAACCAGCCTCAGCTGAGAGAAATACACGCATGCATGCACACGCCCATACTCATAAAGTCAGACAAATACACTCACACACATTGTACAGTAAAGACCAAAGCTAGCTGGTATACATTAAGCATAGACTGAAAGGGGGAATAATGTTGAAAAATCAGTTTTGGGAATTCTGTTTGTCTTTGCATGTCTAAGCAAAGAAAAGCTGTGTCCATGTGAATCATATTAGATGGTGCAAAAACAGTAAATAAAATGTCAAAGCCATGATTTACTACAGAGGCTGTGAGATTGACAGTGACCTTTTGTGTTTTATAGTACAATTTTTAAAGTGTATGCTCAACCAACACTATTCCATTCCAAAATTGTTTCATTTTGTTGAGTGAGGTGATTTTGAAAACAACTTTTGTAATTATTTTAAGGCTTATTATAAGGTGTAAATAGTCTGTATTTGTATAGCACCTTTTTCTGGTCATTTCAACTACTCAAAGCGCTTTTACATCACATCCTCATTCACCCATTCACACATCATTCATACAGGAGGAATGTAATTTGGAGGAGACTATTCTTTCACACTCATTCACACACTGAAGCAAGTTGGGGTTCAGTGTCTTGCCCAAAGACACTTTGACACGTTGACCCATAGGAGCTGGGGATCGAACCCCCGACCTTCTGATTGAGGGACGACCCACTCTACCGCTGAGCCACAGCCGCCCCACACCAGCTGGTGTGGTGTTAGTTGTTATTGTAAATATGTTAGCATATGGATATTTGACAAAATAATCTCAATTCACACTCACTCACTCAGTCCAGTCACTAACATGGATATTGATAATGAATGGACAGCAGTATTTTTGTGGAGTGAGGGATATTGTACTGTGCACTATGACCAAATGACGTGGATTTTCATAATCCGGGGAAATTGTCGTGATCTGAGGAGTAGTCTGTGTGCTAAGATCTGTCAAAATTACATCAAGAGACACTAATATAATGACAAATGGCAAAAAGTGGGGAAAAAAAACAAAAACAGCATGTTACATATTTTGTGCCCCTAATTCCAAGGGGGAACATTTTATATATAATGTATGGTTCAGAAGTTACTAACTTCTAACTAAAGTCATTGTTGATAAAACTTAAAAGTAGCAGGAAAAGTCACACGTTTGGCTGGGTGACCTGTTTAAATCATTTTGCCTGAGTAGTGAAGGATGGAAGAGAGCAGAGGGAACAACAGTTTTAGCCATACAAGTCTGAGCATTCACATACAGTCTAAAAATAAGTTGAGCTGAAGCACTTGTATTGCCAAAAAGAGGTTTGGCATTCATCTACATCAACTTTTTTGATGCATCTAAGATGTGTGTTGTGATGTGCTTTCTAAAAGTAAAATAAGTTGTCAGAGCTAGAAAAAAGTTATACAAAACAGCAGTGCACAATTTCAGGATCAATCTTAAAGAGCCATAATTGTAGATTAATTTTTTTTTTAAATAAACAAAGCTTTAAGGAAGCATTAGAACAACATTCCATGTTCACTTCCTGTATTAGAGTAGAATTGGACTTCAACTAGTCCATGGCAACATATTTCTTTGCATTTTGTCTATTCTCAGTCTGGTAACTTTGCTCCTTTGCTGTTCAAATGGCCTACAGTTTGTTCATAACAAATATTTCCTGTCACTTAGCAGCACCCCCACACTCCCAAAGCACCCCTTGCTCATCAGCCATATCTCTGTTACCATTTCCTCATTTGTTGTGTCTCCACATTGGCCGAGCTTGCCGTCCCCTTGAGGGACTGCTTCACTCATGACTTCTACTGTTATGTCTCGACAGTCCTCTGCCTTTTGCACAAACATATCGATCACCTCCACCTCTCCTCCTTTGTCACCTTTTCTGTCCTGTGCTAAAAATACATTTTCACAACCAATCTATGACGCCAATGACCACCTCCAATCCTCTTTCCTTCATCCTTTGACCCCTCTTCTTTGGCTTTAATCCTTTTCATATTTCTATCTAAACTGTTTGTTTCATCAAAATCCATTTTATGACCTCCTCAAGAGTCTGTGACCTTAAGATACTATCGTTGTTGTCCTGAGGTCAGAGGATTGCCCGTGCCTTCTGAGACGTGTTTCGCATTGGATGCCTTTGTGAAAACCTACCAATGTACCATCTTCAAATAAAAATGCTGATTGCTGTGTTATTAGGTTCCTTTGGCTCATAAAGACATGACAGTCCCTAGATGTTTTACAGAGCCAGGCACTTTACTGGGGTCAATAAAAGGAAATTGCTGCTCAAAGAAGCTCTGACAGTATGACTTAAGATACACAACTCAAACAATGTTCTGATCCAAATAGAATAAATAAAGACAGGCCTTCGAGGAACCTCGTCTTTTGGGATGACAGAGAAAGTCCATCGTCATTGTATTGTCCGCCTCAGTCTTGTGTCCAAAAAGGTGTGTCTTAAGTCTGCCCTCGTTTACCCTCATTGATGAAATCTCACCTGTGATCCTCTTATCTCTTTGACAAGACTGACAATAACAAGCGCGAAGGTCACAGCAAAGACACTGCTTCTCTCTAGAAACAACAAGTTTGGGTTTCATAAGGCTGGCGAAGTGGCAATGATGTCCAGATCAGTGGACCACACGCATACCCTTAGTGGTACAAGAAAGGTCTATTTGCAGGGGACTTTTGGAAGGTCATGACGGCAAGGCCTCAACTGAAGTATCTCAATCAAGGCAGTGCAGAGGCAGGGTCACCTTATGGTCAGTGTCGTCTGTTCCGGAGGGTACTTAACCCTGGAAGAGTAGCTAATGGAGGGAGTCATCCAGAGCAGATTCTCCTAACCCATATAAATAGGTGCCCACTCACAAATGCATAGATAAGCATGGAACTGCTGAGTGCTCCTAAACCAAAGGTGCTATTAAGGGGATACAATAAGACTCAACAATATCCACAAAAGCTGTTTTGGTGTACACTCTGCCAATAGTTTTTGGAGCATAAGATGATGAAAAAACATGGTTAAAAGTTGTGATTTTTCATGAGTACAGAGTAGGATATTAAACATTTGATTGTCTATGATTGGCGTTTTATTCATCTTTGGATAAAAGATGGACAAAATAGTATAATATATATTCTATGTATAAAATGCGCATCAAAAGTTTTTTTAAGAGTTGTGGCAATGTTCAAAGAATAGCCCAGCACTGTCTTAACCACACTGACAGTAGTCAACGTAGAAAAAGGGGAAAAAACATGCAGTAGAAAACTCAACAACATATTAAATCTGATCGCGCTGTAACGAAAAGCGAGCAGTGATAATAATAAGCTCTGATGGGGCCCTCTTATGGCCCATCGATTTCCAATAGCTGAGATCATAGAAAGCTGGGTGGGTAATTACACTGTTCAAGCAGAGGTCGTCCTGAGCAAATATCATTATCATCAGATTAGAATGAAAGGCTGGTGTGGGTCGAGCATACGGGGGTGAAGGAGACCCAGAGGAGAAGCTTCTCAGCACACATCCCTGACCCTTCATCTGTCTCAATGTCCCCACCTTGCTCCCACCTCCAAGGGTCAGCCCTACATCACACTGACACAAACAAGGGGGGGAGGGCAGGTCACAGAGGCACAACCATTCATCAGTGAGAGACAAGGCATATGATGAGAATGATACCTCAGAGTAGCAAAAAGATAAACAAGGGGACAACACAAATGGAAAGTGTGCTTTGTGCAGAGCTGATGCGGGGCAGCTACACTAGGAGGTACAATGTTTTCTTTTTAAGTGGATGAAAGTTTAGATATTAATTTAAAACAATATGCATTAAAAGCAGATTTGCGGCTGGAGTGTTGAAATGTTTGTATTCTGTTGGTAAAATGTGCCCAAAAAAGGTCTGCTAACAATTTCTCTTCTACTCGTATGATAATGTCAATCATATCTATATACATGAAATTTTATTGCTGATTGGTCTTTTAATCATTGCTTATATTAACCATTAAATGTTTCAAAATAAAAGAAAAAGAAAATAAGTGAAAAATGGTCTTCACAAGTTTCCGGAACCCAGAGAGGCATCTTCAAATTGCTCATGGTGTCAACCAAGAATATAATATTTAAATGATTTAAAACACAAAATGCAATTTGAGAAGCTGGAACCAGAAAAGGTTTGGTGTTTTGCGTGGTAAATTACTCAAAAGAGTGATTAACTTGCTAAGTATTGCTTTGCTGTATGTTGTTTTATTACATCAGTTATGTAGATTCTGGGATTTGCGTCACAACTTCACCTGCTTCAAAGGGGAAGATGCAGTAGGGAAAAAGTCTTTAGCGGTCAAAACTCATCATAATGGATGACCCTGGTGAAGGCCACGAGTTATGCCAGTTTTATGAGCACCGTGACACATGCATAGATGCATTGTAACTGTCAGGGTTCGTGCCTCTCCGAATAAAACAGAAAACTACAGAATCCATACAAAACCGTACATCGTCAAAGGCATATATATTAAAAACCAGAATCCTCTCCCTTTCTCTCCAAAGTGTCATTTGTGTTTCAAATGAAGCGTGGAGAAGTAGATGAACCATCCTTGGATGATTACGGGGGAGGTCCCAGCAGGCCCTCCTCACCCAACCCATCTCCCTGACGCTGGGTACTCCTCCATGGCCATCCCCCAACATGCAAACGCAGAGATCCTGGGCACCCCGGCAAGAGGTTGCGAGTGCCACACTGACGAGCCTCTGACGTCTCTATCTGCGCTGCTCAGTGTGAGAGCTGGCCCAGGCCACCTATATTAACATAAACAAGGCGTGCTGCTGGGGTCCGCCTGTCAGGGGCTGTCACCGCCGAGGACAGAGGAGAGACGCCTCTGCATTAACCTCCAGGCTTATCTCACTCTCTGTGCGTCCCACAAAAAAAGTGGGGATTAGTGCTCAGTCAGGAATTGCTTTTGGGTCCTTGTCACTCTTGCACGATTATTGAACTCCCTCTTCTATACTCAGACTATTATTCTCATCCTTCACTGCCACTTTCCCAAAGGGAAGGAATCCCTGGGGTTTTATAACAGCAGCCCACAGCATCTGAGTTTCTTTGATTTTGGTGACACCTTGGTTGTCACTGCAGTGATTTCTATGTTTACATGAGCCAATGACGTTTAATTGTGTCCGTTTTTATGAATCATTACAAAATGAAATGCCCATTTAAAGTTGTTAAGAAAATTTTTTACTCTGACTTTATTGTGACTTTTTTGTCACAACAACTGTGTCAGAAATGAGGCTTTATTTTTACTATTCATCTGAACTCAGATACATTTTTCACATTTGGCCCTTATCCCCTTCCACTGCTTTTCCACGATTATTTGAAGTGGATGGCCAAATTCAGCACTCTTCCAGTAGTATATTCTATCCTAGATATTTCGACTGGTATGAAAATGCGGTAGACCTGAACAGACCCAGAGAAATAAAACCAACATTAGCAGCAACATGATGCTCCACCAAATACTGAGCAGCTGTGGTTCTCCATAGTAATGGAAGCCTTTGTTTCCATGCATGATGTTCCAAGTCTCTTTCCTTGTCAGTTCACCCATGCTGGCTATTACTGCCTTATTTCAAGCTCACTTTTTTGTCAAGAAGCAGAGAATGATAAATAACAAAACATATGGTTTCTTCATTTTACGGGACTCCCCTGAACGTTGACTTCACAGAAAGCAAAATTATTTTCTCTCTCTTCCATCACTGCCAGCTAAAACTACACTGGCACTCCTGCTCCAGGAGAGCGTGCACTCCAACTCAGCTCTTCTATGGTGAACACAGACTGAAGGTCGTCTCCATCACTAATGTTCTTCCTCTTCCTCAGTCTGTATCTATATGCATGTATCGCATGGCTCCAGTGTTCTATGGCTGCAACGTAGTGAGAGCCTAATCCATATCGCCAGACCCCAGGCCTAATCAAACAGACTGAAGTAGGGAAGGAGTCAATAGCTGCTTTATTACTAACGAGAGTAATGACAATAACAATCACGCTCCTTTCCAGCTGACGTAATTAAGGGAGGCATGAAAGGCATACCGAGGGAGAGCTGCCTCCAAGCAAGGCAGCAATTAGGGCAGAGGCTGAGGAGGCAGCTTGTGGCAAACACATGAGCTGAGCTGCAAACACTGTCTCAGCCTTGTCTTTCGTCTAACACCTTGTCCTCCTTTCAGGCATCAGTATCATCAGTTGGTGCCATCCACTGACAGCGCCGGGCTTCATTATATCTGTCCTGCCCATCGGTGGTGCGAACACTGTGTTGTTCAACCGGCTTTCTCCAGCACGTCGCTGGCGGCTGCCATGTTTAATGACCCTCCTGCTCCTGTATCCAGCACTCAGTAGGCACAGCGTGAGACATGGGGAAACACTCAATTTCTGTAATGGCTTGAAATGGAGTAAATATCACTCGCCCCCCTGCATTTGTTACTCATTCAAGCCCCGTTATCACTTGCTGCCTAATTTCCTAGTGCACTGACAAAGGCAGAGGGCGTTTCCATGGAGAGGGAACCCTTGCGGTTTTCGTGCTTCTCTCAACTTGGCACGCTGTTCATTTCACAGCAATTATCCTGAGTCATTCCACACATTCTGCCACAGAACTCAAGGGAAGGACCTTTCAGCTAATTGCTTTCAAATGGAAATAAAAAATAATCACACGGCTACTTTGTCAAAATGACTCCTGTTATGCAGCATTTGGTATGGGAAATTGATGTGGGATTCCTTTTAATGTCCCATTTACAATGCCTCCCGCTCTATTTCCAGATGAAAACCTTTCTTTAAATGCATTTGGGATGAAGTCTTGACATTGCATGCACCATGATTCTTCAGTTTCTCAGAAACCAACGTGTTTTTGTGGACGACTTCTTTAAATAGTTTTACCCCCCACAATTGGGTCTTTTGCTGGAGCAGCTCTCTGCACATCACTGTAGTGTGTATTTCACTTGTAAATGTATAGAAATGTCAATACTTATTATGAAATTCATAATTCATTATGCATTTCTTAGTTATTGATTTTGCCTTTACGTCCATAGCATACTAGTTTTTATCTATGGTTGTGCTGTATTTATGGTATGGGTCCCCTCTAAAGTCTGTGAAGCAGAGGAAAGAATTCTTCAGTTTTCTTTCTGCTAATATACAATATTTTATTCAGGAAATACAGACGTAAAATAAGCACTGGTTGGTGTGCTGCGTATAGTAATTAAAATGAGTAAAGTCCAGCCACAAAGTATTTGTCACCACATCAATCATGAATGAGCACGCCAACGTGGGTTGAATATGCTTGTAAAACAAAAAATATGTTGGCAAAACAAGTTAACACAGTTATTGAAATGCGGATGCTGAAGAACAGACTGCTTCAAGACGCCCCGGGGTATGAAACGCTTCCAGCGGACTGCGACACAGCTACACCTGTTCATCTGGACATCCAGGGTTAGGCTCAGTCTACGGAGACCTTCCCTTTTTAAACAACAAGAATGTGAATGTGAACCTTATGGTGGTGCTAAAAGAAAGGTCAGGGGATCTCTAAAGTCATTAAGGTTTATCATGTGGGGACCAGGAACGTGTGTGTAAAATTACCTATCCATCTACTGGGTGTGACTGGCTGAAACCTTTACTGAAAACCAAAAATGTCAACCTCATAATGGGACAAGAGGAAAAGTCCTCCAAAGTTTGGAGGTGTCATCTCTGGGGATCATGAAGGTCTGTACTAAATCCATCAAAAAGTTCAGATATTTCAGTGTGGACCCCTGTGGCTACATAGTATTCATACTTTCCCTATATTTTCCACTCAATTCCTCAACTATTACATAAAATCTTGCTCTGCAAGCTTAGTCTAGCTGTAACTGACACACCCACTAGCAAAAATATTTTTGTCAGTACACATCAACCATTGTAATATGAACTGCAGCAGGCTATTCTTTCGGGTTTAGCGAGCCTCATATTTTTTGGTGTTTGAAGACAGGCAGGCAGGCAGAGTGGTGCTGATGTGTTGACGTATGGTGGGAGGCAGGAAGAGGCAGCTGCTGTTCATCTCCATGAGAGGAAGGCCACTCTGAGAGGATGAGTGGAGAGGGGCCTTTCAGAAGATCTCTGAGTCAGAGCGAGTGGGGAAGCATCAGGATATTATTAGGGAGGTGTGCCTGCTGCCCTGCTATTATGGCTGAAATAAATGGTTCTACTGCTTTAGACTGATGATACACCTGCCATGTGTTGTTTCATCAGGTATTACATGTGAGATGTAAAAGCAATTTTACACTATTAAACCTATAATTCCCATCAGATTATAGGCCTAATGACACTGAGATGAAGGCCATGTGGATGAAACCTGTTCACCACAGATTAATGTAGCTGCTCGCCACCAGAATGAGAAAGATTTAAGAAAGTGAGAAATACGGTGAATCTTATATATAAGATTATATAAAGAGAATCTTTGTTTGACATTCACTGCAGCTAATTATCTCCTTGTCTTCAGGTACAGTTCAGTAATCTGAAACAGTTACAATATATAACAGAGCCAACAATAAAAGACACCCAACAGCAGGTCTGCTTTTTTATTCTCTTGAATTCTTCAGCTGACTGAGGCTCTACAGACTCTGTATTATCTCAAGTGAAACAGCCACACTGCACTTAATCTCTAGTTTAAACGCACTTAAATAAATGATTGAATGTATAGTGCAGGAACCGAAATGTTACTGATGAGCTCCTTTTTGAAGCTTTGTGTAGAACATAAAGGCAGAAACGAAAATGTTAATGAATTGTCTGAGGAGTAGAAGATCAGAGGAGCCAAACGAATTTCATATCACACCTAAAGACCTGGCATTTAATTAAAGTGGCCTGAAAAATGGCTGCCTGGTTGGCTGACAACAGTTTCTCTTGAAGCAAATTAAAGAAATCAATTACTGCCGTGTGAAAGTGTAATGCCAGCACGCTGGAGCCCCAGAGCGCCACAATGAGACACCAGGCCAGGGGGGAGAGGAGCGAAGAGGAGGGCGCCTCCACTGTGCCACATCTGACTGGCTCGGCTACAGAGTTTATCACGTCAACCTGTTACAGGCAACAGAGCCTGAAAGGGCCCACGCGCTGGAATGAAGCCGCAAATCAGCCTAGCTGCCTCCACAAGCCTGAGCCTCCTCCACTCTGCTCACAGCTCTTACTCATTCTCTCACCTTCATTCTCCCTCTCTCTGTCTCACACACACACACACACACACAGCACAGCACACACATATGGTGCACATGCTAGAGTTAGAGATATTTTAGGGTAATAATGGCCGTTTACAACATACTGCATATTGCATATTGGCTCATCAGTGATGTCCACAGCTAAAATGAAAAGCATTCCTTCCAGGCAACAGATATCTTTAATACAAATAGATTTTCTTTGTGTTTTTGTTTTTCATTTATCTGTCTGATTTTAGAGGCTGTTCACCACCATCTGGCCAAAAGGACTAACAAATAGATAGATTTTTTTTTTCCCAAGAATTTTCTAAACGAGCTGGGCATTGTAGTTTTTAAGGAACATGAATCAAACTAAGTGATGCATTTGTTGGGAACTATTTTCAGCTGTGGATTAATAAACATTTAGTGCTCTAGTGAGTCTTTGGGATGGTGTGTATGGGATCGACTCAAAATAAACTAGTGCGTATGTTCATGGTAATGAGTGAACATGGCACCCAGTGCAACAGTGCAGCTCGCTGTTGTGTTCTTAATAGGTTTTGGACAACAATGGAGCTCTATGTAAGATATATCGGGCTTTGATACACACACAATATGAGTTAGGATCAATTGATTGTTGTCATGGGATTTGTTTGCAAACATAAAAATATTATGTGTTGCTGTCTTAACGATTTTCGTCTCTATTCAAAGTTTCTTCATCTAAATGTATTGTGTGCATTCTCAATCCCAGACAAACACGTTTAATGCATTCCTACCTCATAAAACATTTATCACACATTTTTATGTGTTGAAACCGACATTATTCAGCTTGCGGTTTTATTTTTCAGTGGTGCATTGCTACCTGTTTATGGAGCATTACTGCCAATATGCATACAGTCCTCTGATCTCAGTGTAGGAGAGCATCGCATTTCTTGTGGCATGCATGTTTGCCCTCAAGCTCATGCTAACAGAGCTTATATAGAAATATACAGATGGTGTACCTAGTGGGGAAGTCCTCCACAAGGTATCTTTATTTCTTAATTTGAAGGGCCTCCACAGCAGGGGTTCCCCTTGCTGTTGAGCAGGTACACCACATCTCCTCACTTAAGGAGCTAAGAAGCTCTAAAAAAAAGTCTGAGACCAGGTGGTGATGAAGATTTAGGATCAGTGTAAGTGTATTCATTATTTTTGGCATTAAAATGGTTGATTAAGATATTGAATATTACCAAAAATGTTCACTTAACATAATATAAAAATGACACAATGTCATTTATGTAACCCATATTGGCTTTGACACTCATATCATACCTGCTATAAACATGGCCACTGACAGGCAAGGTAATCTTTAAGGGAAAGTACATTTCAACTGCTTTCTAAAAGTATAGTCTATAGTCTACATTTATGGCATCCTTTATGATGGTGGCTTTAACTGGTCATTAACTAGACTGAAAACTAAATATTAACTGATATACAACTAAATTACTGCTCATCACAGAACCTTTGCGAGCAACAAATGAAAAAAAAGAGCAGTCGTGTTTACTCTACAGGCTGTTCAAGAGAGCGAATCAAGAATTAGTGAAGAGGAAAGCTGATAGGTTGGCAACTGTAAGATTTAGGGCGCCGGTGGACTGAAGAGAAAAATGATTACATGCTAGTGGCCTACTGGAAGAGGAGCTACTGCATTATAGGAACATCTGCTGTCATATTCCCACTGTTCAATTTTAATACAGTATGTTACGTACACTGTGCCATTCAGGCGGAACTGACTGTCACCCACTCTAAATGTTAATCTCATTGTTATCAAATCAACGTCAATGCGCATAACGGGAGCAAAATTCACATGTAGACTTTGTCCAAGGATACAGACAGACACTCAAGGTCAGTTTGACTAGAAATTCAGTTTGATTAAGTGCTGACATGAACATTAGACAGTTAATGCTACTCCCAGCTAACAATAATAACGAATGTGAATGAAACGGATTAATATGCCCTGAGCCCTCTGGTGTTATCACACATTGATCATATGTGGGTGTGTGCTGTGTCAGACCAGTAACACACACACACACACACACACACACACACACACACTCTCTCTCTCTCAAACCCTCCTCAGCCGTCTTCAGTTTCAGGATGACTGTCTGACAGGTGTGAAGCAGTCTTCTCCTCGCAACAACCCCGTCGTTATTCTGCTGCACCAGGAGCTCCCACTCCCCAAGTCTCTCTGCTGAAATCTGGTCTGTTTCCCTGATAAGACTTCTCCATGAGGGGGCCTGTTGGAGCCCGATCCACGGTGGATCAGCACGCATCACAGCATGCCAAATATTGAGGAATAGGGACAAAGGAGTTCCCCAGTCTGCTATGAGCGATGTTCATATGCTACCACTGCAGTGCCTGGAGAGCTCAGGCAGGGACACTCAGTGTGCTCTTTAAAATCGCTTCTTAAAAGTCACTTTTATCTCAAGGCTTTTTTCTTAACTGATGTTATTTACCGTAATTATTTAAATTATTTCATCTTGTTTTATATGTTGTTATATGTTTTGTCTTTTGAATAATTTTATTCTTTGATTCTTTTATGGGAAATAGCTGTTTAACATTATTTTGAGCATGTAGCAGAGGTAAATGGTGATGAAAATACTTTTTTATTTAAACCTGCAGCAACTTATGGAACTTGTTTTTAGGCCCCTTGGGGCAGCAGAACAATGCACAAGCTGACATATCATTACTTTTTAGGTTGTTATGGCAGATTTGGTCATCATGTTTGTGACCACCTGATGCTTTTGGTTTCCACAGACTCCTGAGGGAAATATCTAGCACTTCAGCTGCTAAATGCTCCATTATGTTCACCAGTTAGTCTCTAATTGTTTGGTGCAGTGCAGGTTGTGTACAGTGGGTTTTGAGAGCTGCTCACCAAAAGCTACACTATGAGACAGTAAAAGTTGTTGGTCAGACTTCTAAACAATGAGCTGAAACTCTCTGTAAAGCTCCGTAAAGCCAAGTGGAGCTGTCACAATGTTATCTGACATGTCATTATAACAAGCATGAATTTGCAGTAACTGTGACCAGGTACACTACTGCATCTACGCATGCACTCGCACACACACACACACACACACACACACACACAACTTTGGCTGCTAAACGGTGGTGAACCAGCTTATGAACTAACCTGGTCGCAGCTAAAAATATTGATTATGGCCACTAAGTAAAAGCACTGAAACCCCTACAGGAAGAAACTAAAAGTAAAGGTCCTGCAGTTCTAAGTTTACTGAAGCACAAGTGAACAAATATCAACAGTCAAATGTACCACATTATCAGTAAGGTTATCTAAAGTAAAGGTAGTAGGAGTCAATGGAGTCAGTCAGGAGTCAAATTACTGATGCCTTCACATGTACCTTGTTCATCAATGATGGAAATCCTTAAGACTGGAGATATTCAAAATCACCAAAGATGTAACATATGAAAATGGGGAAAAAAAATGCTTATCTCCAAATTTGGATTTAAGAAATGTTGATACATGTGCATTTTGATAAAATGATCATTTGAAAGAATTGCATGTAAACATATTGTGCAGATATGTTCATCATGAATGTTGTGTCTCATCTATAATGGAAAAAAACACATTTCTGTCGTGGAAAAGTCTCATACTCATTCCTTAATATTTGATTGATATTAATATCATATTTTCAGGTTACACACACAGTTTAGATTATGATCAATATTTTACATTCAGTCTTGCTTACTACCAAACTGATTCAACAACATACTGTGTTTCTTCAGTTTGATGGCAATAAATAATGTAGGAGAGATTCTTAAAATGTTGTAGTATCAAAGAAAAGCATTTGTTGCACTTATTTAGTGAGAACTAGATGTGAGAATACAGTCCACCTCCAGTGGAGTTTTCCTGTGGTTTGAAGTATTAAGCCTGGACTTACTTGCATGTAACTTGATAATGAGCCATTCATGCATTAAAAGTTTGTTTGCTCACAACTCAAAACACATCGATCTTGGCACGCTGGCATGAACTTGATGGTCTACTTCCAGTCACAGCAGGGAGAGAGGCAGATTGCCATTCAAACTCCAAAGTGAGCAGAATACCGATGCAGTTGAGAATTTATTTTTTTTTGCCTCTAAAGGATGGTTGTGTTTTTGTATTTTACATGTGTATCTCACTCCTCTTTCATCAGCGATTCTGATTTAAGAGTAACCATTTTATGTGCAGTGTGAAAATTCAAATGTCAAACAGTTTGCTTGTTCGTGAGATGAGTTCGTAGATGAGTCGTTTTATAACCTGGCAATCTTCATAGATATACTCATAAGTGTTACGTTTCAAAATGTGGTGATTTATTCAAACTTTTCTGACTCCAGACAGGATGACAGATGGAAAGCAGGACATTTTATATACAGCTGTGGTTACATTGAGGTCTATTGTATAAAGATGAGAATAAATCCTTACAGCCAGGCATACAGCACTGAAACACCTGCTTAAATGTTATGTGCTTAAAAATGAGCAGCTTTATGATAAATATTTGTTCAGAGCCACTAAGTAGGCTGTAACAACATAGTGAAACAGTCAATTTGGCGTTTGTGTTTTTATCCCGATTTTAAAACAGTTGACAATTTGTCATCAGATAACTGAAAAATATCTCTGCATGTGTTTGCCATGAGGTTTGTCATCAGGTATGTGTGTGACGTTATTCCTTGGATGGTGAACACATGTTTTCGATAAATTGTGAATGCTGGTGCTTTATCGTGTCCCTAATGCTGCCATTTTCTAATTCTTCGACTTCAATGCAATGTCAGCTTGTTATATGGATGGCTCTTTCAAGCAAGATGAAATAGCTTTATCATTATGTAGCTATTGTTATTTTCAAAGCTTTTCGTAGTGTTATGTTTGGTGGATTTTTTTAAAGAAAAGATGCTGTCTAATAACCTTGATGGCTTTGTGTGTGTTATCAAGGGGTTTCATTTACAAATCGATGAAAAAGAGGAAATGCCTGCACACTCGCACCATGCCACAGAAATGCTTTTATGACTGACTGACAAGGTTTCTATCCTACTTGGATCTTCATCTTTTCAACATACTTACAAAATGGAAACTACATCCACATTTATACATCATGGTGGCAGGTGTGTTTAACCATCTTATACATGAGCATCATAAGTGATAAACGTCCAAATCATCATTGATAATTCAATAAAGTGTATGTGAACAGGTACATGGAGAGAAACAACAACAGAAAGTCATGCCTCAAACTTTTTGGATTTGAGTAATAACATTTCTGTGGCATTGAGCCGGTGTGCAGGCGTTCCCTCTCTTATTCACTGACGCAGTCTACTGCTCGTCTTGCACCTACGTGATGTGCGAACAACTATTCTGCTTCAAATCATTTATGAATAAAACCATTTTTTTCCTCTTCCTCTGACTGGATGATTTACCCTGCATTCATGTGTCATTTGTACAGTCACTTTTGTTCAAACATAAAATAACAAAGAAAAGAATAATTTCTTTAAAGAAGACGTAAGTTCAACTCAACTTCAGCTCCATTTCTTTTTTGTGTAAGAGTTGTTTGGGTTGTAGTTACAGAATGAGACATTTGTGTGCACTTTAGGATTTCATTATCACTGATGTCTGATGGATTTTATACAAATCATCCAGTTTGGAAGCCAAACAGAAGTTTGAATTAACAAAGGATCTTCAGCCTGGGAAGTATTCCATTTTTCATTTGTGTATTACTAATGTACATGCTGTGGCTCAAACTGGTGGTCTTTGGGTTTTCTGTCTGGGGGAGGTGTACTGCAGTGGTTGTGGAAGGGCAGCAGGGAGTGCTAAAGGCAAAAAAACCTCACTTTTCTTCTACTAGAAAATAGGAGAATCCCTGTGGAGATCCTGTGCAGGATTGAGAGGGTCAGATAAAGTTTGCTTGGCCCTCAAGTTCAGAGTGTGTGTGTGTTTGATAAAGTTCTCCTTGCAAAGATCTGAGGCTCGCACTGGTCTCAGCACTCCAAAACACTCCTCCAAATCTTGCTGACAGAGGATGACTAGCAGATAGAGTTAATATGTGAAAGCTAATGAATATGAATGAGGTAAATGAAAGCTGATGAATGTTATCCCTTATCTCCATAAATATTGGACAATTCCCTTGAACCTCTGCCAAGGACGCACACAATAAAGAACAAATTTGAAGAGTTAGCTTATCTGGCAATTTGATGAGCGGTGATAAGGTTACATCACAACGCAGTGATATATAATGTTTGGATGAGAACGCTGAGTATGATCTCAGCTGAAACACAGAGGAGGGTGCAGTTCACTTTTTAATAGTTCGGCCATCGTTATAGCAATTGCTAAAGAAATTGATGTAGATTTAAAAAGATCTTTTAACAATATCCTGGGGCTAAGATACACATTAGAGTTATTAAAATGAATATGTCTATTAGGGTCCTTTTTCCCCGAGAGACCACTGCTAGCTGACGAAGAGATATATACTCTCATTTTCCTCTTCATTTTCCTGGTGTCAGATCAATCATACACCATCCCAACTCAAGGTGAAACCCATCAAAGTGTCATTCCCCCATTGTCAGTGATTCACAGGAAACCCCGACACACAGACGGGCAGGCAGACAAACAGAAAGACAGCATCAACAAGCGAGTTAGGGAGAAACAAACAGCCATGATGCCCGGAGAGATTAATCTGCTTTACTGCCAGTCCTCAAGAGCAAAACAGGGGGGGAAATTCACTGTGAACACTACTCCCAGCCGTAAAATTGCCTCATAAACATCACTGGGCCGCATGCAGAAAGTGCTGAGATAAAGTCTGTCCAATCTATGAGATAAGATAAGTTGATGAAACTTTGCTCTGGGGCCCTTGGCTTCAGAAACCTTAGGTGAGATGCAAAAAGGTGGATCCTTTCGTAAATTAGCATTTTAGCTAGGGCAGAGAGCCAGTTGTGACATCCCTGTGTTCACCATGCTGTGGACTGCAAGTCTTTGCCTCCTCTGGGCCTCGTCCATCTTTGGAGCCCCAGCAAACAAACAGAGACAGAAGGTGCTGCTGATCTCCTTCGATGGCTTCCGATGGGATTACGACCGTGATGTGGACACACCAAACCTCGATAACATGGCCAAGGATGGAGTCAAAGCTCTGTATGTCACACCACCCTTCTTCACTGTCACCAGCCCAACACACTTCACCCTCTTGACAGGTAAAGTGTTTCATTTTCTACAACAGCACTTCCAGTTGGCAGGGGATCTGCATATCATGGTGGAATAGGAAACGGCTCTCAGAGTTTACTTTGGAAGGATTGAAAAAAGCCACGGGAAAAAGGAATTAGTTGTAATTGAATGTCCCAGGGTCCAACAGCTTTTATAGCTGAGTAAGATAATTATGCTTGGATGACTGAGGGAAGAATTCTGTGCTCCCTTTCTTATTTTGACTCTCAAATCATCAGTACCAGCTAAAAGAAATTTAACTTCCTTGAAATTAAATTCCTCTAATCTCCGAAGTTGGTCATAAGACCTTGTCCAAAAGCGTCATGCCACTCAGCCCCTTAAGTTGATAGAATTTTTAATGTGAATGTGTCACGCTATGAATAATGAGTGCGAGCAGACTGACAGTGATTCTCCTCTGTAGGCCGCTACGTTGAGAATCACGGGGTAATCCACAACATGTGGTTCAACACAACCACCACTGAGAAGAAGCCGTACTATCCGACTCAGTTTGTGAATGAGTGGTGGGACAATGGCACTCTGCCTATCTGGATCACAGCACAGAGACAGGTGTGTGCAGCACAATTTCCCTCTTATCACTGTGAGAGACTGTTTTGCCGTTTACAGCACTCGAAACCATTTCTCTTGACAAAACATCTTTGTGAATAATTTCAGGTGGTTCACCACAGTTATATAGCAAATTATTTTGCAGGCACAGATGTTAACTGCATGCTAATGACAGCTGCTGTAAGGTGGCCTGAAATGTTCAGCTGTAGATTTAAGAAAACTGATGAAAATTCCTTGTGTATGTGAACAGTTGAATCACTGGCATGCTTGCAAACGTGTCAAGTACATCGATCATATATATATATATATATACATGTGTGTGTGTGTTGTTAATGTGTCTCTTTTCTATCCCTCCAGGGTCTAAAAGCTGGCTCTCTTCACTTTCCTGGCACAGCTTCCAGTTACCAGGGACAGGTTGCTATGGTGTGGGAAGTGGAGCCACCGCTTTACAACTACAAGAACGAGACCGCTTGGCAAGAGAATACAGACAAGGTGATGGGCTGGTTCAGAGACCAGGATCTGGACTTCGTATCTCTGTACTTTGGTGAGCCAGACGGCACAGGCCACAGATACGGCCCCGACTCCCCGGAGCGGCGGGAGATGGTCAAGCAAGTGGACCGAACAGTGGGCTACATTCGACACTCCGCTGAACAACACGGGCTGACCGACCGCCTTAACATCATCATCACAGCAGACCACGGTATGACCTCAGTTTACCGCAACGGTCTAGTGGAAGAGATCACCCTGTCCAAGATCCCGGGTTTCTCGTTCCGTGACCTGTCCTTTCACCTGGTGGACTTCGGCCCTTCTGGGATGTTGCTGCCCAAACCGGGCAAGCTGGAGACGGTTTACAATGCCCTGAAGGGATCCCATCCACATCTCCATGTGTACAAGAAGGAGGAGATGCCAGAACGTCTCCACTTCGCCAAAAATGATCGTATCCTGCCCATCATTCTATGGGCAGATCCTGGATATGTAATCAATGGGGTGCGTCGACAGACAAAGCCAAATTTCCTTTCCACAGGATTGGTTGTTACACAGACTTAGAAGGATGGAGGCAAGAATTTCCCAGAAATACAACTGTTACTCAGTCACTATGAGACTTCAGGAAGGATGAGACACGTCAAATCATATGTTTTCTCTGACGTCACTGACTTGGGTTTGGCCAAAAATGAAATGCAGGATAGTTTAAAACCATAGAGAGATGTGCAGCAGCAGTTTTCTGCCCACTGCAAGTCCTATTGATTTACCCTTTAAAACAAACAGTTACCTCAGGTTGCCATTTGTGCCCCATCAACGTGCCAAATTGCCAAGTACAGCTTTAAAACAGCAGCACAATGTGAACACATTGCATGAATGAAAGCTGTGACAACATTTACATTTCATGCTGTAATGGTACTGTAACTTATCAACAACAGGCAGCAAGTTATGTGATTATCACCCTGTTAACTGGGAATCATAAACTAATGCAGATAAATAGCCATTTAAACAGTCTACATACCATCCAGTCTATTCTAGAAATATTCTCACGTCTTGACTACAGAAATACTTCAATTAGCAGGTGCATTCTGAAAATGGAAATTGTGAAACTGGACTCCTTCAAGCAGAAATAAGGAGTTAAATTCTAATCTTAGTACATTACAATTTTAATCAAGTGCATTTGCACATCCTTGGGATAATCCAGGCCGGGCTGATGACATGCAGTGCTCTCAAACGCTTCACCAAGCCATTCGTGCCTCAAAATTCAAAATTAACGTTTTCATTTGTCTCCTCACTCACTCAGTCTCTCCACTGTGCAGCAACTTTGCAACTGAATATGTCTGCCAGTAGTGGTCGGGGCTACTTTGAAGACTAAAGTAATTTAATCATGAAATGTCTTCAAATGCTGAACATGAGGAAAACGATCAGTCTTGTGATTCCGCTGATGAAACAGGTCATCTAAAGTCTATAGGTTATGACCAGCCATGATCATGCATGTATTATCTGACTCTTTGTTCACTCCCTTTATCTCAGCCTAAACTCCTTTCAGCTTGATAAAGCATGTTGAGACTGTTACATAATTGCTTAGGTAGTCGGGTATTCCACATGCTAATACACATTCTGTTGGCAACACACATAATATGCAACACAAAATTATCAAAGGATTCTTGTCTTATAAGTATTGTATGAAAATAGACATTTTAGAAATGGACTAAATTCTCATTTAACCACTCTCATTGGTTGATAGTGCTCACAAAGAGAAAAACAGGCTTTCATTCTACAGTACAGAAACGATTCTTTCACTTGGCCAATACCTCCCTCTACTGACTGAGTAGGAGTAGAACAACATGTGTGAACTCTGCAGCTGATAAGATCCTGTTACTAGAATCACAGCCTTAGTTACAGTCTATTTGAATCTAACAAAGTGGGTCAAGACAAGTTTTTTATCCATCCCTTTGTGTCCTTCCAGTATTTTCCGGTTCAGTTCCACAAAGGCGAGCATGGCTTCGACAACCAAGAGATGGACATGAAGCCCTTCTTCAGGGCAGTGGGTCCAGCATTTCATAAGAACCTTGAGGTGGGGCCCTTCGAGACGGTGAACATTTATCCCTTGATGTGTCACATCCTGGGCATCCAGCCGGAGGTCAACGACGGCCACCTGAATGCCACCAAACACATGCTGATCACCAGCACCACTACTCTGGGTGAGTTAGTGTCTGACTAATGAGTTTCTCCCCGTGGCCTCAAAAGTGTGTCGCTCCAACACCTGCTCTTCCATTACTAGGCCATTCATCCATCATTTCCGACTTCACATATGTCCAAATCAGACGTAGAGCTACTGTAGGTTAAAACTGGAAAGTAGATCTGGCATTGTTCGCCATAAGTTTGGAAACATTTTATGAAAGAAGGTCTAAACTTCTGATGCCAAGTGTCTGGTGTTTAGTCATTCAAGCACAATGCTGACAATATTCTATATTTTTCTTATCATTCACCAAATGCTACAAAAAGACCAAAACACAGAATGTGTTAGTTCGTCTGTCAATATTGACTTTGCTTTCTTTTGTTTGTCCAACTTAGCCCAAAGCCCCCTGGCTTGTACCGCAGAGATCATTTTTAAAAAAAAACAGAAAAAAGGGCTCACAAATACAGTTTCTTTTTTTACATTAAAAGGCTGATTAAAATCCTAAAACGGCTGAGCGCTGTAAGTTATTAGCAAAATGTTAATCTAACAGGATGATTTGCATTTGTTGAGGACTATTTGCAGCGGCGGATTGATCCACATTTGTTGCTCTTGTGTTTGGGACATCAAGACATGTAAGTGGGACGGAGTCCGACTAAACTACAGTGTGTGTGTGTATTTACTGTAATGATGGTTCATGCCACCCAGTGCAGGAGTGTGGCTGATGTAGAATATCACCAGGCTCATTCAGGTCTTGTGTGAATCTCAAACACGTCACCTTTCAAATATCAGCAGGCTGAAATAATCTTTTAATCAAAATCGATACCTTCATTGTCACTGGACTCATTCACAAATCAACATGTATGAATATTATCATTATCATTTGTTATTATCATCTTACCAAGTACTAGAATAAGTAGCATTACTTGTATTGTACTTCTGGGTTTTAGTTGACAAAGCTCACTATTTTGGAAGGTGAAAAAAGGGGGCCGTTTAAATTTGAGCACACAGACCTGCTGTGTTTCCTGCTGTGAGACGCTGATGACACTGTCCACTGCAGTTTACAGTAAACAGGGTCATCTGGCGGCTGGCAGAGTTCAGAACATAGAACTTGTCAGGTCTGTGTGTGGGCCTCACAATTAAGGAGTTATGGTTATACGGAGAAGCGCCATCATGTGGTTAGTTGATGCTGTTTACTACTTGAGTTCAGGCAGCCCTTTTGTTGCTGAATACTTTGCAGCTCTGAAAATCCAGACAATTTTAGGGAATAAAAAATAATGCTGTGGTCCTTTTGTATGAAATCTTCAAAATCAGCCCCCCAAAAAAAGAAATCAGCATGTGCCATCTGTTGCAGGGGGAGATGGGAATTTCTGGAAACACGCCTTCACTGGACTGGCTGCAGTGGCTGGATTTCTTGTTGTTGTTTTTATCGTGATGACATCCCACAAATTACTCCGGAGCAAACATATGACTAAGAGGTAACGGCTAGGCAATAAGCAAAATAAATCTAAGAATATGTTTTGGTGTTGATATCTGTGTCACAATATGGTTATTTAAAGAATTACTTCCATCTGATTCCTCTGTAATCATGACATCAAACCTCTTCACACATGTAGAGCAGCTTGGCTGTAGTTCAGTTGTCTTGTAAAATCACCAACAACTCAACTTTTAATGCTAAAAGTTGACATTTTCTTTTTTCTGTGTTTCAGGTCAGGAAGTTCAGAACATGATGCTCAAAAGGAAAAGACACAACAAACTTCGCTGTGATGATCACAAGAAAAAACTTAATGCAACACCTGCCACGGACAGTTCTTCTGGCTAGTTCATTCATTTAATTCCACATGAGGAAGGACACTAATATATTCAGTGCATCAGAGTGCAAATTACTTATTTTTGTTCAAAAGGGCAGAATAGATCAACAGATTTGGGGGAATAAAATGCAATTAATTGTTGAGTATTTGGTGAAACTTCTCATGCAGCGTGTGTCACCGTGTTTCACATGTACATTTGTCATGTAATTACTTTTGTCTTATCACTGTGTGGTGCCCTTAGCTGTTTTCAATAAGAGCATCCGAGTCCATGAACATAAAGGAACTATTTATCTGTTAATTGTTACTGAAGACGTTTTAATTACTCTAAAACCTATAAATATATTTTAAGATCGGTTTCGAGAACAAACTATGGATTACTTCATTCCGTTCATGTCTTTACTCTCATTTACATTGAGTGAACATGTTCAATCAGAGGACGGTGGCTGCCAAGGGACACATTTAGGCAAACACGTTCTCAGTTGCCCGCCTCTCTTTGAGTGACAGCGTCAAGTTACGCATGACAGCACTATACTTCCGGTTATGACTTTCAAAATTAGATTGTGATCGACGACATGCCCTTTCCCCAACACACAATTACGTTTATACAGTGTGCTGCTGTTTTTGCTTACATTTGTTGGTTGCCTTTCCATAATCTAGCACTGCTTACTTAGTAAACACTGGCTACAAAAAACACGATTTTTACAAGAAAAAACTGTGGATCTATAGCATTAATGGATGAATACATACAATTACGTTTGTATTTGCTATTGAATAATAATAATAGTAAATGTTTTGGTGAAAGCTATTATTTCATTTGTATTTCTCATGATGAAGAAAATTTATTTGGTAGCGTGTATCCATTCAGAAATTACTCAAAAACAAACAAAAAAAGACTTCTTTCATTAAGTAACTATTTTCATCAACTCACTGGCCATTATGACAATGTTCATGATCTGTGGTGCGTAACTCAATTTAATTATAACTGTAATAAACTAATGTTCATAGACAAATTTTAATTAACTTAGTGGCTTGACCAGATGAAAAGTAAGATCTTACTTTATTTATCCAGAGAGGAATGATTGTGTAACAATTGTACTGGGCCTATATAGTAGTGCAAATATGAACAAAATCAACCAAATATAAAAATAAAGTTATCAGTACGGTGCAAAAACCAGTTCTAGAAAAGTAAACAGGTTAACGGCATGTGTCAGAAAATAAATGTGAAGTGGTTAACACTAAGGTGCAATTCCAAACTATACCCAGTGCCAAAAAAGTAAAGAGGTTAACTTAAGTGATCATGAATATCAAATCCAAATGCCGATTATGCATCACAATTCTTCTACATGAACTCTGGCTCATGTACAAGTCTTATTTTGTTAATAAATGAGCATTATACTCAACAGACAGGCTATTAGAAATAATAGACTTAGACTTCTTTTATTGATCCCCCATAGGGGGAAATTTACATGTTACAGCAGCAACAATAGACAAGAAAGAGTGAATAAAAGCAACATTGGAAAATAAAGCAATAGCAAAATAAATATGATAAATAAATATTTACACTATGGAATAAATAATACATATTGCGATATATTAGAGTAGGCTTAAAAGAAAGTAATCAGAGTTGACTCACAAATCTATCAAACTCCCAGGTCCATTTATAACATTACTAAAAAGACCTTCCAAATTTCCACCGAGTTTGCGACTTTCATTTTGAAGGCAAGAGAAACAACATCCGGTTCTGCGCGAGCGTAACTGTGATTGGCTGGCCGGCCTCACGGCTCTTGATAAAGGAACCTTATTCGGGGCGAAGGCAGACATGGAGGAGCTGAGCGCCGTGGGAGAGCAGGTCTTTGATGCGGAATGCATCTTAAACAAACGACTGCGGAAGGTTCGGAGCCGAGAAACACTCTAACTGTTATCCGCCCTTTTCTTCCTGAGGCTCTTTGCAAACGTGCTTTCTCTTCTCCTCGGTGTTTCTTTCAGGGAAAGTTGGAGTTTCTGGTGAAGTGGAGGGGATGGTCATCCAAGTAAGTCCCGGCGCTGCTGCTCAGCCCAAACAATGAAAACAACAACAACGTGTCGCTTGTTGCTTTTCGTCCAACTGTTGGCTGAACTCTTCCTTTCCCTCCTCCACCGCGTCCAGCCTGCAGCCCGGGGGCCACAGCCTGGTCCACACAGCCCTCCGGCCGCACTGCATTCGCTTTCTTTTGTTCACAACACCGCAGCTTTGGGAAGTTAGCGGAGAGCAAAGGGAAATAGTTTTTTTATGCCAAATCAGTTGCCCGTCTGTTTTTCATCCCTCCATTTTAACCTCCGATCATTCATTGATTTTATTCCCGACTTTAAACAAGTTTTTTTATGTGTGTGTGTGTGTGTGTGTGTGTGTGTGTGTGTGACCCGTCAGGTTTGCGTGGCTTATTTGATATTAGATTTATAATAACTACTTTATATGATGTTCGATCCGCTCCATGACTCCACATTTGAAACATTTGGTCCAGTGTGCCTGGGTTGTGCATCAGTGGTGCTGCTTGGAAGGCTCCACTCTGCCTTCATTTCTTGTCACTTGCCCTTTCTGTTCACTCCATATTGTTGCTGTAATCCACCATCAATGCACACTGTTGCCTGCCAGCTCCATGGCTTTCTGTTAGAACCACATCCTTTGTGTGTGTGTGTGTGTGTGTGTGAGTGTGTGTGTGTGTGTGTGCAGGGACAGGGTGGGGGTTGATTATTTCACTGGTGACTGCTGATCAGAATAGGCTATTCAACAACAAGTGATGAGGAGAAAGGTCATTACACATGCATGTAGCTCAGATCTCTTCCAAAAGAAACAAAGTGGTCTGTTGTCAGTTTGTTTTTGCGGCTACGCGACGTTTTAACGTTTTATTCTCCTACATTTGTACAGATGATCAAATTATTAGATGCTCGCAATACAGCGAGGAGTCGGCAGATGTTTTGGTTTTCAGTCCTTTAAAAAAGTATAGTGCAGCTAGAACAAATCAAAATGGGACACTTGACTAAATCAGTGAAGCAGCATTGGACCACGTCTCCCTGTGCGCAGACACAGGGTTATTTTTGCTGTCTAAAAGATGCTCCAAGCTGCACCCTCGCACGCACAACAGTTATTTTCATGACTTCCCATAAATGTCAGAGACCTAAAAATGTTCTTCCTTCCTGGTGTGTTCGTGGGGTTTTTTTCTACAGAGATGAATAGTCACTGGGTGGAAGGAAAAAGAACACAAAATTGAATGTGATGTAGTCGCTGTGGGAGGCGAGCTGTAAAGTGCTGTCTGTGATGTTTTACTGAAATAGCTCAACTTTCCCAAAAATTCCCCACATGTTCCTGCAGCAGCCCCAGAAAAGGTATCAGATGCTCCACTTTTCCCTTTCCCACCTTCAGCTTCCTCTTTTCACACTAGGCAATCTGAGTGCGAAGCTTGTTCCGTTTAATTTTTGGAAGAAGACTTCAGACCCTGCCTGCTCTCTCTCCTCTGTACAGCCAGCCGGGTGCTGTGTGAAATGGGCGTGATTGTCCGTTTCACTTTCACAAGTGGTTTGACGGACTGACATTTTCAGTCAAGTAATGATTTGCATCAGTTCAGATCGTTGACGCTGCATGTCGAGCCTTCATGTAATGACTAAGGTGTTTGTTTGATCGTCACAGTAGAAAGCACGAGCCGTTGATAAGTGGCTGACATGAAGTGAGAACCTGTTTCTCATTTAAAAAGCTTGAGATGAAATGTCTCGCTTAAGTTTTAACTTATCAAGATTAACTTCAAATGACAATATGTCACAGTAGGTTGACTGCTCGTTTCTACAGAGAGCTGAATTGCACTGATATAGTCATTTATAGCAGTATTTACTTAGTTACTGTTGTATAATATATACTTTGTTCTTGCCTTGATTTAAGTTGACTTGACTGGTTTTTCTCAGTCAGGCCTTAAATAACTTGCACCAGGTAACACACAGGTTGCCTATAGTAAGTTCACGGCTGCTGGAATAACAGAATCCTCTGTTTCTGAATGAACGGACTCTGTTCAAAGGTCATTTTCTACATCCGCGGTCACTGCTGAGCCTGGAGGGCACATTTAACCTTGCCGGGACACCTTGCTTCTTTATTTTGATTAACACTGATATGTGACACTGTTCGTGTGAATTTATTTCAGACACAACAGCTGGGAGCCCCAAGAAAACATCCTTGACCCAAGACTGTTGGCTGCATTCAACAAGAAGTGAGTGTCCTTGTTGAGACGTTGATACTCCACATGAGAGGTCTGGTGTACAACTCCAGAGCCATTCGAAATATTACTTAAAAGGTGTCGATGACGTTAGATGTAGTTGTATCCTAATGATATTTCAAATACTCTAAAGTGATATACAGTGTGCTGCTGCTGTTTTTACTTACATTTGTTGGTTGCCTTTCCATAATCTAGCGCTGCTTACTTAGTAAACACTGGCTACAAAAAACACAAGAAAAACTGTGGATCTATAGCATGAATGGATGAATATGCTTTAATCCACCACTGAGCATTTGTCAAATTGTGTTTTTATAGAGAGCAAGAAAAGGAGCTTCTGCTGCGTAAGAAAGGGAAAAGGCCGAGGGGACGACCGCGGAAAATCCTTGTAAGTACGCCTTTAAAAGCAGAACATCACTTTGTGGCGGCTGAGAACACGGCGTCTAATACTTCTGCTCTTAACTTCAGGAAAATGTCCCTGAAGCTCCAAAGTCCAGCAGCTCTTCATCTGGCTCATCATCATCGTCTTCCGATTCCTCGTCCTCGTGCTCCTCCTCATCATCCTCAGACGACGATGACGAAGATGAGAGCCACGCTAAACAGGCAAATCCCGGCGTCAGAACACGAGACCTTCATCCTGTACCTCAGAAGAAGGCGCAGATTGTCATGGCAAAACAGGAGCCCCCAAAGAAACGGAGCAGGAAACCTCTGGCCCCCGAGGTGAAGGAATTTCAACAGAACAAGGGCCCTCGTAAAACCCTGAAGACGTCTAAAGATACAGATCTTCCAGGAGCGATAAAAAAACCAGTTCACCCAGCAAGCTTCACCTTCATGGGCTTTCATCGAGGTTCGGCTCGGGATGCAGTGGGTGGTCAGAACAGGAGCTCTCTGATCCAGGGTGGGGCTGTTAAAAACTCCACAGGCTCCATGGGGTCCGGCAGGTTGGTCCAACCTGCCTCCCCCGCCGTGAACAAATCCAGCCAGAGCAGGAATGTCACAGAGGGTAAACTGTCCATCTCCAGTATGAGCAGCGGGACAAGTCTGGATTTGAAAGCAGCTGCTAGTAAATCAAAAGGGGTAGCAGCATTGAATTTGAATACATCCAAACACCCCATTCAAGGAACAACTCAGCATACACTAAGTTCTCCCAATGGACAAAAGAGACCCCAGGCCCCCGTGTCAACACTGCAGCGGATATCCAATACTAAAGCAGTGGCTTCCTTACCGTCTAAGAGTGCCTCCTCCAATCAGGGCTCTGGCCTTCAGCCCCTCAACCTTCAGAACAAACTGGTGCAAAGCAATGACGCCTCTGGAAACGGCCCCACTCCAGTGTCAGGCCTGAGAAATGTAACAAACCCAGCAAGGAAAACTACTGTCACGCAAAATCAGGAGTATAATCCTCCTAAGAGTCCAGCTACCCCTGGAAGACCGCCGGCTAGAAAGAACCAGCCTGCAGCAGACAAGGCCAAGGAGGCGGCTGAAATCCAGAGCCCCCGAGTCCCAGGCAGGCTGGAGAAGAGCAGCGTGCAGAAATCCTCCTCAGAGGTCCAGAGCCAGCAGGACAGATCTGCCTCCAAAGACGGCAAGAAAGCCAAAATGAACGACATGAGCACGGGTGAAGACGAGAGCAGCTCAGACTCTGATCAGGATTCTTCCTACGCTGGACAGGACCGCTCCGTAGCCCCCCAGAACCAGGACTGGAAGCCCACGAGGAGCCTGATAGAACACGTGTTTGTAACGGATGTCACTGCTAATCTCGTTACTGTCACAGTCAAGGAGTCGCCAACCAGTGTGGGCTTCTTCAGCATTCGCAACTACTGACGGGACTCCAGACGCTGCAAACCAGATGGGCTTTGAAGCAAACGGGGGGGGGGGGGGGGGGTTCAGATAAACCACTGGTTGAGGAATGCATCAGGAGATGGATGTTCATTTGCTCTTAATCTTCTTTTAGTAAAAGACCCATTTTAGGTTAACAGAGATAAACATTTGTTATTGATCGATTATTTATTTGCTTATGTCTACAAATCATTCAAGAAATGGCAGTGGGGGGAGGGGCAGTGCCTGCAAGAGATGGAAAAAGGTGACATCTGTTTCTCGCCTTACAATCTCTGAGACAAATCTTTGTGGTTTCAGTGAGTCAGAAGTTGTCATTGCTGGTGTTCCGGAAGAAACATCATTTATTCATCATATTCATCCTTTCAGTACCTAAGGGCCCATCTAGGTTACTGAAGCCATGCGCTCATACATTCATCATGTTGATCTCTTCTGCCTTTCTCTGGTGACGAGATGATCTGTTTTGTTGGAACCTACAACCCAGCAGACAAGAGGAATGTCTCAAAGAAGACATCGTGTAAGGGCATGGGCAGGAGGGGGGGTCGCTTCTTCTATGGCTAGCAGACATTTAGTTCATAATGTGTCAGTGTTGTGAATCCATATCATTTAATAGCTAATGTAAGCCAGTTTAAATTCTTAGTATAGTACTGTTTATTTTAATAATGTTTCATAAATTAGCTACCTCTTTTTTCAACGTTTGCAGCATATGTATATTCATTTCTTACGGGATAGGAGAACCTTTCCCTCAGGGTATATCATCAGTGTGTCCATGTAATTGTTTTATATAGTTCTAAATGTAACGGACTCTGGCTGTTTAAAGCAGCGAGCAGCTCGAGCGGCGGTCAGCAGCTTAGTTTCTGGGTGATGAAAAACACCATCAGAGCAACCGCCGAGCTTCACGCGGTGTTGAACTGTGCGCGCCATTATCGCCTCCAAAGGAAGTTTCATTCCACAGAGCAGCCAGTTTATCAGCGCAGTTTTCCAAACGGGCTCAAGCTTGTGGGGAGTCAGATACAGTATCTGTGTTCAGATAAGACTCCACCATGGCTGAGGTTTGCCTCTCTGTCTCTGCATCATTGCTGTCCTTCAACAAGATATTCACCACAAACGTTCATCTTTTCAGACTTGTAATTAATATGGACGGGAAAAAAAGTGAAGTGCTTGTGTGCAGGGTGATCGTGGAGAGTGCAGCCGACTTCTCCCTCAGTCTGTCGGAGCTTCTCTTGAGTCTTCGAGGTCGCTGAAGGCAACAGCTTTGAAACCACTGTGGGAAGGGTTGGGTGTGGACAAAGCTCGACAATAAACTGCTCGGCATTGTTTGTCGCTGACCACAAAACACCAGATTTCATTCTGTCTGTTGCAAAATGTGGAGTACTGAAATACCAGATTTTATGGTTGTTTTATTTTTGTTTTTTTTTCCACTTGCAGCTGCAGACGTCTCAGTTAACCCACCTGCATGGGTTCAGGAGCTGCAGGCCCGGCCTCCCAGAGAAAAAAAGGGTTTTTATCTGATGTAACAGAAAAGAAACCACAACAATGTGCGCTACTTTCTGCTCCCTCGAGAGGAGTTCAGCAACCAAGCACTTCGACTGAACTCTTCTGTCTAATCCTGCTCTGCAGACTGTGCCTTTCTTTCTCTCAAAGACTTAACACAAAGGCATGACCCCAAAGATAGCTAGAATTTCAGGTTGTTCAATAAAGGAGTACCCCCAGAGCACAGCATGGAGACTGGACCGTTTTTACTTACTTGCCTGTGTTGTTTTGAAACGGAAGAAAGCCCAGCTGGAAGACTTCTCACAAATATGGAACATACAAATATTTGATGCCTTATTGAAACAAGAGTGGTTTAGCTTAAAATTACAGTAGCTTCCTGTCAGTTTCAGCTGAAAAACAAAAGGACATTCTCTTATTACTTGTATTACAGGTGTAAAATGTTAGTTCACAGCTTTTTTCCTCAGCGTAGCTCCAGCGTACAGTATGTTTCCCTCTGAGTGCATCAGGCAGTAGGTAAATATTAGTCTAGATGGGATCAGAATGCCGTTTATCACCATCATCTAATAGCTTATGGGGTAATGCAAGGTGTTGATGTGAAAATGTTTTTTTTTGCTCCAAATTGTATGTGCTATTCTTAATTGCTGAAAAGAACAAACTGTTTCCAGTTGTGGTCTTTATTCTTTAGATCTACTAACATCTCAGTGGAATGTTTTTTTTTTTTTTACTTTACGATCTATTTATTTCAAACCAAGAGCCTTTCAGGGTAGGACAGTGTCATCAATCCTTGTATTGTGCCACTCGTCACATCGACTAATAAATGGTACAACCGTATGTCTGACTGTTTTTTTAAAAGTAATCTATAAAGAAATGCCAAAAATGCTTGTTCTAGCTTCTTAATGAGAGGATTTTCTGCTATTCTGTCATTAATTCAATATGTTTTTGGACTCTTTGTTGGACAAAATGAGCACCGCATTTGTATTTTTCATTCTTTACTGCCAATCGGTAAAAAGACTTTCAGCTTGTTGGCATTAAGCTGAGACGGCTCTTCAAGAGGTGTCATGGACATGACTGTAAATGCTGATCAGAAATTTATTATCACGTATAAAATGAGAAGATCTTTCATCCCCACTAGAGCAGTGTAGTTTGTAGTCTTCATCAGCACCACTGCTAAATAACTTAACTGGGGAACAAGACGACGGTCTGTTTTCTCCACTGTGACTCACATAGAAACAGACATGGCCTGCTACCACCACTAGATGGTGCTGTTGTACTTGAAGGTGAGGACACCCTTCAGTTCCTTAATTAACCAGAATTGCATAATATGTTAGTTTAGACACTTGAGGTTGAAATCCTTAAACTCAAAGTATCTTATTATATGCTGCACACAAAAACAAAAGAAAAGTCTTATCTTAGACTTGCTTACATTAAAAGCTCTCACCACTTTCCTACAATAGTAATAATACAACAGCATACACTAGTATTCCCTCTATAGTAAAAGACCGCTTAGGTTTTTTTCCTCAACAATGGCTCCAGTTTTGAGTTACCTATGATCCCAGTTTCTAATTTCAAGAGTTTGCCAAGAGAAATGGCGATGTCCTCTGCTTCCACTGAGTCCTCATCTGATGATCTTGATAACAAACCTGTACATGCATTTGACATGCCAACACTTTCACTGTGTAGCCAGTGGTTCAATTTCAGCCCCTCGTTCCATTTGATTTACCTCGGGTCTATATAGGAATTGGGTGTGTGTCTCTAACCCACAAACTTGGATTCCTGCACTCCTCAGCGGGGCCACCAGAGAACTGCGGAGACAACCGCAGAGGAACTCAGCTTTTGATTTGGCACTTACTTGTTCAAATCAAAAAACGCTTCAGTAAGAGCAGAGTGGCCCTCTGACGGGACACAGGACGGTGCAGCCAGTCTGTCTGATGGTGTCACCAGTTTCCCATCATTCCTCAGCTGCAGACAGCCACCAGCATTGGCCCCGCGTGTCATTGGTATGACCTGTAAGCCTAATGGATATGAAGAGTGCTATGTCCTGACACGTACCGACATGCCTGGCTGATTAATCACTCAAACTCAAATGACAGAAAAACAATCAACAATTTAGGGACTTATCAAATAAAAATGGCAAATCCTTGTAGTCTCCAGCTTCGACGATCTGAGATCTGCTGCTTTTCTGAATCTCTATGGGTATTTTAACACAACCTGAAGTTGATTCACTGGGCTCAGGGAATCCCCAACAGGCATTTCATATACGAAACAATTCATCCATGAAAGCATTACATTCCACGAGCTGATAATATTGTTGTATGTAAAACTGCATTACTGACTATACCTGTCAAACATTTCCAGTTGTAGTGTCGTGGAGTTGAGGTGTAAAATAGCATATAATGGAAATAGCCATCTAAAATGATAATTCATCAAAACTGTAGTTAAGTAAATAAGTAGTCACAGTTCATTCTGCGCCTGGCGACTCGGAGTCTTATGAATGTGGCAAAGTGAGGAAAGTGGTGCAAGCCGCTCATTTTAAAGCATTGTTATTGTTCTGCTGAAGAAACTAAATGAAGAAGAAAGCCTGCAGCACCTTTCAACACACAGACACCCCTATCCCTCTTTCACCACCCCTGTATTTACACACTCTTAAAAACACTGTCACACAGCCTGACTAACTGACAGAAGTTATCATTACACAAAGCGCTCGATTCCATAATTTATAGAGATCCCCATCCCGGTCATGTGGAATTCTCCCAAAATAAATTCAAGTAAACACTTACGCGACAAAGAGGCACTCACAGTGGCCTGGTATGCATAAACAGTATGAACAGTGTGACAGTGTAATCCCAACCCCACACCCCCATCCCCAGCCCAACACACACACACACACACACACATACAACACACTTAGCTGACAACCCAGCCCAGCGCTGACTTCAGGCCGGGGTTGGAAATGAGCCTAAACCCCCACATCACCCCCAGAGCCGATGCACTAACCCCGATCCCCGACGCCCCCCCTCCCACACCTGACTCCTGGCAAAATAAGCCAGACTCCAATCCATCTTCCATCGCAATAACACACACCCCAAACCATGTTGTTTTGAAGAGCATTCAGCAAGTTCATCTCCGGGGATGTTTTTGTTTTTTTCCCCAGGACATCTTATTGTTTTAGCAACACAAGATCCCATAAATCAGTCAGCTCTTCGCTTAAATCCTTTGTTTAAAAGCCAAAAATAAGCTTTTTTCCATCATAAAAAAATGATGCAACTAAAAGAAAAGATTTTACTCACCTTTTCAGGCAGAGAATAATCACTGTAAAATACAAGAATAGTTCAAAATATAGAAAATATTGTCAACAAAGGTCTTCTGGTCAGAGAAGTACACATTTAAGCTTTTCATAACCGCTTTATTTAGCTTTTTATTGCTTTCTGATGACTCCATACCAAACTGCAGGCAATAACTTACACACCTTTTTATTTTCTGCATCATCATTGGCCAGAATCCAGGCTGAGTATTTAGAGTATTTAGAGGCCAGCACAGGCACTGATAGCTAATTTTCTCTGTTTGTATTTGTGTTTGGACTCCTCTCTACCTTGAGGATAGTAACCAAGCGGGGCTGGTTGAGTTTAAAACGCCTGGGATGGTTGCTATTCGATTTCAAAGGGAATGTTTAGAAACCTGATCCGACCCTCCAGCAAGCATACCTTCTACACCCACGTCTCCCTCGCCCCTCATTCTAAATCACTCCACTGGAGCAGTGTAAACAAACTTCAGTTTGCTCTCTGATATTGAGAGGTTAAGACAAGCGGCAATCCTCCACTATGACAACATGGCCTCAGACAGACGATGTCATCTGTCTTACCTCACTCTCCATCCATCACTACGCCGGAGTCGACATGTCTGACAGTCCCACTCTCGCTTTTCTCGCTGGCACAGGCCTCCACATCTGTCACATTTTCCTCCAAGCTTACTTTTATTACACAAGATGAACTCCGCCTCCTCTGAATTCACAGACACCTGAAGGCCAAGCAGGCAGAGAGAAAACCGATTGATTAGTCGTGGTATCTGATGTCATCCTGGTTCCATAAACACTTCTTCAATTGCCACTCAGTTACCTGTAAAACTAAAGAAGGAAAACTCTACTTGGACACATGAAATGTTTTAGTACGGACAGAAAAATACAAAGTACCTGAAATTAGAAGTAAAATGTATTTATTGGGTTTGTGGTCAGTTTTGCAAATAGCATTTTTATGTTACAAACGATATAATATGATTCAATCAATAATTCAACATAATCAATTGTATTTTTTGAGTGATTTGAATTTAAGCTTATTTTCATTTTATTTATTGTAGAAGATTTGTGGGATTAAATATATCAATGATTATCAAGCAGTACCTTGGAAAAGTTTCTGACCACCTACATTCATTTCATTTTCTGAAGTCACATAGAAATCTGCTTTAATCTTTTCCCATTGAAAAAAATCTACCATGAAAGGACATGATCCTAAAACTGGATTATTGATATTGCACTGCATGTTGGAAACTTAAGAAAAGAAACTTTGTTGAAGCCGTGGGCGGAGCCAATACTGGACGGACTGATATGACCAAATATGGTATTTAATTTATGATCAAATGCCTGAAAAACTGCTAATGTTCATCCATCAGCCTCTGCTGTACCTTGTGCTCTGAGCTAATTGGTGAATGCTAGCATAGTCACACACCAGACTAAGATGGTGAAGATGGCAAACATTAACCCTGCTAAACATTATGCATTAGCATTTTGCTCAAAGTACCACTGTGCAGCCTCACGCAGCCACCAGCTTAGGTGTCGACTCTTGCTCACTAACTAATTTAAAGATATTATGCTGTAAATCGTGCAAATTCACACGTCTGACATGTTTGTTGCCTAATAACAACAGTCACAGGTTGGAGCACTGTTTCAAAATAGCAGAGAGAAGAGGAGAAAGTCAAATCTAAAATAAAAAGGGTATTTCAACAAAGAGTCTGTGGAGTTCTTGTACAAAAGGAGCTTTTGACATGAAAACCTGTTTCTCTTCCAGCTAGCAGTTTCTTTTAACACTCACAGGGCAGGAATAAGGAAGAATCTCCCTCTGCTGTGAAACTGAGGTAACAAAGTCAAACTGTATCTACCAGACAGAAGGTGCCAGCGGGAAGTTTGCCCTTCTGATCTTTGTATAATCTGCTCTGGGGAAGATACAGCTACTCTCCTAACCACCTTCAAAGGCCCCTCTCCTTTCAGCCTCACATCCTAATGTGACTGAGGAGGAGAGGAAATATTGACTATTTCACAGGACAAAGCAGTGTAAATATTTGAAACCATTGCTAAGATACACTTGTGGAAATTGAACTTAAATAGTGACAATTTAACCAAATTATTTAGAAACAACAACCTGAAGTGTAACTTTTTAAAAGCGTTTCAAGTCAGAGATTAATTCAGTGTCAGTTTTAGGAGCAACACAAGTTTATAGCACAAACATATTCATGCAGATCTTTCGAAGCATTGACATTCACAAATACTGCGTTAACTTTCCCCAAACTTGGGTCCTTTGGTCAACCCAAATGAAACTCCATAAAGCCGAAGGCACCAGGAGAGGTGTGCTGATAAATCAGCAGCAGGCCACGAACAAGGCCCGGTGCCGGCGGACCTGTGTGCAACAGGACAAGTCTATCGGTGAATTTCACAGGTCATTACTCTGGCTCCAGCCCTCGCAGCCTCCAGTGGCTCTGGAGACGGCCAGGTTTTTCTCAGAGACAACAGCTTACTGGGCTTTGTGCTAGCCAAACAAGCGTGTCTGTCTCACAGCAGTAGATTAATGTCTAGATAGAGGGTTTGCTCCTCGGGGAGACCTGTAGAGGAGCCATCCTTCAACCTTTCGAGGCCATTACACAATAACAAAATAACAAAATCTGAGAGAGGGGCTCATTGACTGAACCCTGTTCTCTGGGGCTACTTCTGAATTAGGTCTCACCAAGGAGCGGAGGGATGAATTTCCAGAAAACCAGAAAAATGCTTTGTTATGCTCTGTAATATCAAAAAGAGCTGATAGCTGATGGATAATCAGAAACAACAAAAGAAAAGCACCACCTATGATCGAAACTAATGATTAGTTTCATGTTTGATGAATCTTTCAGATATTTTCTCAACTAATCAGTGAACCATTTTGTCGGTAAAACACTTTCCCAGAGTCGAAGGGGATGTCCTGAACCTGCATAACCTGAGCCAAATATTCTACTATACATGACCAAGACCAAGACAATCTAATCTAATCAGTTAATCACTAAATCACTGCAGCCCTGTGGCTGTGGCCTCTCATCGCTGTGTGGGCCATAATGCAGCCTGAAGAGCATTTTCATTGAGTGTCATCTGTGAGAAATTGTGTGTGGTAAACACACAAACCCTCAGTCCTTCACATGAATGACAGTAAACAACACAGGATCTCTGGCTGTGCTCCCCCCACCCGTCGCCCACCCCTGAGGAGAAAGGGGGTCACACAAACACAGCATCTGACTGGCTCTTAATTTTTTAAAGCAGCTCATTCAAACGGGATCGTCAACAGAGAGAAAATCTCGTTTCCAAGGCTGTCGCCATGGCTTGAGCCTCATTGTTTAGGAAGGAGATCAGGACGCCGCTGACGACTCAGCTGACTTCCAGCACACACAGCTTCACAGAGGCGCCAGGTTGTAATTAACACTTTGCAGATTACGTTTACAGGACCAACATGGTCTGCCTGAGTTTTATTACCGCCTGAGTTGTACTTCTGCCCTCCGGGGATACAAAACACTCTCTGTTTGACGTTGGCTTGTCCTGTGTGAGAACGTTTGACAGGTTTTGATCGTGGTGAGAGTCTCCTGGCTGTTCACGGTTCCTCAGGGATAATGAGAATCTCCCTGTGCTGCTGCCAGTTTTCCAGCTATGATTGGATGAAGACACATGCCGCAGTGTGACTATATTAATCTATTTCTGTCCCTATCTGCAGCTTTCATTTATTTGTCTGAGCTCACGCTGTTGATCTAACAGTCTTATTAGAGGAGCGGTGAAACTAATCCATTTCTTGGCAACAGACAGCTGAGCAGTGAGGAGTCCCAACAAAGTGGCTGACATAATTGCGGTGTAATCATTTTCATGCAGCTCCTCTGCTTCTTCTTAGAAAGCAAGCAGTGCTTCAGGTTAACATGCCATGGTAATAAAGCAGCCATTAATGTGCCAGTGACTTCAGAATATGAGGGCATTTAGCTTTTATCAAACCTGCCATCAATTGCAGATTTCTCAGAGCAAACATAAAAGGATTATCTTCAAACACACAAAGACATAAATAGTATTTTAAAAATGTAAAAGTATCCGTATAAATCTGAAGTCCCAAAAATGTTTTAGTTCAAACAGATTCCTCAGTCTTGGATCTAAACATGTCAGATAAAAGCTCATCTAACATCCAGTGCTAATATTGGCAGTTTGCATGCTGCGCCCGTCATCACAGAGACAAGCAGAGCAGAAACTGACTAAGCTACACATTAAGTGAAGCTGTACAAAACATCTGCACACATCTGTGCCACTAGATGGCAGATATCCCCTGACATACTCTTCAATGGAGTTCGGCACTGTTCAGACCACAGCAGCTGTCATTAATATTCCTTCAATGAAAATTCAAAACTGATGACTTCCAGTCGTGTCAGAAAAAAAAAAAAGAAATACTCACTAACTGAAAATAAATGTGGGCATTTATCTGAAGTTTAAACCCAAAACAAGGCATGCTTCAAATACTGAATCAACATGCAGCAAATTACAAGTGAAGCCTGTCAACAATTAACTGTGGCAAATACTACTGAGAGAGTTAATTATAAATCAGAATACGGAGAGGTGTCAGTCTCGACGGAAAAAGCCTGGGTTTCCCATTTATCTCCCCAAACCACACTTGTGTGTCTTAAACACTTCACACTGAATTAAAGTGAAGTGGAAACCCACTCTCCAGACTAGCAGCACTTCTTTCCACTCCAGGACTGGGTGATAAATCTGTAGTCTTCCATCCTCTGCCGCCTGCTGCCCTTGTTCCTCTCTTATATAAGCTTTTTTCTTGTCTCTCTGTTCAGGCAGCAGTCGGTTGCTTTGCTCACAAAATAGGTGAGAAGAGGAAAAGACTGAAGACAAGACGGTTTGTGTCTGCAGGACAACTGAAAGAAATCACAACAAGAAAATGTCCTTGAGCAAGGGACAGTTCCAGGAAAGATGCTTAGGGGCAAACAATATGTACTTCACATTTGTAAATGTGTATGAATGTAAAGTGCAGCTTGAACAATTACCTAGAATTTTCTATGGAAAAGTACGTCGTTCAGTGCTTGGGGACGGAGGCCGTTTAACGAAAGACTACGTGATCTATTAGCTTTGTATCCGGGAAATCAATCTAAGTTAAAGGAATAGCTCAGTGTTTTTGGAAACACATGTATTTGCCTTCTTTCCAAGAATTGGATGAGAAATTTGGTGCCACTCTAAAAGGGCTGGAGCTGTAAGAAGACTGGCTTGGTTTAGCATAAAGACTGGAAGTTGGAGAAATAGCTAGCCTGGCTCTAGCTAGTTAAAAAAAAACCCTGCTAAACACCTAAAGCTTAGTAATTAACAGGTTCTATTGTGTTTGTTTAACTTTTACACGAGCAGAAATGTCAAAACGCCAATTTGTGCTTTTAAGAGACATTACATGCTGAAATATTTTGGTGACTAACAATGACCACGGAAATGCCTGTGAAACCAAACCTAAGTACGGTGACTATTAAACACTTCAGGTTAAATGTGAGATACCCGTCAGTCAGGTTGTCACAATGAAGAGATGTAGCACACAAATGTGGCACACAAATTGGCTTAAATCTCTCTGCTGAAATCTGGGATTATGTCTGTAGAAGCAACTGCCCTGCCCATAAAACACACTGTACAGTATTTACTTGACATGTTTGTGCAGCACCTTGACAGAATGCAATTACATGAGCAGCCCACAGGCGTGTTAATGATGGCACTCTGTCATCAAGGCGGAGACGTGAAGTTGGTTTAGTCTCACATTGTGGTGCTTGAGGGCATTTGCTCCTGATAACCTTTATGTTTTATGAACTTTTGGTAATCCTGCTTCTTAACAAGGCTGCCAAAGCTGCCACTGTCAGCCAATCTCAGGTTGTCGCATGCACCCACATTCTCTCTCTGACTCTGGTGACCGCATGGTGAAACACTCAGGAAAGATGCCTTAACGAGACAAGATCCTTCTGTAGAAGTTCCTGGTCAACTTAAGACAAATCTCTTTTCACCCCCTCCTCTTCACTTTTTCTTGCAACAACACCTCCTGCCCCTCCAGCTAAACAACAGTTGGACCCATTTTCCTTTAATGGTCGACATCATGAAGTATGCCAGCAAGATGGACTCAAGAGTTCCAATGGATAAGATCGTGGATCTTAAAAGTAACCATGATCAGCCACACTGAGTAATCACATAGGCCCAAAGCGTGAGATGCAAGCTAGCCAAAGGCCCATACTGCTGTCTCAAAGTTTAGGAAGACAAACATTTAAATGTAAGGCTCCCAGCAGATCTGACCATGACACAAAGATTAACACTTAAGACGATATTCTAGTCACAAAACAAATCAAGCAAGATGGGAACCTTCCTTCCTGATATTGAAATGTTGAGGAATGAAATAAACTGAGGGGGTAACTCGAACAATCTCTGGCCGGATTCAAGCCATCGCTGTGGTTACATGGTGGTACAAATGTTATACTATATAAAATTACTCAAAATCGCTTTAGACGATTGAATGACCGTTGAATACACATCACACCAACTTCAAGTTTGCAAATGTAAAATAATGTAAGTGTATACATGATCAAACAGCTACATCTGCACTGCTTTTTATCATTTGCATCCTAAGTTTTTCCAATACCATGATGTTGTTGGTATCAAGTGAATATTGAATGGTATTTTAGGAACCAGGGGAAATATCAACAGAGCAGCACTCCTTGGTTTTACTTTCTCAAGTTATTGTAGATGAGAGGCTAAATCAAAAAGAGGTAGCCCTGGAAACAATTTGCGGAGATCCCGCCGTACATCTGAGAATCTCACAGACCTCCAGAAAAGATCTCTTTAGATACTTAACATGTGATCAAAGTGCGGCCAAGCGCGAACAGAGTGAATTAATAAATATCCTTAGGCGGCTTGTTTAGTTGTGCAAGATGACAGAATGATAGGAAAGACTTGGCACGCACTTAGGAACGGGTAAACCTGAATGTGCTCGAGGCTTGAGAGGTGCCAGTAGGGGGGCGGATGGGGGGCATGGGGGGAGTGCTCGGGAGAAATAGGGAGACACGGGAGAGGAATGATGGACGGCTCACACGCCAGCCATTGTGAGAAAATTATAGCTAGGTGCCGCCAACTGAGGCAGAGTGGCGGCCAGCCAAAGCCCCGGGAGAACAAAGGCCCGAGATCCTTGTGTGTGAGTGAGTGCCGGCTTGCCCGTGGAGCCCCAAACCTTCATATTTACATGCGACGCTCAAGAGTTAATTGCAGTGAATTCCTGCACTGGGTGCAAAGTGGGGGCTGTTGTTGCTTTATTTTACATAACAAACACACTGTTTCAACTCATTCATCTCTGTTTCCAAGGAACTTGACCCAAAGATGCAAAAAGGTTTTGAGCCCTTGTAAACAAATGCAGCTTATGAGACCAAACTCTTCCCCCCAAATATATGAATTATTAACTATTGGAATGGCAAGAGTAAAACAAGGTTTTATCATAACGACAATGATGGTGAGTGAAAACAGGGGGTTAATACCCTGTAATATTTGGTTTATATATTCAGCGTTATCATGGAGCTTTGGTCTTACAAACCGCTCTGGTGGCTCCCTGAGGAAAACACCAAAGTTTCACACATTCCTCCAATTATCCTGTATGTTTGGGAAAAGATTTGTATTTGATTCAGCTTCTCAGGAAATGTTGATGTGTGTGCTTTCAGCTGCAGGAGAGCTAAGAGGCCCCTTTAACAAACCAGACCTCATCCTCACAGTAGTTGATGGACAAAAGCCAAAATGTGTCAGGGTTGCTACAGCTCCTGATCTTTCGTAAACGAACAGTGCCATCTCGACTCTCTAGACTTGGCAGAGCTGACCCGTGCACATCAAAGTAGGGTCTGACCTTGCATACCAGATGAGGTTTGGATTAATGAGCTCTGGACATCAAACAGCAGGATCACCCCCCATAAGTCATCAAACCGAGCTCGGCGAAATTTACAGCGGACAAAAATGCTGGAAAAATCAACATCAACCTCGCCACGCATCTCAGTTTGAACATCGTGACCAGGACGGGGAGCGGCAGCAGCAGAGAGGATATTTCAAAAGCCTCCAATTATCTGATGTGTGGGAGAGCACAATGAACTGGGCCACATGCCAAACAGCATCCTTTACCAAACAAATAAAACGTTTGACAGGACGTGTCTGCCTTTCAGAAGACTGCACACCAACAGACTGCTCATGGGGGGCAGCGACAAACGCTTCTCTTATTCAGTGCTCACTGATTTCTGTAACTTAATTTATCTAACAAATAATATTCATACGTTTATAAAAAAAGAAACTCCAGTGTGAAAATGCAGTATGTTTGTCTGGCTGTAGTAAAGAACGACTTCTCTTGTCAAAACAGAGTTATTAAATATATTGAAAGACACTGAAATTAAACCTGTCTATCCTAAACTTTTTACCAAATATCACTGGGATTTGGTACAAAGTCCATGGACCAAGGAACAAGAGATTTTTTTCGTTGCAGATGCTGAAATTAAAGGCGTTAGTTTGCTTGAAACAAAGTTCGTTGATGTTTTTAGACGTGTCGTCCAACCACATTTGTTTAGAGGTGTTTCGAACAGCAATACAGCCACCTCTGACTTAGGTAAGGTGTGGGGGCAGGAGGTTTCCAGATGCCGCTCAAAGATCCAACCAGCACTGGCTGAAGCATATTGAGGCCTTTATATGCGTTACTCCACCTTCTTGTGTGACAAGACTCAGGCACCAGTGTTATGATTACTGTACGTATCACTACTGGACTTTTTCCTTGGATGGTTGAAAAAACAAGTTCTGCAGCTTTGGTGGAGGTATGCACTCACTCTCATTCTTATCTGATCAAGCTCTTGTAGTCAAAGTATTTTTGAGTAAGTGACTGACAATTATTTTCATCACTATGAATTTTGTTGGATCAACAATCCAAAACCCAAATATATTCAGTTTGCAGCAATATAAAACAGATCAAAGTAGAAAACCCTTACATTTAACGGCCATTTCACTAGCTTTAGTTGAAAAATGTCTGAAATAATGAATTGATCACAAATAGCTGCAGTTTTTCTTTCAATAGAAATCAACTAATCATTTAAGCTCTATAAAGAATTGAAAGGATCGCCTGTACAACACAGTGGGTAACAATGGCTGACTGCTGTTTCAGCAACTGCTGCCTGCACCCAATATTCTGCCCTTGGTTTATGTATGTGCACAGCGATGCAGTGAGCTAAACACACACCATGAAAGGTTGAAGACAGGAGTTAGTATCTGAGGTCATCAGAAACATTTGTGAAACTGAAAACGGCTCCAGTGATAGCACTTACACATCAGGAAGAAACGAGTTAGACCAAATGTAAAAATGAGTTATTGTAGTAACAAGGAAACAGACTTTACAACAATACAGACTAACTGCGAAATTAAAAGCAATGCTCATGACAGGACATGAGTAGAGGATCAACATTAAGTCCTCGAGCAAACAGTCGTCTCAGATAATTAGTAGCTAGCTGGTTTAGCAGAAATTGATGGCAGAAAACAAAACAAAGCAATCAACAGTCAATATTTATCTACAGATAACGCTCCAGGATTTTTTGTGATTTACATAAAACATATTTGCTTGGTCACAGATCGGACAAAATGTAATAACTTCAGTTAAACAAGAAGTGCAGTGGTGGTTGCTACCAGCAACAGAACACCCAACTGAAACCAGCCTTCAATTGGACGATAAAAAAAATAAAAAATAAAAAATCGAAGGGGAAAAAATGCAGCTTTGACCCAGCGACAGGTTCATGTGTGAGCTGTGTGAACAACAGAAACAGCTGTTCCCTGCTCCACTGGGAGCGAACACCTGCCTTCATTCAGAGGCGTTTCCTCGAGGCCTCTGCTGCAGCCACAGCTGAACATTTAGACAGTGAATGAAAGCCACTACTTTATATTTGATCGTATTGACAGATGTACACTGGCAAATCACTCGGGTCATTAAAGCCGGGTTTGTCTTCACTGACAAGCTGTGAGATACTAATGAAATGTAAGCGAACATGGGACAGTCAGCTTTACGGAAGATCTCAATTCACCTATTTAAAACAAAATCCCATCCAAGCTGCATTACCAGGACTCACATGTGCAACATAGTTTTCCCACTTGTGCATACTTGGTCGACATATTTTTTCATCTTTAGCCGCAATGTCAATGCAGGAGCACAACAGACAGTTAGAAAAGTGTGCTTCATTTGAATGTTTTGGAAATGTATTAAGACTCTGCATCCCTCTTGTCCAAAGTCAACAATGTTATAAACCAACCAAAGCAATTAATCAAGTCCTCGTGAAAAGGTGTGAAGACAGAAAATAAATATAAATGTCCTGGCTCTATAAGTAACTTCTGGCTCTGACATGAAATCAGGAGAAATAAAAACTATTTCCTCATCAACTGTTGTTGTGTAACTTTTGGACAAATACATAAATCAGCACAGTTCCTGTGAACCAAAGTTTAACATTGTCTATTTATTGTTTAGTTCCTTTGTCCCTTAATATTTCCTTTATTAAAGCACAGAAACACTAAGACACTAATTAAAAGACGGGAGGAACGTTCATTCTTAACCTTGGAAACGGTAAAAAAAAAAAAAAATTAACTCAAGGTCCACTTACTAACTTTTTTCCAAAACTTTCAACATCATTTCGGTCTTCCTCAACAGATGGAGTCACTTCCATACTTGAGTCATGTGATGACAACTTGACAACAGAGGAATTGCCATGACAAGTGAGCAAACTCCATCTGCTGAGGAAGACTGTGACATGCAGTTGAAAGCTCTGGAAACCATGAGTTGTGATATTTTGGTCAAGTAAGCCTGAGGTTTTTTTTTCAGTTTCATGGTAAAGAAACTGTCTCATGTCTGGGATAGTCTGATGCTGATTTAATACACATTTTCCACATATTCAGTTTAACACCTTGGTCTAGATATTTCTGCACACGGTGACTTTGTAAACAGTCTTTTTTCTTTAGAATAATTCATCATTTTACCTCCAAAATAAATACTTTTTAGAAGATGTAAAACAAAAGAAGCTGGCGGATGACAAAACTTTTTGAAAACAGAAATACATCTTTGAATTGTTCTTATTGCCTTTTAAGTTTGCAGCACATCTGACATGAAACGGGTCTCACAGCAGACCAGTTTCTCTTGCCAGTCAAAAGTCTCTCTGGGCTACCACTCTAAGATCAAAAGGATTTTTCAGCCTTCATCGCTGCAAAGAAGCAAAAAACTTTGTGTATCATCTTATTATAGAGTTGGGCTCTAAGTCTAGCGGTGAACATGTACTCAGAGCTTTCAGACCTTCTCATTACAGCACATCCTTTCATGTGCTTAACGGCATTATTTGCAATTTGTCATTTTCATTGAGTAAACAGTCTGACTTTTACAAACTAAGTTGGGCCGCTCGGCTTGTTATTGTATTCATAATGAAGGTGCCACAAAGGCTACCTTTGGCCTATTAATGAGCCAGTCAAAGTTATTAAAACTAATTTTATCATCTGCAATGAAAAATGAATGACTTGCGTTTGATATTGTTGGCAAAACTAACAAGGAGAAGTTTGCTTTGATCAGGAAAATATCTGAACCCTGTAGGAGAATTTAATCAGCAGCAAGTTTTTGGCTTCAGAAGATCTCCATAGAAATAAAAGAAAGTTGATTAGGTTAAGGAGGGGAGTAGAGAAGCAATAAAATGAGCCCATACCCAAAGGAATCATTAAGTTAATGGAGTACTGGTGGCTAAAAGCATTACACTGTTGGATATCTCAGACTGCAGAGATCTGCGGACGGCCGAGGCCGACGACAAGCACCACGCTGAGCGACGACGCTGAGAGCCGAGAGCCAGCTCAGAAGTGACGAAGGGCATTAGCTGCCCCGCATCCTCCAGTCTGCAGCTGGTATTAGCAGGCACCGAGCGCTCTGTCAACACGTATTACTCCACACACAAATCATCTGACTGGCGTCAGCACTTTGCCTGCGTTACAGCAGGAACACTGGGGGAAAGAAAGATAGATACTTGAAGAGGAATAGTTTGTGTTTCTCAGATGTATTAAGAAAACACGAGGCAACATCTCCAGTTTATGGTTGTAGAAATAATCCTAGAGATATTGAAAGGTTTAGAGTGAGCTGAACACACTGGGAAACAGAAATACACTGGGCAGGTCACCGGTAGCTTAAAATAATGGCCAAATTCAGGCTGAAATATGATAGAAAGTAGGAGTAATAAGAAACTATTATCTGATTTTTCCCGAGCAGCTGTTAACTGACTATGCTTTAATCCCTCTGGCAGCTTTAACACCCGACTATGACACACAAAACTTGAAATAGCCGGATATCCACAGGTCTTGTCAACTGTGAAGCCGGACCATCGTGAGCTTTATGCAGCAGGACAAACAGTATCATGGAAAAGACAATAGGATCACCGTCAGACACTGCTGATCCAACACACACACACACACATCAAAGGCTATTTATTGTGTTTGTGTAACCTGTACGGTGGAGATCTTCGCCCTTACGTTGCTATCCGGTGACAAGTATAGGGATTTGTCTGCTGCATGTATACATGCGGAGTTGGCTCTGAGACTAAGGAGCATCATTACGGACTAAACACAACTAAAACAAAACACAGGCTTTCTGGTGCCCCACAGTCTACCCAACTGAGGCTGTGGAAGAGCAGAGGGAGGGGGAGCTGTCTTTAGTCAGTGTGAGGGAGAAGCAGCTACGTAAAACTCAGACAATTATGGCAACTCATTTATTGGAAACGGTTACTTTTACATCATAAATTCTACATGACCCACCAGCGGCTCCATCTTTACAAACTCAGATTGTTCGTCCAACTTTGATCAAACCCACAGAACTTTTAACATCATATTCTGGGGAAGATCCGAATGTTTCCAAAAAATACAGAAATGTCAGTTTGAATTTGGGGGAAATGCTAATAAAGTATTGCACAAGACAGCTACAGTATTTCCTTAAGATGTGATGGTGTGGCCATTCAAACTAAGGCATCATGAGCCTTATATTAAGTGCTGGATCAAGCTGATAAAGATTATAAATGTGTATTAGACGCTGTGGAAAATGTTTTCCTGAATTCAGAGAAACCTTGAGGGAAGAGCTGAAGAGATGAATTAGCATCATCAGATTCAGTAGAAATGACCATCATGTGGTGGCAGCAAAATGAGAGGAAGGAATCTCACTTAAGTCACTTCGGAAGTCACTGGTATTGATGCCAAAGGATGTGCATGACACAGTGCTGGAAGCCCTACTCAGATCTAGTACTTCAGTGAAAGTAGCACTCCACACTGTGAAAGGACAAAATAACTAGTCCTGCATTCAAAATATAATGTAACATTAGCAGTGATTCATTACTGAGGGAGCAGAATTTTCATGTTGCAGCTGTAGCTCATTTTAACTACTTTCTATATTGTTGGGTAGTTTAATCACTGCTGGATAGTAAACGAGCCCCCAAGGACTGTAATTAAGCACAGTTTGGAGATACTTCACTTGAGTATTCTGCTTCTTCATACTTCTACTCCACTGCTCTTGAAAGGAGAAGATGCTGCACTTTTTATTCATTTGACAGTTGTAGTTAAAAGTTTCTTTGCAGATAAATATTTTTCTGAAACACTAAACATGATCAGTGTATAGAATATGAAGCGCTGCATTTGGTTGAAATGAACTGCTGCTTGCACATTAATGCACGTTAATGGGACATTCTGCTGGTTAATGAGAATGAATGAACTCTGTACTTTAACTTAAGAATTTAAGTGAAGGAATATCTCTCACTGTTTCTATTATTGGTATTGCCTCTTCACTTACTGTCACTACATTGATTCATGACTGATTTTAATTCATAAAACTGGATCATATTTCACGAATCAATGTTTTGCATCTAAAACATTATTCTACAAAGTAACTAGTAACTATTAAGGTTAATAAATATAGTTGAGTACAGGTTCTTTTTCTGTCCTTTATGTTTCCATGTTTGCTGCTAAGTGCTCATTATTGTAGTGTTTCTGGACTGTTTGATAAATCAGTGAAGTTTAACTCTTCTATCTGCCATTTTTCACTCTATATGTTGTTTTCTAACTTTGATGTATTTCAAAGAAAAGTAATTCAAATATATGATATTTCAATGGTTTCACAGAGTGTGTGAGAAAGGCATGTCGGGTATCAGCCTCTACTTCTCCCAGTGAAGGTGAAACCCAGCTCCTCTCTTCAGCTCAGCTCCTGCTGGGCTGTAAATGGGGAGGAGGGGTTGTGCAGATGAAAGAATGAGAACTGTTAGCAGCTGCTGATTCCTTCAATCACTGAATCTCTGCTCCTTCTTTTATCAGCACAATTTAAAGGCCTGATGAATGACTGACAGTTTTATAGTGATAAGATAGTGTTGGTTAACTGGAGGCCCAGAGACAACCATTGACCACATATAGTCCAGAGATCAAAATTTGATATTGGATCATTGTCTAATAAATCCTAAATATGAACTTCCAAACACCTGATCTTCATCACCAAATCCTCTTACATAGTGTAACAACATACATTATAACACAGAATAAACCAGTCACCATGATGCAGTGTACAAGTGCGTGAATTTAAAAAGTGAGAATCCACACTGTGGCACTGTGGCAGGTGACTTTAAGGTACCCAAACGTGCAGATTGGGTATACGTGATGAAAAGAAGGAAAAGAAAAGCCTTTTATGGTCATTTCAGTGTCAGTTTATTGTACGAATATAAAGAATAAATAGCACATTTCCTTAATTTACAGGATAAAACAAGTCACCGATACAAAGGCTGTATCAATAATCCACGTTTAACTCTGAGGTCGATATGCTTCATCCAAATATGGACAACAGCAAGTCCTTACGTGGCTCTATGCGCCATATCACCATAAATACAAAATATATAACCAATATTCTCCACAAATAAAGTAGACTCTGGTTACAAATAATACTGACTTTGTACAGGGAGCTATATATAACTGCATGGCACCGCATATACAGAAAATACATTCCTACACTCGGTAGTGCACGTGAAAGATGAATCACAAAAATAATGAGCTTATAATTTATTTCTATTGTCTTTTTAACTTGAACAGGAGCATTTGCAGTCTGTGATGATGGGGTACTGCACCGGTATCCACGCGCATTTGTGCCCCCCTTTCCTCTGCACGCACCTCCATCTCAGTATCGTCAGGTGGGACGAGTTGGCAGGTTTGCACACCATCCCCTCCGGCACCGAACACGACCTCTTGCTGAGGCAGCTGCCCACCCGCACGAATCGCGGCCAGAACCTGTTCCCCAAGTCGGTCCACGTGTACACGACCGGGCAGAACGAGTACGCCCACAGCCACTGCTGCAGCCGCCGCTTCAGTTTCTTACTGGGCTTGTGCTTCTTGCCGAACTGGACGTCGAAATCCACCGCTCTGATTTCCTTCGGCAGTACTCCACCGAGCTTTTGGATCTCAACGTCATCCAGCTCATCGTTCCCGGTGTATTTGTCCTCCACGGGCGGTAAAACGGACAAAAAGCGGCTGTCAAAGTCTCCCAAGGTGCTCTTCAGCTCGGTCTCGTTAAGGTCCCGCTCCTTGGGGTCGAAGACCGGGTCTGGGTCCTCTTTTAATTCCACAAGCGGCAGACTGTCACTCGGGATGGGGCGCAGAAGGTAGTAGTGCTGACAAATCCCCCTGTCCATCAAAAGTCCCACAGACAGCACCAGCAAATACATGGCCATACACTGTTGGGACTGATCCATGTCAGGCGGTCCAACGGAGGGCTCAGTGCGCACAGGGAACTGCTAAAGGTCCGCTTTCTCGTGCGCAATTACGCGTGAGGCGTATCCAAATCTGCGTCTTGAGTGTCCCTTCAACTTCAGTTTCCCATGATGGAAATCCGCTACAGAAATTAGTAGTTCATACGGGGGAGCATCAGTTGAAACTATTAATGACAAACTGCGCGACAAAGCTCAGGTCTCTACTCGGGCTCCGTGCGCGCGGGCTCGGCATGATGCTCCCGTCCTGTCCTCTTCAGAAAAGCGCTGAGCGTAACCAGCGGCCTCCGTTATATCCTCCACACTGAGCGTGACGTAATTGGTGTGCCCCTCTTTGAATGTGGGTTTGTTGTCTAGGAGGAGATCCCCAATACCTCCTTCTTCCACCGCGCTGAGAGGGGGAGAGGGGGGGTGGAGGGGGAGGCGGGGGTATGCAGGGAGAGGAGACGCCCCCTGTCGGTTTTCCAGACTTCCTTAAATCAGTCTCACAGTGGGAATGATTCTTTCATCTGGAGAATCCTTCTACTGGAGCTAAAGCGCCTGAAAAGTACCAACACAGAGTCTCTGGGAGCATCCAAGCATCAGTGGTCGTCAATAGTGACTGTAACTGTACGTTTAGTCTCGTGCTGCACTACACTGGGGAGGCACTTGCACTTTTATCAAGCATTTCCATTTTATGACACTTAATACTAAAACTTTGTACTACATTTATGTGACTGCTGTGGTTAGCAGTTACTTTGCAGAGGTTTTAAATACAAAACATCATCATCATTTAAAAAATATGATTTATTGTTATAGATTAAAACTGTGTTCTTAAATCTGAATTTTTTTGATCAGATACAGCATCAACACCAATGCTGCTTAGCTGTGACTGCATCAGTGATAACAATCCAATAATGACTATGTATTGTATCTGCTGCACAGTGACTACTTTTACTGTAAAATAAGTACATGTTGTTACTAAGGAGCACTTTTACACTGTGGTATTACTGTGGTTACTACTCCAGTGAAATGTTGGTATTTCTTTCATCACTGGTAAAAAGAGAATATAGTTTTGATAAGAGGCTTTTTTGTTCCAATGTCCCAAAAGCTTTTACAACATAGATCCACTTTCAGGATTTCAATGGTTCTTTTTAAGCCAGAATCAATAAACCTTTGATCTCATGTCTTCCTCCTGTAACTGGGAACATTTCTGGTCATTTAAAGTCAGATATAACTTTTATCAACGCAGATTTAATTGAAGGCGCGGGTCCACAGAAATCAGAAATCAGCTTGATGCCCACCTGATGTGACCTTTATCTTATCTAGATACAAATTACAAATAGAGAACTGATAAAACAGTACCATATTAATGTGGAAATACCTATGTGGTTAATGTCCCTCAAAACAAAGCCAAAATCACCAAAAAATACATTATTAGTCCACAAGGAGACCTGCGTTAACTGTAAGCATCCTGCCAGTTCAAACATTTAGTTTTCAAATGAGACATACCTGCAGAAATATGCAGAAAATCTATCTAATTTGACATATTTGAGCAGCAACCAGTTAGTGGGTCAGTCATTACGAACTCGTGCTGTGCAGCCAAACCTTGTTCAGGGCCAAAAAACATTACTGGAGATTCAAGTGGAGATTAAAACTTCCAAAGATGCAAAAAGAGTGGAGCTGACACATTTTGTATCTGTAAATACGCATAGAAAGTGATTCTGAAAACATGAGTTTATTTCCATTTAATGGAAACTGTTTAATGGACTTTCACTCAGTGTGAATAACATATTTCTTAAATGAAGAGCTGGAATGAGCTGACACAGGATATATGTGATGCTGTCAGACAGTGTGGAATAGGATCATTTTAACAACCTGAAAGTGACAGTACACAAGGAGAAAACTGCACAATAAGGGTGAGATCAATTTCACTTGTTTCCAATTTGTTCACAAATTTCTTGATTTAAGTGTCATTTTCCAGAAAGTAGGATGATCCATCTTGTTGCCTCCATTAAACACGGCCCAAAACAATCAGACAAGGTATACTGCAAGAGAAACAAGCAAAATCGTGTGACCAAATTAGCAGAACATTTCACTTATTTGAAGAAAGGCACAATTTACAGCCTGAATACGAGATGAAATGGCCTGTTAAGTACACTTTTTGCAGTGTATTTACTGCTTGTGTCCAGCTCAAGTGGGACAATATTTCTGCCTGTAACGGTGCCACAGCGAGCCTTCTCAATAAAGCCAGCCAAATTAGCTCCCAAATAAACAACGCTCACTAAGCAGCAGCCATGGAAAGTATCACAATTTGTGAACCTGTCTAAACTCATGCTCAGAGAATCATTCTTTGAAAAATAATTTAATGGAAGAACTTAGCCAGCTGCTACATCAGCCATAAACCATCCGCTTTAGATAAATGCATCTCTGTTTCATTTTGAATGAGCTAATTCACACAAGCACTTGAGCACACGACTCATTTAGTTTACGGTCAAATGATGGTGAAAAGTCTGGAAAATGTCACCCTTATATTTTTCATCTGACCAGCACGTATCATAAACTATGGCACCCAAAACACGCTTGACAGATAGGCTCAATCCAGTGCATTCACACATGGGATGGTGCAGAATCAACTACTCTCTCACACTCACACTCACACACACACACACACACACACACACACACACTGATACATACAAATCTAATGCCAGACTCTTAAAAACACCTCAGATTTGTAAAGCTTAATGCAATTACAGATGAAGACCAATCACTCTTCTGTTTAACAATCTAAATGAAGTAATTGAACTTAATTGCAGTGCTTAATCTCACACTTGAGGAACTTTCAAAACGAACCAGGCATGTTAAATAATATTTCACACGCTGGAAAACTTCATTTCTAATGCGGCTGCATGGGTGAAGTCCAAATATGGTTCTCATTAAGTGTCATCAGGATTGCCAGGCTCATTTGACGCTGAGTTGTTTTTGTTTCTTCTAATCCCTTCCTACTGTTTTACCACAGGAACATTTTGATAGTGAAATATTCCTCCTTAAAAAGACAGGCTACTTGAGACAGACGCCTACTTAATTGAGGAGTTTTTTTGTTCTTGAGTTAAGCAAACACAGTTCCCTTTGGCTAATAAACTAGCCAATGTAATGACCTTTTTTTTGAGGGGTCTGGTTCTTGAGGAGACTTTTAAACCTGCGCTTAAGGATATGCGTTCAAAATGAATCCCCTTGTTTGAGCCATGCACAGGTCATTGTAGCCTTCCCTGCTGATTTCTCATTTAGTGAGGAAAAGCAGACTTCTCTCTTGGCAGACACCTTCAGCACTGGTACCAAGAAAAGGCACGCTCAGGTAGAAACACACACACACACACACACACACACAACAGAAAGGACTATGATAGCCTTCATCCAAGCAGGAGCAAACCACAAAGACCTGAGATATTTAGAAAGTCTGCTTTGGGAGCCTTTCTTTGAAAAAAGAAATCATCCGAGCAGACTTTGCTTGCTTGATATCCCATCTGCAGTGGATCTGTTATCAGTGACAGAGAGCGGTTACAGTGTCATTCACAACACAAAACACCTTTCACATGTTTTATCTCCCTCGCTACGCCGTTTCACACCTCGTGCTAATTGAGGCCACATTGCCAAGCTGAATACACACAGACCCACAGAAGTGGGTGCTATTCTGTTTACTCTGGCACTCGGGAGGTGTGCAATTTGCTAGTTTGTTTAGCACTTTTTTCCGTTCCTCTGCAATCCAAGAGCACACAATCACAATAATCACTCCTGCTGAGAGCTTAATTAAAATTAATTGCTACTTCTGACCACTGACCATGAGTCGGAAGGCAGATTTGCATTCTTGCAGGTCACGCTGTTTTTGTCCTCTCTAACAACTTTGTTACCAACCTATTGTCAATACTGTTGGGGTCAAAATGTTTGTATCTTATAAAGTATAACAAATTCAAGGCTGCACCAACCTAAAACATGAAAATCAACTGATTGTCTGAAGAGTTTTATGTCTGTTCAGTCCACAAAAATCCATTGTATAGGTTTAATTATATTCACAGTTAAGGTAGTAAGAGAGTTTTTTTTATTCAAAGTAACAGTTGAACCCTGGAACTGACAGCCAGTGCATTGTAATTATGGCAGATGATATATTATTCAAATGAACCCTTCATGTTAAATCAAAATAGAGCCATCTTCAGGTTGTAGAGAACACTCATAAATATCTGTGGCTTTAAACCAGCGCTATAATTAGCACAATTAGCTCACTTTTCCCACAGGTTGCAGAGTTGATGCTCAAAGCACCCAAAGCCTGGTGTGAGAGTGTGTTCCTTCCACTCCTCCATAAAAGAGTTTCACAGACAGAAACGCTGCATCCAAACAAAGTCATTAAACCAAAAGGCAGAGCACAGAACTCAGTGATTGCTCAGGAGACTGAATTTGTATCTAGGTGTACCGAGGACAGGCGGCTTTATCAGCATAACGGACGTGAAAAAAGAAATTAAAAATGTGTTCAGTTTTGGAAGTGACTGAAAAATAAGAAAAGTTAAAGTCCTGAGCGATTGTTTAAATAACAAAAAGTAAAAGGACACAAACGGGTCAACTGCTGGTGGCATTGTAACAAGTATTTTTACATTTTGGCTCGTAACTATTGAACTGTGACTTCTTTTAAATTTTTCCTCCACAATGAGTCTTTGGCTCATTGTGCGTACTGATTTTCCATTCTGCAGAAGATTTTTTTTCCAGTATTTGAATTTTATTGAGCATTTTTGTCAAGGTTGATCTAAACTAAATTTTACACACAGTATATATACTCCCCAAATTACTCCTAATACCAAGAATTTTGATTTAGCTGATGCACAAACACAATGCACTCTCATTAATTTCAACAGGACCGTTGCATGGGCTCCAGGAGGGTGCCAACACTGAGGGCTTTAGCAAAAAACTGTTGTTCTGTAACTTCTGCTGTCAAGCAATGCAGGTTTGTCTACGTGCCCGCTATTGTGTGGCATGGACTTGGACGGGACTGCAGGACCATTTGCAGCAGCAATTTTGGTTTTCATCAAGGTTGCCATCATGTTTACCACACATCACCTCCGTGTAGGGACAAAAGTCTAAGCTCAAAAGTTAACTTTGTAGTGATGCAGAGTTTCATAGTCTTCATTCGGTGAATATGACTGGCTCAAGGATTTGGAACGGAGGTATTCTCTGTTATTATTGTCTCATGGATGTAGACCCAATTAATGCCCACACACAGGTACAAACGGTATCAACTTCAGTTGGCTTTAATACAACAGCTTGCACACAGAAAGACCAGCAGCTCTCTCTTACTTTGCCATGTTGGCTTAAGAACAAGTCCAGGTCAGCAATTTCAGATCAGCCTTTCTCTTACTGGAATCAAAGTAAATACTCATGGTCTTGATGGATGATTCAGCACTCCATCAACCCACCGTGTGATATAAATGAAGCCTGACGACCAGCGCAGACACACAGCAGGCGTCTGCCACAGCTAGCGGGGCATTTAGCGCATTTCAACGCCCTGCCAAAGCTGAGGCGTTGATCCCCACATGGCGATCTGGCTGGATTTCTACAGATCATCTGAAGCCAAAGCTGCAGCCGTGCCAGGGGCTCCTGTAAATTAGTGAACAGGCCAGGAGTCAGAGCGTAGTGGTGGTGGTGGGGTGGTGGGGGGCGGTAGGGGGATGACGGGAGGTCGTGGTGTCTCCAGCCCCTGCAGCACAGACGGCTGTTTGTGCCATGCAACCCCCCACCAACCCCACCTTGGTCTCAAACTCTCAGCTCCTAATTCACACTTCATAAATCAAGATGACCTATCCTCATGTGAATTCATCTCTCTCTGTGCTGGATAATAGTGGTGCTATTGTTCCACCCCGAGGATTCATTTCAGAGACATAAAGTATCCACGAGGGCCGATGCACGGCCTTGATAGCTATAGCAGCTCCTGGATGTCCATGCGGAGACGCAGAGGACTGAAATTGCAGTCCTCCGTGTCAGGCCACGTCTGGTTGGTTATATTTTCAACTCCTCTGGCAGCTAAAATAGTTCCAAAAATAAGAACACTAATTGGCCAGTGTTTATTTCTGTATGGGAGAAATACTCTAAGTGTTTTTAGCAGGTTGTTTGTGGCACGATGGTTTAACAGTCAGGGCTCTCTGGGAGGTACGGCTCAGTCCACTGCATGGAAAAAGAGCCGGCTCTCCCCTTTTTTTAATAAATAAGGTCTTTTATACAAAAATTGGTAATACAGTATAGTTGTGTGTGAGGCTGGCAGGGCAGCGTGTGACATCATGAGTGTTGACTCATGAGCAGATGAGTGATGCACACTGAGCTTTTTGCCTCCTCTCAAACTCATGTTTAGTACCACAGAAACTGCAGTAAAGCCTCCCTCTACTCCTGTCTGTCTCCCTGTCCCTCTCCCTCTCTCTACAGCTGGGGAATGGGGTGGTGGGGGTCTGGTAATGAAGCAAGTGTTCCTATGCGTTGCGAGGGGGCTGTCAGCTCTACACACAGCAGACCTCTGTCACCTGTTGCCACCAGCGGGAGGCTCGGGCGACGGGCGCGGAGCCAAGCCTGCATGGCGGCCAGTAGCAGGGCCCTGGTTCCACCTATAGACAGCTCAGCAGGGTGATTTACTCTGCCTCCATGCCGAGGTGTCTACGGACACCCATGTATAAACTGTTATAGCAGCGGCGGCATGCATCCATGCCAATGTCTGAGTTTTTACACCCCATCGTCTCATGTTGACATGAAACAAAGTGCGGTTCTTGTGTTTGGACTTTCTGGCAGAGTGTCAAAAAGCAAATGGATGGCATGGCTAATTAGTTCTTTCTTCACTGGATTAGGGTGGGGGATAAGAACCTGTGCAGGCAGTTCAGAAGTGGACACTTTGAAAATGGCAAGTTCAGTATATATGAGACAAACTGGTCTGGATGTCGGCTGACCACACCTTCAGGCAAAACTGTTTATACCAAGTGGCCATGCTCGAATCAGAGCCTCGTCCTGGCTGCACCCCCCTGCCTCTCTGAACTCTGTCTTTTGTTGAGTGTCTTTGGAATCTTAACACAACAAATTATACAAGCAGGGATAATAGCAAACACAGTCAGTCTCTCCTGGACTGACACCAGGTCTTTTCTTGCATTTCCACTGTATTTTCCAAACTGTTTTTTTTGTCTCGCATATACCTGTATGTCATTAAAACGGCAAAAAGGCGGAGCAGAGATGCATCGCTTTTGGTCATGCAGCTGCATGATGCCATTTGTGATCCGGTGTTGCTTCGGTGCGAGCAACAATGAAAAACCCCGCGGCTGTTTTCGAGCTAGGAGTCGAGGAGAGATGAGAGAATGGAAGGGTGGCTGGCAAAGGCACCTCAGCGTCTTAGTGACAGGACACGGTTGAACAGAGTTCAACTTTATGCTACTAAGCTGCAATACAGCACAGCCCTGGTAAGTACTGCAGGAGAGTATATGGCTTCAATAAAAAGAACCAGCAAGGATAAAGATTTGTAAAAATGTAGGGACCCCTGGTGGGGCTATTTACAGAGATACCACTTTGTTACAAACATATTTGTAAGAGATTAAAAAAAAATGTCCCTATGTATAAAATGTATTTATTGTGACTTATGCAATGTGACTTCCTCAAACACACAAGAGACAGCTACTGTGGAAACAAGTCGGCGTGAACACACATACTGTAAAGATATTCCGGTGAGCTGGCTGGCATTCTGTGAAGCTACAAGGGAAACAGTGCAGCAGTAGATGAGACAGAGAAATGAAGACTGACAGCAAGAGAAATGGGACTTGAGTTGGGGGGGTGGGCCTGTCCAGCGGCTGCAGAGGCAGTCAGTGCTGCAGTGGAAAGGGTTAACACGAGACAGTAAAGTGAATCCAGATGTGCTGTTATTATTAATATCTCTGGCTGATGAATGGGAAGGTAAAATTACAGGCGCCAGCCAGGGAGGCCCCGTGTGCTGCCCTGCCACCCAGGCGCTTCCCAGCTCACCTCCACAGCTCCAGCAGCCGCAGCAGATCAGGGTGAGGCCGTTAGCGGGGTAAGGACATCAGCAGGGTGAGGACGTCAGCGGACCTCCACGCAGCTTAAGTGTGTCAGACAACCAGGAAGACAGACGGGCAGTCACTTTCAACGGCCGGCGGTTCAGCGCCGAGCTGAGCGATGGCCGACAGACACATGACTTCATACTTTACTTTCATCTCAGTCACTGCTCAGTGTCAGGTCAACATGAAGAAGTGATTTCACACTAACAACCAAAATGAGCTTCTGAAAGACAGACTATGAGGTGATACACAGCTACTTTTGGACTGATGCTTAAATATTCAGTACATCTAAAATCTGACTCACAATTAAGACGATGGAACTTCAGCTGAAAGCAGCAGTCAGTTCATCAAGTAGTCACGCTACAAAACAAACTGCCAACTGTTTTGATTAGATATGCAAAAATCCCAAACATTTCCTGGTTTTCCTTTTGTCTGACTTGCTGTTGTTCCCTTATTCTTCTCTTATGTGATAATAGCTAAATATCTTTGGGCTTTGGACCGCTGATCAGACAAAACAGGCAATATGAAGACGGAAAGTGGGATATTGTGGCGGGCACAACATACAGACTAAATTATTCATCAATTCCTATAAGAAACAGCAGAAAAGTCTAGAAAATGACCCTTAGTTGCAGCCTAGGAACAAATTATCTTTGAAACTCAGAGACTGAATTTTATAAGAATGATAAGATTTTTTAAAGAATTGTATTAGGTCCAATTAAAAAATAAATATATAACCGATATATGAAATATAAAAAGCCTCATATAACTCAGATCTGTGTGTCTGAGCCTCTGTTAAGACAAATCAGCGTGTTTGTTTAACAGCTGCTGTTAAATTGAACTGTCAGGCAGCTCTGTGGGCTTGATAGGAAGGAACCTATAATCACTTTATTGGCTCTATAAGCTTCTCACACCTCCTCCAATTCACACCTCAGTCGGCCTCTCGTGTTGGTTCAGCATGTGACAGTGTTGTTACTGTGAATTCAAACAGACGTGGAGACAGACAGGATTTCATACCATTTCTGGCAGACAGAAGCGTTTTTTTTTCTCCCTCTTTTTTCCCTTAAATCATAAAACGTGACACTAAGGCAGTGAAGTTTCTGTGTTCTGTTATTCAGCAGGAGCTCGACTCGTTTAGATGAGGAGTTTCTCAGAGTCAAGAACTCAAAAATAGACATATCAGAGCCACACACACCTTCTTAGTAAGAATTTGGTGCTACAGACACTAAACAGTGAGTATTTAGTTCAGCCTTTTCACTTTTTATTTGTAGAATGGTTAACACTCTGAGCAGTGTAAAATTAGCTTTTTGATGCAGGATGACTGCGTGTATGTATGAAAGTGGGTTCCTCTTGTGGGTGTCAGTGTAATGCTTAAGGAATTTCTCTTTGCCTCAGTTCATCGCTACTACTTGTGACCCACAATCAAACTAGAATTTACACTCCTGCAGTCCGACAACAGAAGCAGATATATTCATGTGGACACCAGCACCGTGTGCTCGGACCTAAAGAGTCAGTAGTGGAAGTGTTATCCAGCAGAAATCAAACGGTCCTCATCAGATGTAGTTGGTCCATGCGTGCAGTTGTTTTCTGTGCTTGCTTATCCTGCAGGCTGGAGCCCATCCCTGCATGCAATGGCTGAGAGGCCTGAAGTTAGCATGCTAACCAGCTAGACCCAGCCCGTACTGCCTTGTACCTCAGGGGCGATAGTCAGGCATCCTGTCTGCCCTCCAATATGACAGGAAGAAGAGGAAGTAGCACTCGCCCACAAAACAGCCACTGACAACAAAACTATACCAAAAATATATCTGTGGCAAACATCACTACTTTTCTGCTTAAATCCACTTAAGTCTGTTATTTTTTTTTATTTGGATTAAGAGCAAATGCCTTTAGAAAGATAAGGTAGATGATGAAGATGAGGTAAACACAATGTGTCCCAGATGTCAAACTTTTAATATGAAGGTGACAATCATACGATCACCACTATTCCTCCACATGCAAATTAAAAAAAAAAGTGTGTATGTGTAAAATATATGTTCTATTCTAAACATGCTAAAAATATAGCGTGTTCTACGTGTGTGTAGCATGAAGGGGCAAATGTGGCCCCCTATTTATTTAGAGAAAGTGGCCAAGTCTTACAAACTGATACTTTGAAGAAGACAACATTATGAAAACTTCCATCTCCAGAACAACAAGCCATTAGTCATTTGTTAACAACCTAAACAACCTATGGTTATCTTCAGTGCCAAAGCTGGAGGTGGCAACAGAGACAGTGTCCTGTTTACTTCCAACAATCGATATAGTTTTTTTTAAAGCCATGACCGGATCGTTCTGCAAACGGAGCCATGCAGCTGTACAGGAGTTGTCTAAATTTAACAACACCGTGAATGGTTTTGGAAGAGACTGACAAACAGGTTAGTTTGAGACTGCTACTGTGGAGGAAGCCAAATTTCACACAAACATTGTTTTTATGTTATTTCACATCAGCCATGATGTGAAATAACATAAAAACATCTAACCCCAGCTGAAACACATCAAAAACCTCAAGTGAAAGAGTCAGCTATCAATGACTCCTATCAAAAATACACTTGCACTCGCAGATCTGCCTGTAGCCTGAAAATGGAGCCATGTCCGTCATGTCTTCACAGGCCCTGGACCCTCGTCAGACATCAAATCAGACAAAAAATGTATTGTGTCTAACTGGTTCAGCTAAGGGCCTCATAACGGATGCAGGTCTCAGGTCTGTGTGTCAACATATCTGATGCCCATGTGGATGTAAGCAGCCTATCAGCATGTGGTGTGTCATTATCATCACAGAGGAGAAATGCAGCTGCAGCTGCTTGTTAACTGGTGGCACAGCTGAAATTCAGCGCTTTGACTTTTCAGTGCTTCAACTCGTGGTCTGTGGTGTGCTTCTGCTGCAGCGCTTTACACATAATGTCAGTGTCTTGTTGTAGGAGCTGTTTGCAAAAACAGCAGAGGAGCCCTGACAGGGAGAAAGTCAGGAGGAGGAGGAGGAGGTTCCTGGCTGATGGAGGATGGAGCAGAGGCAGGAGGCAGAGGGGAGGGTGCAGTGAGGGAATGGTGGGAACTGAGAAACAAGCGTAAATCCAGTAGGGGAGATGGAGCCTGGCTGGCCACAGGGGCTGTTGTTTTAACCGTCAGACACACGGCTGCAGGGAGGGGGGGGGGGGTGCAGCGGTTGTAGGAGGTCCCTCTCAGGTTGCTGCTGTCCCCAAGCAGTCCAGTGGGAGCTCCCCCAGCCAGCCTCACTGTCGCTGTCTGGCCCCCCACCACCGCCACAGCCCAGCATGGGGCCCCAACCATCCCTCCACATGACAGCTCAGAAGACAAACTCACGCTGGCTTTACTCACACTCCTTTGTGCATTTTCTACACAGGGATACCAGACAAATTATGCTTAATGACCGGCGGTGGTTGCCAGAGGAATGGCTGCTTTGTTGCCAGTGCCAAGTGTGTAAATGTTAGGGTGCGACCTTATACAGCCACCCTCTGCCCCACTGAGCAGATGCCCTTTCTGTTGCTGGAGTTCTCAGGCTGAGTCACATTTGGACCTTTAGGACCCGAGACTCATCTCCTCGCCTTTCTCCTCTGATTTGACTTTCTTTGTTCTTTTAAGCCTTTGACTCTTTCGAGTCACTGTAGTTGTTCATGTGCCTGTTATCACGCCGCCCTTTTAAAAAGTGCTATATACTGTAAATACATTTCGCACACTCATATTAATACTAATATTCACATATTAAGTGATTTTTCTAGCACTTCATATCCAGCCTAGATGGAGGTTGATGGCTTATGAGAAGCGGTGTACAGAACAAAACGGTCAGAGCTAAGAGAAGTTTATTTTTACAGAACATCATATTTCCCTGCTATTTGTAGTCTGTGTAGAGAAACTCTGGTCTCAACTTGTCACATAGAGAAGTTTCTTCCACAGTCTATATGACTGATTTGTTGGGGTGGGAATATGAATATGTAAAATAAAATGGGTACAACAGACTCAAACTGATTGATTCAATGGACAACTCATCATATGTTGCATTTTGTGTAATGTAGTACTGAACTACTTTGATGATGAAGACAATTTTCATTACTTGCATTTGTTAAATTCTTGTTATTAAACTTAACAGCAAAACAGACAAAAAGTTTAGCAGAGTGTTTGCTGTGGAGACAAACTGATTTATCACCAGTGGAGTTGAATTGCAAAGTGACTTTCAAAATAGGCAAAATGTTAATTGATTTCTAATCAATGTAACTGAGCTGTGTGGGGAAGGCAAATACTACAAGCTAGGATTTCAACTAATTCCAGGAGTCTGAAAAATGAGGAGTGGCACAGAGAGGAGACTTTTTAAAAAGCTGGAGTCAGTCTGATTGCTCCCTAGGGAGACATTTCCACCCCAGTGTCCCACAAATGACATGTTTGTATGTAACGTAATATGCTTTCTTTAAGAGGTGACGCATTCTTCCCAAGGGCCTTGCAGTCAAACACTAAAAATGTGTTGGTTGTTCTACTTCATCTTTCTTTTGTCAAACATAAAAATACTAGAGAGAGCTCATACCTGCTCAGGTGGCTGATTAAGTTTGATTTATACTCTTGTGTGCCGATTCCCAGAATTCCTGGATAGCCTGCAAGGGTATAAAGAAGTCACCTCATTTTACATTCATCTTCACATGCAGCATGCAGGATGTGAAGGAACAAATAAACTATTTCCAAAGCAGAATTTAATCTGATTTTTGTAACCCTTTACAAAAATCCATTTATTTCGTATTTATAAGCTGCAAGTGCATTTAATGGTTGGATGTGAACAAAGATAAATGGTCATTAAACCATTACAATGTTAAGCAGATTTCTATTATCAACAACTTGAACTCTTCCCATAGCTAGCACCCATAAGTGGAAGCTGGTATATAAACATATAATGAATGACTACATAATAAAACACTGTTGTAATAAGCTGAAATATAAGTAACAAATACATTAATATGCACTTAAAAAGCTCCATATAGCTGTAAACAACTACATTCTAGTGTGTTATGAACCTTGAATCAAATGTTTAGATATGCTTATGAATGCTAAATGGGGGTACTTTAAGTAGTGTTTCTTGTGGGTGAAATTATTGGTCTATGAAATAGAACATCTGTGTTGCACACAAGCAAATTAACAGCCAATTTGTAGCAATGAGATCTGTTTTAGTTTAAATTAAACCATTACATAAACACAGTAACAAAAGACATTTTCCACTGCTTTGGGCAGTGTGCTGTTTGTTTTCTGAAGCATTTTTCTCACGCAGAGTGAAAAGTAAAGACTTCCAACAGACACCCAACATGGCACCTATGAAGCAGATGACAGTTGTTGTTTTTTTTCATCTATTTGATTAAAAGAAAGTGATAATATTTAGGTCAAACACCCCTTTTGGCCCTGATGTGGCTGTAAAGCTGAATTTTATTTGGATAAAGAATTGCCCAGATGCAGACAGAACAGATGCAGTTGTTCCTTTTAACTCATCATTTCGAGTGCCCTGCAGCTCTTGTATGGTTCCTGTTAATGTCTTTTATTCTACTATTTATTTTTACATTTTCCCTCTCTCTACTTATTTTTGCTTTCGTGCTGCTGCAAGACCTGAATTTCCCCTTTGTGGATCAATAAAGGTCTACCTCATCTTATGTTTCCCAAAACCTAATGTGTGAACCTGACACTGCATTGTGTTAGACATTTTTGGTCTGGTAAATCAGACTCAGCCTCTACAGCGGTTACAAGGGCTTGTGGTGCGTTGGTTAATAGACAAGCTGTTGTCTGACCAACAAGAGTTTGGTTGGACAATCACTGGTGTTACTTTCAGGAGGAGAAATGCCTTCTTAAGCCATTATTTTCATGCACTTATTATGCCGTGATATTATGCTGTAATTCACCCATAGTGAAGGACTGGCGCTGTATTAAAAGAACATGGAGCACAAGACAAAATCATATGTTTACAGTGCAGGGTATGAATTAGTGTAGCAGTAGAATAATTGTCTGGAAGAAAGATAAGAAAGAAAGAAAATTATAGATATGTGCAGTGTTACAAAGCTATTTTCCATCGTTAATCAGAAATGTATTATTTAAATCCTCTTCCAGGTGATGTTTAAGATGTAAACTATGGATTATTTTCATTGTTCATTAACTGTTTAGTCCATAAATTGTCAGAAAATAGTATAAAATGCCATTACAATTTCCCAAAGCCCAAGGTGACGTCTTTGAATTGCTTGTTCTGTCTGACCAGAAGTCATCAAAGCTGCTGATTAATATTCTCAGTGAACTAATCAGTTAATCATGTAATTGTTTCAGCACTGGATTAAACCACAGAAAATGAGTGTCATGTACTGCAGGGAGTTGTTCCCTGTGTTGTGTCCTCTTTGCCTGTTTGAAGCATTTCAAATCTGCTGCAGATAAATGTTGTTTCTTTGAGGAAAATCTAGATTGATAGATAGTCTGCCATGTTGTGACATGGCAATTTGGCGTGGAATGGTGCACTGTCACCAAGGTCCAGTGATCAAAGGGGTCACTGGGGTCAGCAGGACAGTTCACAGCCTTCACACCCATACCAGCCCTCCTTCACAATCACTGCATATTTCCCCATCTTATCCCCTGCCGTGTGAACTCTGCAGGTCTGACTTCTGGCTGAAGACAAACCATTTCTGGTAACACTTTAACTTATAAGCAGCATATAAACACATAATAAATGGCTTATGACCCATTGTAATGCAGCTGTGAACAGATGTAAGAGTTTATTGATTACATGTTAACAAGTGCTCCTGTGGGCACCCATAAGTGGAGGCTGCAATACAGTAAAACATGGTGTAATAACACATGTCTTCATAGGAGACATTGTAATTGCTGAGAAACTGCACATTAAAAACACAAATGTCCCTTAAGCTTTGTTCAGCTAGATACAGTGCATTATAAAAGATTCATTAAATGCATGCATACTGCTTAGACATGCTACGTAGGGGGACTTCAAGTGAAGCATTACTGCTTTTCAAATGGAAGCTTTCTTTTTCTTAAATTCTGTTTCCGCCTTGGTTACTACTTCATTTCAAATGTGTTTCTGCTTCTTCTTGTAGCTCTTTCTCTCACTTGTTAGTTTTACAGTGGGATCATCTTCTTTGGGTTCTGTGTTGATGGGATTTGAGCCTCTGTAGGCAGCGATGCTCTCTTCTTGGTCAACATTTCTGCTCAGTTCAGAGTGCTTTTCCTAGGAAGTCCGTCCTGACACCTGGTATTTATAACTACTATAAAAACTTTAATGAACTGGATACTCATCAAATAGCTACTGGGTGCCATTGTAGAAGCAAAATAGATATTTGCCTATTTTAAACTATTGACTATTCCACTCATTTTGCTTGTTCTAAGTTAAGTACACGTCATTAACCCGGTAGAGGGAGGTCGTTCAGTAGCTCCGTCAGATACGAGCTCTTCGGGGATCAAAGAAATTCTCGGCCAGCATGGGTGCTGTTTGACTGTGAAAACTCAACGTTGTGCCCCCGACTAGAAGGGATTCAGTGTGTGATAGAAATGAAGAGGGGATCGGTGGCCTGTCTGGCTGAGGGCAGGGAAGGGGGGGGGGGTTGAAAGCAAACAGCCTACTGCCAGTGTGATATATGTTTAAGCCCACTGGGTGCAAAGCAGAGACACCCAGCTTAAGATCTTTAACTCGTCTCAGCAACCAGGATGGTCGATCCCTCTGTGACTCAAGCTGGTGCTTTATTAAAGAAAAACAGAGGCTGTGCTTAAATGCCCATATGGAGGCATAGATGGCAGCATTGTTTTGGATTGAAAATCTGTTTAATTTCATGAAATAAAAGATTTTTTTCATTCTTAGACAGAAATATACGCATGTACACTTGCTATTGTACCTTTAAAACTACTCTGAGACCCTCTGAATCAATAAAATAACATTTACCAACCAACATGTCGGTACATTCCTCACTGTCTTTGAAAGGGGTAAACATCTGCCAAGTGCTTTTATTGCTAAACATGTACAAGTAATACCTCTAAAAAACTACATTTAGATCTGAAAAGACTGCTTACCTATTGAAAAGGGCACATTATTCTAATGTATGTGGAAGTTAGAATTCGTGGTCTGTAATGACAAATCATACACTAAAAGATGCCGGTAAAATCTTCTATCTTGTTTGGCTGTTTTTTATTGAAAAACCTGTATAGATGCCATAACATAGTGCAACTTCTAGAAAATAAAATAAACAGTTTATGGATGAAATAACAGTGAATATCTGTTTTTTGTGTAATACACTGTGTTTAACACCTAAATGCTAAATTCATAAAGAATGTATGATAAATAATAGATTGATAAATAAAATATAATAAATAATGATAAATAAATAATATTTGATTGACAGCAGTGGCCTTATATGCAGATATATTTAAAGGGACAGCTACAGAGGTATGAACAGTATGATATAAAACTGTACATGTGGCCACATACATAGTGCATAGTAATATTTTATCTGGTTAAAACATTGTCTGTGGCATCAAAACTGAGAAATGAAATGAACTGATGAAACTAGTTTTCCAAGACAGAATAAAGGCTGATTTAGCTGTCAACCAAGACTCAAATCTTTTGGTCAAAATGACTACATTCATGCTGAAATTCACTTTAAAGTAACCTGATTCAAGGTCAATATTTCTTATTCAATCAGTGCAAACTGCTGTGTACTACGAGAAGTTCTAAGAAAACTACTATTAGAATTAAAAGAGCGTATCATTCAAATGCTTGTGGTAAGGTTTTGCAACATTTATAATTTGTGGGTTTGCGTGATCATTTATGACATTTAGCATATGCACTGATATTTCATCTTTTTTATGGTGTCATAAGTGAGAAACTGCAATGAATAAAACACTTCTTCCAAACACAACACAAAACGAAGGCACACTAAAGTAAAGTAATAAAAATGCCTGTGGGGATTTTGGTACTGTAAATGTATCATTTCTGGGCTGGACGAATCATTTAGGCATTTTCATATATACACACACACACACACACACAAATAGCTATGTTTAATCAAATTATGTCAGCTTTTTATGGTGTCGGCAGAGGAATTGCTATGATGACCAACCAATAAAGTTCAACTTCATCAAGGAATAATATCTTTTCGTCTAACTTTTGGACTAAATTCTGCCATAAATTCACTTCACAACAGTTTGATGCAGTTTTAATGTTCTCTAGTCAGGCAGTGTAAACTGATCGAGAAACCAGAATGTTTAAATTGACTAGCGCGATGATGCATCTTGATAAAAATGATAAATATGACATCAATCCACCATCATCAGCTCCATCTGTTTTTACATTTAGCCCGACGTCACTCAGTTCTGTCCAGCTGCTCTGACCAATTCTGAACTGTGCCGTGAAAATCCATCATACCGTCTATGAATATTTATTGCTCCAATTCAGCTTCCCAGACTATGAAGTATGAAAATAGTGGATCACAGACAGAGGCCCAGTACCCGACCCTGAGACTGACTCACAATTTTCTATTTTTTTTCTTCTTCTTCTTCTTCTTTTTCTTTAAATGTTAGTCCGACGCCAGCTGAGGTCTGCAAGTAAAGACAGGGGCACTGCTATTTGCCATGCTGCAACAATTAATTAGGAGTCACTCAAATTACCTGAGTGGTCCAGAAACAGTCAACCGAGAAGCTCCCACAAAGGAAGGAGACCAGCTCAGACCACCCAGATCCCTCAGAAAGCAATGCTGCTATTTATGGAGAGCATTTTCAAAATAATAGCACGTAAAAATAATATTAAGGCAAGGCAAGTGAGAAAAAGAAGCCTGACACCAGCTGATCGAGTATGACATCTAAAAAAAATGATGTCCTGATGGGGCACAATGTTTGAAAAAAGGTCGTATGTTTGAGGCTTTGTGCAAACTTCCATTCTTTTCCCTGTGGAGTTTTCAAAAATAACAATGGCACTCAATCCTGCGGCCTTCGCAGGAGCGATACACGCCGAGTTATGACAGGCGCAGCTTGACAGACAGGAGCTCGACATCCTGTACTTATTCTACACAGATGATTTATTTAATATTGTAACTCGTTTCACAGAATTGCCTGCAGCAACAAACAGGCTGATCTGGTGAAGACAGACAGGAAAGTGTTGACGGTGAAAGCTGAGGAGTCTGTGGTCGGGTTGTTTTTATTGTCTTTCTGATTCTGCCTGGCAGGGAGCCTGTTTCTGTGGTGCCTGATACAACTTCTGCTGTGCTTTACTTCCTTAACACGGTGAGGAAAAGGCTGCACTGTTCAATGTTAACCAACATGGGATTTTGGAGTTTGTTGATGTGCACACCTTGGTTGACATTCAGCTAAATATAACAATATACAGGTCTAGCAGGGATTTAGTCCTTTGAATGTCAGTCTTAAAGGTTCATGTCTTCTTCTAGTCCCAACAATTACCTACATTCCCCAGAGTGATTTGTAACACAAACACTAAAAGTATGTTCTCTATATTGTTTTTGTGATGATTATGTGGTAGAAGTTCAACGCGTGTTAATAGAGAAACGTTTTGGGTCTGCTGCTTTTGTTCCAACACATAAGAAAAAGTATGAATTGTATTTACTAAAGTATGAATTGTATTTACTAAAGAACTGTACTGAGTGTAAGGAAGATGTACTAGTACTTAGTAAAGTTGAATGTTTCCATTTTGTCAGACTGCTCTTATACTTATTTTGGGAGTCATGAATCTAGTTCCACCTTCTACCTTGTAGAGTGGGTAAAGGTTGAGGTAACTGCCTTCTGGACCAGCTGCACAGCTGGAAGGCTGCGGACACAATAATACATCAATAAGACTCCATAAAGGGACAGAATGAGTACTTAAGTAGTGCAATTATGTTTAGTGGGTTAATGGTTCACTAATCAACAAAACAATGTTAATGATTTCACTATCAAGATGTTAAGGCAGTAAACGCTTCTATACTCAAGTCAAATTTGGACAGTAGAACTGTATTCATATTGGAAAGGATCTAACTACGTCTTTCATCACTAGTTAAAAACACAAGTGGAATATGGTAGCTCAAGAAATAAGCAGCTCCTGTTTGATGCTTGATTATGCTGATTGATATTGGAAACTCAAGTACTGTCTTGGAAAAGACAGTACTTGACTCCATTGGAAGTACTTTTAAATAATCTCACAATGATGGGAAGTCAGATTTAAATAACAATTCTATGGATGATTTCTTAACATAAACCAGTAATAATCTGATAAACTGCATCCTACGATAGATTTGGCCAGATGACATGCCTCTGACGGTGTAGTCTATCCCTGGCTGTTGACTGTAGGTCAGTGGCCCTCACTGAGAAGCTGAGGTTTAGCGGTAGATGGAGGCTCTGGGGAGCTGAGAGTGAATGATGTGCTGTCGGTCATTCAGACACTCTGAGATTGGCGTCTCCAAAGGCTTAAATGAGCAGAAGAAACACACAAAGGTTAGACTAAACAAAGCCCTGTCCACCTCTGCCTCTCTGGGGACTACAAAAGGGCAAAGCTGCTCCTCTCAATCCACTTTGAATCCGGACCAGCGCTCGGGGCAGGCGGCAGGTAAACCACTTAAAGAGTTCAGATTATACAGTGGCACGTATAATCAGTGTCGTATATTGTTCGAGGAAATGATGAACACCCTGTCACTTCAAAGATGTACTTATCTGTCAGATCAATGCTTGCTTAAAATAAACACTACCGGTCATTACAGTACTCGAGGAGAAAAAGATGGTCAATTAGAACATGAAAAAGAAATGGAGGAGAAAGAAAAACACTAAATTAATTCATCTGAAGCGCTGCCTTTTTCCTGACTGTGTTTAGGAAACAGTCACTGCACATTGAATCCCTCTTTAGATTACAGACAGACCAGGAAATTCCAGAATTTCCCCTGGGGGATCAATAAAGTTGTAGTAGTAGCTATCTATCTATCTATCTATGAAAGAATTCTGAGAGAACGCATGGTCTCATTTATGGTCTTTTCATTGCTGAAACAATTAATTGATTCGCCAACATAAAGTTTGATAATCAATTCACCATTAAGTAAAATATTTAGCAAACATGCTAAGCATTCACTGGCTTCAAGAAACGTCTGCTTTTCTCTTTATTTTACTGTAACTGTGAAGATGTCACACTGGGCTCTGTAAACCAATGGGAATTTTCACTATTGCTTGGCAATTAACTGGTTAATCACTTAAAATGATCATTATTTACATCCCTATTTCCATTTCTAGAAAAAGACTTTTTAACCAGTTTCACTTTCACACAACATAAGTGGAACCATAAGTGGAAATTCATTGTAAAATGGCAAGAACTGATCCGTAATATTGTAACATAGCTTGTATTGAAACCAAATGCTCTTCCCATGTCTATATTTAAACTTTTTATCATGTTGCACAATAATTCTAGCTTCGCAGTAGCATAGGTGTGGGCACTGACTAAGATACAACTTCCAAAAGCTGGTCATATTCATCTTGTTCACTTGTTCTGATTATATGAGTCCTGATTTAAATCTTGATTTTATTCAAGTACAGATGTTGTGTGGCTGCTTGTGTTTAGACATTCAACATTGCTTGGTCAACGCTGGCATCCTTTGGTAAATAAAAGAGGCTTTTGTAGGGGGAAAAATGTTGAGATCTCAAGGTAATATAGTGAAATTACTATTATGTATCTGTACAGAAACTCTAGTATCTTATTGGCACTGGTATCAAAAAATGTCAAATGATACTCATCCCTCGGTATATATCTTATGCAAGAAGGCAATGATAACATTAAAATTATTGTCTAATCTGAGAGTCAGAAAGGTATCAGTAACTCAAATTCAATAGAGTGAAGAAATATGCATGTGGAGATAAAGGGGGCTGGCTTGGATGTACATCATGGTACAGTGAACATGGAAGGAGCTGATGTTATTACAAAAAGAGGCCTCAACTTAAGGCTCTGACCAAAGTCTATTTAAATTTCCTTTAAACAAGCTCAGACTTCAGATCCTTGTGAAATTTGGTGTTCAAAGCGTGAGCGTTTTCCTCTCACAATATTTGTACAGTTCAGCCTGCTAGTGACTGTGTATGGATCCTTATTTTGAAGCGTGTGTGTGCGCGCCACTGAAAGTTTAGAGCTGCCGAGCTAACACAAACTACAACATGTGGAATCATCCCACGTTAAGAACCGTGGCACCAGACTCATCCAGACAAGCCTGAATAGCAAGCTGTGTGAGAATCCAGTCTGCAGCTCGAATTCCTGTCAGTATTTGTGAGACAGCTTAATAACTGTAGAATTAAACTAATTACAAACACAAAGTTAACAGCGGCAGAGGTGTTACATGCCAAGCTCAGGAAGAGAGTCCGGACCACAGCCTATCTGCTGATTCCAAAAACACTGTGATAAAATAACCAGATTAAATTGAGGTAAATTGAATAATTTATGTACACACTTCTCATTTTGTTAGCTCCATTCTGTTTGTGGATGCAGAAGTTCAGAGTATATTGCTGAGCCAATGTGAAAATAAAAATAACAAAAAACAATGTGGTCATGATTCTGCTCTGTAACTGACACAGCTGAGTGCAAGCGTGCAGCGCAGCCGATTAAGATGCATTTGTCCAGGAAAAAGTGAAAGAGGCAGGATTTCTATTGCCATGGCTGCAGCCATTAAACACTTTCGATTCCCGCCGGTGTGTGTGGATTCAAGGGCAAAGCAGTAATGAGTAGTGGCATTAATGATACTGCAAGATGTGCTCCTGCCACAGCCCGGATTACTGCAGTTAACTGGCTTTGTAATGGGGTAGTTTTTCAGGCACGTGTCTGAAAAGGGCCGACGAAGAGCAGGATTCAATCATATCTAAGTGCATTACGGGAAAGTGGGCAGAGGATGTGCAGTCATTACTGCTCATTACTGCCGTTACATAGAGAGATCAGGTTAAGGCAAGGTGGAAGGGAGCTTCATCTTTCATTCGGCTGATTTTTTTTTAAGCCGCAAAGAGAGCTCAGCAGGTTTGAAGCTCAAATGCGCAATCTCAGGTTAACGTTTTGCTTTTTATGGTTAAAGCATTGCATTATGAGTTTTCAGGAGCCAAATTTAAAAAGGGGCATTTCTTGCAGCAGCACATGAATTATATCTATTACCAGTGATTTGATAGTGTGGAGTGAACAACAGCGGAATGATAATAACAGTAATATTGTCACAGCCATTGTGTGTCCTCCCCCGACTCCCACTTTGTTTGTGAAACGCCACGGTATGGGGGTGACTGGCCTTTGATTCTGGGAATCAGTAAATCAGTCTGCAGGCTACAATGGGACATCTCATTTGAGCTATTTGTGTATTTTGGGTTTATTGGTCCCAAAATGCCCCCTATCCATCTCTGTCCAGCACAGCATTTGTTTTTTACTGGGGAATACGCTGTTGAGAAGTTTATAGAAGAGCACTTAAGTTCACAGACGGGTTTACTGCTGGCTCCGATCGCTTGGTGTGAAATAACAAACATTTCTCTTAAAACAGTTTCGCTGCTCAATAGAGAGAGCAGGGTTACTGGAGCCAAAATAGCAGTGGAGACGGAGATTCATAACTACACACATTTCATAAAACACTTTTTCTTCCTTGGTGTCTACACACACTGTAGCACAATGCCATTCTTGGTTAATTTGATAATTACGGAGGTGAAATGCAGCATGCAACGAACCACAGGCTGAAGTGCTGCCTGAGGCTGAATAAAACACTGAAAGAAAAAAACTGACATTACCAGTGCAGGATTATCTGTGGAAGAGTCAGAGCACATAAATATGTAGATTAGAAAAGGATGACACTCCACTGAACACCTGTTTGCAGTTCGTTTTTTCATCTTTATGTCTAATTATGAGCTCGGGAGAATCAGCCCATGTTCAAACATTTCAAGCCAAGTTATGGACTATGTCACAAGACCACTGGATGAAGGGGGCCAAACAGGGCAGCGTTTGAACATTTACTGCATGTCTGACTGATTAAAGTTAAAAAATAATATTGGTAGGGGTAATTCATCATAAAGGGAGTTTCTGTAAGGTATTTGCAGAATTTGGTAATAATGCCCAACATTTGAGGATCTCAACTCTGAACTCAACTTCGGAACAGGATTTAAACCACTTTTTATCATTTGGATTTTTGGTTCATTTCCTTTAAGTGGCCTGTTCCAGGCCTCTGAATCGCGGCCCACATCTGATTATTTCAACGACTCAAACAGCTCTGGTGATGTGCTCATTGATGTCATTTCAAATGAAAAAAACAAGTGAACCAATCGGAGCTTTTAATTCACAAAAACAGCGGGAAGCACAGGATCGCCATTGCGGTGCAGGTCATTTAAACTCGACTTACAGGCACGACATCTCTTCAACCAGCTTGACACATGTTAAGTTACTGCTCCTGGCAACAGCTACTGCAGTTTCCATGTTGACTGAAAGTGGCGTGACAGACACATCAGTCACACTACTGATTGTTATGGGCAAGAAAACTGCCAATATGCCCAAAATGTCTGAGTGAAGAATGAGGTGAAAACAAAATGAAACTTTAGTCTAATTATCAGGCTACTTTTTAAAGCCACAATGTGTGGTCGTGGTTCCAGTGAAAAAGTATAGTGTGGCAGACAGCCAGACCAATTTAAGTGCTAATAGCACCATTTCATTGTCTCTTTTGTCCACAAAAACCTACAACAATCATCAGATAAAATATGCTACTATAGTGGCATTAAATATTTTACGTAAACTTGTGTGAGTTTTCCAAACCTATTTAGAAATTTGCAAACTGATTACCTTAAGAAATACGACACCAGTCACAGGTCAAAAGTTTGTTTCATTTTTCAAAGAGCAAACCTTCACATTGTTTTACTGCAGGTCTAGTATTTCTCTGCTGTTTCTTGAAGGGTATTAGTATGATTTAGTCTAATCCAAATAATCACTGAAGGTAAAGCTGTGCTCCAAGAAAAGCACTCGGATGGTGCCAGCGCAAATCATGCTATTTATCATTCCTCGGTAAACATGTCTCTGCATTACATGCATTTTTAACCAACACCCTTATTTTCTGGATGCTTTACACCCTCTGCCATTTGAGTAAGACATTTAGCATATCAGCACGTACCTCGGTTTTATGTGGATGGATAGGCAAGAGAAAAATCCTCTGCTGGAGGGGTAATTTGAGGTGTGGGATCTGAGAAGTTTAATTTAGTCAGAGTTGATGAATCAGCTTGGAAGCCAATCAGCAATCACACTAAATCACACATGCACAGTACTAACAAATCACGGAGAAAATATTTATTCTGACAGTTTTAAGGTGTTCAAACATATTGTACGGCACGTTATGCTGCTCCAAGTTCCTCTTCTGAGGAGGAAATGGTGCATGCTGCACTTTGGCTTATCACGAAAGAGAAGACGAAGTATCCTCCAATGACAAAGAGCGGAAAACTGACAAAGCTGAGAGAGAAAGCACAGATTCTTCCTCTCCGCATCCAAAAAGAAACGCTTCACCTACTTTATGTTCAGCAGCTCATGCTGCTTTGTTTCAAGCTGCTTGGCTGACTGTGGGTCTGGCCTGCTGATTGCAGTGATAGACATGGAGGAATCTGGCGCTGGCTGCCAGAAACCACAGAAGAAAAAGGAGAGGACCCTCAGTCTGCCGTCGGTCTGTGCCGGTGGGGAGAGGTAAACACAAGCAGTCCCTCCTTGGTATGCAGGGCTTATGTTGGCCCAGAGAGGAGCTGCGACTCAGAGGAGGTGCCAGTCTGTGGTATGCTCGGTAGAAAACACAATTATTTTTAATGAACAAAAACAAAACACCCCGGAAAACAAATTGCAGGCATTACCGAGCATTACTGTTACACAATCCAATCCATACTAGCACAGACAAGCAGCAGTTGTCTGTTCAGCCTTCTTTTAGATTCACAAATGGAATCACTGTAAAGAGGTGGTCACCTTAATTGAACCGTATCTGCCCGTCAATGTTTTTTGGAACCCACAAACTGAAATTGTCGCAGTGCTAGCTTTTGAGAAAGCTTCTCATTTTAAACCATATACTGTAAGGAAGCAGCTTCACAGAATAAACGCGTGGATGTGGATCAGAAAGCCAAAATAAGTGCCTTTTAGGTCTGATTCAGGTCTCCAAATGGCCTTGTGCAAAACAGCTTTTAAAGTCAATGTTGAAGTATATTTACCGTGTGTAAGAGCGGCATTTCATGCGTCCACAGCAGGCCGCTCTTTTTTCCTCTTTTTCCTCTCAGTTTTGGCCTCTCTGTCCACATTAACAAACCAATTTTCACACCCAAGACCTCAGTTTTCTGAACATGGTTTTAGTGCAGATGAGGGAAACCGAGCAGAGTATTCAAACTGCAGTATAGTTGTTTGCCATCCGAGAAAGAATGAAGAAGAAGAGATTAAACCATCTTCCTGTTATTCAGGCGTTGCTATGTGGACGGAGATCTGCAAACATAACATACATTTTGAGGTTTGTTTGTTTCCCAAAGGACTAAAATCTTTATTAAGATGTAACAGCATTAAGATGGCAATTAAAGCAGCAAAAAAAGAATAACCTTCTTGTAGTTTTCTAAATGCATACATAGATCATATCTAAATTACACCACCTGAGGACAACTCCCCCTTTTATAGGAAACCACTCGTCTGAATAAGCACTTAGGCTTAGTACAGTTTGATGAATTATCACTCACTGAGGTTGAATTACCTCAAAATGTTGAGCGTTTGATTTATTCGACTGAGGACTGGCAAGAGAACAGTTACTACTGTTGACTGCAATGAAAACTGCATTACGTAACTTGTGTAGCCTGAAGATGGATGTTAGGCAGACATCAGAACATAATCAACTGGTATCTATCCAAGTTTTTCTCTCGGTTAAAATGACTTTATCACATTCAATGCGTATCAACAGACAGCTGCATGGATTCATTTGTTTCTTTTAGAGGCTATAGTGGTGCAACTGAGGTTGAATGTGTTATAAAAACACTGAAGAAATGAACAGAAAACATCTACAATGAAACATAGAGAAAAAACATTTTCATAACACTACAGTTCATTATTTTATAACTGAAAACTAAAGGAGGACAGAAAGCATTTAGTCAGAGCGCACAGACAGCCACAACTACTGCTACATGTACTTCTAAATGTCTTCATGACCACGGGTGCGTAGGCATGGATCATGATTCAAATCTAATAGTTTTGAACTTCTGTCTAAAGCTCTTTTAATTGTTGGGGCACCTTCTTCCATCAAAACCAATGCATTCCATCGCACCACCGATTTAAACAATTATCACGACCCCCCCCCCCCCCCCCTTTCCCTTCTCTATGACAGCAGGCTTTTCATCCCACCAACACAAACGTGACAAATACCCTCTCACTTGAGATGTTAACTGGTGTACTTACACCATGACACTTGTGGTTTGGATGCAGGGATGTCAGCCAGTGTCCTGACATCACAGGAAAGAACAGGATTTTCTTTCATCTGTGAACAGAGGAAAAAGAAAACAGAAATGGGTACCTCCAGATTTCCCTCTCTATAAAACTGCTTCACGTTGAGCTTTCATGTGAATCTGTATACATAATGGAGCAGAGGGCCTTCCACCCAAATGTAGCTGATTAGCACAGCAGAGTGTAGAGAAAGAAGGAACCACATAAGAGCCTATTCAGGGTCAAGGATTCCCCTGAGTACACCAATATCTCTAATAGTAATCTATTAAAAATCACAAAAAAACCACGTTGAAAAACAGCCTTCCAAGCGGAGCCATTATTTTGTTACCTCTGGCAGACAGCGAGGCACCTGGGAAATCTGAGCTGACGTTAAGGGGGAGCAGCAGTCCAGCAGAAAAACTATATCACTTTCTTAAGCTAATTAGCCCTGTATATTACCAATCAAAAGAACCTCACTCTGAAACACAACGGCCGGCCAAGAAATATATTTGTCTTCCATTTGTGAAAGACTGGCAGTGGAAAGACTCCAGGACTGAATATTATTCACCCAAGACATTCCAGGGGATAAAATGTTGCATTAAAGTGGGATATAAGCGTCTGATTTTTGTCACTGCTGCCACTGTTATTCCCAAACAAACGGATGAGAACTTTGCTGAAACTAGATCTCAGCAGTTCAGATCGAATCGTTTAACATCAAAAACTGAAATGAAGTAATAACATCACCACTGGAGTCAAACTTACGGTTTTCACATTGTTCCATTCATAACTAACTTTACATAATACTACAAAATGTAGACAAAGAAAGAAGAAATAAAGAAGTCAAAAGAGTCTGACAACATTCTCCTGTTGTTCAGTCAATTTTCTTATTTTGGAGCTAAACTCTCTACTAGGATTAAATCAGGTTATGTCCTAATAGAGTCTGAGCAAACTGTGTTCACATTTACTTTGTACTTTTCACTTTATTTTAAAAGGTTTGTCTTGACAACATACATCACATCACATACATCAACAATGTGCGAGGAGGAGTAGAATTACAGTATGACTGTCTTTATATGATAATTAGACAGTATGTTCTAGTCCTCTTCCTACACTTCTCAAAGTTCCAAACTGTCTTTTCTTATATTATATATATACAGATTGTTTCCCCCCCCCATGTAAAAAATGACATGCTATAATATTAGCATGAAAACCACTAATATTATAACATGTAATGTTTGTAGTAAAATGTTTTTCAAAAGCACAACACTTCATGCACTCTCTCTCTGAAAAAAAATTTAAATTGGCATTTGCTCTAAACTTATGTTTCCTTTATGCATGTGTGTGAGACAGATCATGGAGCCTAGTGATGAGGTACTTTATCCGAGGTTCCTCCTTCTTCTACTGCAGCTGGGACTGTACCTCATTTGTACTGTCAATAGTAAATAGGACCGTATATTTGATTCATTCATTTTCTACAAGCTAAAAGCTGAATGTATTATTATGGACACATTCTTTATACACCACGTTCCTGTAGCTTACACTATAAATTGCTGACTGTGTATGCAGCATGTTGCTATGGGTCAAAACAATTAACAAAATCAAACCAAACAACAAATCACAGCACCGAGGCAAGCGTCATCTTTAGCATTCATTACGGTCCCACTCTTTAGAATTTATCAAATTTAGATCATGTTCCCAGATAATCCAGGCCTTCATTAAATCAGCGTTCCTACCAGAGACAGAAATGTGATCGCTGCACTGGGCAGTTTGAGGCGAGTGTAGTCCAGTGTACCACTTTCACCAGCAGAGGGCAGAAGCACATCAAAGATCTGTCTGAGCAGTCAGCTGGTGAAAGTTTGGCTGGAACACACACACAGATCAGCCTTGTACTATATTGCTTTGGCTAGTAAAGCCAGTGAACTGGCAAATATTTCAAGGAGAGACAAATGTCCCACCAAATACTACCTTCAAAAAGGCACATGTCTATATTTTGCCTCTGCCTGACAAAACTAAAGCCAAAGTATCTCCCTCTAGGGGCATAATACACTTTAATTTACTACTTAATCTATGAGGATGTTTACTCAATGTTAAATGTTGATTTTGCACATGCAATACAGTATTTAGTTTAGTCTTCATCACCATCAATATTACTTTAGAAGTGTACCAATGTTGACCTTCATTTCTAACCAGATAATCTAATTTGATGTGCTATCTAGACACAGGACTGCTGGTATGTTGACAATTTTACTTTTCTTTTTCCTCTGTTAAGCCCCACTACAAGTTTAGGATTTAGCTTTATACATGCTTCGATGGTGCTGGGTCTCCCTTGGAGCACAACATTTTGATCTAAAAAGACGGATCAGGAACAGAGTCAATGTAAAGATGCAGTCTGTCCATTGTGGCAGACGGAGGGGAATAAAACACAACATCCCACCAATACCGTCACTACACCACCAGCAGAATGACCTCATAGGAAACGACGACCATCTTCTTCCCTCAGGAAACATCTGGGCCAACACTTGGAACTGATCAGCAGAGAAAAAAAACACAGGGCAGGGGTGGGAGGGTGTGTCACAGTGTAGGGGGAGCTGGGGATAAAGGTCCCTGGCCTGGTTTCATTTGGAAGTAGAGGAGTAATCAGGAGGATTATAGGGGCAACAAGGAAGTGACCCTGTAATTCATTGTTTCCACTGAGAGGGCAGCAAGAAGTGGGATTATACTGTATGTCAGGCTTTTAATTAAGAATTATCTACCTCTGATGGACTTGTCTATGAACACTCTGAATTTGAGGTGATTTGCGGATTATTCTCATCCAAAGTAGACTAATTGATCATCAGCATTGTTGAAAATACATTTTGACCGTGTTAATTATTTAGATGCTTTATGTAACAGAAAAAAACAAACAAACTGCTGCTTTTCTCCATTTCATATCATTGTATATTGAGTATTTTTGGATTTTGGACGGTTAGTCAGCTTGGGCCATGTTAAAGCAACGTTCAGAATCGCTGTATATAATCATCAGATTAATAGAGAAAGAAAATACTTGTGAAATGCAGTGTTTGATGAGATCAGTGGGGAAAATAGCCAATATCGTTGCTACTACAACTGGAATAATAGAGTGGGAGAAGTGTTAGAGGAAAACACAGTCATGTAAACGTCACCATTCAGAGTAAAACCCCTGGATTTGACAATAAAATGGAATTTATTTATGGACTATATGGCCAAAGTATGTGGAAAATCCAGTCCACATGTCTGGTCTGGGGCTGTTTTTCCTGATTTGGGTTGGGTTTCAAAGTCTTTTGGAAAGCTCTTCCCAGAGGAGTGGAGGCTGTTCTATCAGCAGATTAACGACCATGCTTTTGGAAAGAGATGTTCAACAGTCACATATGGCTGTAATGTCCATGTGCCCACATGCTCTTAGCCAGAACACAGTGATAAAAGTCAGTTTCAAACCAAGGGAACGTTTATGGAGCAGCCACATCAACAACACTAGACTCCAACCTCCCCAGAAACGGGATGTCTGCATCCTTATTCTGCTTTTGTGGACGTCACAGAATCACCTGTTGGCAAAGAAGTCACATCCCTGCAGACTCTTCTATATTTCACCCCTTAGCTTATACATTTCATCAGGGTCCCTTCCTCAGAACGTCACCCCTGCAAGACTTTACAAAGCCTCAAAAAGGAATAAACATATCTGTAGTTTAAATTTGGCATTTGAATGCAAACATGCTCCTGAGCCCAGACGGCCACAGCTTGTGACGGCTCATAGTCACTATCGGACTGAAAATCACATTTGCTGTAATACAAACACTTTAAAAGGCAGAAATGTTTTAGCTGACGGCTTCATTAGTGTGGAGGCCCAAGTCATCACAGCCACCAAAATGAGCTTCATTTGAGGAATAATACTTGAACCTGACATTAACAGAGACAAATGATGATAAAATATTAAGGAGATACTGTCTGTCCTGCCTGCTGCTGTTTATTATGTGGGCGAAATCCATTTTTATCCCAACAAATTATTGAAACTTTTTAGCATCCTGAACCTTAAAACCGTGTTACTGAATTACCTTGAATGTTTTTAGGGATTCATCATCTGACTCAAATGTGGTGATAATTGACCTAGTGTAAAGTCAGTTACTTCTTCAAAAAAAGTTTATCAAGTAGCAATATTCATACATCAAAAGTTATTATGCTAACAAAATGTAGCCATGGGAACGATTTAAATATTAAACCAACGTTGTTTTTAATGCGGGGAGCTAACAGCTAGCTTGCCCCATTAGCTTAGAGCAGACTGTGTTTTATCATAGACGCTGCTAGCTAGCATGCCGCAGACTTACGGCCATAACAGTGAGCGGTGAAGCAGCTAGCTTACCAAACTTTAGACTGACACACACACAAAGCAAACACCATGACATTAATTAGTCCTTAACCGGGCACGGGGCAGCCATATTACCTGGGGCAGCCATATTACCTGGGGCAGCTCCTCCCCGGGGTGTTTGAGGCTCCGAGGCCCTGACAGGCAGAGGGGCTGTCTGACATAGTGCCTGTTAATAAATCATGTTGAGCGCTCAGTGTTTCATAAGTTATTTTGAAGTTTATAATCAAACTGTGTAACTATTTTGGAAGAGCATGATGGTTAAAAGGTCCACAGAAAGAGTTGAATGGGTTTTTCTTAGACTATAATACTGAACAAATAGGCTGTAAGTTTGAATAAATAATGTCAAAGAATTTAGACTCTTGAAGCATTAAAGTACAACAGATAGCTAAAGGTTGGCTTTTGTGCTTCGTCAAATTTAATCTACGTTTATGTTCTTATAAGCATTCTATACCAACCCGTACTTTTCATTAGTTTGTATAACCCCAGTGTCGTGTGTGGATGACTTCCACCCTGCAGTATATTCTTATCATGTGAATCCAGTAGAGCTCAAATGATGTCAAGAAGCCTTTTTGGAATTAAATGTGACAAAGACCAAGGATATATGAATATTAACTTTATTTTAGTTTAGTTTTTAATTTAAAACTTAAGACGTCATAATTCCAATCCGGTCAACACTCAGATGTATGGTCTGGGTGTAGAAATCGTTGAGTACAAATACTTGGGTACTGTAATTGATAATATGCTGAGCTTTGATGGTAATATCAAAATGCTGCGTAAAAAAAAAAGGCAGCAGTACATTTTTGTCTAAGTAAGCTTTTGTGATGTTTTGTGATGACAGGACCGTAAGGACTTGAGTGGATATTTCCTGTTTTCATTTATCTAACAGAAAAATGCATTAACAAAAGTGATCAAGGTCTGTAGCAGCATCAAGGGTCTGTCTGGTTTATATAAGAAACAGTTGTTAAAGAAAAGAGTCCGTCCTTCCTGACAGCATCCACCACCTGCACCTGGAGTTTCACACTTTGCCTTCAGCTTCCTGCTTCAAATACACACTCACCAAAAGTTCATTCCCTCAGCCATTTGACTGCTGAACTATACTTTTAGTAGCATTGTACTCTGTTTTTTATTGTGTGATATTGGATGTGCTTGCTGTTTCTACTGCTGCACAACCAATTGCCCCTCTGCAGACAAGTGAAGTTCTACTTGACTTGACTTGAGTTTCATACATCCATCCTATAAAAACCTGTGTCTGCACTGTTTCACTCTTGGCGTACCTTGTGTCCTCCTGTTGGTCTGACTACACATGCCAATAAACCAGCCTTAACCAAGAATCAACTCGTGGCCTGCTTAATTCAAATTTCATCAGACAACAAGAGAAAAGAATCTCCATCTGATGTTTTAAAACACAAAGAGGGAGGAATGTATTTTTAATTAATTGGATCTGTGATAGCAGCCCCTGTCCTTATTGCATATAAATAATTCAAATTAGGTGTAAGTGTAAATATGCACTGGGGGGGAATAGGGAGGTTATATAACAAGGGTTTGACAACATCTCTGTCGAAAAGTTGATACTCCAGCTGCTCTTCAAGACAAAATATGAGGGATACCACTGTTGTACAAAATGTATAAAAATATTAAACTTTCTCATCATTGATGCCTAATGTAGACCTCAAATAGACCTAAAATAATTTGGGACATGACTCCTGGTGTGCTATGGTAAGCTTTTCTATCATGACACATCTGTTAATACTGTCACATTGCTTAGAAACACCAAATGTTGTATCAGTTAGGGTAGGCTCAGTAACAGAATCACTTCCCTGTGTAATACATAATAATATTTGACATACAGTTCAAAAGCACCACAAACTACGGCCTCAAAAATGATCATACAGTCAACACAAAAACTGAGCATTATAAACTTTATGAATTTATTTATTAATTTATTGCAGGACCGCTGTATTAGATTGCATTAGTTTTAGCTAAGTGCGTCTAATACAGCAGTGATTAGTGTTAGTCACCATGTTCATATCCCATCTGTATTTTACTTGCGATGATTGTAGTGGATGTGAAGTCATGCGACAGGCGATTTACAGTACTACATTCCAAATAAAAGTTTAGGGATTCAAATAACAGCAGCATTTCACAGTAATTTTTCATGACCAGATTACACCATATTCACATGTATCAACAGGAGCACTGAGGTACAGCCTAAATCATTACATTACAATCAGACACTGGATCTTTGACCATATACACCCATACAAAAATCAGCATAGAGAATCATTACATGACCTTTGCAGATGTAATGAACCCATGGAAAGAAATCAGGCGACATTCCTCTAAAAGTGCAGATTCCTCATTCTCACTTAATTATAACAAATGAATGAATTCCAGTGTGACCAAACATACAATAAATCAACTTAGATTGCATCTGTCTCATTAAACATGTACAGAAAACACATTTAAAACAGCAACAAGTGCTGAAATCATATGTTAAACTATGAAATTCTGTATTTAAAAAATATTCTATGAAACTTCCTAAATCGTGGAAGGACTGGAGGGTACAGTGATTGCACAGAAAAGACAATACAGTACTGATTTATACAGCACAACAGAACCAAATTGATTTCACACCAGCCTATTAATGAGGGTGGCCAGTCATGCACATCATGCCTGAGTCGACAGCATGCTACAGCTACAAGTAGCAGCCCACACCATGCCACATACATCCCATACAGAAAAGTCAGATTTCATCACACAACATCAAAATACCTCTCAAAACTACAACAAAAAAAAAAGAAAACTGAGCCCTTGTGTTTGAGCCATTTTCCCATCAGTTGCACTCATTTCTTCTGTCAGCGTTTGCTGAAATTGCTGCAGGCCTTCTGCATCTGTGTTAAGAAACCTGGAACCCCGCTCTGTAGGAGAAAGAACACACAGACACTGTGTATCACAGCACGTCATGAGCACATGTGCCAAGAAGACCTACCCACAAGTGGCAAGGAGGAGAGGCGCTGTTGACATCGCCCTGCAACACATCTGCTAACAATAACGGCAGAAAGCCGTGAAGCAGGCGGAGGGATGGAGCTCTCGGAGGCCCGGGAGTGAACCCTTTTCACACCCTGTTTAAAGGATCTGTCTGAGTGGGTCAACAATGAACATGCATATTTTGCAGGCAGTTTCTTCACAACTTCCACATCACTGAAAGTTTGAATACTCCTTTTAATAAATGTCTTGTCTTGATAGATTATATTATCAAACAAAATGTTCCACTGTCAATTTTAGGGATGGATGTATTGTAAGAACTGGCTACAAGACTGCCGCTGAGCCTTGATTCCAATATTTCCCTGTAGCCACCTGCAGTACTGCAACGAAAAATCCCTCAGTGGCCCAAAAAGCTGTTTTTCCATGGACCACTATTGTAAAAGAGGCGTCTGTAAATCTGCTGACAGGACACCTCCAGCTATAAACATGATCCATTTTCACTCTTTGTATTATATATTTTTAAGCCTTGGAGGTTTAATCTTTGTAAAACTTTTCAAAAGCCCAGAGACGTCTTTTGTTTTTGTTTTTTTTGAATGAGTGACATCATTGCTGTAGTTTGAGCCAATCACATGATGTGATGGACACTACTGCACGTGTTCAGTGGGCCAAATAACCCAGAACCTAATCCGGAAGTAAGAAGTTTTTAAGGCGCATGAGCCCAGTGAGCAATTCTCATTGAACTGAATAGGCGCCATCTTTGCCTTCGGTATCCAGTTCTTACAATACATCCTTGCTGTTAGGCTTTCCAAACGTACAATTTCCATTTAAAGGCTTTTCTTCCTTCAGCATACGCGTCCTGTAACCCTGAACAACAACAGAACCACTTTGGATATGTAAATATGAACAACAACACACAAGAGGTCGGCTGTGGTGCATTGTTTTGTTGAAGAAAGAGAACAAGGAAGAAGAGACGTAGCTGTTTTCCTGTTGTTGTAGATACAGCCTTAGAGCCACATGTGCTACAAATCAATACAACCAATTTTTTACACTTTTTATTTTTTATTTCTGCCATTCAAATCATACAATTCCCCTTCTTTGTTGAGAATTATGTCCCAACACAGCTGTTTTCTTTCTACTGTAAATCGTGACAAGATATTTACAGGTCACTATAGTTAATTCACTTCCAAAACATGAGATTAAACCATTTACAGACTCAAATTTGAAGCTTTCATGTTTTGGTGAAACCTGAACTCTACACAGTCATGTTAAGTTGCACTTAACTGATCCCAATAAGGATATTCTTTGCATGTGACCCATTCAGAGAGGCCCCTGCCCCTTAAGCTGCTTAGTGGGTTAACCAGGTTTAAATACATTAAATGTGTTTGTTTCTTTTATGTAAAGCTGTGAATGTCTATTGCAGTAAAACAGACTCACCTTGGCTGCCCAGTTCACCAGCCAGTTAGGAATCATGCCACCGGGGTTGTCGAAGTAATTCATGAAAACTGAAACAAAGCACATGTTGAAAAGGTTTTAAAGAGAGTTTCCCAAGCTCAAGATGACAATTCCAAATTGCTTTATTTGTCCAACCAAGAGTCCAAAATCAAAACTGGGTGGTAACTGTGTCATGATGACCTCATGTTAACAAAACTCTGCTGTTTAAATTAACGATTTGAAGCAAATTTCAATGGAAATTGAACACCTTTACAGTTTTTCCTATGTAATGCTTTTACATTTTATCTTAGACCTATTGGACACCTGGGTTATTAGGATTAAAAGCCCAAAGTGGTAGAACCCTATTGAGCCAAAGTCCCGTGAGCTGGAACAGGCCAGAGACATGAAACTTGGCCCAATGACTGAAAACGATGTGCATTTGTTTCCCAACAAACATGAGTCCAATGGGTCAGACAGTGGTGGTTATAATTACACCGTGAATCCTATTGACTTGAAACGTAACACACAAGCCCAGCTCAATGTGCTCTACAAAAAAGCCTCCTGGGCACTGGCTTGGGACGTGGCTTTTTGAAACCTGAAACCCTTGTTGCCGCTTGCAGATTTAATTTTGGCTGTTTGAGCTGCCTCCTTCAGTTGAGCAAGAAAACGTCAGAACCTGCACAATGCTGCTTGCAACTGTACTTTGATGTGTTTTTCACCTATCATGATGTATATTAATATCGAAAAACTATTTACATTAATATCACCATATTAATGTCAGCAACATCCAAACATATTCAATTCATAATTATATAAAACTGAAAAATGCCAAACAGTCAGTGAAACCCTCTGTAATAAATGTAATAAATGACTAAAACATTGAACATCCATTTTTTAATTAATTCTGTTCATGAATGTTTTTAATGGATTTTCTGTCAAGCCAATTAATCTGCTAATCATTTCTGCTTGATACGTGGCAGTAATATCATTATGTTCCCTCCTCACGTGGTACCTTTAGTTCCACCGGCTCCATCGCTCTCTATGGCGAGGCTCTGCTTGTAGTCTTTGACCCGCAGCACGCCACTCTTCTCTGCACACGGCGTCTCTGGAGAACTTCTGGCCAGGATCACCCAGACCTTCCTGCCGTCCACGTCCAGGTCCCTCCGCTCCCTAATGTACACATACTGAGGTTTGAGCTGTTAGGGAAGACACTCGCCTGACTTCAACTACATAAACTGTACTTTTAAAACTGAACATTTGCTTGTTCGTGAGAACTGTCTGAGCTCTGAGTAGATTTGTGTGAACCAGAAGGATACATCTCTGTTTGACAGAGGAAATGGGTATTTTACTTCCCAGTAGATTGCTGTCTGTCCATTGAAGTCCTTTTCATAGAGCTCTGAATAACAAAAAGACAACAGAAACAATGAATAGAAAAGCAGCTAAACATCGGCTGTAGGTGGATGGACACATGATACACTTAAAAAAGGGTGTAATGCTCTGATCTCCGAGGATATTCTGTAATCTATTATTATTTCATTTCCTATGGACAGAAAAAGAAAGGAAATGGGAGGGAAATTGAGATTTTCTCTGACATAGCTTAAGGCACACATGTGGAATACTTCCCATACCACATTTATTTGAACAAATTAGAAATAAAAATAACTGCAGCTCTCACAGTAGGTAAAAGTTGTCAGTGCTAAACTCCACACGCAGTAAGTGGGAGAAAATACATGTTGAGATTATTCATTTAATGAATAAGTTGTTACTTCCATCAGGTCTGTATTGGAGGGATCCTACTGACTGACTGACTGACTGACTGACTGACTGACTGAGGACACTGATACCCTACAGTTGAGTATTAAATTTAAAAATTTAAAGTCCCTCCTACATTTTTAGTACCTACTAGTCTGTTTTAAACAAGTGACTTAAATCAGGTTGCAACTTAAAACTTGAGCAATGTCTGAGCTAAAGGTTGACATCTATATTATATCAAGAGCAACCAACTATATAAACTTGGTAGCATCACAAGCTAACATTACTTCCAAAAACGATCATTTTAGAGGGGGAAAAGCTTTTGTACATGTCGATATTACTTCATCTTATTTACATCTGCATGAATGAAGAAATGCACGAGTGAATGCTTCTTAGAAATAAGTTATTTACTCATTTAACAGTTACTATGGTCAAATGTTATTGCCACAACAATGTGTTTTTTACAAAATTGTTCAAGATTTACATAACTATTAAACAGCATCCATCAAGTTTACGGTCAGATATATCGATCATACTCCGCGTATATTAGCAAACTAAGTTAGCTTTGCCGGTTGGATAAGTGAGCTACACAACAGTTCCACCTGGCAGGTAATGGGTAAATATCGAGCAACAACCTGAATTTACATGAGAAGTGGTTTTAATTTGGTGATGAGTAAAATCAGTCTTAGAAAACTTTCTTTAGAAATACATCTTTTGTCAGAAAATGTTAGAAATAAATTTGATAAAAAAGTAAGGGAATGTGTGATATGTGCACTGTAATGACCTGTTCAGTGACCCTGGCCGACTCTGCACTGTCTGCTCAGAAAGACTGTGAGACCTTGTTGTTACTTCTTGATGTGCTGAACGGAGAGTGGGCTCTGTTGTTTGGACCGGATAGCTCAGAAGAGCCAAACACGTGTGTCTCTATGTGCCACCATGTTTTCTTGGCTAGCCTATAACTAGACTGCAGGGATGACTGTTTGCCAAGCTAAAACCTACATCACCACTGATGTGTGGAGTCTTGTTTCCAGGCCCGTCATTGATTAAAAGAGATGAAGACTGACCAGGTTCTTCCACATCAACACTATAGGAGGAGTCACAGAGGTGGGACTATCCCAGAAAGCACTGTACTGTGGAGGGAAAAGCTTCTTGAGCTACTACTAAAATCGCATGTTGCATCTAACATTTCAGCTAGTATGTGGGATTCAAGCTGGAGTGTGTTTCCAACAGACTAGGTAGCTACATTACACTACAATGCTTTTACTTGTTTCTGTGCAATTATTACTTAAATTGTATATATTACTTGTGTTTGTGTATAGTTTTTTTTGTATAGCTACTGTTTATCTATCTCCTCTCTTTTTCTATTTATCTATTTTTTAAAATTTAAAGGCACTGAAGGTGAAAGGACAAAGCAAGAATTTTGTTGTGTGGTGAAACTTGTTTTTACGTGTGTGTATCTTTTATTGTATATGACAATAAAAGATTGAATTGAATTGAGACAACAGACTAGAGCTACATGTTACCTGTAGGTTACTGTGGAGGTGCATGAAGAAAGGGATAAAGAATTACAAGGGTTACTTCAGTACTTAAAACTGCTCATTCATTCAAAATCACTCCACCTCATGGAAAAGACAACAGGAGGTTAACATGTGTGCTACAGTCAACAAATAAGTAACTAAGTGATGTATTCATGATGAATGTCAGCAGAGCTAATGTGACACTAATATAAATATGAAAACTTAATCCTAAACAGAGGAGATGAGGGAGAGTTGATCTAGATGGCGAGGACAATGACACTGTGGAGCTTGCCTTACGGTTTGCTTTTGGGGTTTTCTTTTACCTTTCACATATTCATCCCAATCTTTCCGATACGTCAAGTCCATGTAGACGTCTGCACACAGCTCTGGAGTGCAGGTGGTGAGCACACCAAAGACTTTGTACTCATAAAGTCCAGTTTCCTGAAAACAGCACATGAAAGTTCTCTCTTCCAACTGCAGGCCACACGCCACACCCACAGTATGTGACTAATCCCAAACCACACAACTCTGATTAGAGCCAATCTGTGCTGCACCTTCTCTCACTCCGAGTGAGGAAGTGTGTTGGATTTGATTAAAACCCACAGAAACAGGTCTGAGGATGCAAATAATCTGACAAACTGCTCTTCTAGTTTTTGACTTTGCAGCCAAATCTGTCTTCTTGAAGAGAAAGTGAAGTCAAACCAAACTCCATTCACAAAAACATCAATTTAAGGTTGCCGTGTTTTCCCTTGGCAATGGCAATAGTTATGTGTATAGTTATATGGCTACAACTCACTGCACTGCAATTTGCAATCAATTTAATCACTAAGACACGATTGTGGTTAAAAGATGTTTCTAAAATAACAGAGCTTATTTGTCTCAGTCATTTCACTTTTAACACCCCCAGAGCAGACAGGCAATGGAGAGAATATATACTTATGGGAGGAAAGAGGTTCATTGGGAAAAGCATTATTTAAATTTGAGGGATTATCAGTTAGCCTTTTTCATGCAAGTAGTTTTAGATTACAAAACTTTTAGTTTTACGTTCGGCTTGTTTTGTCTGTTTTCATCTTTCGGTCAATATAAATTAGAAGCCACTGACTTGATGTGTCAGGTATTTGCCGAGGTGAAGAGTGGAACTTCTGTTTTGAGAAACTGTGCTCAAGCAGGTGCGATGCGCTATGTATATGTGCCCAAGGGAGAGGGAACATTAAATTCACAAAAATATGAATGGAGTTTGGTGTGGCGGGTATAGCCGATTTCTGGGTCCAATAGCTCTGGTTCAATTTCCGGATATTTCCCATGTCGGCCGCTAGGGTATTTTACTGATGTGTGTAATAAATGAATCACATTAAAGATGGCAATCACACCATTTTTATAAAGAAAGACAGGAGCAGTTTCCCACAGCTGCAGGTCCAGAGCGCTGCTCTGAAGCGGAAACTCGACGCGGACTAATTCATGCAGTCAGTCACCAGCAGCCGTGTTCCTGCTGGGAAAGCAGCAGCTGTATGAATGTTTCCTACTTTGTCATAGAGCCGGTAGATTTTCACCCCCATGGTCTCGGTGAAGAGCTCCCATCCTCCGTCCAGCTGCGGCTCATCCAGCTCCCTCCACGCGCTCTGAAACTCCTCATCTGTGAAGCGCAGCGACATGACGGCTCCTGTCACATCTGTCACACAGCGCAGGCAGGCACACACCACGCTTCCGGTCGCGGCTTTCACAATAAAACACCTCATCTGTTGTCTTAATGCTGTATCAATAACACTGTGCTGGACTATTCTCAGTTCATGCTACTTCAACTGGCAGGAATATATTCACTGTACTATATTTATGATGTGGATGTATCATGTAGTTACAAGTTACTTTGCAGATTAAGACAAATACACCAGAGTAAAAAGATGAATATCTAATTGATAGAGAGATAAATTATGAATTTGAGATGAAGAAATGCAAAAGAATAATAATATTAAATAAAAAAGAAAACAGGGTGTCTCAAATTATTGACTTAAAGACAAGGGAACACAAAGGATGAGCTTCTTATTGTACTGAACATTACCATGACAAATGTTTTATTGCTATTGGGAGAGGAGAAGACAAACCACAATCCCAGTTCACATGTGTCTGTATGAGATAATAAGTGTTATGCAACAGAGAGAACATCCCTCCACAGACCAGAGGGAATTACTACAGTGTGAATGTGTTTACAGTGTGCACAACAGGTGGGGGCATCTTAGACCGTAAATCGACGTGCTGCTGTTGTGGGACATTTATGTAATCATGTCAACAACATGTGGTCCCTGAGAGAGCCTCACACACGGTCTCACGTACTGTGAGTGTTGACAGTGTTCAGGTGAGCGTGGAAGAAACCAGGAATCAGCCACGGGCCGTGAGACACAGCCAGCCGCTTTCTCCCAAATATTTGTTACTTGAGAAAAAATCTGCTCACATTTCTTGCAATTTTTCATCCGTGGATGTTGTTGCTGCTGATCCGTGAGAACATTTGGGATAAAGAGCAAACCCACACTGAATGTTTGCTGCACTGACCTCTGCAGGTTGAAATGTACAAGCAAAGAATTTGACTTCACGTCTGTCGACCTGTAGGTTATCTTATCAGGACATCTAGGCCTCTGCTTCAATCTGAACTGCCTTTTCAAAAATGTACTTTAATCTGTATTAATCTGTGAGTCCCACATCTTTATGGAGGTGCAACACTGACTCCTCCTTTAATCTGTTTTTGTGTCCCATGATAACTGTAATTATGCTGTGATGGACTTCTGTCTTCCTTTACGCTGCATAACTGACGTCATAATGGTGACTGTGTTTCTTAATTTAGCTGTTTTTTTCCTGAATGTGACGTGCTGACAAACTGTTGAAAATAATTTCTGCAAATAGCTGCAAACTTGTGAGCAGAAAAATGAATAGAATAAATATATAAATATATAAAATAATGTGAAACCAATAATAGAAGCCTAATGCTGGCTGATTTCTCCTCTGGGCATGGAGGGAGTTTCTACCCTCCCCTCATATTTGACACACATACAGTATATACCTACTAAAGTATGAGTTTCAGTGCCATGTCAAGCCATCTAAACAGTTACGGAAATAAACTGATTTTAATTTCAAAATAAATGCACCCATGAATGAAAAGTAGTTTCTGCAAATGCCGGCAGCGAAATGAGATTTATTTTGAAATGCTAACCGGAATAGGTATTTTTCCTTATTATTTTTAGCTTTACGTTGCAGTCATCGATACTTGAAATAGTTGTTCTCAATGGGGATGGCAGACCGACCCGCAGCCCAGAACCTCAGGACTTTACAGGGGGACGTTCCTCATGAATGGGAGTCAGAGTCGTGCAGCCCGGACACAGACGCTGTATGTAGACGCCTTCAGCTCAGAGGAACAACATCCACTGGTAATTAGATAAATCAGACTGAATATTTTATGAGCTCAGAGACAAGTTTCCCTGCGGCAGTGGAGCACTTTGGAGACCGTGCGACATGGAAAACGGCTGTGAGGTAACCAACCTCTCTTCTTTCTATTCAGAGCTTTGTCCAGTTAGTTTTACCTCACTGCAAACAACAAGAGAAACCTTAAAGCTCAACTTAAAGGTCGTTAATTCACTTTTTACCAGCTGGAGCCTGGTTCCACATAAAGTCAGTTTATATGGCAGAGAAGATTATAAAATACTAAAGAAAGAAAACTTAGTATGGGTTGTCATGTAGATGTTTAGAAGTTTGACACTCTTCTCTTTCTGTTTTACATCTTGCACCTTTTTCACCCCCCAAATACTTGTTTTTCTTAAAATGTTTGCAGGCACAAATTCCACTTCCACATAACATTTTGTTGTCTAATAAAGAATAAATGTTTCTTTTGTAATCAGCAGTCCTCACAACTGTGTAACCTCTCCTTCCCCATTAAAAAATCCTCTGTGAAGGTAGTCATCAGGGTTCCAAACCCTTTCCAAATGTGGATCTGTCCTCCAGAACATTTATTGCCAAACTTGTTGTCTTTAAATCCTTAATAGCCTAATAACACTGACAACCCCATGACAGGTTCAGCCAAAGGCTGTTGTTCCTTCTCACATTGCTTTACTTGAGCAGTTCTTAGTGTCCAAGCTCTCCTATACTTCACAAGAAATGAGCAAAGATTTGAGAAAAGTCAGAAGAATTATTTTTCATAACAGGAATTATCAATGAATCTGACAATTATCATTTTGATTCACCATTTTTTTGTGGCAGAAAATGGTGAAATATGCATTTGTTACAGCTGAAGCAGATGTGTATGGATTTCTAGGTTTATTTGACCAACAGTTCAAAAACAATCCCATATGACAAAGGAAAACATCAGACTCTCACATGGGATGAGCTGGAAACAGTGAACGTTTTTTCATGTTTTGCTTGAACCAATAAATTGTTCTATTATCATTATCTTTGCTGTGTTAGGAATAAAATCCTGGTTTGGAAACAGTGAATCTTTTGTTAGTGGAATCAGCCAATTAAATATCCAGCATGTGTAGAATGTAAACTCCACCCAGGTTGCTTAAACTCCAACATGTTCCTCCTAATAGAGACTACATAATCTCAGTAGTAGCTTTGGTGCTGACCCCTCAACGGGGTCTGACGCCCTGTTTGGGACCCACTCGTCTAGAGCATGTCAGAGAAACACTGTTCTTTTAATGAGAAGGATTAAATAAGTGTTTCAAGACTCTGACAATGTTGGAATGCAGCCCATTTATTGTCACTCTGAAGGGTCTGAATCACAGCTTTCCACGCAGCAGGCGTGAGCTTGGGGGGGGGGGGGGGGGGGGGTGCTTGTGAAATTGCTTGTGATTTCGAAGCTCCTCGCATTTCACAGAGCAGTTTGTAATGTCATATCCTGCGCTCTCCAGGGAATGTCTCAGCTCGTGCTGGGCTGAGTGGTCCTGCGTCATTCAGACAACTCCTCTGACTGGGTTCAGGCGGCTGTGATTGTACAAAGAGTTTACGTTAAAGCAGCGTGCGGCGCTCAGGAAGTTGTGTCGGATTGTGAAATATGGTGTTGAATTCTGACAAAAAACATCTGAACGGTCTCTTTCTCTTCTGGATTTCTGTGTCCAGTGTTGAGCAACTTTTCACTTAATGAGTTTGCTTGTTTCTCCACATAGCCTGGGAGACCCTAGCAAGGAAAAGAGGTGAAAGGGCAACAGCGAGGAACCATCTGTGGTTGGTTAGCAGGAGGCTCCTTGATTCTGCAATGCCAGAAGAAGATAATAAGGACGCCATGAGAACGCCAGCGACCCCAGAGAAGGCCAACAACAACGAACGTCCTGCAGCCACCGCGACATCGGTGAACATCCCCCTGGTCAATGAAGTCCAGCTGACTGCAGCCACCGGCGGGACGGAGCTGTCCTGCTACCGCTGCACCGTCCCCTTTGGCGTGGTGGTCCTCATCGCCGGCATCGTGGTCACCGCCGTGGCTTACAGCTTCAACTCGCACGGATCCACCATCTCTTACTTTGGCCTGGTGCTCCTCTCGGCCGGACTGGTGCTCTTAGCGTCCAGCGTCGTCTGCTGGAAGATGAGACTGGAGAGGAAGAAGGAGAGGCGACGGGAGAGCCAAACCGCCCTGGTTGCAAACCAGAGGAGTATTTTTAGTTGAACTAGCAGTATGGAAGGCTCATATCCTGGTTTTCTGAGTCAGAAAAGGCCTGATGTTGAGATGGAGTTGGAGAACCAGCTGTGGACAGATGTCATCCAACGTGTGCTGGATTTGTGACCTGTAAAAGCTCTGAGCGCAGACTCTTAGGGCCCAGAACTTAAGGCTTTGAAGGCACTGTAAGGGATTTATTTGTCAAACAGACTTTGAGCATCTGGCGAGGTGGGAACGCAGCCAGAAGGAATGTATCACAATTAAGATGAATTACCACTGTGCAACGCGATGTAGAGGAAGTCTCCCATTAATCTGCTGTTGGATGTGGTGGCTTTGATTGTAATAGGAGGCAATGTGGTTTAAAAGTCAAGGAAAAGGAGAGGGAAACTGAAAAATCCAGGACAATGATTCACGCCTCATTTACTATGCTTCAACTTAGACATATCTGTTTGAAAAGTCTCAGTGTTCACCTCACAGGGAATGATTCTTAGGCCTGTAATGGAAGTATGGTACTTAACATGAGGATTTTTGTTAAAAATCTGTCAGTATATTCTGTTCAGCATGTCAGATTAGATGACACATACATCAGTCATATATAAAGAGAATATTCAACCTTAAATATACATATATATATATATATATATATTCTATTAAAGCACTTTGATCCCTCATAATAATCATACTCATTAATAAACAGCATCTATTAGCAAATTTTAAAAGCGATTAATCCAGCATTGTGAGTAGTTTTGCTTTTTCTTGGCAAAATCATCAAACTCATTATTGCATTGGGTGATGATCACATATTGTTCAGTGTACTGTTCACTGTAAAACATATTAAATGTAGAATATGCTTTGTTTTGATGTCATCATTTGCATGTATTTTCTGTTACCAGGACATCGTGAGGATTAATAAACTCATTGATACACATGTAACAGTTTGGGAAGAAAGAGTTTCAAGGTTTTTCAGAACCTGATCGATACCGGAGCCGATATCAGTGTCCAAGAATAAATGGAATAGTTCAGCCTTTTGTGAAATACCACTCTCATGTCTGTGTTTTGAACTGGAGTGAGGACGAGATCAGCTGATCTTAGCATAAAGACTAGAAATGAAGGGAAACAGCTGGTGCAGCTTTGTCCAAAGATCAAAACGTTACACCTACCAACACCTCTAAAGCTCACTAAGCTAACATGCTGTTTCATTCACACAGCAGAAATGTCAAAATGAAAATGAGCATGATTATTGTTTGAAGTACTTCTAAAAGACACAGTTACTGTGTGTAAATAATTCCCCCCATTGTCTTCACTTCACATGTATCAAACAAACAAGATGTACCGTGTTGTGAGCGAGCTGTGGAGGTGTTGGACCGAGTCTTTTTTTAACTTTTTAACTAAGAGCCAGGCTAGCTGTTTCCCCCTACGTCCAGTGTTTATGCAAAGCTAGGCTAATAACATCCTGAGTCCCGCTCCATACACAACACACACAGAGAACACTGATGTTTTTGTTTTGCTCTGGGAAATTTCCCAATATGTTGAACCTTGTGGTTCCTTTTTAAAACTCGATAAAGATATGCTGTACTTTCCAAAAGTTTTCTTTAACTTAACCTCATAAACAAACATTTGTGACAAGGATTTCTTGAATTAGTTTGTTAAAGACTTGTGACTAAGATACACTGAGCAGATGGTTTGAAGAAACGTCAGTGCTCTCAGATGGACAAGCGAAGTAGTGACGACACTGTTCTGTTGGGAAACTTTTAATCATCATTGGCCAACATCTACTCTGATACTGATAGTGAGTCAGTGAGGCTTTTAATGTTCACAGGAAGTCTTACTTGTGATGGGTTGACGTCAAGAGTCACCATCAGTGTTTGTATTTCTTAGAAATGGTGTATGGGTTGGACAAATGATGAGTTATTCCATTAACGTCCAGCTCTTTACTTTCAGAGCTGAACTGAAGGAAATGTTTTTCTAATGAGGTACATGGGCGAGAGTCTGTCTTATGATGATTATTTCAAATAATCAAACTGAATGTGGTTAAAAGATAAAGAATTGTGACATTCAATGAACAGGTTTCATAAATCTCACTGCATGACAAATTAAAGGGTCAGTTCATTAAATGACAGAAATTGCTCGCGGTATCTAGTTGGACAGTTTTTTGTTTAATTTGGCCATCTGTCTCTGATGGAGGTGAATGCACTTTTGTTTGTGCTGCTGAAAGCATCAACATTTAATTCAGCAGCAACATCTTTTGCCAGAAATACTGTTGCTACGCCCCTATTAAACTACCACTGGTGGTCACTGTGTCAGATCTGGCAATTAGAGCCAAATTCTTGGCCAGGACACATGATAGAATACACACTGGATTCTGACAGATCAGAGCTCACTGTCTTGTGACGCCACACTGGAAAGGGAGCGACAGGGATCGACCTCAACAGCATCATTCCTTGTTCCACTGTGTGCGGAAGAGTGACTAGAGAAGAAAAAAAAAGATCGGCGTCCCAGATGTGGTGTCTTTTGTCTTCCAGTGTGACGCATGAATTAATGCTCAGTTTCATTCCTGATGCCACATCTGTCAGGTCAGGCTGTTACTGAGCTGATATCATGAAATCTAATCCCATGAAGAATCTTTTCAGAGCTACTTTCTATAGAAAAGAAAGTCTCATGAAATGTGTATTTATTTGTATTATCCAGAGTGATCAGGAAGCTGTCTGTGCAAACATGTGAAAACGATCATTATTATTAAAACTAGTTTTATATAGTCAGTGATGTGATGCACTACATCCGAAGTTCTAATGAACCTCTACTGTCACTGGAGCTTTTGGCCACATCTTGTGATCTTAATCAGTGGATGGAATTATTCATTACAACTACTAGTCATTAGTGCCTTTGGTATTTGACTCATGTGAAAGCAGGTGGCCTTAAAACTATTGAGATTCCAAAATTCCATACTAATAATGTGGTAACAACATCTGCTGACACCAAGACCAAGTAAGTGGAACTTGCGCTAAGATTTTTTTTTGTCAAATTAAAATCGAGCTTTACCACACCACAAGACACCACAAGACTAAGTGAGAATTTCTTTCTCAGTTGAACTAACCCTTTAACCATCTATTTCCAGCCTGTTTATTTTTCCAATCTAAAGTTTGTGTTACCACCGTTTACCTGCACCTCATCACAATATGTTTTGACTGTGTGTTAAATACGTTTATACACTGTATCATCTAAATAATCATCAGTTCATTTTTCTGCTCAGTTCTCGGTATAATTAAACATTTCAGGATATAAATTCTCTGTGGTAAAAGGAAGTCCAACTCTCCTGTTTGACCCTGCTGGGTTTAAAATAGCCTGGACGTGGAAGTATATTTATAGGCAGCATTTGCGTTGCTATGCATCCCTGTGACACCAGACACTACAACTAAATGGTTTTCTTGCGTCAGAGGAGCACCTACAACACACTTTGTCACTTTTGGGAGATGGCCACTACACACGCTCTAAGCTATAGGCTGGTGCCGTATGGACTCTGAGATCAGATCAGTAACACATTTATGGGACACATGACACAGTGAGGCGTCTCCTGCCTGCTTGTCAGGTTAGAGGAAGGCAGACTGAGGCTGGAAAAACAGGTGACTTGATATGAAGTTTGACAGGTGCTCTCTACCGGCGTCTTTAGCCTCTTTACACACTGCTGGCACCTCATGCAGGGACTGTGTGCGTCACTTTTTGTGCCTCACGTGGTTGTCATTCCACTCAGGGCCACGCTGCCGGGTTAGTTTATCAATAAACTGAAAGGGCTCAAACCCTTCAAGTGCAGTGAGTTAGGAGGGGGGGGGGGCAGGACGGAAGGAGGGAGTAAAAGGAATAAAAAAAGGGACCATATTAAAGGTAGGAGGAAGACAAGGTAATCAAAAATGACAGAAAAGTGACAAATGAGGAAAGAAGTGGCCAGAAGAAAGGAAGGAACGATGATAGCCACCTATCCATATTTATATCCAATAAAAGAAGTATGGAGAAGTGGCCAGAAGAACGGATGCAAATAAATAAATTCAAAATAAATAAGGCAGGAAGAACAGTGTGAAAAAGAAATATAAGGAAGGTATAGAGGGAGGGAGGAAAAAGAAAAGAAAGATGTAATTATGGAAACATTGACAAAAAGATGGTTTTGGTGATTTTTCTCTCACTGGATGTAAACTAACTACAGCCTTCAGTTAAATGTAGTGACGTAAAAAGCACAATAATTCCCTCTGACATACGGTGGAGGAAAAGAAGAAAGCCTCTTAAAATGGAAAGTCCCAACGTTAGTGCTAAGTACTGTAGCTGAGTAAATATAGATGTACGGTCCACCTCTTTCAACAAATGAAAAGCCAAACAAGCTGCAGTCTGAAATTCCAGACTTCAACACAACCGATTGCACATTGTTCAAATCCAACACAATTAAACATAATGAGCTCAGCGTTACTGGGATCCTGGTCCAGTCGGTTCAGTCTAATAAAACAGCTGTGCAGGCGGAGCATGAACAGGCTGAAACAGACCCGACCTGACAGCTACCGGACCAGCTGAATGGACTGAAGTGGCACTCACTCGTTTTCTAGAACAACCTGGACCGGACCTGGATGGAGAAATGTTTTCAGAGACATGTTTTATTTGACCTGGTTCAGGTCATCTGATTGTTGACATTATCCTGCAGGGCTCTGTTGCTGGAGACGGAACAAACGCTGTGTTGATAAGATCAGTTCCAAGAAAAGGCCCAAACCGAGTTCATGCTCTGTGTTTTGAGAGCAAAGATAAACCTTTTTGGGAGACTGGAGATGGAGATGGCAGGTCAAAACTAAACTCAGGAGACTTTAGGTAATCCCTTTTCATCAGATTGTATTATCGCAGATACATGTGAAAAGTTTGTGCTTCAGAATCCACAGGAGTCCTGTTTTATTGGTAATTTCTTTTAATTTTTCATTTCTGAAGTGTTTCACTGCAACTGTCTGTGAGGCTGCACTAAGACATAGTAGTGCATGCTGACATGTTCAGTATGACAATGCTAGCATGCTGATGTGTAGCTGGTGTAATGTTTACCAGGCTCACCATCTTGGTTCAGCTCAGTGTTGTTCAGTCCTGGTCCTGGGGCCCCACTGCTCTGCATGTTTTAGACGTTTTCCTGCTCCAACACACCTGATTCAAATGAACAGGTGGTTATGGGGCTTCTGCAGAGCTCGATGATGAGCTGATCATTAGAAGTGGGTGTGTTGGAGCAGGGAAATGTCTGAAACATGCAGGGCAGAACACGTTTTAGCATCTTTAGCATCAACACAAACTACAGCTCAGGCGTTAGATGAGACATTAAAGATCACCAAAGTTATTACAGCTCACCATGAAGCGAACTTGAATGTTTTTACCACATTTCATAGCAATCCATTTAATATTTGTCAAGATATTTTGCTTAAAACCACAAATGCGAACCTCATGGCAGCACTTCATTTTCTGAGGACCATGAATGTCTGTACGAAGGATTATGGCAATCCATCGAACAGTTGTGGAGATATGTCAGACTGGACCAAAGTGGTGGACCGGCTAACCGATACTGTCGTTCCTATCTGTTGATATCATAATTTTGTGACCTGCTTCAACAACTAAGCAACTGGGCTGCACTTCTGCTCTGAGGTGTGCCAGCGTGCAGTCGAAATCTGTGGGTGTCTCTGCTGCCTGACAGAACACCACCCACTGGAAGGAAGTTAACTCAGAGCTCGGCATAAAGGTGAGCCAAACTGTATCTATAAAACGTTTCTCAGTCTCACGCACCAGCTCTGCTCCTTCCTGCCCTGAGAGGTGTGTCTGCTCCATGATCACTTCACTCGCTTTCAGTGAACCATAGCATCAGCTAACGTGGGGGTTATGATTGATGGGATAAAGAAAATAACGATAAAAGGTCATCCTGGATGCATTAACACAATAACTTTGATATCTTAAGACTACACCTACAGCCGTTTCATGACACCTCATACATTTATTGTTCTAGAAAGTCTTGGCTGCAAAACAACAAAGCACACGCTGCTGAATGCAAAATTATTTGAATAAAGATTGCAGCAGAAGCCACAGCGGTTTGTTTCAAAAAATACAAAGCTATGGTGGTGTTTAGACCAAATTTAGCCCGTAGCCAAATTCATTTGAAATGAGCCAGTGTGTTAACACAGCAGGGCTTGCTGTCAAAAAAATGTTGAACCAGGCTCAACTTTTTGGGACATTGTGCCAATTTTCATGATAATCCTTCCAAAAGTTTCAGCCTGGACCCCAACATTGTCATCCCAAGAGCCACGCTGCTGGTGACCCAGTTTGTTCGAAGCATACTGATGCCTTTAGCTTTAACTGAAAAAGAAAACGCTGTCACCATCCGCAGACATAATCTTCCTCAGGTCTCTAAGAAACCCTCGGCCCATTGTGGGTAGTTGGCTTATGGTGGTTCTTTGACACAGCTTTTCCACAGGGCACTAATGTAACAGAGCAGTACGACTTCATTTAAACAATAAGAGCCAACACTGTAAAACAGTGCTGGCCAGTTACTCCGCACGAAACGCTCTCTCTTTGATTCTTTCATGTGCTGCCAGTGGTTCTTGGAGTGTTGTGAAGTGTTGGCTGCTCACGGTCCCAGAGGTGCTGCCGGCTTGGTTCGCCCTCATTCCACCACATAATAAAGAGAAAGCTTTTCCTGACCAGTTCCTCCCATTATTACAGTAAATCCCACTTCAACAGGACTATGGTGTCACCTCCAATGCAAGACAGCAAAAACATTCTCCCTCTAAGCTTTACATGAATTTATCAGTTCCAAAAACCAAAAACACAACAAAAGGCTTGCTGGCCACATTACCCATAAGTAAATAACTAAATATTACCTTCATAATGAATTCAATTAATCCATAATTATAATATTTCAGTTACTTTTAACAGTAATTGTTCATAGCGTAATTGTAGTTGTTTCAAAACCAGCATCTGGAAATTATATCTTGGACTGAACTAACAGCTAGACAGCAAGACACCAATAACTTATAGTGCTACCATCTCCAGATGTCTCCAGGAGCAACAAGCACTTGGTTTTTTGCAGACAGATGAAATCAGCTGGTGAACATAGTAGAACAACTAGATGGTAAAGAGCCACATATTTCAATCAGGAGGTGGTGGTGACCAAAATGGAGTTAAAAAACAGTGATTATTGGACTTACCAATCATCAGGTTGACACAAACACTGCTCCTGTGGGATGACAATGTTTCTGTGTGTCTGCTGGATGTGTCACTTGGGAGTTGCTGATAAAATTGGTTCTGTGTGTCCCAGTTTTTCTGCCTTTTAGTGGCCAGAGTAATAAATGAATGCAGCTTTAATCTCCCATCCACCACTGTAATTTTAATCTCTGGAACACACCTTTACACAGTTCATCTGCCTTTGATTTAGCCATTTAAAAAAAATATGCATTAATTCCAGCAGGGATTTTATCACCAATGTTGGCATGCTTTTGTACATGTTGTTACATTCACACTTTCTTTGAACTATCTTTAAAGTCTGAGTTTCCCTTGATTAAAAAAGAAAGCAAGAAAATAACACGTCTGACTCTACTGCATGATTTCATTTTAGTTTACTAAACTGATCAGACATGTTTTTAGGTGTTCACACCCATGATGTGAGTGCTCGTAAACTGCTGTGACAGGGCATTAACTTTCCCATAAATTACTTTGGTGTTGGTGCTTTTATTCTCTGTTACTCTCTTGTCCCTTTTCTATTGTTTCTACAGTGACCTGTCACTTCCTAATTAAAGCCAGGGGTGTAATACTATAAAAAATACATTTTCTTCTTCAAGAGAAGTGTATAAAGTCACCATGGAGCACAGTGTAGCCATGTCTGATTTACTGTACATGTCACAAGAAGTTGTATGAAACAACAGTGCTAGTAAGAACAAACAAAAAATGTTTTCTATGCAGCGTTAAGTATATAGTAACAGGAGGTCACAGTTTAATCCAACAATTTTATTCTCTGCCACACCACATCTGAATCCTTTTTTCTACCATTTCAAGTTTGTGGTCAACTAAGAGGAACATGAAAACGACAGAACAAAGGGATGGCTAACACCCTGTTGTCAGTCCCATCATGCAACAAGAATGATCACGTCCATGTGTGTGTGTGAGGAGAAATCATGACCAGTTGTTTGACTTGAACAAGGACACACTTTGTTTGGCTTTTCCCTTGACTGTGAGTGGTATCGCCTCCCCTGACGCACATTTGTTGCAAAAGACTGGAACATTGCATTGCCAGTGTGTCAGCCTGTTGTTCATCCTCCCACTGTACAAGAGTGAAGAGACACTGTGAATAGTGAGTGTTTTTTAATGAAGAATATAAATCTCTTGATGAATATAAAAAACCCGAAAAATAATGTTCCTAATCTTAGTTTGTTAATCAAAGATTTTCTTTGAATTTGCTGATGTTACTCGTCTATTACATAAATGTGTGATGAGAGCAGGTTAAGAACTGAGAACTGTGTTAATGGTCACATATGACGGTCAAAAAGCCTAAAGTGGGTTGTTTTAAGCTCCAGAGGATAATGACTGTGCCACTGAGTCTCACTTTGCTGAGGCTTTACTGTGCTTCTGCTGATAATGTGATCTGACATGAACTTTTCATGACATCTAAAAACAATGCTACCAAAAGACAGGTCGACATTTAGAATTTTGCTCATCATTGCAAGGGGTGAAGAAGAAGAAGGTTACAGTGTGCTCTCCCATAACTGAGATAGTCATGGTCAGATCTGCTATCAGTGGCCCCCTGAGAGAGTGGGAAGTTTCGTATTCTCCAGAAGTCTTGTGCAATGTTCAGCCACTGAAAGCTTAAATACAACTAACAAAGAAGCTATCGCCATTTTAATTTCCAGCATGTGTCTTTATGCACATTACCCCACACAGGCAGGCCCAGTATTAACTGTCCCTACAGTTTAATCCTCATTTCAGCACAAGAGGCTTAAATGAATGACACAGCAGTGAAAAAATGGAGGTCAACTGTATATACTAAAGGAGTGTGACTTTATAATATGTTCCTGGTACAGTTATATAATTTTTCTGTGTTTCATTAAACCAAAAACACATAAAGTCTGGTAAGTCTGGAGACCTTTAAATCTCACTGTAGAGATATTTTTTGTAAATGACAAATGGTCATTGGAGAGTCTTTCCACAGAAGAGCTGTCTTGTGAATAGCTGCAATTATTAATAGATTTATCAGGGAGTTGCTTGACAGAACATTAATTAGCAGTTATTTTGATAAACTTTGAAATTTTAAAAGGAAAAAAGCCAAACATTCTTAAATTCTAGCATCTAATCGAATCTGTTGCTTTGTTGTTCGACGTGAGAGGAAATTAAATGTCTCTGAGTTTTAGATTCTCATTATGTCAGAAAAAAGGAGCATGGAGGATGTTATAATGGGCAGTTTTCTATTTTCTATTTTTCTTACATTTATGAACCAAACAAGTAATTACTCAAGAAAATAACAGGCAGAGTCATTGAACTGAATTCCTTTCCCACCTCGTGCTCCAATGGTTTTCCTTTTTGTACTTTTTAGTTATTTTCTTATAAATGTTTAATGTTAGCTGGCTTTAAAGTTTTCCTCATGACTGGTGTGCGTAAGGAGTAAGGAGGCAGTAGAGCTGTTGTTAGATGCTCTGGACCAACTTTGTCCTACTAGTTAAGAATAGCATCACAGTATGATTACATTAAAGGAAACAAGGGCAGATGAACAGATGCAAATTCAGAATAACGTATTTTGGTGATTCAGGAAGAGAATTCAGTTTTGAGCAAAAGAAAATACTCAAAGAGGTTTATGGTTCATCTACAGACTTATCACATTTTTAAAGGTAAGAAATGTCTTACTTTGTCATTCTTGTGATTAAAAAGAGAGTTTTGTAGTGTTTTCAGTAACTTATTTGGTGTTTCAAAGACAATCTTGGCAATCATAAACTGTTTCCCCCGTCTGTAAATTGAGTAAATAATTTGAATGGCTCGGGGAGGAAATGACAAGGTGTGTCTGACATGTCCGCCGAGGTCATTTAACAAACACAATGATGTCATGGGAAGTAGCTTCTTCACAGCACTTGGTTTCCTTTTCATCTGAACAGCTGAGCTACTTTGTGGAGCTGAAACTTTCCTGTCCAAACCTCATAAACCTCCAATTCACTCCACCAACCGTTTAAGCACCCAGATCTGCAACAGTGTACGTATTGCTGTGACTTTAAGACGGCAATAAGTCCAAAGAGTTCATTGTGAGTGAAAAATGCTGCTCCGTGGTTCATACTCCCATATCTGATAAAGAGCGACATGCAAACACTCCCACATCTGTTTCCAACAAGTTTCAGTTACAGCCTGAAGCTTTGCCTGTCTAATTAAAATTAGGCCTCTCCCTCTACACAAATCAAGACAGCTGCACTCAATAGTGTTTTCAAAGATACATTTCTGAGTTTTCATGACAAAAGATTGATTGTTCCCCTTTAGGAAGCAGACAGCTTGTAGTAACTCAACCCAGAACATAGTGAGGCTGCAATTGATGCACACTAATGGAGCAAATGCTGAGCCTACATGTGTCTCAACTTTAGCCACTTTCTATGTTTCTCTGCCTTTGATTTACTAATTTTCTTTTCTGCACATTTACATCTTTTATTACATTTCAGAGTATTTTATGATCAAATAGCTGCAAAACAAATTACATTCCCACCAGCTGTCGCTGTATTTTTCTGTTTGGCGCTAATGATAGCAAAGGAACATGCTAAACTAAGAGGGTAAACCTGCTATAAATCAGCATGTGAATCTTTTCATTGTGACATGTGAACATGCTGAAGCAGCACTGTGTCCGTGGACTGTAGAAAAGCAGTGGATGTAAATTCTGAGTCAGAAAAGTGAAGCCTACGTGAAAGTCCCTGAAACCTGCATTCTTCCCACTGACCAGCAGGGGGCAACTCATCTGTTGGCAAAAAGAAGCCCACTTGTATTAAAGTCTATAAGAAAATGACCCTAATTCTCACTTGACTCATTGCCTCAGGAAACATGTTCCTAATGAGTTTATAGTCTCAATAGCTAGTTTAAAGTTTTCTTCAATACAGCACGATATTCATTTCGTAAACTATGGTCCCATTTAGAGTACAATAGCTAATAAAGCAGCTACCTTTTGACTAACCAATCAGAGGCGGGTCATGCCTAATCATAACCAATCAGAGGCGGGGTCTTTGCACAATGAACATCACTTCTGATTTCAAAACCAAGATTGCGGCTTCATAACAGCAGTCCACAAGCCAGTGGGCGATGCCACTGTGGCCACGTCCACTTCTTTGATCCTATGTCTAAGAACATCCTCTCACAGCTGCTAGCATGGCTGCAGACTATTGACTCTGGACGTGGGTTGTCTCTGTGCTTAAAAAGTGTGCTTTTAAAGGACAGAGCAGAGCTACAGCACATTTTACATGTCACAGTGATAAAAAACATGATATCTGAGTGACATGACTAAAATAAATCTGCTGTGACAGTGCGAACAGAGCTCATGTTTAGTTCTGCTTTCTCGCCCCATTTCTTCATGTTAGAGCTGCAGCCCCATAAAGCAGCAGGTCACCACCCTGGATCCCCGTCAACAAGGGAACCAGACCCAACCACAGCCCCCCCGTATCCTCAAAAGCGAGTGTAAACAGCGTCACTGTGAGCCCCGCTGGGGGAGGTGTACGTGTTTTTGATGAGATCTTTGGTTTTTATCAGCCGAGGACATTCCTCTGAGCGTTGCCTGGGATGGAGGGAGAGAGCTGTTGTGATGACGCATGTGAGACAATGGTGAGGAGTCAGTTTTACAGCTCCCTGCTGATTTACACTGGGTGTGAATGTGTGCTGCAACACAGACACTTTTAAGCCAAGACAAAGTGAAAAGAAAACGCACAGAGCCCAACTTATGTCATCGATCAAGGAAACATCTTGGGTTTACTGGAGAAAAGAGAATCAATGAATGAGACTCAAAACTGAGTTACAATGGGAATGTGATCATGTTGAGTTTGAAAACTTGTTTGTTTTCTTTCTGATGTTTTCTTGTTTAATTGGTGCAGGAATGTTCTGAGAAAGTACCAGGAGGTATTTGATCAGCTTTTACATGTATCAGTATCTCACTACATGTATAAATACATACCACTGGCTCTTCAAGCAAACATTGCACTTATACATAAGATCAGGATAATAATGTAGATGCAGGGCTTTATCGCCCTGGAACAGCTGAGTGACACACATGCAGGCTGATGGTGGATCCTTGACGGGAGAAAACCATGAACTCTGGGAGGAGCAGGTTCCCACACCCAGAAGAAGAGACGCAGAAGGCTCTAACACAAACAATCCACCACTCAGGAAGGAAAGGGCTCTCTTTGGGCCTTTATCAGATCTGCAAGATCCTCGGCCTGTCCGTCACCCGCTGCTGTCCGAGAGGTGAGGCCCCACCCTCCACCAGCGCACGTCATCATCACACTCAGGGGGGCTTTGAAAGGAGAAGCACTGATTTGGCATTTTGACAGCTAATATGAAGTTTTATTATGATGAGCAGCTCAGTGTTCTCATTATTTCAGTACTTTGAATCATGAAAATAATCAGCAGATTAATCCATAATGAAAATAATCAATATTTGTAGTCTTATGTGAGCTCCACATATAACAGTATAACAGTCACAGGGGACATCTTTCTAGTGAGTACTTTTATTTATAATATTCTTTCCTGCTTATATTTTCAGTACTTTTACTGAGGTAACAGGTTAGAATCCTCCACCACTGGATAAAGGCCACATACTGTAGGAGGCAGTAAATACTGGTCTTCATTTTCTGTCCTAAAAGGACCTACATCTCAGTCACAGGGTGGATTTACTATGAGTGTACAATCGTTCAACATCCATTTCTCTCTTTTTCATTTCCTCATTTTTTTACTTAAGGGAACTCGCTGTACAAGTAACATTTAGTAAGGCTGTTCTACTGTTTGGGGGGAGGGGGGGGGGGTGCAACAGATCTTCATTAGCTTCATATATATTTTTGCAAAAGATAGACATGGACACCAAGTGTAGTTTAATATATTAGATAAAATAAAATGTCTAAAAGTACCCATCAGCCCATGTCAAGTTTTCCTTTTATGGAGTTGTATAGAAGTTAAAAAGTAAAAAGCAGTTACCTTTTCACTCTCTTGGTTTGATATATTACGGACATTGTATGTAATTCCTCATGTGCCCACAGCTCAAAGAGTCTGACTGAGCGTCAGAGAGCAGAGCGGCGCAGCAGGAGCTTCCCTCAGCTGTCTCCTGGTTGTGTAACAGCTCCTCCTTGCTGACCTCATGGAACGTCTCTGAAGACACAACGGAGACAGGGGATCGCGTTCACCACATCACCTCCCTGCACTCTGTGCCCTCTGACCTACAGGCCTGCTCTGACTGGACTGGACAGGACTATTCCGTTTTGGCTCAGTAAAGACGACTGTTGTAACCACATCTGTTTTGTTGTGCAGAAGTGACTGACAAGTTATTGTGAACTTTTCTTTTTCATTGGTATTCTCTCAAGTCTGTAACTGTTGTTTATTCAGTTGGACTTCACATTTTCTGACAGAGGAAGTTCACAACATCTTGTGGGAGACATTCAACTAAAAGAAATCAATCAAGAGGATGTATTTCAACATAGTCTCTCATCTTGCACCATCATTAAGTTAAAAAATGAACTTCTCCAATACTTTGCTTATCCACCAAATACGTACAAAACTAATAACATTCCCATCAGCCTCAGCTGCACATTGTGTTTAGTACTAATTAGCCAATATTGGCATGCTCACAAGCCAAACTAAGATGGTGAACATCAGCACTGTCATTTTGAGCATGTTAGCTCGTGTAATCAAGGAAAATCCTGCATTCAAAATTCATGAGCAGCAAAATGTACATTATTATAGAAATAAAAGTTCACTCAGTTATAATATTTATAATATTATTATAAGAATATTATTACTGATGCATTTATGTGTAAGCAACATGTTATTATTGATAAAGTGCATTTTAACACCTTTTCAACTGCATCTATTTAGATCATAGGGAATCAAAAAAGGGAATCAATCATTTTCTTCAAAGGAGTTATTTATTTAATTTGGACTCCACAATAAGAGTTAAAAACTGAAAAACACACGTTTGTCTGTGTGAGTTCACATGAAATAGACACAGTTAGGGGAACATGGTTTGTTTCTTGTTCTTCATTTGTTTGTGGGATGGTTGATGGTGGGAGGGGTCACATTGTGCCTGATCACTGCAGGCAGACTCAGCCTCACACTGTGAAAACGAAGGGGCTTTATGCCCCAGAGACAGCGCAAGAATACAAAGCAAACGCGTAACATCCTCAGCTCACACTCTCACACAGCTGAAGGCTTGTCAACATATCCTTTCCAATTTCTCCCTGCTGTCTGTCTCCAGGTCTTACCGAGGCTGCCGGACTCCCTGGCACCAGCGTCTGGCGCTGGGGAAGATCTATCTCCCAGATATGAGCAGGAGAAACTCCACCCGTGAGGCCTGGTATACACACAGACAAACCTATTACATCCTCTGAGCTAATCATTCCCCGAGACCACGACAACACAAACATCCCCAGGACAGAAACACCACTCTTCCTCTGACTCGCTGCTGTTTTTAGAGCTCTAAATCTTTGGTTAAGTGGACAGTCCACATGAACTATAGCTTCTTTTCCTTTTCTTTAAAAGTGATACTCTTTCTTTGACGTCTCAAAGTTGTTTTCACAATGCTGACACAAATACATCTTCAAAATCTCTTATATCTGTAAATCATCCAGACAAAAGCACACATAAGTATTGGACAGCAACAATAGAAAGTGACAAAAGGGGACAGAAAGAGAGGGGGGTGACATGCAGCAACGGGCCCGGGCCAGATTCAAAGCTAGACTGCTGCAGTATGCACCCAGAGAGCTGCCAGGGGGCTCTGAGAACATGAACTGTTGGCCAACACGTTCTGACAAATGAAACACAAAAAAATATATATAAAGGAGATATCATATCAAACAGATCATATCAAGACTGAGATTCTTTTTGTGGTCATTATTGTTGTTTTTCAAGGTTCTTGTTGCTTGAAATATTTGTAATATAATCTATGTTCATAGAGAAAAGGTGCAGATGGGAAAAAAACATGGTTGGTTTACCACCTGACCAGACACTCGACCTCTGTGGCAAATTTCACCCTCATAGGGCAAAAACCATGAAATGGTGGGAACATTTTTGGGAACAACCGACCGGCTGACAGGGAGCTATAGAGCTGCTGTCCGGAGCCAAAAGGAAACAGAACATACAGCAACTTAATAGTAACATCTCATTGTTTACATGCATCCTTCGTGGGGAGTGAAATATGCTGTGTAGCCTCTTGAAAAATATTAAAAGGTAAATTATATCACCATTTATCAATTTGAGTTACAAATACGTCCCCCTAAAATCAGTTACTCCAGATTAATGCATCATAAAGCCCTTAAAGGTCCCTGTAGTTACATGAAAGACAATCAATCATCATGAGCAGATGTGTTATGAAGATATTGGTGGAAACAATACACTCATCACTGACTCCAGTAGGCAATTTGCACTTTGACTCCTCCAGATGCTGAATCCTGGAGTGGGACCAGGATCGGTGACGCACAGAGGTCATCATTTTTCACTGGCAGATGACTCGTCAGTGAGTGGGGTCACAGGCCACTGCATTTAAAGTCAAGCATCTGGCTTCTAACATCAGTTTCCTGAACGTACATAGGGATTACAGCCTTAACATCAAGAGAGTAGTGAGGTCATTCCGTGCTCTGCAGATGCAATGTGTGCATCTGCTGCCCGCACTCACTGCTATATACCAGGAGGCAGGAAACATCAGGACTGACTGCATGAGAGCTTGACCTGATTAGCGCTGGACTCCCTGCTCTCCTTCTTTATGTTAGGGATACTTTTTTGTTGAGGAAAAATCCTCCAGTGTAGTTTCAGAATTAGTTATGTTTTATATATGAAGATACCAACTACCAGGATTTGAGCTACAAACGATTCAACCCCTGATAGAAGATATTTTTCTGGTAGCATATTTTAGAAAACACCTGCAGTGTACCAACAACTGTTCCACTGCTCTGACTCACTTGTGGAACATCATTAAACTCCTTCTGTGTGGACAAACTTTGTTCAAACTCACTGGGTTTATGTTTTCAAGTCGACAGTATAGTTCATTCTCGTGAAAGTGATATCTCAGGAACTGGAATTTCTTCTAATTCTGCACAATTGTCCACAAATGAACTGATCTTAAATTGCAGCGGATGAGTAGAACTGTGTCCATCAACAGCGCACTCAGTTTATACTTACTTTTTTTGAGTATCACTATTTTTGTCTCAAAACCTGCTTGCAGTCCGTGGCAGTGTGTAACCCCCCTCCCTTTCTCATGTCTGGGTCAAAGTTCAGCCTCCTGCTCTGTTTCTTCTGAGTCCACCTCCACTGCTAACGTTGCTAATTGCTGCCCTCTGCTGTCTTGTAATAATCTCAAATAACGGCACCAGGTACAAATGACCTGTTGAAACACATGCAACTGAAACTTAAAGTTTAAACACACAAACCCACATGATTATGCTCCTGCACACATAGTGTGTATTGTCATGCATCAACAGAGATTATAAACCCTAGGAGTTTACTGTCCGCTCTGATAATCCCATCCCTCGTAGCCCACAAAGGCACACAGGAGGAAGGCGGCTGCTGTAATCTGTCAAGATAACATGTTCAACAAAATAATGCACAGTCATAGATTTTAAAAAGAAATGTCTGTCACTTGGTCCTGGGGTTGATTAAGTCCTCTGGTAGCATGGTAGCATTTTTACGAGTGGCTTTTTAGTCGTGCTCTCCGGCCTCTATTTAGCCAGATGGCTTCCTCAGTCAATCCCCACTCACAATCAAGATTAAGATTAAGCCAAACACACACACACACACACACGCAGTCAAATACGTCCTATACAAAGTAATTAATGTTCACTTGCTCGCAGATGATATAACACAGAATCTGTCACAGTTGCTGAGTTACAACCGAAGCTGGGGTTATTAAAGGGAGCCACAAATTCAAGGTTGGAGGAGTGGCACGGATTAAAGTATTTTTACCACAAAGCCACGTATCCACGGCGCTCGTCTGAAACAGAGAGGTGAGAGACAGAAGCGAGGCAGAGAGGATGGAGGGAGGGAGGGAGGGAGGACAGTAGAGAGAGAGATTGAAGAGGACAGAGGGGGAGAAAGCCCTGCTGTCACCAAGCTTGTTTAGCGTTTCTCAGCCTGTAGCAGCCGTCGATACCTTCTACCTTTTTCGTTGTCTGAGGCCTCTGAGGTGCTTGCTTCTTCGAGGCCTCAGGGCCGCCAAGCATGAAGCAGGCACCATGGGCTTTCTGGAAAACTACCAGGAGATCGACCCTGTCACTTTGAACCTTTGCATCCTCATTGCCAGCTATGTTATCTTGCTCTTGGTCTTCCTGATATCGTGTATCATGTATGATTGCCGGGGCAAAGATCCCACAAAGGAGTACGCCCCGGACCCGCAGCCAACTCAGTCTCCCATCAGGCTGGTGGTGATGCAGAGCTCTCCGGCCCCGGTGGGACGGTGGGACACAGCCAACATGATCACGACCTACCACGAGCCAACGCACTCGGACTTCAGGGAGAAGAAAAGCACGATGGTCTGAACCTCGGAGGCTCAGCAGACTCTCCTTTGTATATACCTGACTCTTTTTTGTACGTGCATTTCTTTTTACATCTCCTTGTTTTTTTCTTTGGGACAATGCTAGGATTTGACCTACACAGGGCCGGACTTGCACGGTAAGGGTGAGCGACGTGGGTTGATGTCTTTAAGTGCTGTGAGTATGCATGTGAAATCCCTCTTTATCTCAAGGATCCCAAGCCAAAGCTTGCAGTCTTCCATGGAAAGGAAATGTCACAACCGATAAAGCACAAGGAATAAAGAGGGCATTTCTGCTGTGTTTTGTTGACAGACAGACTGAGGGAGAGGTTTAGGATTAAGGTTAGCGTTAAGAAAGCACAAATAGATGCGGTAAAGGAGAAACTAAGTTACCGTCTTAACACCTGAGGCTCTTTTTTGATTCTAAATTGGTCATTTTAAGAGAATAACCCTCCTTGGCACCTTTGGACTTTGTTCCTCTTCTCCAACATGTAGATAAAACTATTATAACTACTCTAAATCAAAGGTGCATTGCTCTTGCTTGGCTGCCATTCAGGGATTAGTGTTCAACATTTGGTTTGCACTGTCTGCATTGACAGTAACCTCTTACATAAGTCCAGGAAGTGTGATGGTGCACGGATGCGGTTGTCAAAGCAGTAGACAGCTGGGTGAACGCTTTCCCACCCAGGTCCTGACCTGAAACGCCTAGATTCTTATTTTGAGACGTGTGACTTTAATCACCCCGCCCACACTACAGGAACATGTTAACCCTCTGATTGATTCAGTACTTACCTGCCACTGTACGAGCACAACTGTGCCTCAAACCTTACCTGTTGTTCATGTTAAACATTTTGACAGGCATGATGAACAGAAAACCAACATAAAGAAAGGCCTGAGGTCGAAAGTGTTTCCTTTGTCTCTCATATCACTCATATCTCTCAAGTGCAGATATGGTTTATCAAATCTGCAGAAATATGCAAACAAAGTTCTGTGTAAATTAGTGTGAGGCACATGATGCCTGTGTTTAACAAGCAAACAGAGCAGGGTTGACATAAAGCTGCAGCGATGCAGTCGATGTGGATGACTTCAATTTCTCCTCTAATGTACTCCATATATATTCTGTCAATGTCCTCTGCTGTGACTGTTTTATTTGGGATATTTATTTGGGACTTTTACAGACCGCTCATTGTAGAAGATCTTGCGTGCCGCGTCATGCTGTAATCTGTGGCGGGTCAGACTGATTAGCCGGCCTGTCAGAGCAGTCAGAGGTTCTGAAATGAAAGCCGAGGAGCAGATTTACCTGGATAGGTTATCTGGGTAACGACACGCTCAGTGAAACCACAAAGCCGAATCTGAAACATGGACCATAAATAAGGTTTTACTCAGAACTCGTGGAGGTGATGCCATTGAACAGGCCTCTTGGAAAAGCCCCCTCAGTTGGAGTTTTAGTCAGACAAACACTTCCTGGACTCAAAAATGACTCTCGTGGTTGAGCATATAATACCATATTTCATGCGCTACATAAGTATTACAATATAGTGTCTTTGCTGATCACTGAAATCAAGCCAAGTTATGTTACGTCGTTAGGCTAACATGGCATCACAAGTCACACTCTCCTAGTTGTTGTAGGTTTATGCTGCATTCGTGCATGTCGGCACTGATGAAATCAAGGTCTAATTATGACGGGGAAAGCTCTGATATGGCCGACTTGGCGCCAAAAAATACTAAAGTGCAAACAAACATGGAGCCTCATGTCAACCAGAGATTGTTGTTCAAGGTAATTAATCACAAATCAAAGGGACATAGTGCTCTGTAGTCCAAGCTGAGTATCTTTAACCCATCGTAGCTTGTCTTAGCATTCAAATTTGCTTGTTAAATCTTGCTGCAAAAACTTAAGGATCTATTAATGATGTTTTTAGGCCTCCAGAGCATACAGTGTCTGCCTTCCTGAAACAAATGTATAAATGATACAGCACTCTGTCTGAGTCAGAGATGATATGATTATATGATTATTATATTAGAGGATATGTTGCGGATGTACAAGCAGATGAATCCGTCCTTTGTTGGTTAATAGAAATTATGTTTCCTAGTAGCTGATTATTCAACAGATTGTGGTTGCAGATTTCAGTCAGCACTGCCAACACTCAACAGGAATAGATCTCATGGCTCTGAGAACTCTTGCAGTACACATGGACAGAAATGAGGTTGGAGCTCGGTGTAATCCTGCTACTTCTGAGAAACGGGCAGTAAATGGATCTCATTCATAAAATAGGCCACTGGTATTCTTTGCAGTTACTGAACCTGTAATGAAACATTTGGATTATATGAACTGTATCTTTATCATGTATATATAGTTATGCTACTGCTTGATATAATTATCAGCTGACCTCCTCCCAAAACCTTTTTTAAAAACAAAAGGCACCATATTTACCTCAATACTATGTGAAAAACTAAAGGAATGCCCCTAGTCTTTTGGAGACAAGTAGACGTTTGTCTTTAAAATCAATAGGGGCATTCATTTAGTTTAGTTTGTGTAGCCTGACTACTGGCTAAGCCTCTTAGGTGATCAGACTATATTACTGTTACAAAGTATGGAAACACCAGTGGTGGAAGAGGTGTTCAGATCTTTTATTTAATACCAATTTACAATCAAAAGTCCTGAATTCAAAAGCATTATCATCAAAATATATATATAAGTACCAAAAGTAAAGGTACTTATTGTGCAGAGTGACCCATTTCAGAATAATATATATATTTATTATAGAATTTTAATGAATGATGCATTAATACATATGCATAATTAATGTTGTAGCTGGCGAAGCTAATTTTAACTACTTTATTTACTGCAGGGGAGCTACAGCTTAGCTGATAACAGTGCATCATCATTCATTGTGCTATATTTATATATATATATATATATATATATATATATATATATATAAGGTAACTAGTAACTAAAGCTGTGAAATAAGGTAAAAAGTATTACATTTCACTCATGAAAGACCTCAATATTATGCCTAAGCACAGTACTGTATTTGAACATACCACCACTGGGGAAACACATGACTGTCTTTATTGTCTGCTATGAAAATACACCACTACTTTGATAAAATTCTGCACATAATTAAATGCAATGCAAACTTTGTTTCAGTAAGCTCCCTCATCAGTTAGAAGCAATGGTATTTCTGTACGGGTGGCGTGTAGTGTCATTATACACATTTAAGTTATTCTCAGGATTCCCAGCACTGATTAGATTTTCTCAGCAACCAGATATGGACATGCTGCTATAATAGAAAATAAATCACGCTGGTTGTGGTTGGTTGTTACAGTACCTAATCAGTATCTGTCACTGTGGTAAAGTAAAGTAAAGTGAGAAGAGTAAAGCAGCCACGCCTCACTGCTAAGCCAGAAGCACCATAGAGCTCAGCTTGCTCGCTGCAAAATTAATCAACTCAGCGACGGCAAAAACACTGCAGATCCAAAGCTCCCGAACTACTGTTTGTTTTCGTATTCAAGGTGGACATTAATAAAAAGTTGGGACCTTTGAATGGTATAGAGAAATACAATGAATGAATACTCTGGTTTAAATGTAACTTATTTTAAAAGTGTGTTTGAGGAAATATTGTAGCCGTTTTTTGCAGTCTGATGGACACATTTAGAGTGAATACTTGACTGATTTTTTAAAAATCTGAATCTGTGTAGCCATTTTTTAAAGTACTGACACTTTAAAGGATCCGTTTGCCATACAGTTTTTACACACTCTAAGTCTGCTATATTGTTTGCTACATAGTCGATGTGTTATCCTCCGTATTGATTTCCATACCTTCTCCTTTGGAGGTACACCCTAGCACTGCATTCTAGCATGAAACAGTAAACCAATTACAAAGCTGTTTAACCCCATGTCACGTGTGTTACATAAAGCCTCTCACATTCTAAGGACAATCTTACCTGTATATCTCTCCTACAGGACCAGTGGAAGTTGTACTAAAACCTGCAGGAGGAGCTTTTTTTCAGTTTGTGTTCTCAGTATGAAATGATGAGGATATCAAAGCAGCTGAGGGGTAAAGTTTAGGACACTGAAACCTGCTCAGTAGGTGTCATATGACAACGAGGTTGCGTCAAACATCATATGCACGTCAGACCTCTAACCCCTGGCTCATCAGGCTGATGAGATAATAGTTTGAGAAATTGCTTCTGTGTGGTTACTTAGTGCTGAAATTTCATTATACACAATCCAGCTTTATCACTGCAACCAACAAAATAATGCATAGCAGAAATGTCAAATAGCTCTACCCCTGATTATTGTTCCATGCCTCAATTTCTTTCCCCTAGTTTTTTTTTTCTTTTATACAAAAACCTGATCCGAGGCAGAGCACGGTTGGACCACTATGGCGGGCAGACAACCTGAGGAATGATGAGTCGATGAGTTGATCATTGGACATCTAAAGGCAGTTGTGTGATTAAAGAGATGGTTTTGTGAGAGTTGAAGATTCTGTACATGGCCAATATAGAACCATATTCATACATATATTTATACATAATGTATATCATGGTTACGACATAGGAAAGTCATGTGCACGATATGGTGGTAATGTCATGACAACAAGGTTGCAAGGCAACGCTGCTGGTGTCTGGAAGCCACCGAGGCAAACAATTTAACTAGCTAATGAGAAAGTAACATGATATTAATGCAGGAAATGTGAGACATACAAATACTAAGAAAACTCTATATGACCAATATTACGATTACAAAGTATTATCATTATTATTATTATCATTACAAAGTATTAAACTCACCATCCACAGAATAATTAACTTCCATGGCCTCTGTCATTTCTAAATGACATTTCTAAACTCATGAATATCACAGGAAGGGGCCTTCATATGGACTCTTACTGTGAACATGTTAGCACGAGCCCATTTGAAAGCCTTCGACCTGATCCTCCTATTCTCTTCGTCACACCTGTAAGGGCAGGGACCTCACCTCTTCTTGCTCTCAGGTCGTAGAGTTTGGTGACCAACAGCTCCACTCTACTTTTACCTGAGCAGAGGGCCATTAAGCCAGAATTAGTTTCAACATCATTTTAAAGACACACTATACTTACTGTACAGTACGTACATTTCCCTCGCCATTTTTGCATAACTCTAACTGCTCCCAAAGTGAAGTATAACTGACCTTAACATGTCCATCTATCAGTCATAAAAAATCTAGAAAATGCAAAAAAGCTGTCTCATCTCATGGACAGAAAAGAGCAGATTTCAGCATTTTTCAGAGTCAAGCAATGGCTGATTAGACCCATGTCTAGGTTGAGGTTGAGTGGAGCCAGGCAGGAAATTCATGATGTCTCTAATAAAGGCTCAGTCACATTTCCAAACTGTAAACAGTGTGTGAGAGCGGTGCAGCACCAAATACAGTGATGGCTCATAGCAAGAATAATAACTTTTCCAACACTGTGAACCAACGTTTCTGTTGACTGATGAATTAAAAAGGGAATACTTGCTTGAATTTCATGTGGGCTTCAATCGAAGTGAATGGGGGTATGTGATAGTGGTGCCAGTGAAAGGGGAACTCCACCGATTTATATAAATCAGATGAATAAATGCAAAATAATCCACTATATAATCCATCCATTTTTAACCAGATTTTACCATTGAACCATCAAATTCCTGTCATCCAAGTCCTTGAGACATAAATAGACATAAAGGTGTAAACTGATACAGCTGTTGTTGTGATGTGAGAGTGCTGGTACTAGAGAAACCCCACCCGCCACCAAACAGAGGAAGTCAAACACAGACGCGGTTTGTTTACGGCCAGGACAGAAAGATATCCTGACCTGCTGTGACGCGCTGCCAACCTGCAGCTCTCAGGTCTGTATCACATTAGAGGTGTTAGCGAAGGAGCGGAGGGGGGAGAAATCAGACTGGAGCCAGAAACAGGGAGACACTGTCCCCTGACATATGGCCTCTGGCATTCTCCTGGTGTCTGCGCTAATGTCCTTTTTAAAATCCCAACACAGACAATGAGCTCTCTCTTTTTGTCTGGATCAATCCCATTCGCTGCTCTCACTGGTACAGCAACTGCTACATGTACCACAAAGGCCCAGATACCTTTGTTTAACAGACTAGTGCACCATTCTTGTATGAATTTCTGATATATACTAGACCTATCTTTGTAAGTCACCATTTGTAATTTGAGACAAAGTGGTTATCTGAATCTGCTGACAGGAAAATATTCTTCTCAAGTGCCTACAAAACATTCATCTGGTTTCTCTCTTCTTCAGTGCAGCAACACCAACAACACTGACTGCAGCACCAACTTCATTAAGTATGAGGATTGTACGTTGGTCTTACATAAACACGTTGGTATATCCAAGAGTCCCTGCTCAAGTTACAATGCTATTATGTAACTGAACTGTAACAGCTTGACACTGTGGGTGCATCTCACTGTGTGGCTGTGTCATGTTGCCTGCAGACACATCACACTCTGGACCGTATCACCAGATTTATGCATCTCCTCATCATTTATATGATCATTAGGATTGAATTATAAAAACATTAAAAGGTAAAATAAGAATTCTGTCAAAGGACCGTGGTGATAGTCAGCTGTTGACACGATCAGTGTGGTGTGTGCTGCGTCCTCCATTGGAGAGGAACATCTTACATAACATGTGCTTCAATAGAGCATGTTTTGTTCAAGAGAACCTGCTGTATGAAGCTGTATGATAGTGGTGGGATAACTAAACACATTTACTCAGGTGCTTAACTTAAATTTAGTTACTTTAGATATTACAATTTCTGCACACAAAACATATGAAGAGTTTATGAAATGTGATGTTTTGTTAGAAATGAACCTACCAGTTTATACAACTGCAGCTGAAACTATTCTGATAATCAGTGTTTCCAGCCTCACAAGTGTTAGTTTTTGCTACTTTTCCTTTAAATAATAAATAAATAATTGTAATGTATTCTTGAGAATGATGAGGTTTGGAGTGTTGGTTGGACAAAACATACATAACGCCCCCATTAACCAGTGGATGAATGGAGACAGTAATCAGCATACTAATCCATTATGAAAATAATCATTAGTTGCAATCCAATACAAAACAGTTCAAACTACAACAGTAAAATCCCACTTTTACAGTAACGCATTAGTAATAATAATAATAATAATATATTTTATGGTATGCAGGATAATTTACTTATTTTTGCAATGTAAGTACTTTTACTTAAGTAAAGGATCTGAACACTTCCTCCATCACTGTTGTATCTACAACAGTTGACAAGGAAAGTTGCAGAAAAGTCAGATTCAGATTTTATTAAGTTGTAACTGATGCCTTTATGAATAGTTAATAAAATATTTACTAATGCTTTATAGATTAGATATAAGACATTAACAAGAACGACTTCAGGATGAACAGGTTGTGAGAAACCCCTTTTTTCTTTTGTTATTCTTCTTCATTTAACGGTTAATGCATCAATCTGTTTTAATAAGTAATCAATTCTGCAGTTACAAATATTAAGGAGACATTAAATGCGGTCATTCTGAGTTTCTCACTGTCTAATAAACCATCAGTTTCTCTTTATTTCTTTCTCAATCTTTCATATTTGCATATCCAGAGAGCGGCTCTTAAAGGACACCGCCTACCTAACGTCTGATTGGCCGCTTTGCCGGTCTTCTCGCCGCTCATTGGCTCAAACCTGCTGTCACTCAACATCTCACCACTGTTTGGGCGGTGAGGCTCCAGCAGAAATCATATTTAGTGTTGAGCGGCTCAGCGGGGAGCAGCTAGTTATTGACCGGCGGAGCTGCTTGCTTGCGGGGGTCTCTTTCTGTTCGTCCTGGCTGCCGCTGGTGCTCATGGATATTTCTAGCTTAAAGACGAGGCTGTGAGCCAGCATTTGCTACAGAATGATATTAAGAAAAAGACTAAAATGGTGCCTTTGTAGCTGGAGTGTTAATGCTGCCGGTGCCTTGTAGCTGGAGTGAAAGTTAGCTTATGAGTAGCATCACGCTAGCTAATGCTAGGCCTTCCGTTTCCTTTGGTTTGTCAGGACACTTTATTGTTTTATTCTCCCCTTTCTAAAGCAGGCTTTTGTTGCTCTTTTGTTTGCTGGGTTTTGTCTGTTGCTCCGTGTGGTGAAGATAAGACACTGAGATGAAGAGAGTGAACAGCTTTCAGAGGTGGGTGAAGAGCAGGAGCATCACGGTAAAGACACAGTTTCTGTGCTGAGCTGAGAGGACTGCTGAGATTATTCACCACTGATGCCACTTTGAGTGTCGGATCCTGTCAGCAGGCTCCTCAGGTGTGATCGCCTTCATGGCCCGATCATTATAGTTAATGCAGATCTACGTGTTTAATGTCCTTGTAGCACTTTGGCACAGGAAATAACAGATACAGCTGAACTAGTCCATGACACAAAATGATTTGTTACAGTTCTAATTACTTGAGATAATAATCCTTTTTGCCTGTTATCAAGAAGAGGGCTCTCAGTCTCTGCTTTAAGCCTCTCACACATGTTTCTATCCTCATAAATGGAATATATTTAGGTTTTGTGTTGCTCAGACACAACACAGATCCAAGGTCTCATCTGGAGCTCTGATGATGTGACATTTGTTGACTAAACCACCCAATGACAGGATTACATGTCAACACAGATAGAGTTAATTTAGCCACTGTTAAATATACTATGAACTGTCATTATGTCATGAACTGTTTTGTCAAACTGGTTAAAACGAGCCAATAAACTGTCCAGAAAAGGTACAACTTACACATCACACATGGTCAATGTATAGAGTCACAGTTAGAGCATGGGTCAGTTAGTTCTTTTGTATTATCTACATTTCTAACTTGTCCTTATGTTTGTTTTTGTGATCAGTGTGACTCGGCTGCTATCTATCTATCTATCTATCTATCTATCTATCTATCAATCTATCTATCTATCTATCTACCTCAGAATGGTGGTTTTGTTGGTAAGCAGTGCTGAATCAGCCATCCTTTGCGTTCATGTCTTGCTTTGTTTGTTTGTGTGTGTTCCAGGTTCATGAACAGACGGGCCTCCGCTAACTGCCGCTACCAGCCCACCTGCTACGAGCATGCTGCAAACTGCTACACTCATGCGGTGAGTGGCTTGAATGTATTTTTAACGTGGACGACACAATCTGAAATGTGCTGTGTCTGGTTTCCTCCCACGTTCGTGTATTCAGTTTTACACCGAATATTTACAGCAACTCGATGGTTGTCGTCGTGGTTGTCAAGCGTAAAATAAAATAGCAATAATAGCAGATAGAGGACAATCAAGAAAGGAAAAAGTAGTGAGAGTCAGTGGTGTCGGTCAGTAGCTCACTGTGCAGGATACATCCCATAATCTAGGCTATATCCTGTCATTTGTGTTGGGTGGTAAATTCCCCCTTTTGACGTAATCAAAAACTTGGATCTTACTGGATGAGCCCTTTAGAGTTCCAGTCTAAAGAAGAGAAGAATATCTGTAATCCAATGAAACTCCTTGTTTTAATAGTTGTGTGATTGTTGTTCGGTGTCTGTAGCTCCTCATTGTGCCGGCCTTCGTGGGCATGGCGCTGCTGCACCGTCTGTCAGACAATGGCTGGGAGAGGATCACTGCCTGGGTGTACGGCATGGGCCTGTGCGCCCTCTTCCTGGTCTCCACTGTGTTTCACATCATCACCTGGAAGAAGAGCCACATGAGGTGAGAAGGAGCGCCGTGACAACCCATGTTGGCAGAGAACCAAGGCTGACATCAAAACCACATAGACATAACTCACCGGCACATTCAGGGTGTACATAGTGCATGAGCACCCAGACAGAGGAGACAGGGACACAGTCACACAGTAAAATCAATGATGTGAGTATAGAATATCAGCAGCACTGCATTAATCCTTCAGATGAGGATATTTTCATGTCTTTGTCGTTTTAGTGTGTGTTATTTTGGTTTCTAGTTTCATGTGAGGCCTTTTCTGTTTCTCTCATCTGGACGATAATGTGAAAATGTCCAGCCCCTACTTGGGATCATTTTGTGCTGCCTCTTAAATCACATACTGCACACTACATACCCAACATGTGTGCTATCGTTCAACAGACTTTTGCATGAATAAACAGTTGTATAATCAACAGGTCACTTCCTGAGAGTCTCTGTGAAAACGTAGACGATGGACTAACTCAAAAAAATTGTTTAGAAAAGTGAAACTTTTACTTGTGGTGTAGTTGCATTGTGGGATATTTATGCTGGTGTACTGTCCAGTGCTGGACATCACTTCACGTCTGCACTTCACATGATTAGTTTCACACTAAGGTTTCAGACATACTAAAACCGGGAAAAGGTTACTTATTTAGCACGATGAGCAGAAACAACCAGAGATGGATAGGGTTCATCCGGTCGGCCACCACAGTGGATGACATTTTACCCTCAATGTCTCGCCATATTTCAGTTTTCTGCAGGAGCCTCGACTGCTCCTCAGTTCTACACATAAAATCACTTCACGTGAAGCAGAGGGATTTCCCCGGATGCAAACCAAAATGCTGTAAATGAACAAGAAATAATCCATTTGTTGTTTGTTTCAGGTCTGTGGAGCAGTGTTTCCACATGTGTGACAGAGTGGTTATCTATTTCTTCATTGCTGCCTCCTACACACCTTGGTGAGTGTCTCACAGAGGACAGTGTACTGTGGCGTCTGCTAGAGGGGCTGGTCAGAAATGGAGCTCTAATACTGACGCATGTGTAATTTTTGTCCCTCTGGTTTCTACTCAGGTTGAACCTGCGTGAATTGGGCCCTCTAGCAGCACACATGCGCTGGTTTGTGTGGCTCATGGCTGCTGCTGGAACCATATATGTCTTCAACTATCATGAAAAGTGAGTTAGTTTTACATTTGGTTATATATTAAGTTTTATAACAGGTCGCTGACTTGTTCGTGCCTGAAGTTTGCTTGGATTTGCTTGGAAATTGTCAATGAGCATGTTTTATTTGTCTGTTTCAGGTATAAACTTGTTGAGCTGGCCTTCTACTTGACGATGGGTTTTTTCCCCGCATCAGTCGTGACGTCAATGGTAATATTATTGTATATTATAATACATTTCACTTAATTTGTATGTCCAGGATCATCGCATGTCGCTTCTTCCGCAGGGTGGAGCTGTTATGAGTGTGTTTTACTTCCTCTGCTTGTTGACGGAGGATTGAAGATCAGTGACATCCCTAACATTATAAAAAAGTGCACATGTTGTTGAAGGTTTTACAGGAATGGCTCTGCTTGATAACATGTTGCTGCTGAGAACCAAGCCTTAGTGTTTGGGTCACTGCTGCCCTCTTGTGGTGTAAATGAACATGGCAGCCTGATGTCCCGTTGATATGACCTACACCATGTTACACTAAGTTTAAGAACTTCTCTCTTTTTTTTTTTTTTCTCTGCAGAGCAACACTGACGGGCTTCAGGAGCTGGCCTGTGGCGGACTCATCTACTGCCTCGGTGTGTTCTTCTTCAAGAGCGATGGCGTCATTCCCTTCGCCCACGCCATCTGGCACGTGTTTGTGGCGCTGGCTGCGGCTGTGCACTATTACGCCATCTGGAAATACCTCTACAAGGCCCCCAGCGCAGACACCCTCCTCGAGTCGTGACCACAGCGGCAGCCGGTTCTCCACCTTCCCCCTGTGCTCCTGAGCAGAGACGGCTGCATCACCGACTCCCTCAACTGCCCGCTGAAGCTGCAACGACAGCCGTAAAGTTTACGAAAAAAAATGACCTTGAATTGTTTACTGTTTTGTACCGTGGAGGTGAAAAGGTTTTTCTGTATCTCCCCGGCAAACAAAAGCTACTTTCAAAGCTGTTTTGTAAAACTTCAGTCTAAAAAAAACGTGACAGAGAGGGAGGGAATTTTGACTTTTTACAACTAACCCTGGCACATTCATGAGTATTTGAGAAATTTGATAACAGTCTTTTGTATCACTTGAAGTAAAACATTCCACTTTGGGGTCATTTGTGTGTCAAAACCTGGAGGTTCTTCTGTTTCAGAGGGTGTTTTGAACATATCAAGATATTGAGTGAGGTGCTAAAAATCAGGAGTGGGTATTATCTAAAGCAACTGGTTTTTGATATCAGAACCAAAATTCATTCATTCATTAATCAATTTTTTTGTTTTTTTTACTTTTAAGAAAATTAAATGTTTCAGTACAAACCTACTTTTTCCATTTAAAGAAAGAAAAGAAACCAAAGATGTTGTCTGCACAAGAATGTGAACCGCGTGATTAGAAAGAAGCACTGTGACACAGTATGAAGCTGACCAGACGTTTGGTGCCACCGTACGATACTCTGGACCAAAGTGTTTAGGTGTCATACCCAGCTCTTGCTCTGCTGATTCTTTTCCTAGTCGGTCTGGAGGGATGGAAATGACAAGAAAAAGCTCTCGATGGAAGTGGTTTTCCATTTTCTTCATTTTATTTTTACTATTGTTACATTGTCAGCCCAGCTGGTCGTTTAGTTGCTTCTGACCAGCAGCCCTCAGTTTCTGCTGTGAGTGTTTAGCGCCTCCTGGTGGTGGGCTGGTGTAAGAAGGTGATTCACAGCATTTCGGGGTGTGTGAGCTGACGGGTGGGGTCGGGTGGGGTTTTGTTAATGAGCCAAATGAGGAGCAGAAATCAGTTGAGGCAGAATGTTTCTTCTTAATGTGAACAGTGTGCAGTAGAGTGTGTGTATGCACGACCTTCGTACTGTAGTCCAGTATTACATCTCTACTGATTCTCTCTTTGTTTTTGATTTGCACCACTAGGATGAGCAGTGTTTCCTGTCTGTACTCTGAAGTGGGTTTGGTCAGTGGAGAAACCTCACCTTCATGTTTTGTCTCATGCTGTTTTGTAAATTTGCTCAATGGCTTACCTCTCTATTGCTTTCCTCTTATTCTAGTGATGTACACAGCTGGAAGATGGCATATTTTTTTTGGCTCTTGTTAAAATGATTTCCTTAACCACTCTGTTTTGTAATGTTTGTATATTCTGTCCTTTGTTCCGTTGATTACATGATCCTGGCCTTTACAGGGGAATAAAACTGCTTCCTGTCTGTTCCGTTGGCTGTTAACGGTGCTACATATACATGAATGCTCCTCCACTATACTGGATATCACCTTTCTAATGTGTCAATAAAAAATGATAATGCCCCATGTCTGAGCCACCTGCATCCTGTTCAATTCTGTTTGCATTGACTTTCCACTGAGAGCTGGACTTCCCACTGAAACAGACAGTCACACCATCCATCGAGCCTTTTATAACATGTAAAACCTACTAAATATCTTGTCCACGTGTCCTGTGGCTCCTGCACTGATCACTGATCATTTGAGCTGCATACAATTCTTTAAATACTGCTAATGCCGATACAGCCGATACCAAAAGAATATATTTTGAAGTGCCAGGGCCCATGAAATTAGAAAAATAGCTATTTAGATCAGGAAATATCTGATCAGAGAATTCATAAACAGTTAATTTTGAGTTCTTGACATGTTTCACTTCACTGAAGTCACTGACTGCTGGAAGAGTGATGATGGAAAGTGTCTCTCAGGCTCATGAAAAACTCAACAGTATTTTTGAAGGATGTGTTCGTCTGGAAAAATTCAGTTTTGTTTGAATTTTGAATAAATTGTCTTGAAGGTTTCTATACTCTGTAAAGGCTTCGGTGATCTAAGAACCTTTGGACACATTTCGATCAGTGCCAATATCAACCTTCACCCATGTAATGTCTGAGCTTTGGTAAATGAAATTAATTAAATGTTAAATGAACAAAGTTTTTGACAGTTTCTTTAAACACAAAGCAGCCAAACACTTGAAGGATACTCCCGTATTGTTAAACGTGGGCCCTATTTTTCTTTTTAAACATATTTTGGGTTTGAAATGACAGAAAGGTACAAAATGTTTTGGAATTGGTCCAGTGGATCACCTCAGCCAGCAGCCACGAAGAGGCTAGAATGGTTGTAATGTGATCATCTGGGGCAACAGGCTAGTCACAGTACGGATATTAAGTGTCTGACTACATAATAAAAAGGATCCCTACAGAGATAGACCTCTTAGATCCTATTTGTTTAACCAGAGACAGCTGCTGTATACTCCCAACCACAGCCACCAGACTCCATTGACAAAAAAGTAATTTTACATGGCAGTTACTGGTCTACTGCTGCTTCTATTGCTTAGTTTGCTTGTGTGTATTGTGAATCTTTATTGTTTTAACATGTTAGTTTGCATCCAAACTAACTCTTCCCAACACCAAAGACAACCTAACAACTCCTGTGTTCCACAAAGTAGAAATACTGTTTTCAAAAGTCTCAGATCTGATGCTGGCCGTTCTTGATGCTCAGTGCTACAGACATTATTTCAGTAGACACAGGCACTACAGTTTTTCAGTACCACTGCCAAACCTTCGGAAAGCTGCAAAATGTCCCAATTTTTTCAGATTAGGAAATCTCTTGCAGGATGATTGAACTAGTACTCACAGGTTTGACAGCTCGCTCTCATGAAAACCAGGCTTTCCATAGTGATTCTAAGAAAACAAAAACTATTCCGCAGGGCAGAGCACAGGAATACGACACAGCAGAAAAGAATTGGGATTTTATTAGACACTACAAATTACAGAGACAGACAGGCTGAGGGCCGAACAGCACAAGTAAATGTTATGCATCCATTCCATGACAAACAAGACCGACTACACATTTCTGCTGTATCTTTATACACTCTGAAACAGTCCGTTGGTGTTGCCATGAATACAATGGTTACAGGTCTGTTGCAATGTCCAAAATAAGAAATGAAACGTTGCCATTGTATATAATATATAGATCTTTTTTTAATGCACTAAGAAGCCCTTCAGTGCAGATCTGAACCTACCCGATTGGTGCTGTGATGAGAACTTTACATTGCAGAGAGACTGGGGAACAGTCAGTGTATTCAAGGCACTGGAATAGACTCAGAATTATGGTTAATGTTTCCGGGTGAGGTAGTGAAATCACTTGACAGTGAGGTAATTTTGGGATACACATGGATTAATTATTGGCTTTTTCCTATATGTGTATATGTATATATTACATATATAAGATGCTCCACAGATTCAGGAGGCATCCTTCCATTCTGCACTCTTCTCTAAGAACCCTGTTCACACTCGAATGTGGCTGTGCAGATAAGATGCAGACGGGAAAACACCCTCTAAAGCGCAAAAACATTAAAAAGTTTGTGGTTAGAAAATAACCATTTTGCATCACACACACCTTTGGAAGGGATCAATAATGACCAACCAAAGCTGGACTGAGATTTGATCCACGCAGTTGTTGTTTTGCTGTTTTTTGGAGCCAATATTGGCTTTTCTAATTGTTTCGTTTAAGGTTGTTGTGTTTTTAGAGTCTTTCCCACCCTGAAACCAAATACTAATGCGTCACAATTTGAAAAATGTCGGCAAAAATATAGAAGTCAAGGGTTGCCACTATTTTTTAAAAGCTAAATTTTCATGTTTGAAAATTCATACCGATTGCCAAAATTAAAACTGAAACGAGAACCCCTTTAACAATTTCAACTTAAAAAATATTGAAGATTAAATAAAATTTTTAAATTAAATGAAGATTTGATCCATCTCAAGGTCATTTTATTATACCTCTTGAGAAATTAGAACCTCTGGGTAGAATACGTTCCCATAGCTAAGTTCGGCCAGATGATGATTTCAGTCGTTATGTGCACAAATAGAAATAGACATTCTTATTTCTATCCTTCCTACCCCCCCCCGCCCCCTTCCACAAAAGTGTAAGAACATCAATGCCAGGCAACTAGCCAAAACGGCAGGAATTCACTGCACCCGGCCAGGAAATAGTCTGGTATTACACTTGTATATGGAGTTTAGTTTTAGCTGTTTCCCTCCATATTTAATCCACAAATATGAGAGTGGCATTATTCTGTCAGCAACTAAAGGGAAAATATCCCAAAATGAAAAAAAAATCTTTTGCATGATTTAATTTTAATATTGGCATCCCTGGACTTCTGTACAATTATCAGAAGAGTCAATATCAGGCCTCAAAAACATGAATCGGTCACATCCTAGCCTTGGACTGATTGGCAAAAAAGGTTTACGGTATGCAGCACTACACTAAAACACAACTAACATTTGGGCTCCACTGTAAGCCTTCATTTAAGAAAAATAAGTAAAGCTTCCCAATGTCCATCACTCAGGTTCCGGGACACAACTGCACCGGCTAAAGGAGCCAATCATACACACAAAGCAGCGAAAGTAAGCAGGTATACATTTCCCTTCCTTCATAGTAACTTCATCCCATCAAACCAGAACAGAAAGAAACAAGACTCACGAGCTGCATGGTCACAAAAAACCTTGAAGAAGAAACATTCGCCACTGGCAGAAAGGAAAGTCTGAATGATTCAGTGAAGTCAGGGGGAGGGTTTCAGCTCTGAACCTGACAAACAAAGCTTGTTTTCTCGTTGGGTTCGAGTTGATGGATTTAAAAAAGGGCCAAACTGTGTACATTCTCTTCTCTGGACTGCATTTTCAGCATCTGCTTCCTTACAGTCAAATGGGATTTACACGACATGGGAGCCTAAAGGTGGCACTAACATAAGCAGGAGTGTTAATAATATTCATGATCATGATAATAATGCCCAGGAGGTTTGGATGCTGCTGAATATCCACAAATCTCTGTAAAACTACCACATCGTAGCTAATATATAATATCAAAATACCACTATATGCATTTGTCTTTGAGTTATATACTTGTATTCTTTAATAATATTCTGGATCTGTTGTGCCTTTAAAATACATAGTTCAGTAATGTATAGGAAAAATACTGTACAAAAGGAACAACTTATAGAATAGGTTTATATAAACATATCTCTTGTAACCAATATATCATCTCTGTTGTGAATCGTTTGGTCTGCAGTAAACAAATTGATTGGGTTAACCACAGTATTGGACAACACCATCCAACTTTTTTGTCAACATCTTTGTCTACATTCATACAGCCATCTTCAGGAAGAGGGCAAACATAGAGCTACAATGAGAGACAACTGTATTGATTTCTAAAATAAAAACACTCATATTAATCATGCTAAGTTAAACAGAAGCAAAAAGAATTATCAACAACTTTGCAAAAACAAAATGAAAAGATTTTCAAACAGCTTTTCGTTTTGTGAAAGAAAATCATGCTTAAATCTGAAAACAAGGAGTAGGCTAAACGACAACAATGTCAAGAGTAGTATTAATACTAACAATTATATCAACAGAATACATATATATATATATAAAAAACAACAATCTTCCATCTGAGAAATAAAAGGTAGATAAATATGAGGCGGAGGAAATTTTGAGCAAGTGGAAACATTGCACCAGATCAGATTGTGAGACACGCATTAGTGCAGAGGTTAACTAAGGTTATCTCAGTTAACGAAGATGAGCCTAAATGAAAGGCGGAAAGGTGGGGTGGGGGACCAGGGAGGGGTGAGGAACATGTAGGTAGTCATGTCAGTTTAGTTATGGACAAGAATTATTGCTCAGTGTCGGGTTGATGAAGAAAAACCTGTTTTTAAAAACAGCAAATCTGTTACGCCACGACTGCACAGAAAAAATGTGCTATCTGAGTGTTAAATACCAAGAACGCTGTCAGAGAGGCTAGAGGGGAGCTGGGTTAGAGCGCTGGGAGCGTTAGACGACTGGAATATTATGGGGACATCGAGAAAAGGAGGTCAGAAAAGGGTCAAAGATGTGGGTGGCTGGGGACGGGGGTGTAAGCAGGCTCTCAGACACGTCACGTTAGAACACACAGAAGAAACAAACAGGAAACAACAGTTTTCAGTCCTGATCTCACGTATAAAATCGGTATGAAAGTGAACAACAAACAGCATGGCATCGTTTCTCAAAAGTGGAAGGTAGCAGGGACTCAGCTGGTGGGTTGGCTCATAACTCCTCACAGTACATTAAAGTGGGAAGTATGCATGTGTAAATACATATATTTATCTATGTATATATTTATATATATGTATATATTTAGTCGAACGATGTGTACAGAAATAAAAGAAGGAACAGACAATTTGAAGCTTATGATCGAAGTCAAAATGACAGTTATAATACCAGAATCATACAGGTGTGTGTTGGGGGGAGGGGGTTGAGATGGGAGCTTTGAGGGAGGAGGAGGGGGCGGTGGAGGAGGACGGGGCAGTGCCACCAAAAGAGACACATTGTCCTTCAAACTCGATGGCAGGCGGGTTGGGGGATAGAGGAGCGGGTGCGGGTTGGCGGCTGGGGTGAGGGGGGGTGGGTGTCAGGGCTCACAGGGGCCCGTGTCGAGCCTCGTATTTAGCCACAATGTTCTTGCAGCGGCCCAGCTCCTTCCTCATGTCCGCTACCTCGGAGCGGAGAGCGGCGTTCTCCTTCTCCAGGAAGCCAGCGCGGATGGCGATCTGGTTCTCCTTCAGCCGCCGGGCGTCCCGTGACCTCTTGGCCGCCACGTTGTTCTTCCTGCGCCGGGCCCAGTACCTGTCGTCCTGGAGAGCCATGCAGACAGGTTAGTGCCAAAAGCAACAACAGAGTTTCAACAGATTCGTACAATATGGTTCACGATGGAGTCAAAAGGTCAGGACGAGGAGCTCTCCGGACCAAACCCATGTCGTGGTTGTTGAAAAGTCTAAAAGGTCATCGTGTTATTTCGCTGCTGTAGTGCGACACAGGATGATTCACCTGAGCCGACCTGCCTGAAGAAACCAACACCCCAAACACTTTGTGCTAAATATAGTTTCTTCCTGCTGGATATTCACCCTTTTTACTTTGGGGAGAATGAAGTAATGAATGACATAAATAACATTTTGAAGCATTCTCCTCGCTGAATTTGACCTTTAAAGTGGCATCATAAACTGGGTTAACACGTCTTTGTCTACATTATCCAAGGTATAAAAAAGTATTCCTTTGGTAATAAGACCAAAACTCAGGTGTAGTACTGGCACTAGTGTTCAAACTCGATCAATGCAAATATTATATTTATAGGGATTAAACAAACTATGTTGATTTAGGTTAGTAATAGCTGCACCCTTCTATTACCTTACTCATCTCCATCTTTTTAATATAACTTTTGACTATTTCAACCACTTCGTAAGCTTCCCATGTTTGAGAGTGCAGCTTGTTCGGCTTTCAGTCCATGGTCTTTGTCCCCTCAAAGCTGCCTAGACCCTCTCTGCTTACATAACAACAGGCCCCAACATCTCGGCCAAAGCAGGAGATCTAATCTCACATCACCCAGCTGAAACTGACACGTGGAGAAAGAGCAGCAGGTCACCTTCATGTCCTCTGGGATGAAAACCTTGCGGGCTTTCTTGATCATGGGCTGTGGCTTCAGCTCCTCTGCGGTAAATTTGCGTTTCCTGGGGTCGAACATTTCCTGCCCCGGCACGCTGGACAGAGCCAGGTCCGCTGGGTCGGGATCGTAGGCCAAGGGCACCTGGATGGACTCTGGGTCAATGGGGCTGGGGGTGTCCCGGGGTGAGGGCAGTGCTGCAGGGAGAGCAACAAAAAATGACACACATTAACTTTTAGCCAGTACACAGAATCATCCTATTTTCTTAAACAGAGTTTGTAAAGAGTAAAAAAACCTCTCATCATTTGGCAGAGAAGGGAGAAGACAGCAGAAACAGCACCATTAAAGTTCAAGGTGCCATTTCCATTTGGGGTAATAGGTTACACAACGCCAGCTTTTTTCTGTGAGGCTCTTAAAGCTGGACAGAGGGCACAGATGGAGCAGCGGTGGGGAGCTGAAGAGAGCCTCTCATTCTGAGCTGGAGGCCTCCGAGGGGGAGCTGAATGCTGCCTTTCTTCCCTCTGAGCTCACATGTTTGTGTGTTCAAGGGCTCAACCATTAAGAAATGTTGGGCTTTGACTTAAAGTGGCAAAACAAGAGTGTCGGTGCAGATGCAAAGCAAGAGAACAGGTGACTACATTTGTAGAACTCATTTCATCTGTACAGAAGAGTATTTGTCAGATCTGACCAGCAGGTGGTGCTATCACAAAAGCTTTACGAACACAAGCAAACGGGCTGAAGAATCATTTCACTGACTGTTTTATCTTAAACTCTGCAGCTATCAGCAGCTCCTCTCAGCTCATCTGAAACAAGCAGATTTTGTGTCTCCAAGTGGTCTGCCTTCACGGCTATCTGCCTCTTGTGCAAGGCTTCTCCCATTGATCTGAAGCTGCCGGCTGACCAGTGATTCGGTTCATTTTCCGGCCTTGGTGGAACAGTTGCCCTGTGATTCATTACATTAGCACCGATTTGTTTTGACACACAAACCATACCTGCGCTCCCTGCTCGATACAAAAAGCTTGACGAGCGACACAACGGGGAATAGGGCTGAAAGCAGCAAAGTGTGGCAGGCATTTTCATTAGCTGCTGCTGCCAGCTCGTACATCATGACCTACATTTTTGTACTTGTGAGCGCGCCATGACAGCCAGTCAATGCTGCTGACCTTCAGTCACAGTGTACACGGTCAAACTGCTTTCTGCTTTTGGCTGCGCTGGAGATTTGAGAAAGGGCCATCAGACTGAGCTTGGTTCTCAGAGTAAAAATCAGCACCAAACAGGAAGCCTGTGTTCAGTCTGAGCATCAGGAGTCAGCATCCTATCCATAGGAAATGATGGGCTTCTTCATCACACAGACGTGAAAACCTCAAAACTGAGTGCAACAATGGCCAAGATTTCTCTGTTCACAACAAGGAGGAAAACAAAAGCATTTGTTTGAGCAACTATGTAGGACTATTAAAAGCTGATAATTATCACCTCATAAAACTGAGAGCAGAAATGTGGGAAGAAAACTACACTGTTGAAAACAACAACTTTCTAAGACATGTGTTTCAGATCCATGCCTTCAGCAGATGTTGATGTTGATGTTCACTACACACAAGTCTGGGTGGTTTTTCACGTTTTACTTCAAAGAAATATCAGCAAGTTTTCCTTTACAAGAAGTAGTGCTATATAAGAACATGCAGCCGAAAACACGTTGATTTGGGAAAATTGGACTATCTGATCAAATAATAAGTAAGAGAGTTGATTGATCTGTAAGTTTGTTTCTTGATTATAATTCATGAATCGTTTAGTCTATGACATGTCAAAAAGAGCCCAAATGTATTGTTTTGGCCAACAACAGGTCCAAAACCCAAAGATATCAAAAAGTTATTAAGATTGTCATGAAAAACGTCCATTACATGTTATCAGAGTAACCAGAGCCCAACTTCAATTGGCTTGTTTTGTTTGAACAACAGTCTAAAATGCAAATATATTTCACTTAAAATGATACAAACCACAGAGAAACTGCAAATCTTCACATTTCAGAAGCTGGAATAACAGAATTTTTGGTATTTCTGCTTGACTAATTATTTAAATAGCTAATGGCTAAGCAGAATTACCATTATAGACTGAGCTCAGCCACAAACTGCACTACTAAAACTAGACGCTGTGTTGGACAGTCCGTCAGGCCTGGAGTCAGACCTGGAGTCAGACCTGGAGTCAGACCTGCAGTAGCCGCCTCGCCCTAATCACCTATAGGAGCCATTATGATCTCCTCATTAGCTGGAGTTAAAACAGTGGCATGGCCGTGGGCTAAAAGTAGGCGCACAAGCCGGTTCCGTAACCTGTAGTGTTCTCAACTCACGTACGACACATTCCAGGAGAGAGGAAGTTGTCGAATGTGGATTCACAAAATAGTCCTCCTCCACCCCTCCTGAACAGGAAATCTAAAATTAACGAGCCAGGAAGGGTAGTTCGGAGCTGACCTACAAAGAGGTGTGTGAAAGCAGGAATAAACAGGACTTTAACACCACGAAATACCTTCAATTGACATGAGACTGTTCATGTATTATCTTACAACCTCCACACACTGCTGACTGCAGGTTGGTGTCAGACTAGATCATCATATCAGAGTTGCACTGAGTGTTATCATATAGCTGTGTGGGTGATAATGCTACAGTTAGTGATAAGCTGGGCTGCTGGTGGTATCTGGCTGTAAGGGCAGAGCTGCTGAACTCTGACCTGGGTGTAACACGGGACCGACAGCAGCCACTTTTTCTCTCAAACACTGCGCTTTGGGGCTAAAGGGCAGAAGGATTATTGTTCTAATTGGCTCAGAAATTTAACAAGAGTGCTGCAACTGGTTCCTCCTTTCTGCAGAAGGTTGGACTGGTTCACATGAGCACATCGGGGATACATTAGGGATATTTTTCTTATTGTCAACAAATCCCACGAAAAGACCAAAACCAACAATGAACTGTAATTGTACTTGTATTGAAAGCCTGACATATCTTATTCCTCTGTGTCATAGAGCTCCATTGTTGTCCCAAAACTATTAAAACAGTGACAGGTTCTTTTGTTACCATAAAAACACACTGTAGTTTATTTTCACCGATGTTCACCACCCTGCTGCCCCCAATTACTGTCTAGAGAAAAGATTGTGTATTATTCCACAGTTGGAGACAGTCCTGTTTTGGTCATGGTTGCTAAAAACTACGACGCCCAGCTGTTTTAAGAAATAACTGAAACATGTACATTAGAAATTAATTCACACTTTCAGCAGGAACCAAGTATTGAGAGATAACTCACTAACACACTGTTGGTTTTGGTCCTCTCGTGAGATTTGTTGACAAAGAGGAAACTAAACCATCTTACACCCTGGAGAATTTTTTTGCTGTACTTCATTGCTTTAGGCCACTCATGCAGTACTTGCTGATCCTGTCCACAGACCACATGACAGACATTTGAGAGGAAAGCTACTTGGTTTGCCAGTAACCTTGTCAGATGAAACTGACTACTACAACAATGGGAAAGATACAATAAAGCTTTTTCTGATCAGTGCACTGAGTGCTGCCTCACCAGCCTCCGCTGACACGCTAAATTACTTTGACATCCTGATAAATATATGAACTCCACATTTAGCTCCTCAAAGTGATTTAGTGTTTCCCACTGAGCCCTCTTTCCTTCACTAACACACTGGAATGCACCACAACACACCCTTTGACCCCTCCTACATCTGACTTCCCCTTTGGACCCTGCCAACAGCACACAGGGGTCCCTCTCCTGAACCAACCCTGACACAGACCCTCAGCGTCTGCACGCCAGTCAGACTGCGAAAACACTGAAACGCCCGTTCATTTGTTCGTTTGGTTGTGATAACAATGTTATCTGCCGGCTGCTGTATTGCTTGCAAGCAGGGCGCAGGCACAAAGGGCTGTGGTTGTTGTTGTGGGTGGTGGTGGTGGAGTGGCTGGTTAGATGAGACAAGACTCTGCGAGCTGGAACAGCATTGTGAGCACGTGACAAAAGCACACTAGAGTCCATGTGATCTCTGCAGGGTACAGCCTGTGCCTTGGCTGTGAGTCCAGGCTGTGTCGGAGCAGAGCCAGGCCAGGGAGGGAGAGGAAGACTGGACGGGAAGTGGAGAGTGTTTAAGAGAGAGAGAGAGAGAGAGAGAGAGAGAGGGGAGGGCGAAAGTGAGAGTGAGCGTGGGAGGGAGGGAGGAGAGAAGGGAGGTTCATGCCGTGACAAGCTCCTGTTTGCAGCTGAGAGCCGCACACGGCGCCTGCATGTGTCCGTCACATGGCCCAGCACGCTGCAGGAAACCCCAGCCGCGTTCACGTGAGAGGTAAATGTGAAGGCACAGACAGAGACAGACTCAAACAAAACACACACACACACACACACACACACACAGTCTGAAGTTCTGCCTCTGCACATACGCACATGAACACGCAGGCTGTACCGTACAGATGCACCTCCCCTGTCTTTATCTGTGGCTGCACTGCTCTCAGGTTCCAACTAGATCTCTCTTACCTGAGGCTGCACACCTTTCTAGCTGCAGGAACAGAAGTAGGCCGACATAAGGTGAAACATCATGCTGAAAGCTTCATGTTACAGTGAGGGAGTTTTAGAGAGGATATGAATCTCAAATCTAACTAAATGTTCCTACACTTTTTACTTTCCTTCTTACAAGGTGGACCTAAAATCTACATCCTTCTGAAGTGTGTAGTGTTCAAACAATCAGTCTAGTCGTTCATTCAACAAAATAAAATGACAAAGTGATATTATCAACGTCCTAATTTTCCAGTTTTTCAAATGTGAAGGATTTGCTTCTTTCCTCCGGTTGTAAAATTTATTATCTTTTGGTTTTGGACTGTTGTTCAAACAAGACCAGCTATTTTAAGACATCACCTTGGGCTGTGGGAAGGTGTCATACATTTTATTTTATAGACTAAACAATGCATCCTTTAAATAAAAAAACTAATAGTAGCCACTGCGGCTCTAAGGTTACACAGTAAAGAGGGCTAAAACTGCAGTACCTTCGCTCAGTCTACACGCATATATGCAGGCTGTTATTAGTCATTATTAATGGTATAATTAACCCGACATGAGGATGTGAGAATAAGAGATTTTTGAAGGGAACAAACAGAAATTAATCATTTTTAGAAAATATAATTGATTTAAGTTATACTACAAAAAAATGTTGCATGTATTTTGATACTAATTATTAGTAGAATTACTGTTATTTTAATATCGTATCTCTTGTAAATTGTTTATCATGATATTCTGTGTTTTCTGAACATCATTTTCATTGATTTTTTTACATTTACCTCTTTAATCAGGTATTTATTTTCTATTTTAATTATCTAATTGTACATTTAAACCTCTCTCTGATTAACCCTGTTTTCTAGCCTTGACTAATTGAGCTAATTGGTCGGTTGAACTTATACCAACCACTGGTTGTTGTAGCCGCTCTCAGTTAAAGCAAATGGAATACAGAGGATTGATTTTTTTTGAAAATATCGACATATGCATGTTCAGTGAGGAATTAAGAACGTCACTAATGCAATGGCTTTTATCGTCCAGCCCCATTAGCCCTGTTATGTCTGGATGTCATATGATGTATGTACCACAGTACAGTGGCAGTGTTTGTAATACCTCAGCAGTAAGACACAACACACTGAGAGGAAGTGCTGTGTGTGGTGGAGATACAACAGCTGTGGACATCCACAAACAACATTTAGCACACATTGTCCCTATGTAACTGTTATCATGAGAATGTGTGTGTTTGTGGAACTTTTAAGGGGTGAATCACGGACGATTTCACCCACAAACGAGCAAACAGGACCGGCCACATTTGGTGTAATTAAGCTGACAAATGAGCGATGGACTAGCTGTTTCTCAGGTCATGATCAGCCCTCGTAACATTTACAGGAAGGCGAACGAACACCATTCATCCTCCATTATCATGCAGCCTGATGAGTCTTTAATCATCCGCAGAATCAATGCGCATCTGCACAGGAGTTTAATCTGTTGTTTACTGATTTTTGTTTGTGTGATTCCTGATAACGCACTCAATTGACCACGCATTGACTGTTCAGTGGAACAAGGCGTGTTGCTTTACACCAAGACCCCTCCTGTTCAGCGTTTACAGGTAAAACACACATAAACAGAGCATTTGCAGCATCACACACACAAGCGCCCTCCAAACAATCCATCTGTTTATCTGTCTCATATCGTCAGATCTCCTACCAGGAGCCTCTTTGTGTTACGTTTGGAATTGAAACACTAACCGTCTCCGGTGGCGTGGTTGGGTTTTGCCCGCTGAGAATTCGCTCTGCTTATGTTTATAGTCGGGGTCGGCCCTTTAAATGATTCAAAATCGCTCTGCTGTTTGGTGAATTGAAAACCCAAGTAGTGTCTGGCTGCAGCTTTACAAACTCAGTTACACAGTTTAACGCTTCAGTCTAAACACCGACTACCTACTTAATGTCAGCTCATTACAATAAGAAGATTTTCCATTACGAAAAGCTCAATTTGATCACCATAACACTGAAACTTAGTACTGAAAGAATCTGTAATGAAATAAGGTCTGTACAAGCTTTTAGGATCATTAGACCTTTCCTGTCTTGCCTATTATAAGATATCAAGAGCCAAAGGAAAATTAAAAACACCTAAAAAAATCAGTCTCATTGAGTCTAGAGTGCAGGACAAAGGCTAAATGAAGTTCAGTAGAATGTAATAATTTATAAATCACTTTTCTGACTAACGCAAGCAGCTTTTCATCAGCGATCACCAGGGAATTCTGGGGAATGAAAGTTAATACTGAAACTACTCTTACAGAGGGGAAAATTAAACTTTCAATACACAATTATAACTGCAGCACAGAAAACTAAAGTAAACATGGCTCATGGTAGACGAAGCCTTGGACTGTGCTGTATCCTTGGCCTGTTTAAGCTGTGCTCTGGGACTCTAAAGTCCAGTTCGGGGCCGCAAGTCAGAGCTCAAGTACGTCAGTGTGTATCTAACCTGTGGTGAAAAGCTCTAACTAGGTGAAGCTAAATTAGAAACAGACCTAAGTCAGCTCTCAGAGGTGAGGCCTTCGGAGAGTCAGACACAAACCACAACCACTTGTTGTCGCTTAGCATCTCTGGGCTAGCTAGGTAATGGTGGTGTGTATTCTAATGTGTGTGTGTGTGTGTGTGTGTGTGTGTGTGTGTACCAGGTGAGCAAAGAAGCAGCGCAACCTTCTGGAGCCTCCTGTGTAACTGAGAAGGTGTGAAAGAGTGTGTGACCCCCACGTGTCCCTTTGTGTGCAGGTGCGTTGTCAGGTGCACATCATGTTCCGCTGCATGTGAGTCCTACCTGCTGTGCTGGGGCTGTGCAGTACGGTCTGAGGCGCCATGCCTGTGTGAACCGAGGTGGTGGCGCGGCTGCTAAGGTCCACCACGGTGGGTGTGGGCGGGGCGGGTGGGGCGGCCAGCGGGGCCTGCTGAGGCGGCTGGGCTGCCTGCTGGGCCTGGTCGCTCTGGGCTGTGTTAGCAGGGATGCCGTTCTCTGACAGGAACTCCTCCAGGTCCATGTACTCCAGCTGAAAGTTGTCCCCATCGTAGGGCAGGGTCTTGTCCCAGAGAGTCGGACCAAGGAAGGCCGACTGTGGATGGTTGGCTGCGCTGCTCTCCTCATCCAGCTTCTTCTCTTTCTCCTTGTCTTTCCCAAATCCTGCAAGTGTTTGCACACAGTCATTTCATTGTCTTACAGCCGGGGAGAATCACGGGTCATTGCATGGGTATAAATAGAAAGTATGCCTGGGGACGCTTCTTAAAGGGTCACTTCAATCAATTTCAATAAAAAAAAAAAAATGTAATAGGGACTCTTCAGTTGTCTGTAGTGTCTATTGTCACCCACACTGAAAGCTGCTGAGTTCATTATTTATCAAGGCTTGTTGATGTGTTATTTTTCAATGATGTACCAACTAAATCCAATCATCCTCCATTATCCAATTTCCTCCTCCAGAAAATATGTTGCTTTTTTTTATTCGTGTGACCTTACCCTTTAAAAACAACGTCTCTATTCATGTTCAGACACTGTAATGAAACTCAATACATTGAACAATACAAACACAGGGTGCACTGCAAGCATCAACAGCAGCTTCAGCACAGAAAGGACGCCCTCTGTCGACCCGTCGTGGTATCACTAATTAGGGTTTAAAGGTAATAAACGCACCTCCGAGCTAAAAACAGCGCAGTGACAATAACAACACATGCAGACTGTTCTGAATTGCGCTACTTTAGCGAAAAAATAGCAGTTAAATAGCTCGTGAGCTGGAGCTGAAGTTCACGTCAACCTGTCAGTCAACCAGCATTAAGCCGAGACGATCATTATTCTGTTTTATTTATCTTTGCAGCAGCCAGGCTGATAAGATGACTTAGTTTCTTCGACAAAGACCGTAAAATGACAAGAAGTATTACTCTGGTTGGGTTTAGTCAGCCCGCGTCCTTCATCTGTCAAAGCCGTGCATGTCTCCAGAATGATAATAACCAGCAGAGAGACACCACACCGCGGAGACTGAAGCCCAGTCAGCGGACCCCACAGTCAAGTTTTATCGCTTTCAAACGTACCTTCATCGTGATGGAAAGGAAGCTTCAGCGGGTTCTCCAGCAGGGATTTCAGTACGCCGTGAGTCGGCGGCAGGAAAGTTGGGTTTATGGGAAGAGGTCTGGCCATTTTCTCCATATGTCTTAAAGGGTTATTGGAGAACAAAGCTCGCAAACACAAGAGAGAGTCTTCCCCTCCGAGAGAGACGGCCGAGGAGGTCCGTGCAGACGGGAAACAACGACACCGGTGCTCGGGAGGGAGTGAACGGGGCTCCGCGCAGCAGCAGGACGGTGAGCGGCTGGCTGTCTGTCGTCGAGGCTGGCTGGCAAATAGCTGGAGGAGGAGGAGGAGGAGGAGGAGGAGGAGGAGGAGAGGAGGGGGGCGGGGGAGCGGAGGTCTGACGGAGCAGCTACACCTCTACATCCATGTGCGGAGACGGACGCCGGTGACGTCAAAGTACCGGGAGGGCGTGGTCAGCTCCTCGCGGCGCGTTCGAGACCCGTGGGAAAGAAGACATTCAACATGTTGCCTTCAATTGCAAATTGTATAGAGGATGTTTTGAGGCGACCAAATAAAGTACATACAAGGGGAAATATTCAGTCCTGCTATTTATTCTGTCATAAAACATTCAAAAGTTTTATTTACAATGTATCAAAACTCAATTTACTGCTATTTAAATTTACTTTTATTTCTACTTCATTCATATGTTGTACTTGCAGTGTGATGCACCACTTATTACAGCTAATACTTTTGCCATGCATAGTCCTTGTTTCTGAGCTTGTACTCTGTAATATTTGATTCATCATAAATCTGCCACTGTACGATAGATGCACCTTTTTGGACATTTTCTAATTAGGCTACCTACAATTAACCAGAACCATGCACTGATATCCATGCACTAGTTGTCTTTTACATCTCTGTATTCTACATGTATCACATCAATTAAAAGTTACTGTATCCGGTAATCTTGACTAAAATTGCTCCTGTATATATATTTCTTAACTTTCTTTATTTGTCTGTACTCATCCCTTCTGAATTTCCCCTCCAGTAGTAAAAAAGCCTTCTTTTTATCTTATGTATATATACTTGTTTGTTTTTTTTAATTTATCCCATTAAGTATCTATTCTATATTACCATGTATGTATAGATAGTATATATCCATACTATTTCTATCTTTATTATGGCCTATATATACTACTTGCAGGGTTTCTTAGCAGGTTAATCCTGTCATGGTGCAAACCAGTGCATAATGTTCTCTTACTGCACATGGATGTATCAATTCAACAGTTTTAACTTATAATAATACTTATAATACATCCATACTAATACATTAGGTGCTCACTTCCATATCCAAATATCCATGGACAAATGTGATAAATCAAATTAGGGTCAAAATGTTTCTACGTTTTTTTGTTGTTTTTTTTACATGTTTGCTGATTGAGTATTTTGTGCTTGCTTTCCATCATATACAGTAAACTGTCTATCCTAAACTGTCATAGTCTATTACCATAGTCGTTCATGTTTCCCTTTGCTCCCATGCAATTCCCTGCAATTGCAGCCCCACAAGCTATTGAGAGCTGTTGTAACAACATTTGAATTTGTGATGGACAGACCCACAGTTTTGCGTTACCGAGAACATTTTCCAAAATTCCAGCTGTGAGCAATTTTCTTTGAGAACACTCCTAAATCATTTGTCAATGGACTGCTCGTGAAAACAGAATGAATGGGAACTTTCTCAGCTTGGCTTTGGGCTAAAAATATCTTTGTTTCCAACTGAAATGTTCTGTGTACACTGGCCTTTCGTCACGTTTTAAGCCTTTTCTCAGGTCAAAATTGCTTTGACAGGAACAAAACAGAAACCCAATATAACACATAAGTAAGAGCGTAGGAGTGCATTGTTGTGACAAATTTGCTTTCAACTAAAACACATGTAGATGCAGAGTATGCTCTCAAAGTCAGACCAGTGTCCTATTCTTTATGGATAAAACAGCGTCTTTTTGTGCCAGCGACACAGATTACATCCGTGACTGCTGCAGTTTCATCTCTCAGATGAGACATGTTCATAAATGGTCATATGCTCTCCAAAACCCCTGAGATATCACACATTTACCTGAGGTTGTGTACTTAACACAGTGTTTAGGTCTTTGTTACAATCATGACTAAATGAGTTTCTCAGGGCTGCTGTAGTAAACTCTAAGTCTGAGAATGAGGGCTCAATCCACTGTAGGATGACGTGAATCTAAACTTGACCTACTTTCAGCCAATGGGTGTTGTCAGGCTGCAATTCTATCCGCGCAGGTCGTGGCACATGGAAACTCACGCTTTCTAGTGTAGTAGTGGCTGAGTCATAGTTTAAAGTCTTTGTTCCACTCTGCCCATTCGTTTGGTTTAGTCTGCATCATCATCAGCACCACTTGCTTTTCACCGAAAAATCCTCCCAGAAAAGAGATGACAAGAATTACAAGCTGAGAAAAAAAACAGAAGAAGATATATGACAAAAGTCTTGTGAAAGGAGCCCATTGTGCAGACATGGATTAGAGCAGAGTGGGATAAATCCTTTTATCCGAAACTGTCCTCATGCCTATGAAAATGTCAGGCTAAATCAAACCCAAGATCTAATTTTTCATGGCCTCAAAGCCCTGCTGAATGAAAATGTCCTCTTGCCACCTAAAATTCACCTGCTCAGACACTATAACTGTATTCTGAATTTGCCTTTTTAATTTTGTAATATTACAAGTTTTACAAGGAAACTCACTGTCATCAGTCCGATGGCACATTGAACAAAGATGGTATTCTTCTTCCAGGCTGAAACTGAGCAATAGTACCAGATCTCAGCTGGTCACATTAAGATATCTGATTATTAGATGAAGGATACTCAGAACTAAATCATTTTCTTTTTTCATGATGCTTTAGGTGATGTAAACAGAAATTCTAATGTTGTGATGGATACACTGAGCTACAGCTATGGCTCCGTGTCTTTGGCTTATATTTACTTTTTTGCAAATCAGCAGCAACAAAAAAGGCTGAATTAGCTTTTAACAGTTCATGATTGTAGTGTACCCATGGACATACAGACAACTATCATGATTGATTTTGATATGGAAGACAACTTAAAAACTTGATGATTCTCAAGCAAGTTCTGTAGTTATAAGAATACATGCAAGAAAGTGTTTAACTGAAAGAAATCTCTGCAGATGGAAATTTGTGACGTATAAGCCAAACAAAACGTGTGTTGTATGAAAGTGGTCAGCTGAACAGAGCAGAATGCCCCTGAATCACTGTGTCAGAGTTAGTCAAGGACACATAAAAAGATGAATTGAAAGAACTTCAGCCCTACGAAAATGTGATTTCAAACTGCGACAGTGGATTACAAAGACTTGTGTGTGTAAGTAAAGAGGATTGCACATTCAAACAGAAGCTTGCTGCTGAGTGTCAGGGTCAGGCATCAAGATATTTGTTTTATTCTAATGTTTGCTGTATAGCTAAAGAAAATATTTATATGTGACTAAATCCTTTCAAAGTGACATAAGAAGCAGGTATAGAAGAAAACATCGTTGCATGAGAAAGACAGCTCTGGTCATTGTTCATGTTTACATTCAGAGGCTAAGATGGAAGAACACTTTTTCATATTCCTTTACTTTTTTTTTTTTACTTTAACTGTATGTTTGCAGGTGTTTTCTTTAAATGCACGAATACAATGTTCTGACAAATGTTTTTTATCACAACATTACAAGAGCTCACAGCCAACCCCATCACAGGGTTGGTTATGGAGTTAGTGGTCGCTTTAGTTTACATACAATGTGTAAGCGTCTTTGATGGTTAATAGCTTGCTGTTAAAATAAATTCTAAATATGAAATTGATACCCATTTCAACCCAAGACCATATGCTTCTCTCTAATGTAGGAATAAATGACATGATGTTGTAAGATGTGTTGATGATGAGCAATTCACATGAGTTAAAAATGTGAAACAAACCCTGTTCTCCCCTTCTCATTAGTTTTACACAGAAGGCAACACTCAAACACACACACACACACATTTGTACCTCAGTACTTCAGAGGACATGTCTTGGCTTACAATCATTCCCTAGAAGGCCATACAGGAACTACTTTTTTTACCAAAGAAATATTCTCTGTGGAAACTGTTGACAGTGAGGTGTGTATGATATCCAGAGCAACTGGGATGGTGCTTTTGGAAAGAGGTGTTGAGTTTTTCCAAATATCTTTTTTAATGTGTTAAGTAAAGCAGGAAATGTTTTGCTCCCTTCCATTGAAGGTAAAACTATTAGAGGTAGATATCTAAAAACCTGGGCACGTAAAAACCCAAACTGTCTGCACTGAAAGGTATTATAACAGTGACAAAACAGGATGTTATGGTATTCTGGCGAACCCAACCTTAAAACACACATTACCCCAAAATAAAAGGCAAACCATGTGGGGAACAAATGCTTGACACAGGGATGGAGGGACAGCAATTGCTCGCTCAGTCACACTGTGGGGACTCAGCTCCCATCTGGGGACAAACACTGCAGCAGGAGCAGGTGAGTTCTCAGCTGTCTGGTTGGCATGGAAACCTGCACGCACAGAAAAGAAAATCGAAAAGCTGTGAAGTGCACACATACAAAAACAGTCAATCAATTGATGCTCTTGTTTTTTTTATTTACTTACTTATTTATTTACTTACTGAAAAAAGTGATTCATAGAAAAAGGGGTGCTGGCTATATGGGTCTAATATGCAAAAAGTCACCCAAATAGCGATCTGTTGGTTGTCGTTCACCTTTGGCTTTGTGCAGAGGATCATTGTCATGTTCAAACAAGCAAGGCCCCTCCCCAAACTGTTGCAAGAAAGCTGAAAGCACACTATTGTCTAAAATATTATTGTGTGGTGTAGCATTAAGATTCCCCTCAAAAGTATGAGGACAGGTATGCCACACCTATTATCATAGCACAGATATTTGGCCAAAGAAATCTAACTAAAAGGACTTGTGTTTTTCCCCAACTTCATAAAAGACTACATTTCAAACTGCCCTGATAATATAACAGTTGGGTAAATGATAACAACTGTTTGTGAGAAATACAATTCCCAAAGCAGAACCCTGACCCGATGCCATAAGTGGGTCAGGTGATGTCACAAGCCAGGTTTTCTCTTTCTGAGAAACGGGATAACAGAAGGAGGAGGGGATACAAATAAGCTTGATGAAATATACCAGAATAATCCATCAGCACTGAGGCTTTAAGCCTGCTGCTTTCTGCTGAAATGATCCTGAATCTGCAACAAAACTATTCCTGTTACGTAACACTTAGTAAAGCAATTAAATGGACTCAGGCTGTTATCCCTTGCCAGTAACAGCAGTGTCCTGACTCTGAAACTACACGACCACTGTGACTCTGTTCAGTTTGGCAGACCCTCACTCAGACCTCGCTAACACTTCCATCAGAGTGTGTTTGCTGACTCTTTCCCTTTAATCACCTCATATGCTTGGGATGCCAATAAAATTGCACAAGCTGCACACTGCTAGTTTCAGGCCTACTTTGGTTAAAGTTAAACCAAAACAAGAGATTCGACTGTCTGCCCGTTTTTACCAATTGACACAATAGTATGTTCTTTTAAGAGAATGAGAAAAAAAGATATTATCAAACAATGGATAATAAGTAAAAAACTCAACAATTAAATGTTTTTACCAAGAGAAATGGACCAGAAGGGATGTTTGCTTCCACTTCTTAAATCAGGTCCACAGAGAATCTTTGGGATTAACCGGTAGGGAAACTTCAAGCCACGCCTTCTTGGCCACCATCAATGTTGGATCTCACTAATGCTCTTCGTAGTTGAATGGGAGTAAATCCCTGCAGTCAGCTTCCAAAATCTGGTGGTTAGCCTGAAACCAGATAAGTGGAGGCTGTTATAGCAGCAGATGACTGCCCGTGGTTTGGAAATGGCATCCTCAGTTATCACATATGGGTGCGTCATATAGGCATGAACACACATTGGCCATGTATATGATGCGGCTGGAGGAAGAGGCTCAGAAATTGTTGTGACAAATAGAAGAGAACAGCCATGGCAAGTTGGGTTTCACCAGCATTAACTAAAGGACAAAGCCCCCCTTTAATAGTGTTCTATTCTCACTCATAATGGTGGCAGATTTACCATTGAAATTTAGAGTAATTTTCCAAACAATGGTTCCTTGGATTTCAGACAGAAGCAGTCAAAAACAGGCCTCATTTCTCACAGGCTGATGATTTTGCTGGCTGTAGCTAGCAGGCTAAATAATGGTAATGTGTTAATTTGCTGGATGTTTCCAGATGACTCATTTAAAAGGACCCTGCAATGGGACCATGGCTATATACATGATAACCTGCTAACAGACTGAGGCTAAAGCCAACTGGTCTGAGGCAAAAAGTTGACGATCGATGAGGAATACATGGAAACAAAGACACAGCGTTGTTCTTGTATGGCAGTGAAGAGCTAGTGAGCGCTAGTGTTACAGGTAGGACAGAAGTTTGATGGTTTCAGTTTAACAGGCATGAAAAATTACATCTGACATTCAGTCTTATTTAAAACACAACAAACTTACTGCAGGCTTGTTCCATTGGGCTGTATGTATTATTTTGCCCACCCCTCATAGCTTAGTTATTGTCAAAGTTAACCCCATGTTGACAACTCCGATAAAAACTTCCTTGTTCTGGAGAATCGTTTAATTTACATATTCTGCAGCTGTTATTCATTTGCTGCTTTGTTGGACAATATTTCCCAGAATCACTGGGCTTTGTTGGTTGTATGTGCCCAGAGACAGGACTTCCAAGGAAACAAAACTGGGCCATGAGGAATACGTTAACAAGATCCAGTTCCACTGGAAAGGCTTCAACAAAACCTTGATTATGAAAAGAGGTGAATCCTCACAAAGGCTCAGTGTCAGGTTCATGTTTTTCCTGGTAACCTTGCCAGCCAAGGAAAGGAAATCCTTTACAAAACATTTGCATGATGTGTCAATTCATGAATCATATGTCTATAAATGACTTTGCCCTCTGAATTTTCCTCATTTTAGCTCATTCCACAGGCCCACATTCCAATCAGTGTGTGTTTATGATATGGTGGCATAATGACATCAAGCCACACTCCCACCTTTAAATGAGAAATGGAAGCAATCTTGTGTTTTCCAGCTCTGCTTCAGGCTTTCTGCAAAAACAGAATCCGCAGCCACGGCTCTGAATTTCCTGTTGACTCTCCACCTACCTGCTCATCATCTCCACTTGCCAGCAGGTGAGAGATGTTGAGGTGCGGGGTTGTTCATCTCCACATCCCACACACTGCATTAAACACTCGCATCCCTCCGCTCGCCGCCATACACTCAGGTGCCCACACACAGCGAGAGGGCTGCAGGTGAAACAAGTGGCTGATAGTTACTGTATATTTCTGGAGCCTCTAATGTGCTGTGAGTCCATTTATAGAGGTAGGAGGGAAAAGTCATGCATGACTGATGCTCTGCTGGGTTTCTTTGTTAACACTTGACTGTTTGAAATGTAGAAGGATAAATTAGTCAAAAAGTAGATCCATGATAGGGGGAAAAAAGGTTGCTATTTTCAGTGCATTTCTCTCAAGATATGTTTGTTAAGAGCACACAGCTGCTAGAAAACATGCTCAGATTGTCTGAACCAAGTATCACACAAGAAGAGAAAGATGTGTGCACACGTTTTATGCATTAAAGTGATTATTCTCTTTGTGAGAATGCTGCAGTTCTTGTTAGAGCAGAGTGGCGCTTGAATGAATGATTTAGCAGCACTGGTGAGAGCTCAGTGTTTTTGAAATTCAATTTCATAAAGTACTTTGGAAATGGGACTTTGGCTAATTTTGCCTTTTTGGTAATTAATGCTGAGAGCAGAGGGGAAACAAGTTGAATGGCAGCTGGGAGCGTTTGTTTGGATCTCCATTAGCCTCTGCGGTGGCTAATCTTACAGTAAATGTTGGTTATGCTGAGGTCTTCAGACTTGCGTGTGCCGTAAGGGAAAAAGTATCCAATGAAAATGTCACATAAGTGATGGATCACAGTATTCAATATCATCATTATGTTCATGACTGAGTTTGATCTGTGACACGTTCATTTCCACTTTCACTGGAGTTTTGGATGTTTGTTCTCCCATGAACCCCTTGCACTGATGCAGCATCCACAGTAGATCTTGTGAGTTACAGCTTAAGAAAAGTGAACCTCTTCTCTCAAACACCACAAGACATTTTGTTATATCAAACTGCACTGATTTATTCATACAGACAAATTAAGAAAGACGGTGAATAAATTAATGGGGTGACATATTGATAATATTTTTTGGAACACTGGCAGCTGTCTCTTCATGTGATCCCTGCAATTCTTCCATGAAGACCACTTCTGGCCAGACTTCTCCAGACAGTAGATGGTGTACCTGGGTCCCACTGGTGTCTGCTAGTTCTGAGCTGATAGCTGCTGCACATCTTCGGATTTCAAAGGGAAGTAAACATAATGCGTCTTTCATCTGCTTCTCAAAGTTTCCCCATTTCTTTGTGCTTCTTCAAAAGAACTTGAACAGCACATCTTGAAACCTCAGTCTGCTCTGAAATCTTTGCCTGGCAGAGACCTTGCTGATGCAGTAGAACCACCTTGTGTCTTGTTGCTGTGCTCAGTCTGAACATGATGACCTGTGACATGAACCTGTCTCCCACAGCCCCACCTTGGTAGCAGAGTTCAGCTGTTCCTCACCCAGTTTTAAGCTGTTTCTGTTTCAGCTAATGACTGTGTTCCAGCCTACATATGAAACTGATGATCATCAGCACCTGTTTGGTATAATTGGGTTAATCACACACCTGACTTTGATCCCACAAACTCCCTGACTTTGTGCAAGTGTAGCTAGAAGAACTGATGTTGTTTCGAAGGCAAAGGGTGGTCACACCAGATATTGATTTAATTTAGATTTATTTTTCACTTTGCATTTTGTAAATTGAGAAAAACACACAATTACATTTCCTATTTTTCAAAGCATTCTTACTTACATTTCTGCACACCTGCTTAAGATTTTTGCACAGTTTTGTATATTGTCAAACACCTGTGTCTATTTTGACGTAATTTGAAATACATCACCTCCTCTTGTTGATGCATCCTGGCTTACCACCTAGTCATTTTGCACGTGGCACAAAATATTTCCTTCTGTACTGGTGGTGGAGGGGTAGGTGGTGTTACTGGGAGGTGAGATCACACAGGGAATCCAGTCCTCCCTGTGGGAAACAACCTGCCAAAACAATAGCGCCTGCGAGGATTAAACAGGAGGGTCGGGCTGATCTGCTCCTCCGATATGATGGATATGAGGCTGCTGGTTTCATTACATAGCGTGTGTAAACTGCACTGAGTCTAACGTGACACGACGGCCAGATTTCATTCACAGTCTGTGTGATTCTGCAGAACTAAAGGTAGTATTCAAGCTGGTGGCCTGCTCACACATGCAGAGAATAACTGAGAGACACACGCACATCCCAAAAAAAAAAAAAAAAATCACAAGCACACAAACACTCACACACACACACACGCGCGCACACACACCCCTGCTGTGCTCTGCTCACTGACTTGTATGGAGTCACATGCTGTCAGCATGGACAAACACGTTTCCAAACACATGCCCTCTGTCTTTCTCCATCGCCTCTCTTTTTGTCTCTCCTCTCTCTTCTTTCTCTTCTGGCTCTCTTTATTCCTGCACCCTCCCTACATCTCTCTTCCCGTCTCATAAACATTGTGCCAGTGTATCTCTATGTTTATCCCTTTTGCAGGTGAACAGTGTGAATCAGAAAGCAGGAGACAGGTAGTGAACGTCCACACAGAACGGCAGACCATTTTAATTTAGCCCTCTCATTTTTCCATGACACAGAGCGTAAACAATCTGGACCCAGCAGAGTGCCTCATTAAACGACTGCTGTCAGCTCCCATTCCAATGTTCAGTTGATTGAAGTTATTGGTATTGAGCCAAGGCATCCCTCAGTGAGGGAATGACTGCTGCAATCAGAGAATCAGTGATTATCACACAATTAACTTCAGTTGGCTTTGATTGGCTTCTCCAGTGTTTGCAGGTATAATGGTGTCCATGCCACAGCAACATGCATGCTACAATACCAACTGCCATGAGTAGGTGAAAGTACGAGAGGATTACTGTACATGCATGATAGTAATTATCAACAGAGCTGCAGATTGTACCACATTACTTGGACTCAAGTAAGACTCAAAGACCACTTTTCTAGGAAGTTCAAGTCCCATTTTAATGGGATCTTTTAGGCACTGTAAGTTACACGCCCTTATTTTACAAGGCACAATAGTTCTCCCAAATCATGTTGATGTTCAGTTCTAAAGGGCGGTGAGCTCCTATGACATTTATGAATTTAGATTATTATTGGACGCTGCACAACATAATGCATCTGAAACTTTAGGCTTGTAAAGTACCAGGTTTACAAGCAGGTTAGGAGACATCTGAGCTCATGTTCAAATAACAAAACTGAAACAGTTTTAATCGCCACACCCTTGGTTTTATCCGCACGCTATTCCCTGCATTAGCATGGAATGCTGCCAATGTAGATAGAAATTTTGCATAAAATGATAATTTGTCAGAGCCTGTGCTGCTTCATTTGCCTCTTGTGGTGTTGATTGGACTGATTATCTCAGAATATCACGCACAACACAGACATTCTCTGAGCTAGATTTAGCACATTGGCCACAGCTTCTCCAATGTTTACCAAACAGGCCTACAGACAAACTAACATTTAGAAGAGTCTTATCTAAATGATAGAGTGAAAAGATGTGGACAGTGACTGTTTACTGTGGTTTCATGCACTCAGTAATCCATCAATTGGCGGAACACCAGTTTAAGTCCTGCTTGAGCTGAAGCAAAGGCGGAATAAGTTTCCATTCTGCAGGAACCATTTTCATAAGGGAGCGAGCCAAGCATCTTAACTGGGATTCTCATAATTGGATAAAGTTTACACTCGTCTACCTCGAACAAAGTTTGTTTTGTTAAATGGGTTAAGAACTGAATGTTGTGATGGGTGCGCCATTTGTCCAGCAGAATGGACAAGGCACAAAGTGTCCTTCAGGATACTCAGGCCCGCCTGTTATTTCCAGTGTACTAGTGTTGGGACAGCAACGGCAGCTGCTACCCCGGCGGTACCATCATCCTGCCTCCAGGCAGCCAGTGCAAAGCTAGACCAGAGTTTGCAGAGCCAGCTGAGTCTTTGGAGGAGAGGAGGGAGGACCAGGAGAACCAGGAGGACGAGTTATGTGTATATGAGTGTGTGTGTTTTGGACGTGGGGAGGGGTGTCCTCCGGCTGTCTAGTGTTGTCACGGAAGCCCCTTGGAGGCCCGCCATGCAGCCTTCAGGCCAAGTGATTCACACAGGCGCTAATGTCATTGCGCTAACAACCAACAAGCATTTAGTATCTATGGAGCTGGATCTGCTCTGTGATACACTAAATGTGGGCCAGGGAGTCTGTAAAAACATAGCTCAACTAGGTTTTGTGAACCTGCACTAATACTTTGACACTGAGGCTTTTAAAAGCAGATGTTTGTGTTGATGTTCAAGCTCTTTAAATTTACATTTGTGGTTTGTCATTTGACATTCATGTACATCCTGTTTTTACAGCAATGCAGCATTCAGTCAAGGGAAACAAATGGGTAAATGTGAATGTGGTTGTAAAATCATTTCAAATATAAAAATACCTGAGCCAATAGGGTGTGCTGTATCTTCTGCTTCTATGCTTCTAGGCTTTTTGCTCTGCCCTTTATAATCTCCCTCCTGTAACCTTGTGAAGATCACAGGCTGTGTGGGCCACCACTGTCACTCTGAAATATGAGCAACTTTCCTTTTTTTGGGGGGGGGGGGGAGTTTTGGCTGGTAATCAGGCTCTGAAACTGATGCCATGAAATAGGGCAAAAATGGCAATTTATGTTTATCAAGAAATCATGTTCCCTATAAAATATGAGAAAGTAGAAATAAATGCCAATCACAGGTTCCCACAGTCCAAGGTGACATCTTCAAATGACTTATTTTGTCAATGCAAAACCAAAAGATATATAGAGAAAATAAGAAAACTTATAAATTAGATATAATAACTGTAGTCGGACCAGTATGTATTCATTAATTTGTGTCGTGTTTTTGTTCATATATTGTTTGCAAATTTACATGAGTTCATGAGGTTTTATGCAGCACTACGATACTCAAATTGTACTTAAACTAATCAGTTACTGCCTCCACATGATCATCCATACTGCACAGCCTGTATTCCCGCAGAAGTGAGCAGCCACAATGAAAAACACTGCAAGCATTGTAGAGTGTAGTATCACTAGAGCAAAAATAGTCAACCACTAGCTTTGACCAGCTGATGGGAGGATTACTTAGTAAATCCCCTGGTGTCCTGGAAATCTTAACAAGCCACCTAAATGTGTCAGAGGGCACTTCAGATCATCAGTTACACAGAAACAGAATTGGGAAAAAAGGATCATATAAGGACCAAGGATCGTATAAGACAGTATGAAGTTATGTTATTGCTTTACAAAGTGAATGCTTGTCTTTCTTGTGCTTCACATGTGTACTACATTTCAGCCTGCAGCTCCCCCTTGACTAAATCTGCATCAAGAGTAAAGGATTAGTCCTCGGTCTCGTAACCCACACTTATGTCACCTCATTGAGAAGAAAATCATGGCAGAAACATGTGACTGAACAAGTAATTAGATGAGTGACATATTGTAGTTCCCTTTAAAAAACTACAAACATATCAGTGTCCAGCCTGTATTTGTTCAGTATCGGTTTGTGGGATCACACAGACCTGAGAGTTAGGATGTGTCGCTGCAACAACAATGTGAAATGTTAGAGAACTGAGGAATAAGCAGTTTTTCTGTTTCTAGGCAACATCGTCTCCACTGGCCATGGTGAGTTCAAAGGATAAGTTCATGCTGTCACTCTCTTAGATATTCTGGTTAAAGCGACCTAGTTTCACATATATACTCGCACACTGGTCGCCCCTGAGCCAATCACATCCTCAGACGTTGGCTTACTTGCGTGTTTACTTTAACTTGGTCTGACACTTTTGTAACTTCTGCTCGGAGGAGCAATTAGCAGCAGCAGCCAAGTTTAACTCGCAGCTCTGAACAGCCAGTTTAACCCATGGTGCTTGTCCACCTCTACTTCAATAATAGGCTACTGCTATTTCTGTCACCGTCAGATGCCTGACTAATACAATATAATCACAGCACAGTGTGGGAGGATGTTCCTCAATAGCTACTGGAGGAGTATCAGTCTGGAATAAAACATGCCTCACTGACAACTGTTAATGTATTTTTGATATTTTCTTACATAATTAGGGTTTTCTATTCAGCTTTTTAGGATCCTTCAATGTGCTGTAAACACTGTTTCAGAAATGACACCACATTTCTGGAATAGGTGATGTACCTTAAAAAATGAGGCTGATCCAGATTTACCTACCTAAAAACATACTATCTTCAGGATCTATCCTGGAAAAACGATAGAGGGAAAGAACAGAACAGAAGAACTGGGTTTATTAGTGAACCACCTGCAATGGATGAACAGACAAAGAAAACATCTTTAACAGACAGATGGTGCCAATTAGGGAATCACAACAATGTAAGAGAAGTTTTAATTACCCTGCATGAGATCAATAAAAGTTATGGCCAAAAAAAAAAGAATGTGAGGATAAACTTTATTGATTTCATACGTGGAAGCTAAAAGTGTCACAGCAGCAAAATAAAACTCAGGAACTGAATGCATGAAAAAGTGTACAAAAAAATAAATGCAAACAGTTATCACAAAAATAATCACAAATAAAAGATAATGTAAATACAGTTGGCTAAATAATCTCAACTCAAGGTCCTCCTCGTCCTCCTCGTCCTCCTCCTCATGGTCTTCACATACTGGAAACAAGTGGACTTTGAGTTGAGGTTGTTTGGCCAATAAATAAAAAGGATGCCCACAGGAATATTATTGTAATGTCCTACCAAAGTAGCCCTATGATTATGGCCAGATGAGCCTATTAGAGGTCCAAGGGCAAAAACTTGATGTAAGGCCATCTGCGCAATGTGTGTGTACCCTTTGGCCTCCCCAAGTCCAGGGCAATTTGTCCTCCTATGCTGATTTCACTTTTTTTTTCATTAAAGAAATGAGAAGAATGAGAATGAGCACTTATCATATATATCAGCAACATTTAAACAGAGAATCCCAGAGTGGTTTCTGTTCCTGATTTTGTCCTTGATACAACTGTTAACACTGGTCAACTTGGTCCTGTGCACACTTAATGAATTAACTGCAGTATTTTGTGCACTTTGTATTAAATACTTACTGCTCAGATCATTAAATGTGTGTGTACACTGTACGTGACACTACTTCTCTGAATGAAAATAACAAATAGAGAGTCTGATGTAATCGCTGTATTTTGTGATGATGCTGTGCATTGGTACAAACTGATCTCTTCATGTTTATCCGCCTGACTCCCGAGGCAGAAGAGGGGTTAGTAAGCATGTCAGTAAGCATGCATAAAAGCAGCACTCAGGGGTTGTACGGGGTAAGACTGTACGGTTTGTGTCTATGTGCTCAGAGCACGCAGCAGATGGCCGCTGCAGCTTCAGCACCGGCCATGCTTTGACTGACTCGTGGGTGTCAGCAGTGTCTGCAGCAGCAGAATCCTGCAGAAAAGATGAGGCAGTGTTGGGAGAGCAGCCGAGCAGGCACACATGACACCTAATCACTGTTAAACACATGTATATGTACTTAACAATGATCAGGTGTGCTCACATTTTGTCCCCTGATGCCTAAATATAGCCCACTGTGCTGATAATCAAATGCAATCAGTATTATTATTATTATTATTATCATTATTGATAGTTAATTCAAGTGTTCAGATACAACTGGTGCTTTAACAGCATCTGTGCCAGCCATTGTTGAGTTCGAACGAACAGATGCTTCTTGCTGTCACACCTGAATCCCTCCTGTTATATTATGACTGTGGTTTGGCCACAGGCTCATAACTTGAATCCTGACAAGATGGATATTCACATGAAAGCTATCCTGTGAATCCAGCTGCCTCGTGAGGTGAAGTACTTCCGCTGCAGCAGAATACTTTGGTCCTTTTTCTCCTCTGTGCGGAGCTTAGTTGAAGCAGTCAGTGGCCTCCAGCTCTGCAGGACATGTTGGATGATTTCGTGTTGCTCCCTGTGGAGGATGAGGCAGCTATAAACTCATCCAGGCAACAAAGACACACCGAAACATGCAGGCAGCTGTGTGGGCCGCATGCTCCCACTGAGAGATGGTGCACCTTCCTTGTTGCTTACTGGGAAGGATTCATGTTTAAATGCAAAAGAAATTTCTTAAGATTTTGTAAAATCAGCACAAACTATGCAACTATGCAAAAATGCAGAGCACAAAATATACCAACATTATGTTCCTCAGTGACCAACATCATTGTTTCAGTTGATTTTAGACTCGAATCATGCACGATTTAACCTTTTCCTGCTGGCATTCAAACTCTTTAACAATCAAAAACCTGCTGATGTTTTTTGGTACTGTTTGATGTGTGACGGTTCAAAGCAGACAAAAAGAGCTTCTGACTGTGGTAAATTCAGGCTTTTTCTTACTGATAATGACCAAAGAACACCTGTGCCAGCGTTACACTCATATAAACACAGTGACAAGAGTAGAAAACTTAAAAACACATGCTTCCTCAAACAAATGAACACTGAATTCAGAAGCAATATCACAGTTACTTCATGTTTGGGAAACATTGCAACCACATTGTAGGTGAATCAATCCTGTGTGAAACATGCACTTTGACTGCGCAACAACACAAAAAGGAAGCCTAAGCTCTATTGCCACTAGTGGATGAGGAAAACGTTTATCTTGCTCATTGTCCATAAACTGCATTCATCAATGTGTTTGTTTTAGGTTCATTACCACTTCCCTCTGGGCTGGAAACTCAAGTCTGGGATGTAGTCACATTCGTGATGTAGGCAACAGAGACACACATGTGGCTGAGCGTATTAAATCACATTCAGATATGAGACGCTGAAATCCCAAATGTAAATGAGGCCTCAGTCTGGCTTTAACCATCTCAACAAATGACCAATGTTGTCATTTTTCTGCTGCAGACAGTCTCCCTTATTGACATGAAACCAAGCTACAGGATCACAGCTGGATGCAGACAGTTGTTGTCCTCCTCCATTTCCTTCATTGTGAGGATTTTATTCTTCACACATCCCTGAGAGACTATAATAATGGACTCAGACATCTATAATGGACAAAGGAAGAACATTATGTGAAAGACGTTAAGCCTCACTTTTTATATAACACGCCAGATACATTTTGTTTACCTGCTATCTTCATCCACAGCTTCACACCTTTTTGGTAAGACAATGACGTTCCTGTCATTTGACACGGTATGACGAAAGCAAGTGCTTTTCTGGAATTCATAAAAGAATCTTTTCAACCTTCCTGTATGTTTAAGCACAGGATGAATATTAGCTGCAACTCTTCTTTCCCAGGAAACCACAACCTCAGAATACTTTTGTATTTATCAAATTTAATGACTAAAGATGAGTTACAAAGATGAATGTGGGAGCTACAAACAGCGGGGCAGGTCAATCAGACAGCCCGTTTGATGGGTTTTTATCATGCTGAGATGAAACCTGACAGATTTCAAAAAAAGGGGAGCATCTGTAATCTCTGTCTATTAATGAGGGAGGGAAAGGTTATCAGAACCACAGCAGGAAATGAAGAGATGACTTATTCCTGCTCATATGCTGTCTTTATCCTGGCCAATGCATCAATTTGAAACCCACAGGCTTTGTGATGGGAGGCATTCAGCCTTTCCATCAATGGCATTAACAGGATGACAGCTTACATAATCTGCAAATTTTATGGTCTTTTTTTCAGCCTCAGGAAAATGAGAATATATTCTATCAGGAACTCAGCGACTGCGTGAAAGTGATGAGTGTGGGGGGGTTAGCTGAATCCTATCGATCACCTTTTAAAAAGGCAAAACCAGCTCTGTTAAAACAACTCAATGGATCCTCCAGCACCACCCTCCACGCTGCTATGGTGAAATGATATGACAGCTTTGAAAGAGATTAAAACTTTAACCTGCAGTAACTATTTCGACGCTTCAGTTCTGAAGGTTGAATAAAAAAATAATCAATTTATCACTTTTAAGTTGATGTGCAAACATGCCACACTGTTGCCCATACAGTTAGAATAAAATGTTTTTTACCTCTTCTCATGAAATGATTGTGACAATGTGATTTATTCTTGATAAATAAAGTGTATATCTTCTCAACTTTATTGATCAAACTCTTCCAAACATATCACAGTGAATCATAAACCACAATTAACCTTTGCAAACTGTGTATTCAGGCTTTAACTAAATTGGGGGTATTGAACAATTATTCCAACTTTATAGGCAACAGTGTAGAACAACATTTACTTATTTACACATCCAGCAGTTAAGGGGTAACATTATCATTCATTTGGAGGCTCTGGCCCCTGATTAATGTAATTCCAAAATCCACTCTTGGAGCTCCTGGGGGAAATATCTAATTCTTTAGCTGCTAAACGCTCCACTGTGGGCATTTTCGGAGCAGAGGTCGTTGTAAAAACAAGATCCCCCTCTGACCATTTTTATTTTGTCTGCAGAGCAAGAAATGATCGATCAATGTCTTTAGAACGCCATTTAAAGGGAACTTTCCCAGTACATGAGGAACCTTGAGTGATGTTAGGGCATGTTAACTGGTCGAACACTGAAGCCAATGCAGCAGCAGCAGCAGCAGCAGCAGCAGCAGCAGCAGCAGCAACTGCTATTCCTTAAAACCTTTGTAAACAACAGGCAACACAAAAACACAAACAGCTTGTATGGAAAAAAGGAACAGTAAGCCATGAGCTGACAGAATTTCAGCTTTTACTGAGCGTATGTGTATTTGTTGCACAAAAATGACGTTGCTATACCAACCATCATCTGGCTTATGTTGCTTCAGTGTTTCAATCGGAAGTGAAAAACAGACAAAAGGCCTTTAAAAAAAAGACATGCAGTTATTGGAGGAGCTCTCCAGTGGGCAGTTTGGTGAATGGTGCTTTGCATTTTTGTGGAAAATGACGCAATGAGAGGGCCAGATAGCTTAACAATGTGCTGAAGCGTGGTAAAGCTGGGGGGGCTGCAGAGCCAGGTGACGATTACAAGCAACATTGTCACATGTCACTTTTTTTAAACTTAATATGTAAATGGAACAATATTCATTTTATCCACCAAGACATAAGAAATTATAACAAACACTGAAACTTGCATCCCAAGCATTCCAGCCAGCCACACTGTGACTGAACCAAGAGCTACTGACTGAACAGTTATTACCACTTCAGTGACTAAGTTAATCAGGGGCAGGCAGCAGCTCTGTGCACCTCAAGGGAAGGCCGAAATGTACTACAAATCTGGGGTATGACAACCTGCCTCAACTCTTCTAAAGATTTCTGGACTATCCTCTATGCAGCAAAAAGGGAAAAATACATCTTCCTAACCCCCCTAATAGTTTCCGTACAGCCTCTAACTATGAGAATGAAATAAAATTGAATAAATTCTCAGAACTTATGTTTGTGACTCACATGGTACTCATGAGTTAGTTGATTTTTCAAGTTCAAGTTTTATGTATATAGCCCAATAGCACAAATCAATTCCCCTCAGAGGTTTACAATCTGTACAGCAAACAATTTTGACACATAACACTGCTACCAGTAATTTTATAATGCATGCATCAATCACAGACCATCCAAAGTTCTCTGAGTTACATAATAGCTCTGCATTCCAGGTAGGTTCTCCACCTGTGGACTGAGTACAGATTCATTTAGCACAAAAAATGTAAAATATTTCAAACCAACTGGGCACAAATATGCTGTATGTACCTGCACGCACACAGACCAAACTCCTGCCAGATGTACGGCGGGCTGTGAGACGAGATGAACTCGATGCGAGTTCATCTCGTCTAGATGAGTGTGTCTCTGCAGAAGCCTTATTTCATGCTCTTCCATGTTAAAACATTTAATGACCCATGTCACTGTGACCTCCCCGGCTCGCGGCCTTAGCTACTGTTTATTTACCGGCCTCCTTACTGCTGCTCATTGAGGATCCATTTGTTTCCTCTGTGGCATGAAATTTACAGGCCAATGTGAGCAGAGAGGTCACTCTCTCAGGCTGCATTTCAAGCGTGAGTGCACAAAAAATTGATGGGAAGTTTCAATTTGCTTTTCAGTGCCAAACATTATCTTAATCGACTGGTCGGGGTGTGTTGTTGCCTGTCGGGTTCCTCTCTCTCTTTGGCTCTGCACACCACTGGCTGGCTGCATGTCACCCAGATCACAGTCAAGAACCCTCACCACACAATCATTCCAGTTGCTGAATAATACAAAGCAAACAGTGACCTAGTTTCGAAGTAGGGAACATGCTCAATAGAAGACCTGGAGTGGAATCTGGCACAGAAGCAGACTGAGGGAGGAGCTGGGGCAGATCAGGGGGCGGGGGAGCGCTGATGGACGGGTTTAGGTATTGGTTTGTGTTACAGTTTAGGAGGAGAGGGGCGTGTCTGAGCGGCCCAGACGAGGAGCAAGCATGGTAAGCCATGTGAGCTCCAGAGTCCATTCCAGGCGGCCTGGCTGTCCCCAGCCATGGATTGTGGCGTCCTGTAAATGTGATTAAACAGGCAGGCACAAGATACTGCAGCAAGCCCCTATCCTGGAGGCCTCCCCGCACAAGGAATGCAGTTCACAGAAACAGGGCCTCACACGTGTCACACCATTAATCTGGGCAATGTACACTTTCTGACCCTGTACCCACTCTTCTGCATTCCTGCTATTTTCTACCTTTTGTTTGTATCGTGTTTCTCCCCTGGAGATGTAGTGTTACACTTGTTGCTGGGGCATGTTCTTGTGTTACTTCATCACGTAGATGGAAAACTGACAAAATAAATCAAGCATTTACAAAGACATTTTTTCCATCATGTATAATTATTATCTTTCCTTAATTTACTGCTAGAGTCACATTTAAAATCTCAAAGTCTCACGTAGTTATTAACAGGTTAATTACAGGCCGATCATGGCAGGTTGTTTTTGAATGTAATTAATGAGTACTCCAACATCTAATGACTTTTAATCATCTGGGTCTCTATTAGGCTGAACACAAACTTGCCTTAGCAGGGTGCAGTTATTCCACTGGATAACTTAAAGAGATTACTGTATTATTTTCCGGTGGACTTCATGTTCACTGATGCATCGGGCAAGATTTGAAAAAACAGCCATTTTGGTCTCCTTAGAGAAAAGGAATCTGTTGTGATCACAGACTGTCTGGGTTGGTAAACATGAACTTGTCTGCAGTCACCACACCCCCCCCCCCCCCAAGTAATAAAGTTCATAGTAACATTTGGAGCACAAATAAGCAACACAGGTTGCCCAACCACACATCCTGTAGATAAACAGACGTACATGAAACACATGTCATGTCAAATATCTGCTACCACTTCAAATATATATAAAATCTGACCATATACAATGTTGAACGCATCCAGTCATCACTGCCCGTCTACATCAGTGCTTATTGACACACTTAACAGTAATGGAGCAACATTAAAGTTCATGTGGAGTCATTTCTGTGTCCAGCTAAATAGTCCAATAACAAGTATCAGATCATCTAGATTAATCACCACGAGCAACCCCGTATTATGTCCTGTTGGCAGTCTTATCTATCCTGTCAACATCATGATAACAAGGAACTGCGGTTGTGGTTGTTTGGAGCAGTTAACATTTCTTCATGCTGACTGCTGTAAAGTGAATTCAAGTTATTCCTGAAAGTCGACTCATGAGATCCTTAACTGCTGCTTAGATCCAGATGTCCACGCTTATCACTAATATCGTAACCAATTTATGGAGGCTTGGCGCAGGAAGATGGATTTCTCAGTTAGGAATCCACCTATTCAGCATTGCTCCCATAATACCATTGGGCTCATTATTGGACTGTATTGGACTATTTGGACTGTCCAAAGATAAACAAAAAAAAAAGGTCAATCACAGGGGCAGAGCCTTTATTTTCTTGTCAAAACCTGGCACCTAAATACCCACAATGCAACATGACCACCAGTAGTTTGGCCAGACATCTGGATGTGGATTTGGATGCTAGTAGTGGCCAGTGTTGCCTCTAGCTGGGACAGAGAGGTCTGCTAAGTCAATTCTTTCAAACTCCACTCTGCCAGATTTTTCATTTTCAAAACCTCTGCAGCCGCGACCGACACTGACTCAGCTGACATCATTTGATACTTTAGTCCCTTTGGTGACACAGAAGGCTTTATACCACTGTTTTTAACACATGTGCCCATACTCCCCATTAGACCACCACCACCACCACCACCAGCCTCTAGTGGCCATCACAGAGATACTGCATGCTCTTGGACACGATGACAGCTATTTGTTCTGTCCTGGTTTAAATAGGTCGCAAATTAACCCGCGTGTGTTGATTGTTTCACACAAAGCTCTAAGACAAAGCTTTCTTTCTTCATCCATGACAACGTGAGCGCTTCCTCTCAGTGACACAGCAAATCAGCTTACAGAGGCTGCAGAAAACAGAGGTGGACATCAGAGAGGGAAATGTAGGACATGTTGTCAGAACTCTGCGTGCAGCAGCAGTATGTATATGTGGGGTCTCGCTGGCTGGTAAAAATAGATCAGTGTACACTGGGACAAAACATGGACAAATGTACTTTAAGAGGAAGTCCTCAACACACAGGAATGTGTCACTTAAACAAAAGGCCATATATTCATGTTTGTGAAAAGGATGAGATAGAGGTCATATGTTAAATGACTTAAAAGTATTTGTTATCTATCTATGTATCTACAGTATTTTGGTATTTAAAGGTTTGTTGAGTAGAGTTTCTTGTCATTACATAACAGGAAAGTTCATATTCAAAAAACCTTCACAGATCAAACAAATCTCAGGATCGTAAACAACAACACTTGGACACTTCTTTTAAATACATATTATTATATTTTAGCCTTTACTATGCATTTAAAAGTGGAAAAAAAACACTTTATATTATATCAAACTCTTCAGAGTTGGCCCAAGTGATGAATTAAACAGTGTGGCATTAATCTTACGCCCCTAGTGGCCATGAAAAGAAACAGCCTCTTTTTTTTTTAAACACAATGTTTCATTATTTATAGATCATGTCAAATACCTGGGTTCATGGTGGCAAATGAACATATGAGTAAAAGCTGGAGAAAGAAATATGCAACAGTATCAAGATACAAAACGAAGTAGATGTCCTAAATATTTCCCTTTAATTGGGAGAAAAAGCAGCATTCCACACACAAGAGGTGTTTTCCGTCATCCCGAACCACAAAGAATATTTCAAATATTTACTGTCGATTGGTGGTGTGACTGCTGTGTCAAAGGTTTGACCCAGACAAGAAGTTCCATGAAGAGTTCTCTCTTCGTGGATTAGCTGGAATACTACCCTGCTATCTTTGACTGAAGGAGGAATTATTGAGAAGGCCTGACCTCTGACCTTAGCCTCAAGTAAAGAAGCTGGTCAGCCTCACGCAGCTGTCCACAGACACTCATCAACACATTCTTAACAATAATATTATAGCAGTGCAGACATTAACCCTAATCAGTTTCAAAGATTTGGATCTTTAAATAAGAATGTGAAATTAAATGTGCGTTCCTTTTGTTGAGTTAACTGGATCCCACGGACTATCAGTGCTCCTTAGTCTTCCTGGCAGAGGTTTTACCACCGAACTAAGTTGGGCTTTATCGATGCAGGTGTATTTATACTACAAACTGGCTGCACCAGTGATGATTCACGTCAAAATGAAGGCGAATACTTATGCACACATGGAGTTTGTTGTTTGTCATATTTGTGATGAACTGAGATCACTTTGTAGAGATCTGGTTTCAAAGAGTCAGTGTTAAAAAAAACACACTACTTTATCTCCATCTTGTGAGACAGTATAATATAAAAATGAATGAATAGTCTCCAGAGTGGTGTTTAAAGCGTTGTGATAAGGGACAACCGGTAATCTGGTAGAAAAACAGTTAAACTCCACGTGTTTTTTTGTAAAACAATCTACAGTGAAAAAGGTGATTTCGAACCACAACAGTGACGGTCACAGTGCAGATCCAGATCTGACAGTACGACCGAAGGAAACAGTCTGTGCTTCTGTGAATCACCACAATTTAGCCATTAGAAGAGAGACTGAAGTGTGCTGATCAGAGCAGCTTTGAGGAGTCCTCTCGTTGTTGTGAGTGGTCGCAGTAAGAGGACCTGGTGGCCTCAACCACACTGATGTCACATGTTGGCTCATGTGAATCACCTTTGACTTTATTCGGCTGTTGTGTGGACGAGCAGTTCAGCTTCTGATGTCCTGAAAACAGAGAAGTGGCTATTATAGGCTGTTTTCAGAGAAGACATGTTGACATGTCACAGTCACACTGTCGTGGCTTACTGGGGTACTTGACTGGATGGATATTTTTGACAGACAAAGGATGGACATTTTGACAAAACTTACTGAACCTTGAGGATAAAGGTTCAGCCTTGACCTCAGTAACAGTACGTGTAACAAAATAGTCTCAGCTCAGATGGACGACTTAATAGAAGAGCTGTACATCCATTCATTACATTCAAAGCTTGAGTTTGAGGTATTCAAATTAAGCTTTGATTGTCTGCCTATGATTTTGACCTTTGAACAAAATCCTCAAACTGAATAAAGTGATTAATCAGATTAAAATTGAAATGCTTTACTGACAATACAGTAATGTTAGCTCATTGGCTTGCCTTAAGTCATAAAATTAAATAAATGGTAAATGGCTGCTTGTTGAGTCAAACGTGATCACACAGTGTTGAGTTATCTTCGGCTCAAGTGCCAACAAATTAGCTGTGTTTTGGAAGCAAACTGTGGTGCTAACTGTGCAGAAATACAGTTAAATTAGACCTCCACTGGTTAAATTGGGATTTACAGAGCATCACCAATGGAGATGGAGGGTGGATGGATGCTGCGTGCTGAACCCTGGACAGCCGCCCACAGGCCAAGTTAACAATAACAGAAGGTGATGGGATTGTTCTTGTTGGTTGAAAAAGAATGAATAATTGAAAATACACATACATATACATATATATACATACACACACACACACATATATATGTATATGTATATATTACATTCCATTATCCATGTAACTTCAGCACAACGTCATGATGTCTTCATATAATCACATTAGAAGCTATGCATTGCACTTTTTATGAACAAATAAAAAGTATAACTATTGTAGTGTAACTATTTTCAGAGCCAAATTCAAAGCCAAACCAAAGGACGGTGTGTGTGGGATTATATCATTATAACATACAACATGTGTGTGTCTGTTCATGGTAGTGGTGGAATATGTCACAGTGCAACAGTGTGGGTGAGTTTACAGCCAGCCACAGGTGAACAGGTGAAAACATGAGCTGTCTCACGGGTTATGAAATGCTCCAGCGTCACTCAAATTCAACGGACCCATTATATCATGGTGTGAAGCAAGTGTTACAAAACGAAAACGTGGTGTGAGATGTGGTCTTTGCAACAACAGGATGTCTTTCTATATGACTATGATAGTTTTCATGAAGCCACGGTGCACTGAGTTCAATAAAAATGACTGAAAGAAAAAGCACTGACTGAAACACACACTGTCTGTGTGGAAGCCCACGAATGTTACACTGGCAGGGCTGGAAAAAAAACTGCTGCAGTGTGAAAGCGGACTCGTTGTTTCCTTGGGAACTGAGAGGAGGCTTTCCATCTCTGAGCTGAGTGCTGCGAGAGAGCGACACTGACCAATTAAGAGGTGAGAAGGCCGGCGGTGCTGCGTCTCTCAGATGGCCTTGGGAAATTATTTTCAAGAGCTTTTTCAGACACCACAGTGAAGAATGCAATTAAAAAGCAAGACGGCCAAAGCTCAGAGAGTTATTAAAGCTTTTGGCTTTGCTTTATTCATCACATTTCCTTTGTTTCTCTTTAAATGTTCTTCATCTTAATTGACAATTGTGGCATGCTCTGGGATTTTGTTCCTGTTGCATTAATGGAGTGGGACTCAAAGTCTGTTACTCTAATTAGAGCTTTTATGGTGCATTAGGGTAAAAGGGATGCTCAGATTGTCAAGATAATTAAGTCTGATCTTGGCACATACTAATACATTTTCAGATGTTCAAAGATCATAAAAAGATTAGTCAGTAAATACCCCCTTGCAAAGCTCAGTTGTCTCCTTTATCCCACATATTGATATTTTACAAGTTTCTGGCAACTGGTGTGACTTCCTGTTCCCCATGTAAGTGATAAAAAATGCACTTTGTGACAGCCATAAAGGAAGCATATGAGAAAATACCCAAAGCACTGCCAGTGGCCTAGTACATACAATGATTATTACACACTGGCATATGTGTTGCATAGAATAAGTGTTTGTCTTATGTAGACGCTAATGGAGGCCATAGAGTCATTTCCTGAGAACTGTATCCTGAACTCTAATGTTTGTTTTGGGCAATTGTTCATCTCACACTCTATATGCAGTGCCATGTAGGAGGTTACCTGGCAAAGCACATAGTTACATAGGAAGTTAGGATGTAAAGGTTGAGGTGGTGGATGTGAATGCTGTGATCTTTCCCTGACATTAACCAAAGGTTGTTGTTCCTTATTCCTAACCATGTTGTATTTGCCATAACCATGTTCATTTTAGTTTTTAGAAGGTGTTATAAATGAATCCTCCTCCTCAGTGAGTATCCAAAATGGACAGGGTTCATCCTCTGGGGAACATCAGTGTGCTCAGTGCCTTTTACAGTTCTCACTTGATCTGTGTAGTTGTTTGTATATAATTGAACATTTTGTCCAAAATGTGGCTCTGGATAAAAGGTTAAGGGTTCACAGGATCATCCACAGTAAATGGTTTTTGTGATACCTTGTCCAACGTGCTGGTTCATAACAAGGATTGTGGTTTGAGGTTTGGGGCTAAAGGGAAGGTCATTGAGTCGCCAATATCACTACCAATCATTATCTCTGGGGACCATGAATATCCATAGTCTCATCTCTTAACAAACTAAAATCTTAATATTTCCATTGGTAGCTATAGTTATACACAATATGTATACATTCAGCCATGCATTCAATTAATTTGACCAAAGTCAATCATACACAGCTTTTCTGCAAATCACTGGAGAAAATTAAAAAAACAAACATTTTCTCTATCTTGTGCAGCTGAGCTTCAGTTTGAGTCATTGATGGAATGTGTGGATTCTTGATAAAACATCTGAACTCATACATAGAGGTCACACATCATGCTTTATTTCTTCTGTTAAGGACTGAGGTTTCCTGGTCAAAGGAAATGTTTTCATTTTGGGTGTGAGATCAGATTGTTCATTCTCAGAGGAAAGGTCACTCACTACTGTGAAATTAATACTTGATTTTACAGAGAAACAGTGTTTTGGGGCATGGTTTCATGGATTCTTGTGTACGGGCCAAGTGGACATGAGATCTTGTGTTCTGCTCAATTGAATATTATGTAATGAATGTCTCCTTTAATCAGTCTCCAGGAGCAGTTCTTCTTTTTGGATTTATTTGACTTGTGATCAACACATTCTCATTATTGATGACTATTACAATAATGACTTCACAGGTAGAAACACAAAAAAAATTGTCAGGCCTCTAACCAAACAAAAAAAGATGAATAAACAAAACACCCCAACCTTTAAAATGGATATTAAGGGTCATAAAGTCTAATATATACAAAAATCATCAGGTGGCAGCTCCTGCAGACAAAATGAGTTATCAGATCAAATAAATGGCACTGGTGGACATTAATAATCATACGGTTAAGAAAAACACAACCAAGGCTCATAACAGTGGCTATAATATGATGGAGGCTGCCAGTGGTGCAGCAACATGCCTTGTCACCACTGAAAAGCAAAAGTCCCTGACACAGATTCTCCCATGAAGCTGGTGCAAGTGACATTCATTGAGAGAGAGGCTGACGGCTTTTTACACACTGAAGCTTTGACTGTCAGGAAAACAGAGGGGATCATTTGAAGCAGTTGTGTTTTCATGTGCTCATATTTTCCAGCAGGTAGCCTATGGATGTACTGGGAGAAAACCTCAGTTCTTTTCTGGAATACAATTCAACAAGGCATGCTGCTAATACACAATGTTAGAGCAACAGTAATGTTCCCCCTCCAACACTTTGGCCTCTCAGAAGTTTCTAAAAGACTTCATATGTCCACTACCACTATTAGCACTGCTACTGATAATACTGCTGCTACTACTACTACTACTGCTACTACTACTACTACTACTACTTCTACTACTAATACTACTGCTACTACTACTACTTCTACTACTACTACTACTACTGCTACTACTACTACTACTACTACTGCTACTACTACTACTACTACTACTACTACTACTACTACTACTACTGCTACTACTACTACTACTACTACTACTTCTACTACTACTACTACTACTACTACTACTACTACTTCTACTACTACTATGTGCCTACAGCTATAACAAGAGGAGCAGGAGCAGCAGATCACCAGGACACTTGTGCAGACTAGTAGGATACAGAATGTAGCTGTTGAGCTGCACTACTGTGATACATCTCTGGAGGGACATTTTTAAAGCCTACTAAGCAGAGATATACAGAAGGCTAACCCATAAATAGATGCTGTTTTGTTTTGAACTGGCCCTTGTGTCGCGTGATTTCTGTCAATATGTGTTTTGGCACCGGTGTGATTGTTCTATACATTACAGAAAATACATATTTTTTCAATTATTATAGCTAAATTAATACATATTTCTATTTCGACCACCAGATATTTGGATGTGTTGTACTAGTAGCTAGTAGTAGCGGCTAATGTAGCCTCGAGCCTGCAGCAGAAATGAGGAGCAGGCTACAGAGATCTGGTAAATTCACTTCAAAAGTTTATATGGTGATAAAATCTCAGATGTGTTTGTCATTTTGTTTCGCTGCCCAAAAAAGATGCAGCTTTAAAGCCACTATATGTAGAATTTGGACCTTTCTGACTTTGGCGCCCCCAGTGGTGGTATCCAAAAAGACAGTGTGGTAAACAGATTGTGGTTCTGACTTAGTTTTCTCAAGTTATCTCAAAATGTCTTCCCTTGGAGTGATAAAGACATTACAATTCTAAATGCAGAGGCTTTAAAACTTTGAGGACTGTGATATCTAGCTACCATCTATACTATCTAGCTGACTGTCTGGAACAGAGGTTTCTTCTCTCTAAGATGAACAGAACAATTAATGTGGAAATAGGTAATGTCAGGACAGACATATACTGAGGTTCAGGATATCATTGAGCAACATGTCAGGGACATATCCTCACAGTCTGCCAAACCTGTTTGTGAAGCTCTAGAACTGTGTTACCAGACAGGCAAATGCGCTGCATTCCATCTGATGTCGGCCCAGGAGGATCTCGTGATGTTTTCAGACCACTTCATGACCCGGAGGCTCCGCTTGATCCCGACCTTCCAACATCAAGAGCGAGCAGCAGTCAGCCACATGTCCAAACCCCTCCACCACAGAGATAAAACACGAGATAAGAAGAAGAAGTCGGAGTGAAGAAACAGAATTCTCTTCAAGAAGCTGACACTAAGCAGATGCACCTCATACTTGGCATGTCGCATGTTTTTAGCTTCCCATATTAGCATGTTAACATCAGCAGCACAGTCTGTTGTGAGAGGTTTTTAATGCTTTGAGATTTACAGGAGTCCTGCCTGTTTGGGGGCTCAGGGACTCAGTCTGGACCCGTTGTGGAGCAGCTGTTACCCGGGGTTACAGTCACCACAGAGGGTCACAGACAGCATGGCTCATCCCTCACAGCGCTCCACACTGGCAACAAATGTCCACACTGCCTCCCAGAGAAAAGCATCTTTCCTCTCAGCTCAAAACCACCCACATATCTCTCTCCTTGTCTCTCTTTCTCCTTTTTTTTCTCTCTCCCACTCTGTCTCCATCACACTGTCCTCATTCCCCTCTCTGCTGCTTGTGGAAATGGCTGCCATCGGATGTCCAGGCAGTTGAGAGGCTGAGAGAGTGAAAAAAAACCCATTAGATTCAACATAGGTGGCACGTCTGCTGTGCAGTCCTGTGAACACTGATATCCGGTGCATCACTTGTTACTTTGTTGTGTGTGTGTGTGTGTGTGTGTGTGGACATGCAAGTTTGCATGTTTTGCTCTGCACTGCCATCATGTGGTCAGTAGGAGCACTGCAGCCCTGCAGCAGATGGCTAAAGTAAATAAAAGGTCAGTTTATCCATTTTTTTCCAGGAAAAAACTGAGGTGTTCACACCTTCATACATATGTGGCTGTTGGTCTCTATGAATTTTACTTCATGAACGTCTGAGGACAAGTGAGTACAAGCGATTGACTGTGCAGGCTATTTTGTTTTTTTTCCACTGTCACAATGAATGATTGGACATCTATCCACGAGACCTCTGGAGTGCAGAACTTTTCAAGAACATTGTGAAATCTCTTCAAATGGTAAATCTAGAGGACAAAATACAAAAAGGTGGCTCTTGCAAATAGGAGACAGAATAAATGAGAAAATACACTTAAAGAGATGTTTTACTATTCAAATCAAACACCATTCATAAGAGCCCTGTAGGACTCTATCTTCAGTTTATGGGATTCATTCATGAAATGGGATGCTGCTGCCCGCTGTGATCCATGTATAAGCAATGCTCAGCAAATTGTCATTTGGTCACTTAGGACATAAATTGAGTATGTACAACGTGCACAAAAGAGGAAATAATAGCTAAAAGAACATTGGTAAGTACAAATAGTACTAAAAGCAGTGCAGCACTGGATATAAACTCAGTTCTTTGAGCCTGAAAGACTGAAAGGCTTGTTGTATTTGCTGTTATGTCCAAACGGGGATTGCAATAATTACCAAATAACTGGATTTAGTCTCCTAAAATAGCAGGATCACAAGAGGAAGTCCACGTGTATAGCCAGGACTGAGCTTCAGCTCCCTACATGGTGCAGATCTTTAAATATGTCTTTTTTTTCCTGTTGTCATGTCGGGAAGGACCATGTCTAGTTTTCACGGTTTTTCACATCACCCACTGATCCCTAATGTTGTCCACGAATGTCCACGATGGCTCTCAGAAGGGCCTTATGGAAACAGCAGCTTTAAGGAGCTGCAGTTCAACGTGCAGAGACTAGATATTATCAGAGGATTACAGTCCTGGAATAGTTTCCCTCTGGGAATACAAACAGCAAGCAACCTCATGACCTGAGAGATGAGCTAATAAAAGACATCAGTGTCTGGTTTGGGGTTTTTGTGAATTGGTAGCTCTTCTTGAGAAGAACTGATCATTCTGAGAATAATGTGTATTAGGACAAATCATGCAGAACACTCTTTTGGTAGGCTTTTTTCAGCCAAACTGCACATTCTTCATCATCTCTCTAAGCCAGCTTCCAGGGTATCAACACTCAATAGTCGCATTAAGCTCCTGGTTTCTATGGAGACTCCACCTACACAGCCAGCAGTGGAGGCAACACAAATGCGTTCATAATGCCAATCTCCCCCCACCTCCCGTCTCTTCCCTGTGTTTTAAATGCTGCTGCTGCCTCTTCCCTGTTAGTCACCTTCCCCTGGTGTCTATCAGCGCGCTGTGAGGGCGGCAGACCAGAAGCAGTGTGAGCTGAATATTTCCACACAGGCTCCATGTAGTGTGTTTACATACAGCGGAGCTCTCCTGTCTGCTGTGTGGAGCCAGAGGTCAGAGCCACCAAACCAAACCCTTCCCTCTGCTGGGGTTTGTTTCCACAGGTCGAGCTGCTGAAAGATTTTTTTGAGAACTTTCTCTTCACATGTTCACTCCAAAGGTGCTCTGACCTGCACCTCAGAGTGGTTTTCATTAATAAGGATTAATTAACTAGTCTATAGAGTGCCAGAAATAACAGCGAAGGTGGTGACTACATTTGGGATGTTGTGGATATCAAAATGATTGTTTTTTGGTACCTTATGTTGAGAATGTTTTCTACATTTTTCCACAAAACCTTTAAACTGTGTATTTAACAAAGTTGAACACTTAACCTATGATTGCTTGACAGATTTTTCTATTTGTACCAAAGAAATATATAATACCTTTTCAACTGCTGCCACACAGAATTTTTACATTCTGAATTGGGCACCCGCTGGTGGTCATATCAAAGAAGACACTGCGGTTACATGCCATTTCTCTTATTTGATCATGGTGGGCTTGAAACCACTCCCGTCCACCATCATGAAGGCCGCGTGCTCTGATTTCTGCTCTGAGGAGACGCGAACGAGGACATTTTCTTCTTCATGCAAATAAATGACGCACACCACACATCTGCCCACAGTTCTTCCATCTGTGTACCTGAGAATGCAAATGGCTGGTGGTGCGCACTTGTTAATGAGCATCCATATTAATGAGTTAATATGTCAGCAAAACATGCTTTATGCTTATATATATATATATATATAGTGTTGTTCCCTGTAGACTGTCTGTATATGTGCTCAAATCAAATGTGCTCTCTCCTGCTGTAAACAGTCCAGCTTTCCCACTGGGATCATTAAGTATCAGCTAATGAACCTGCAGGCAGTTATCTCAGAGATGAGGCCGGTCTCTCATCAGAGCTGATGTGGATTTTCTCACCATTAATTTTCTGGTGTTTGTGCAAATCTGCAGAGTTAATGCACTGGTTTTAAAAGGATGTGATCGTGTGATTCATGTGTTTATTTCAGGGATGAACATTCAGGGGGAAACAGGACTGTAGTTTCATACATGTTGATTACATGACAACAGGATATTCTGTTAGTCATAGATATAGAAAGTGGCCATCGAGGCCAGAAAAGCTGCTGTTGAGTTCCATGATGAGTCTAAAGGGTTGTTGCTGCGTTCGTACTTCACATCTGCTCCCTGCTTTAACCGAACCTTCAAGCGGTTGGAAGTGAGGAAACACACTCGACACAGCAGCTTTTTTTAGCTCCTCCAGCACAAAGGAGGAATGTTGGAAGTCAGCGGGGTGCAAACTGGATAATTGTTTCACTGTCGCCAGGCATCTGTTTATCCAAAAACACAGACGACGACACTCAAACCATCAGCCTGCACGCTGCACCGCCTCGTCCTGTGCTCCTGTCAGCGCAGCCACATGGCAGCTGGAGGTCAAAGTCCCTGCAATGCTTGTTCGATTAATTCCACTGCTGTTGACTTTTTGACCTCAGAAATGTATGTGACATGTTCTCTGTGTCTGTTGCAGCAGAAACACTGAAACAACTGACAATGAATCTATTCAGCAGACTCAGATATTCATAGATAGAGTTTTAACAACCTGATAACAATATATCATCTGGTGTTTGTTGTTTTAACAAACACGCAACAACATAATCAGCCAACACTTTGTCAGGGGATGAGCTGTAGAGGAGAAAATAGGACATTTCTGTACAGCAATATCTCCACTAATACAGACTGTCATCCTAAACTAGTTTGGAAGATTTGTGCACTGCAAGATGTCTTTGACGAGTGATAACAGTCCTCCATTGATGCAGCATCCTTTTACTTCTCCATATGTGATTTTGGTGGACAGTTTTCTGGTTAACCTTCTCATTTTGTCGAGTAAAGAGGATCATGCTTTTGCTGTTGTAGCCATAATAAGCCATATCGCTGCAAAAGCATATTAAAACCAACTTATTTCCTGGATTTTAGAACTTGATTACATGTTATCCTCCTTTTTGGAGGATAAGTGGAGACCAGACCCTCGTACTTATTATCCAACTTCAAGTGTTGCTAAATGTTCATTGCAACTGTGTTTAATTGTAACGAATTGTTTTTTTTGTGTCACTTTCAGTTCAGCTTCACTCTTTCTCCTCCTCCTTGTTTTTCTGATCTTTTCCAAGCTGCCATCTTTCTGACCGACAACCTAAAAACACTCCGACAGTGTCCCCATGTGGAGAAGGGCTGAAACACACTAATGACAGCTGGCTTATTCACAACCTAAACTAGGATTCTGATACTAAAGCAACAGATACAGCTACAGAAAAGAGCTTTAAATTAATTTATTTAAAAAAAAAAGCATTTCTCCACTGAAGCAGAACAAACATCAATTTTTTTCTTTTACTATTGTTTGGAACGTGTACAATCAGAAAACAGACTCGCCAGGTCGCCGGAACAGAGTAAAATAATCAAGCAAAGGGTGGGATGGGGTCTGCCAACACCACAACGTCAACACAGCCGGGAGGGACGAGGAGGAGGAGGAGGAAGAGGAGGAGGAAAACAAAAAAAAAAGAAGAAGAAGAATAAGGAGGGAAATGAAAAACACAAACATTTAATCAAGTGCAGGTCTGGTTTGGACAAAGCAGGGCTTTTTTCCTCTGTTCAATTTACAGTTAACAACTTCTGTTGTCGGATACATGCAAGGTCAACATCTGGAAACTACACATGGAGATTTCATATGCTTATATCGGTTATCTGTGCAAGTATTAAAATATGTAGGTATAACTAAGCAATTTCATATGGATATGTCAGAATGAGGGGAGAAGAAACAAATATTACGAAAACTATTACACTGTTTCACCGAACAGAAAAAGGAAGTCCACATAAAAAAAAGTGAGATTTCTAACTTAGTTACCGAAATGTCATTGACCTCATCATTTTGTACGCTTCCTTTAATTAAATTATTACTTCTCTAGATAAGTGAAAATACATTAAAAAAAATCCTATGCTCCACATTTGAACAACAAAATACTGCATATCTACGTACAGCTGCGATAAAGGAAGGTCAGTATTGTGAGAGGCTAGCTGCCAGAGTTTCAGGAATATTGGCTCCGAGTTGATCCCTTTCTGAATGCATTGACCGTCTTTTCTTTCCTTTTTTCGAATGCTCGTCATACTCATCGCTCGGTTGGTCACTTTGTCCAGAGCCGACCCGGCGGGTCCGGGGAGGATGTCGTCTGCTGGCTGCCGGGGTCTCCTCTCTGCTCTGAGGTAGATGCGACAGAAAGGTGGCGTCCAGCCCGAGCTGAGTCAGGGCCTCTCCCCGCTGGACCACTTGAGGTCAAAGGTCAGCTCTTAAGGGTTAATTGTTGTTAAGGCTTCCTGTGGTCTTGGTTTAGTCACTCTCCTGTTTCAGTGGCTCACAGGGGACACCTTCAAGTTCATCTTTGTCCCATTTCTTAATTTTGTTCTCAACCCACATTCCAGTCTTTAAAGGGGTGGACATTATTTTTTCCTTTTGATGCTCTAGAACAGATAACCCAAACTGAAAATGAAAAGAATCCTCTCCGTTTGGCACCTCGGGAGTCAGTGGCAGAAGGAAGAGAAACAAAACGAACAACAGGGACGAGAGAGAGAGAGAGAAACCGGGGAGGGGGGAGCAGGTGGTGGGGGGGGTCGTGTGGTGTGTGGTTGTACAGACTAGTTGACGTGGCCTGGATCGTTGGCTGCCGACGAGTCCGAGTCTGCGGCGGCGGCCGGGGCCAAGGCCGCCTCGCCCTCTGATTTGATGCGCTTGGCGTCCGGCTGTTCGCTGGCCAGCTGGTCCCCGTTCTGTCGTTTGGTGGGGAGGGAGGCCGAAGCGGAGGCGTGGGCTGCCAGCAGGTGGAGGGGACTCGCCACAACTGGAGCTGAACGGGAGGAAATAGAAGAGAGGGAGGTGGGTTAACAGAGGAAACACTTCACTGCCAGAGCTGTTCAAACTGCGGTTAACCAACATCTGTAAGCAGGAAGCCTGTGGGAAGAGCGGTCGGTGCGGCTGCTGCCAGCGTGGGATAATTAAGACTTCTGATTCAGTGGAGGCAGAGAAAGTCTTCACTGCTCAACATAAACAAACTGTCTGAGATGGTGTGGTTAATTAAATCTTCCTGCTTACTGATCATCATCAAAACATTCATTATACAAACTACAGTTCAAACTAACCTTCAATTCATCAACTTGTTCATCGTCTAAGTTAACGTGCAACAATTGTTTATCATTTAAATAAAATGCCAAACTTTCTCAAATGGGAAGATTTGCTGCTTTTCTTCATCTTGTAAGAACGTAAATTGAATCTTTGGATTTCAGACAAACCAAACAAGCTGAAGACGTCATCTTGGGCTTTGGGAAATTTTGGACATTTTAAAGATCCAAACGGATAATTAGTCAATCGAAAAGATAATCGGGAGATGAATCCATAGTGAATATGATCATGTGCTGCAGCCCTAAATCCAATCTTATTCATCTTTTAGGAATTCCATCATGAAAAAAATTATGACAAAAAAGTTAGCAAAAATGTTGTTATTTTTCAAATAACAGCCACATTACTCCCTTTGCACTGCATCCTGACACTTCTGGTCCATGTCGTCCACAGCATATTGTTGTTTTTTTTTTTTTAATATTCACTGTGGACTCGTCTGAAGCTCCAGATCACACCTGGGTTTGACTTTGATGACGTCATGTCTCGATGAGTTTCTCTATAGTTCCTGTTACACATGCACTGCAACCCGGGACCCTGTCTGGAAGTTATCCTGAAGAGCTCTACGAGACAACGTTTACCCTGCCAGCTCCCTAGCACCAAGTCTGTGTAATGTCCATGTGTGAATAGAGGAGGTCCATGTCTGGAGAGTGCCTGGTGTGTGGATGATGTTTCTACCATGCAGCTGACGCGAAACCAGAAGTATAAACGTCCATGAAGAAGAAAGGTCATTTACACAGAAATACCAATAAAATGTCTGCTGACAGGAGAGATAATGAGCTTCGCTGCTTATGACAAGCAGTCAGAGCCATACAATATTAATAAAGTTATAATAGAACAAAATAACAACTACATGGAAACATCTAAAAAAAAAAAAAAAAAACCTCTTGAAAATCAAAATGTTGATGTTTTTCTGATGGGGTATCTCCATAAAATACCCTGCAGCTGCCTTTCTGCCCTTCCTGGGTTTCTCACCTGAGCTGACGGGTCCCTGGATGGCAGTGGTGATGCTGTGGGTGCCGTTCTGTGTGATGGCCTTAATGGGCAGCTGGTGCTGACCCATGGGGGCCTGCTGCACTATGGTAACAGTCTGCAGGGGGGTGGCTGACTGGGTGCTCTGGATGATGCGACTGGAGCCGCCTATAGAGGTGATGGTGGGAACTGTTTCCACTTTGACTGAGAAGACGAGAGAACATTTCAACAAGGACGTCAGTAAATCAGTGAAAAAGAAAAAACAACTAAATAGTTCAGTGGTACAGTTAACAGCAAGATTCTGATTCATTTACTATATTGATGGATAAACCATAGACTTTTCTGAACAAATAAACTGGCTTTACGTTCAGATTAGATTCAGTTTCTCATTGCACAGAGCACAAGTATTAAGACAACAAAATGCAGTTTAGCATCTAAGCAGAAGTGCAGAAAGAGTGATATGGAAATGATATGGAAACTCATCTGGCTTCAACAGTTTTATTTATTACTTTGCCAATTCAGAGAAAAAAAAAAGTCGGCCCTCGACAGCAGTGGATGACAACATTCCCCACCGTGCTCCCGTCTCACCTTTGACCTCTGTGTGCTCCCCGTTCTCCTGCAGCTCGCTGTTGTTGAGGATGGTGGCGGGCTGGGTGATGACGGCGGCGGGGCTGAGGGACCCGGCTGGGATCTGCTGCAGGACGTGGACAGTCTGGACAGCAGGCTGGGAGGTGCTGGTGCTCACTGGGGAGGCCATGGTGTAGGTCACTGGCTTGATGGTTTGAGGTAACTGACGCTGGACTGCTATGAGTACCGGCTGGTTGTTAACAGGCGAGCCTGGAACAGATACACAAGAACATACGATATTTACACAGGAACCATGAGGTTTATTCATGGTCATTATAGAAATGTGAAATATGGGGACACCGGTACAGGCACTCAGGATGTGCAAACACAGCCTCAAGAAGATAAAGATGGGAAAAAAGAAATCATGATGGCAGCAGAGGAAACAGACCAGGAAGCCATCTCAATTTACATTCATGCCAGGTAATGTAATGGCTGGGGCCAGTTTCAAAGCAGCATCAAATTAAGCTATCCATGTGTAACACTGCTAGATCGGTTTAACAAGGCCTGTAACTGTTTTAACTGAAGACAATCAAGTGTTCCAGCAAACAATGTGAGCTGCAATAAAAATTTAACGGCCCCTTTTATAGTTTAACAGTGAAATCAGCTGGTGAGAACTGTTTTATACGTCTTTCATTTGTGACTTTAATTAATAGCATTAATACTTCGTACAGGCATGTTCAGAAACTGATGGCTGCAGTCAAGTGAGCAGAAACAATGTGGGTGACTGTGCATCTTAAAAAGGAAGAGCTGAGAAGAATCAACTTGACAATGAGTAAAAAATAAATAAATGTGCACACACGCCGCTTTAAAGCACTGTGACAGAGAGACAGAGGCACTGCAAGGCACAGGGCGCCTCATACCTGACGTGTTTTGTGCAAAGCGCGCTTCCTGGATGACTGCTAGTTTGGGCTGGACCACCGTGGTGGACGCAGGGGCAGGAGCCGAGGAGGTCTCCAGCTCCAGAGGAACCGGGGAGCCCTCTCGTGATAGGCTGTCGGGGGTCTGGACGCCGCTGGAGTGAGCGGAGAGAACCCCCGAGTGATTGGGAGACGCTGGGGCACTCCTGAGGGTCGGAAAGAAGAGTCAGGTAAAGTCTCAAACATCGGTGTTAGTATTCAGGTTGGTTCCTGGTCAGTTTGGAGCCCCTGTGTCCATGACTGAGAGAAGTTTAAATAGTTTTTGGACAACAATGGAGCTCTTTGGCAGAGAAGAGTAAGAGTCACTAGATTTTGGCAATATTAGGACCATTTCATGGTTGTTTTTATAGATTTTCACAGTAAATTGAGTTTTCAGTCTTGTACACTGTTGTCATATTAGGCTGCCCCTTTCTGAAAAATGTTTCTTAAGTGTTGCAATTGTTTGGAATTATGCATCTTCAGCATGTGTTTATATAAATGTATAAGTTATATGGGGTGGCATTTAGTTAGTTATGTTTTCACAGTACCTTTCACAGAGGTCAAAATATTGCCAAAATAAAAGCAACCAATGCACATGTGGTGCTCTTCCATTGATGAGAAAGGTCAGTTACTGCCATGGATGGAGCTCTACAGTGCACGACAGACAGGCTGTTGAAATCTAGATCGTGTGAGCTTATTTATGATTCAATCTCAAGCAAAACATTTATAAGCCAAGAAAACAATACTGGTAATAATATAATAATAATAATAATGATACTGATAAACAGCAGGCAGTGTAGGAGTCTGCAGTTCAGCAGTGATTCTGTATCTGAATTAAAGCAGGAGTGTGTGACAGACGGTGGGTGTGAGAGCAGACCTGGAGGAGAGGGGTCCGTGTGGGGTCCTGAAGCAGGGGACCCCCCGGGGCCTTCGTTTCCTGAAGGCCTGCTCGATGAGCTTGCTCTCGGAGGACGGGTCTATCCTCCAGAACGAGCCTTTGCCCGGCTCCTCCTGCGACCGCGCCACTTTGATGAAATAACGGTTCAACGACAGGTTGTGACGGATCGAGTTCTGCAACAGAGGAAACGTGCGAGTGGCAAGGATGTTTGTTATTGATGTTTTACAGGTTATATTCATGACTACTTTTAGGCAAATTGTGCACTGAGGTTTGGATGCAGAGCCTCTTCAGCAGGTCTGTAGTATTTATACTGTGTTCTCCAACAACCATCAAAAGGCTACAGCTTACCTGCCAGCCCTTGTCTGCAGTCCTGTAGTAGGGGTAGTTCTTTGTGATGTGATTGTAGATTCCATTTAGGGTGAGCTGCTTGTCCGTAGCCAGTGTTATGGCCTGGACAATCAGCTGTGCATAGGAGTATGGAGGTTTGGAGTCATCCTGTGGAGCAGAGGAGAAACACACATAAAGGAATCACACTACAGGCCGTACACCTGGTGCCCAGGAAACAAACTGTCCTCATCAATATGGGCCATTTGGACTAAATCACCCAGGTCTGCAAATACAGATTATTTCTATTATTGATCTGATTATTTTCTCCATTAATGGTTTCATTCAATCGTCTCAGTGTGACGCATCACTGATTGTGGTGTGGTGGTAAACACAAACGTGCTGTACGCAGTTCACTTGTGTCACATTGCTTATTCAAATGTCAGTGTACAAAGTTTGATTTTAATGTTATGCAGAATCATGAAGTCTCTGTACTGTTTGTGTTTGTGAACGTTAAACACCGCGAAAATGACTTCATGTCATATTAGAGGTTTATATGAAAGCATCTCTGGATTTACTTGAAAGAAGATGTGTGGGAGTATTAGAGGGCAGTGGCACTGGTGAACTGGGTCAAAACTACACTCTAAAGTGAAATAAGTGATGAAATGTTGAAAACAGAGTCCCAAAGTATAAAAGGTCATGTCTGAAGGAGACTTGCCCAGCAGAGTGAGAGAACCTTATTCCTGCTCTCACCTTGGGACTGTCCCCTCCAGAGGCGTCTTTGTCGTTCTCAGGCTGGGAGTTGTCATTCATAAGCTGCAGCTCTGCAGAGCTGACCATACGCCCGCCCATCCTGTAGCCTGAGGAGCCTGCGCCCCGCGGGCTGGAGGGGCATGAGTTAGCAGCACTGCAGGAAAAAAACAACAAGACTTTCAGCTGCCAAGAAACGTTAAGGCAAAACGCAAAGTCCACAACAATCAAGGAATAAGTCTCCAAACATAGGTTTGGATTAAATCTAATGTTTAACTAGACTGTCCTGTCCCAGAGGGGGCACAGTTAGGCTCCCTGGCTCGGCTCTTCCGCAATCTGTGCTGCAGTGGCACGCTTTTGGCCGACTTCTATGCAAATCGCCCTACCTCACAGATTGTCTGGAATACTGCAGTCGCTGGAGGAGCCACAATCACGCCTGAAGCATTCAAATCTTGATCAAGAGTAATTATCCAGTTAATAGACTAAATAATCAGGGGATGAAGAGGCTTAATGTAAAGGATCATTTCCATATGTAATGCCTATTTCAGTACTCGGGTCACTGTGGAGATGTTGGTAAACCATATGCTACACCTGCTGCCTCTTTCATCACGCTGACTGTCTGCCATCGGTAAACACATTTTATCATATAACCTTCACATGGGACACGTATGACAGAAGAAACCTGGTTGGTTTTCAGCCATCTGGCTGAGATCAGGGGTTGAGAGGATCTAGGAGTCTGAGATGGAGCCGCCTCTCCCTCTGAGCCATGCAGTCGGTGAACTAAGCCTAAGCTGATCACCAGATAGGGGCCACGTCAAGGTCAGCTGACACCTCAAGGTCAACTAGGAGCAGTGAGGGAGTGACTTTTCTCACCACTGTGCACTGATCTAGGACCTGAGATTCAGTAAACTCAGTATTTACCAAGCTCTTGGAAAGAAGTCCTAAACTTAGTAAAAACTTTTCTTTTTTCCTGTGACAGATTTGGTTTGGTTTATTGACAACATTCTCATGTATTTAGAAAATGCAACATGTCAAACCCTGTCTTTAACTAATATCCAACATGATCCCTGGTGTTTTCATTGGCACAGGCATTAAATGTCTGACATTAAGAAACGAGACCCAAAAACTAGAAAAAAAATATTATTAATATTATTATTATTTAATTAGAATTTGGAATTGGGATCCAAATAAAGTGAACCCACTGGCAAACTGATCAGATTTATGGATTCATCTTCAAACTGGCCTTGAACCAGAGCAGTAAATGAAAAAAAACTGAACGCTAAGTTGAGAGAAATAACCACAGTAGTGGGTGAATTATTATAACAATTAGTCACACAAAGAAGAGAGACTACCAGACTGCTTCAGGCTGCTGAATACGTGATCATTTGCAGTGGGGAGTACCTGATGGTGCCAGTAGGCGATGGCAGGGGGCTCATTAGGTGAGCGATGTTGTCTGGAATGTTGATGGTCAGGGGGGAGATCTGGGGCTGCACTGGTTTCACTGGGGACTCCGGAGCTTCACGCTTCACTTTCTTCCCACTGGACAGGGCTGTGAATGTGATCTTGATGTTTGTGCTGGGGAACCTGAAAGTGCACCTGTGGCAGGAAAAACAGAGAGAGGGTTTAAGTGCTGGGAACTCTGTCTGTGAAAGCATCAATTCAAAAGGCAAACTGACTCAGTGAGTGCTTGATAACACCAAATAAACCTCAGCTATGCTTTGCTGATTTTTATTGCTGACTTTAATTGGCTTAGAGAGACAATGTGCTAGTTAACTCAATTTGAATACTGATGCAATTTCTCCCAGCACCATCTGATCTTTGTTGGAAAACCAGAGGATTTATCACAGATAGCTCTGTTATCACACTGCGGAGGACTGGAGCACAAACTGGAGCTGCTCTGGTGAGACTGTTTTGAGAGAGCGGACAGGCCTAAATTAGGCCGAGTGGTAAATATAAAAACATGCTTAAGGCTCAGCGGCCTCTCCACCTTGTCCACATTTAAATAACACACCCCAGATGGCAAAGTGCGCTTCTTTGTTGTGATTAGTAGTGTTGATAAAATGATAATTGATTAATTCTTCGGTCCATCTAAGTCGAGAGAAAATCAAACGACAAAATGTTTTAAAATTATTACTTATCACACATAAAACTGTAAATATTCATTACCTCCTCAAATGTGTATTTTTAGTCACAGCGTATTGAATATCTTTGGGTTTTGGACTGTTGATTGAACAAAACAAGTGATGAAGATGGAACAAGGAGACAGACGAGGGCTCTTTTACCATTTCGGCTAATTAATAATGAAAATAATCAATACTTAAAGCTCAAGCAACGATTTAAGACAATTACATCACCACTTGATTATTGTATTTTCCGCAATGACTTTCTACACATTGCAAAACAAAAAAAAAGACAGGAAGGAACTTCTTCCCTTTGCCTTTAAATGGAATGCTCCTTGTTGCTGAACTGAATTGTGGTCAATGAGGCTGGCATCCCTGCTGCTGCCATGGATCTCCTGAAGTTATTGTAGTTCTTCACACTGAGAAAACTAGCTTGCCGCACTGAGCTGAAAGTCATGACACCAAACCATCTGAAACACGATGTGTAGAAGCAATTTGGACTTGACAACGAAGGTAGAAAGAACCTTGGATAAAGATGAAACTGCTTTCAAAAATGCTAGTGCCTAACGGAAACATGCTGAAGTTACAATAGGCACATCAAGGCTCATTAATGATATGTAATACTGGTGTACATGTCAGCTAACACATATCAAGAGCTCAGTGCTTATCTTGATTCAGAGTTTCTACAGCTTTTAAGAGGGAGATTCAAGCACTTTCAGGGTACCTAAACTATTAAAAGCTGTATCACCAGGCTTCCTTTATACCAACAGCAATCAGAGTATACTGTCACACAAACACATCTGATGACGGGTTTCCTTTCAAATATTAGAATTAGACTTCTGGTTTGTACATTACATACAAAAATACATTATGGTTAAAATGTTAGGATTTTCCCAGCTGCGGAGGCTCTGTAGGAACCTTGTCATTCAGTGAGGTAGCAGAAACGTTTTGTACAGTGTTTCTGAAACAGTGTTGTGAACACCTGCACAATCTAATGCAACAGGTCTGCATCACTGAGGTCTACAGTTTCCTGAAGAGACATTAAAAGCAATGTACAACTGAAAAATTCCTGCCGTCCTTATTCTCCATTTGATTTACAAAACTACACCATCCAACAAAATGGACAAAATGGAGTTTCTGTTGGCAACGTCATTGCATTCCTGAGTTTTAGGGTGGATCCCTTGTAATTAAAATATTTTGGATATGATAAAAGCAAAAGAGTCACCGTTGGTAGTGTAGACATTTACATCTGAGGGATGAAAAGCATTCAGATACCAGTTAAAGAAGGAGGAACAGCTCTAAATCACTTTTAGGATCAGGCTGTCTGACACCCTGGAGACAGAGCGGGCACACATTTTCATTTAGTAAGAGTGCCAGGCACAGCACTTTTTCCTTTTTTCACCAGGCCCTCACAGAGCTTGCATCTGCTGAGAGAACCGTTTCCCCGACACCTACATCTCAAATTAGCTTTGCCAGTCACAGGAGGAGACTGAAACACTTCCTGGAGCCAGACTGGTGAGGGGAGACACTTTCATTATGCATTTGCCCTCCAAGCACCCTTTCAGGAAGGGTGCAGAATTCTTTGTGGATCTGATGAAGTTGTGGTAGATCTTTAAATAACATCAGAGCCGTCCTCAACATCTAGCGGCGGTGTGTAACTGACAGAGTGAGGACAATGAGATCTAAATATATTAATAAATAGTAAAATATCAAAAACACTGCCGTATATCACAGTCACAAAAACAAACAAGCTCAGCTGTCAAACCTTAGAGCAGCTCTGATGCAGGATTATTGGATAATGAGGACTGTATATGGTACATTACAGCGTTGGTCCAGTGTCTCTGAAACATCAGACTGTGCATGTGGGACTACATTTTACTATTCAGGGACTTGTCTTTTAGTGGAATACTTTTCTCTAATGCCTTGGTTTGGCTGATACATGCATGACCTTTCTGCACTAAACCTTTTTCTCGTGTAACAAAATAAAACAAACGTCTCAAATGCATCTGTGTTTATTGTGGTGTGAACACAAGCAGCTGTGGGAGAACTTTTCCAAAACTGTCTGGAATGAGCAAAGTTTTGAGATTAGGTCAGTAAGTATCTGATCATGGAATAAGTGAACCAAATGGAAGAAAAATTTGACTGGAAATTGGGTAATTACTTTTGATACTATGGACACATATTGGTTGCTATGCAGCCAACCAAGTGTTTGTATAATTATTTATCATCAATTAATCTACTGACTGTTGTCTTAGTTGTTCAGTCTATAAACCTCTCATTCTTTCACAAATGAATGACCAAAACGATGACAAAACTTTTAAACGACGTCATAAAGACACCAAAGCTTTGGCACAATGATATGTTATTGCACTGATATCCAGATATTCAAGATTCAAAGCGTTTATTATCATGTGTACTGTGCAGAAACAGGCTTCCCTGTACAATGAAAATCTTACTTTGCCATCCACAAAGAAGAAGAGTAAAAAAAGGAGAGGATAAATATAAAATAAACTACTATTGCTACATAAATATATTTACAAAATGTGCAATTTTATTAACATAAAGCAAAGTGAATGTGCAGATTAGAGGTAGTTGGGTGTTGTTGACTCCTATCGGCTGTTAAGGAGCCTGATGGCGGAGGGAAAGTTTCTGAGTCTGGATGTCCTGCACTTCAAACTCCTGTACCTCCGGCCTGAGGGGAGGAGATATGAATTGAATAATCAGATATAATGTAGTCTGAAAAGTTTTACGGCTGAGACGAGGAAATATCTGGTCAGAGATTAAGTAAGCAAGCCTTAAGATCTGACCAAGGATTCACTGCCAACTTTTCACACCTGGATGCTCAAACCTATAGCCACATATTGGTCAGCATTCAAAAATACTGAAGGTCCACAGCGTGCCCTACTATCAGCTAACTGCTAAGCTGACTAAATGTTTCAGCGCTACATGCAACATGTCACTTTCAATTCATAATTAGACACTTTTAATTGTCTGACTGGGGCTCAATGGTATGGAGAGCTGTTTCCACATTGCTGAGTGTCCCCCTCAAAGCATGCATTCATTGAAGCCTCTTTATCAGCCCTATTTTCCTCATGTATGAACAATAAGGCCAGAACTCCAAAGACACAAACACACAGTTGCTATGCTGCCGAGCTGCGAGGCCGGCGACAAACAAAGCTTGTTCAACTGAAAACTTTCACTTGGTTTTCACCCCACACCCACCCTGCGAAAAAAGAGAATGTAAACAAAAGAAGACAGGAAGAGCACCGACTTGGAGAGAATTTGCGGGTGTGGAAGAGGACGGGGAGGGGAGGAGGGGAGGGGGAAAGGGGGAAGGCCATTCCTTTCTGCTCGGTCTGTTTACATCACCAATGAGGAATCCCTGGAATACAACCGAGCTGTCCCCTGGGCCACAGCTCTGCAGGCTCTCTCATGCTGTCAATCTGCTTCTTAAACTGCACCCGTCTTGTCACAGACAGTGACAGTTGTCCTCACTAGCTTGAGGATTTAAGTAATGCATGTGAGCCAATGCTAGGTAGGTGCCTTACTTATGGAAGTCTGTGTAGTAAAGACCGCCGCTGATTAAAAGCTCTGTATTGGCAGTAAGCCTGATCAATATGAGGATCTGAAACCACTGCTGCACCTTCCTTGTTCCTTATGATGGCCATATAATGAAATGTATATGTGATGTGGCTACAAGCAGTGCAGACATTGATTTAACCGTCAATGTGAAGAATACTTTCAGCTTCAGGAAATATTTTTATGCAAAATACACCCAAACAGTGTAGTGGTGCAGGGATCACATCATGTCAAAACAAGCTTTTTATTTGTGCAGTACGGAAAAAAAAAAAAGTGGTCTCACATTGAGGGATTGCACAATAGCTGAGAGCAGTGTGGGAAGCCTGGCCCATCTTGGCAGAGGCTGGTAGGTTTGTCTACATTACAAGTCACTTCGGTAAATAAACTGGATCCACTTTTTGGCGTGCTAAAATCCCAAATCAATCTGTCTGGTCAAAATGTAAACAAGCTGGTTTGTTTTACTTTTTCACCAGACATGAACATCCCATTCTGGTTTGTATTTTCAATTCTACACAACCAACAATTATTATTGTATTCAATATAAAAGGGGGAAATCATCACAAGTTCACATTTGGGCAGCTGGAGCAAACAAATGTTGACTTTTGTTTGATGAACGACCAAAATAGTGCAGCAGAGCAACTTTCTGTCCATCAGCTAAACAATTAATAAAATAAGTGTTTCAGAATGAATTAAGTTGGGAGCCCAGAATGACATTTTGGCTTAATAAACCACAAACAGTTAAGCGATGATCAGAATGGCCACATACCTTGTAGCAGCAAACTTACACTTATCTTTTCTGTAACTTTATCTGTATCAGCCACTCAAACATGGCCTCCATCCAAAGCAGGCAGCATTATTATTATTTTTTTTTTTACTAGAATACAAATGCCAACCTATTGGTAAAGTGAGGGTTACAGATTCCTCTGTGTGATGAATATTTTTCAGAAAGCAGCCCATTTCACAAGAGCACGTCATCAACAACCCGAAAAGTTCAACAATGCAGGCTGCAACCTGCACAACATAGCTCAGAAAGTTGAGGGCTACACCAACCTCCCTGCCAAAAACCTCTTACTTTATTTTCAAATGAACTACTAGCCTCGAAATCTTTTCAAAATGAATAGTGTTAGCAAAGTGTTGGTGAAACACACTGGCTAGCTTGACTTCGGCTGGTTTGATTAGAGGCCAAAGGTCCCGCAGGCTCCGCTGTAGTGAGCCGGCAGGGCGGGGACGGGCTGGTTTGTTTACGTTTCGGGGTCGACGGGAGCTCCATTCACAACTACAGAGAAGCTGCAGCTAACTGCTAGCTAACATGTTTGCATGACAACAAGGGCGAACGCAAACAGTATCACAAGATATACATTTGTGACTTGGAAGAGCCCACGTGATAGAAAACGCTACCACTAGTCAACATCAACAATAGCGTCCTCATAGCTATGAGCTAGCTTGGTTCTTTCGGCTCCAATGCAGACACTGTGGTATGCAGTACCGCCAAGTTAATCACAGAGGGAATGTGGGACGAAGGCAGGGGGCTAATTAACACTGTTGCTAACAAATATGTCAACAAAGAAAATGGCTTTGGAAACAGGATGTGGAGTTCTTGCTAACATGCTAAAACACGTGGTCCTCTCGACCCTGCCGGCCAACATAAACTCTGTGTTGTGAACTGTTAACTTTAGCCGAATGGCTACTAGTGCTAGCATCCACATGTTGGGGGAACTTACATTCGTGGTAGCTGCAGAGGAGGGGCGCCCCGTCTGAGGAACACTCCGTCTACAAACACCCCGTTTTTACCGAGACACCTCAGGTAGAAATCCCCGCTGCCGGTGCCGTCGTCGCTGGCGGTGAATATTTCCAGATGTCGTCGGGAGATGAAGCTGGAGTGGCCCATGCTCACGTCCACGGAGCCCTGAGACGAGTTCCGGCCGATGGTCACCGAGCGCTTTTTCATCATGTATTCGAATTCACGGCCCTCAAGCCGGGCAACCGGCCCAGACGATCCGCTCACCACGGCCATGTTCAGGTTAAAGTCTCTAAACGCTAAGTACGGGGACAAATAAAACACCGGTTTACAGACGCCCGACTGCGGCCCTACAGAGGCGTGTAAATGGAGAAAATCTATAAGAGGGGCATCAAATTGAAAACAGGAATTTAGAGGGGAACATGCGAGGCCAGGGACAGCGGCTCCGACCCACCGCCGAGAGAAAGGGTAGCGGAGAGATCCAACCAAACAAACAGGCGGCGGATATGACTTTATTGACAGTGCGCTCCACCAATGGCAGTCGAAGAAGCCGCTGCAGCTTCCCTCCTGCGACCAATCACACGCCAGAATTAATCCGAGGACACATTCAAGGTCGGTTGATGGGTAGCAATACGCGCATATGCTGCTTGGTGAGAAAGAAGAAGCGGCATGGATGTTCTTCAGCCCACAGGAAGGGAACGGAGTAACCAGTTAACACGTGCAATCAGTCACAATAACCACTACACCGAAATCGTATCGACCATCTGTAATCGAGCATCGATATCACCGACTAATCGTGTATTAAAACCAAGAAACAACCATGTGCACGAGGGTGTTTTTGCAGGATCCAGCTCCCCTTCTGTCTCCCCGTCGCAGCAGCGCAAAGCCACAGTGCATGATGGTCTTCCTCCTCCACTACAGAATCCATGCCTGGTTTTACACGCTGCCCCTTTTGCAGCATCTTGTCACTTTGTAATGATGAGGGAAGCTATCTTTTAAATGATCATCGCAACAGTCTGTAATCAGTCCGAACAAATGTTGTTGTCCTGACGGACGGACGGACAGAGCTGCTTCACATTGCTCTGCTGGGGCTGCAGGTTTGTAATCCGGTGCTGCCTGCAGGCCTTGTTATCATCAGGGTGAGTGACCCTGCCATCTGTAGGCCACTTGTTTGTAAACACGAGGACTGTGTGTGCGGAAGTGGTGTGTGCGTGAGTGCGTGCGTGCGTGCGTGCGTGCGTGTGTAGATGTAAGTGTGCGCGCGCGTGCTTATTTGCGCGTGCAACCAGTCAAGGCTTCTGTCAGACGATAACACCTCTGACAAGGTGTAAAGTAATGATCAGGCGTTAACAGCCTGCTGTCACTGCATGCAGCAAGGTTAGTTAACAAAAGAATAATGATCTTATTACAGAGGAACCATTTGAAGTCTGCAGGGACATAAACTGCCCACAGAAGCCAAACAAAAACAACACTGGACCATCATCAGGACTAATTTGATAGAAAATAAGAAAACATTGCTCCCTGCATTCTGAGCCTGTTCCTCTTGACAGAAATAATAAGAAAACACTGACACTGACTCATTAAATGAATGTGAATTTATCCTCTACCACTTATGAGAAAAGTCCTTGTGGCTCTAAGGTCATCACATCTTAATAGAGTTAAAATGACTTTTTCATTCAACTCTTCATTTTTTTTTAAAGCAATCAATGGTTTAAGTGATTTATAATGAAATTATAATCTCAAACACTCTTAACTTCAAGCCTCTCTAATTCTCTGTTTTTTTTTGTCTGTTTTAATTTTTTTTTGTAAGTCATTTAAAAAGGGCAGCACTGTGCATGCGAGACGGCTCCAGGTTTGAATCCGCTGGTTTGAACCTGGGGCCTTTCTATGTGGAGTTTGGATGTTCTCCTTATACTTATGTGGGTTTTCTCCGGGTACTGCAGCTTCCTCCCACAGTGCAAAGACATGCAGGTTTGGTTAATTGGAGACTCTAAATTGCCTGTAGGTGTGAGTGTGAATGGTTGTCTCTCTCTATGTGTCAGCCCTGTGAGGAAGCCTGTTCAGGGTGTACCCTGCCTCTCACCCAACGTCCGCTGGGGTCGGCTCCGGCCCCCCCTGTAACCCTTAAGGATAAGGACTGATTTCAATTGCTCCTGTATTTTATTCACATCATTGTTTTTCTGTAATTGCTTATATTTAATCTAGTGTTGACATTAACGGCCAGTTTCTGCTCATCCACTGGACCTACTGTGTGTTTCTTCTTATCCTATATCCTATACAATGTTCAGTGTCATGCCAAGAAATTCTGGTAACAACGTTGATAGAAAGAGTGATTCCTTAAAAACACCACATCTGATGACGGCTCTGAAAAGACAAGAATATGAGTCTTAATGTGGGCAGATTGTGCAGTATAGCAGTACAACTGAAGCAAATTCTGCCTAAAGTCTATAATTCTGACAGAAAACAGAATTACATGGTTTTACTTTTGCCTTCCTGGAAGTAAAGCAGTAAAGGTAATTTTTTAAATCTTGTTATTAGCTTAAAGACAAGTTATTAGTTTTTGCACACAAAATAATTTACTATAAATTCATGTGTCTCTCTGTAGTACAAAAGCTTCCGAGGTATTATACTATTCTACATTACATTATGGATTATTGTTGCATTAACAGGTAAGCAGCATGGAACTCATATGAACTGGTTTATGCAGTGTACTATTGGAGAATTTAAACCACCCACTGTTCACCCACACAGGTGTTTTGATACAGCAGAGCATCTGAAGACAACACCAGTCAAAACAAGGCCAGTATTAATATTCTACATAGATGGCATTCATTTACAGAGAAAAAATTACAGAGTGTACACGATAATCAGCTTGTTCCCATAAGATCCAGATCTTCTTATGCACAAGCTAAAAAGAATCACCTTTTGGGACTTTGGGAGTTGAAGGGCCCATGAATTGGTCACATTAACTTCTAACTTGAAGTCTGCCAGCCACTGGAGGGAGACATGCACCATCACAATCCTCCCAAGATGACATCATGAACTCACCAGCCATTTTAGGCTCTTAGGCTGAAGTAGTGTTCACAAACAGAGCAGTGTCATCACTTCATCACCTGCCATAAGTCTGATTTACCTGCCCACCGCCAACATGCACCAGCACCTATCTGCTCTTAAATAGCAGCGGTGGAGTGCAGATTATATCAACATGAGCTGCATAATGGAGCTGATCTTTATTCACACACATCACACTGATTGCTTTAAGACTGCCAGTAATAATTCATACAGATTATTAAATGAAGCCATTCAGTAACCTACATCTGAAATATTAAACATTTGAACCATCTATCTGTGTGTCATGTAGTGCTCTCTATTTGCCCACTAGTGACAGCCCCACTCTCACTACAGCCCAGGAAGGGCAGTGACCGCTGTGGCACAGCTAATGGGAATTACTCAAAGCTTTCTCAAACCACATGATTGGGATACACAAGCTCATATCTGCTCAGCACCTGCTCTGTACCGACAAAGATATACAGTATATATATGCACCTTCGTGCTGTGTTATTTGATTTGAGCACAGCCAATCAGGATGTACTCTGTATTTGAGCTCTCATTGCTCTCATAATCCATGTCTCTCACGGGAGATGCTATTACAGTATGTGCTGATGAGTACATTTGTGATTAAGATTATAACGACATATACCATCAAGACAACTTGGGGATTTAAGCACAACAGAGAGGGCGGTGTCCCGCGGGGCAGGAGGGGCTGAGCAGCAGGGTTTCCATCTCTTTGCAGAGAGAGAGCCCCATTACGCCTCTCCTCCATTTCCTCTCTCAGGGGCAGGAACCAAATGGACACATTAATAACACTCTCCATGTCTGAGGGAGCTAATGGTGCCTTGAGTGCTGATTAAGGCTGGGAAGAATTTGGCTTGGAGGAGAAGTATTAGTTTCATGCTCCTCACTGGCTGTTGTGGTGAGCAAACTGCAGCAGGGATCGTACAGCATTTGGAGTGTTTTCTGAGGGAAAACTGCTAATTGGCCAAACCCTTTGGCATGTGTAATGAGGTGCTGGAGCTTCATTGTCTCGTGAAGGAACTTGTTTTCTGTCTCTCTACATACCTGAGTAGTTTTGCCTGAGTGAAAGTGTTTATTCTCTCCGTTGAGCTCTGCACTGGGTGGATCTTATTAAAATAACCCCGAGCAAAAACCTACAGTGCCTGTTTGGCTAGTTTTTATGGAGGAGCAGCCTCACAAAGAACACAACAACAGTCATTTTAAAGCATGTTTACTTACTAATTCCAAAATGAACATGCACAACATGTTGACAGGTAAATATCAAGTAACAATGCACACAGGTGATAGTAATGAGAGTGATAACAGAGAGATAAATAAAGCAGACAGTATCATCATGGTGCTGCTCATAAAAGCTCCCTCCCAATTAAAGTGCTGAGAAATACATTTTCCACTCCAACAAAGTCCCGGAATCAATGCTGTCCATGTACAACATGACAAGTTGTTTTCACCCTCAAGTCAAAGGATGGAATAGGGTTTCTTTTTAATCTCCTGGGATTAGTCAAATATGTCTCTGGTTGGGCCTGGCTTTGGATTTATCACATATCCTTCACAGAGGCAAAACCTCAAGGAGTTCAGGGAGCCACAGGTTCACAAATTCATGATTTTTCACGAGACCTCTGCTTCAGTCCCTCCTCATCATCATGTTGCTGTTTGGAAGGAATCCAGCAACTTGGCCAGCACTGACTGAGCCCAGCGTCCCATATGCTGTGGTCACAGTATGCCGTCTTTGTGCAGGTTGAGGTCCTCCTCAGACACAGTGAGGCTCCCCAGGTACCAGAATATCCAGAAGAAGGTGCTGAGGAAGATCAACAAAGGTCCGGACAGCACAAAAAAGTCCCAGAAACTCAAAGGCGCGAAGATCCCAATGAGGAGGAGGATGAGGCCCACGACGTCGAAAATGACAGCCATCACCACCACGCACCTGGTGCATGCCCCCTGGTTCATGGTCGGGCCGGGTGAGGTGGACGGGTGGATGTTGTCTGAAGGTTCTGAAAGGAGCGAGGGCAAGTCTCTCCAGTAGTGTGCTTTCCTGTCTTCTGAATCATTCTTTTACACTCGCAGCACACCTTACATTTCTTTCATAGCTCAAGACTTAGTGGCAAGACTGGTATCCAACCACAACATCAGGTTGTGCTGCTCCTTGACAGCAGCCGGAAGCCCCACAGTCCATCTTCATTCCTTTACGGGGCTGACTTGTTTCTCACCTTTTATGTCATTAATGTGACACATCAACCCCATGTCTGTAACCTGTGTGACAGATTTATGCACATATATTTGGTAATCAGCAGCCATTGAGCTCGTGTTTACACAGCGATAAGCCCGTATTAATTAATTGCCCCCCCTGATCTTTTTGTTCAGTTAATGAAACCACAGTGATTCGGCGCTGCATCAGTGTGTTGCGTCTTTTATCAGACCACTCAAAGCTTCTTCTTGACTTCACTCCCACTGAGTTCAGAGATTTATCCCAGGAAATATATTTACCCTCTCTGTTTGGTTTGGGAGCAGCTCTGCAGGGTGGATACACTGCATTCAAACCTTCCCTAAATATTTGTTAATCCACGGTTTGTGCATGACTATAATGACACCTATTGTGAAGCGACAGTCACAAAGAGGAAATACACGTAATGGAAACTTCTTTGTGAGCGCCTTGTTTGACCAGTCAAGCTGCCATGGTTTGTCTCTGCTGTACAGCTTTGACTCGCTGTCCTGCCTACCAAGTGGATGGTATTTTAGTACTGTAACGCTGTCACCAGTTTGATTAGTGCATTAGGCTGTCAGTCACACTAACCCTGTATTTGTTAGAAGCTGCGTCAGTTATTAAAAACGAAACCCTGGCAGAGTTGTCACATTTGCATAAGGTGTGACTCCAATCTGAGGATCAGTGTCTGAGGCGTCGGTAGAGAAATGACAGGCAACTTGGTAGATATACAGTACAGGGCCCAGAGTCACACATGATCCTCTGCTGAGGGCTGCTCCGGTTTGTTTAACCAACACCTCACCACTGAGACAAACCAGTCTGACCAGTGTTTGTGTTGCTTTGACAGCAAATCAGCATGACTTTGCACTGTGGAAGCAGCTACAGTGAGTAGGAATATACACTACTCACAAAAAGTTAGGGATATTCAGCTTTCAGGTGAAATATATGGAAAATGTAAAAAGTGAATGCTACAGTGATATTATATCATGAAAGTAGGGCGTTTAAGAAGCATGCAATGGTAATTTCTTCATCTTAAACAATTTATTTGAAGAAAATCTAACAACAGTGGTAGGTATACCACAACAAAACATTTTCAGTGTCTCAATAAATTGGGACGTGGCCAAAGGACGTCCACTCCTCTCCTTTCTGTGACTCTTCCAGTCTCTGTATCACTGTTCCAACCTCCTGATGACACTCTGTGACCCTCTAAGCTCAGTGAACACCTCCGTCTGAGGACTTCCTGTTTGAAGCCTCCAGTGGAGGTTCATCCTGAAATTTCACCTGAAAGCCGAATAATAATAGTAATATATATATATATATATATATATATATATATAACTTTTAGTGAGTAGTATATGTCCAGTGGATTTGGAACATGTAGCAAAGCATTTGTGAAAAAGTAAATAAGACTGATATAGTGGAGGACTATCAAGTAAGGAACATTTCCTCTTGTTGGACGGACACAACAGCCTCCTGAGAAGGAAAAAGATAGTCATGGTTCAGAGCTTTGGCACTGCAGGCCTTCATGAACAGGGACATGGTACTGATGAGGACACGGAGGAAGGCACCTAAAGAATTAGGTGCTTTAAGGAACCTGATATTACAATTACTTTACAAACCGTAAACAGTGGGGGGCACTTTTTTAAAGAGGATCCTAGTTTCAAAAGAGATTCAGTATTCACTCCTGTATTCATTGGCAGCAGGGCTGGATTAAGCTACCGGAGGGCTGTGGGCTGAAGGAAGTTTCTTCTACTCTCTGTGCATGGGTTACTATTTCAACATTAAGCACACTATTTATCAAAATGCACCATGTAAGCACATAACAGAACATAAACTGGAAAAATAAAACTAGATTTTAACTTTAGCTGACCCCTCTTACAGTAAGACCCGACTTCAAGATTATAATGGTGGCGTTGCCTTCAGGTCCTCATCATTTCAGTGTATAATGTGCTTCAGTGGTAAATACAATATTAACTAACACATGTAGAACTAATTAAATGACCATATTCTAATTAGGACATCATGCACACTTAGGGTCTGGGGCCCCTGGACGTTGCCCACTCACACCCACTAAAGACACATGAACAGACTAAAACAGTCTCTAGGTTACACCAGCAATTGATCAGAATTGATACACTGAAAGTGCACCAAGTGAACACCTCCTCCTCATTTCCCTATAAAATTATTTCCAAGAAACTTCCAAGGTAATTGTAGGGAAATGACAGGCCTGTGAAATACAGTACTGGTCAGAATAATAATAAAAAAAACTTCCATCCATCACGTTTGGGCTGCAGAAAGCTGCTGACAGCCATAATATTCTCTGCAGCAGGATCCTTCATGGAAAAGCTGAGTCTTTGCTATTTATCAAAGCAGGCATGGCCACATTAAAAACCAGTTTTATATGAAGGTGCCCATTCAGATGGTGATGGGGATCTCTTCCTTATCTTCTTTCTCTCTCTCCACTTTCTTCTCCACATCAGGGGAGTCCAGACAGCCATCATACCCCTCGTTGTGGTAGGCCGTGGCCCTGCCCCATGTCACCCGGCCGGCTGTGTGAGGAGGTGATCCCACCTGGCTGCGCTCCTCATCCACGACACATTTCACGCGTTCCTCCCCTTTTATTTTCTGGCTTAACCTCTCGGATAATTTCCTGGCCAACTGCACGATCCTGCTCCTCTTCGTCCCGCCGTCGTCCTCCGACACCTGCACGTTCCCCACGTACCACATGAGCCAGCAGCCCAGGCTGAAGAAGACGACCAGGGAGCCCGTGAAGATCAAGAAGTCGCCATAGAAGCGGCCGTCGATGCGGAGGTTGGCGAATATACCGACGAAAAGGAGGACCAAGCCGATAACATCAAGCACGACGGCGCCCAAAAATGAAGGCACGCAGCCACCTACACACCTGAGCAGGTCCATGGTGGACACATCCCAGCTCCTACAGGATGTATAACGGGAGGATGCTTCACCCTGTGCACCTGAGCGGAGGCAGCGCACCTGCAGAGACACGCCCCACCTTAAAGTGCAGATAAACAAGGTGTTCTCCGGGCTGATCACTCCTCTTACACACACTGGCAGCTTCCTTTCCTGTGCTGCCACTTCTCTAAAGACACCAGTGAACCGGCCAGAAAGCCAGATTCAAAGTCCACCATAATGCAGTGTGGTTGTCACGATGCAAATGATCCAGGGCTCACAGGACTTGAACATAGAATTTGACTTTCAAATTAATATTCAGGTACACATACTCCATGAGTCAGCCTCTCTGAGTATGATGCATGTACAAAAGGCTGCTGTTTGATAGCGAAGATATGTTCTAAACCACTTTATTTGGGTTTTATTTTATTTACATTATTTTATTCTTATTATGCGGCTCTATTTTTACCTGCCTTTATTGTTCTTATTTTGTGCCTTGTTTTTTACATGCCTCTTTGCTGCTCACATGTGCCTTAAATTGCCCCCTGGGGACAAATAAAGTTTTCTTGAATCTTGAATCTTGAATTTAAACACTATAACCCTATTATTATTTCACTTCTATAAGATTTCTTAAAGTGGTTAAAAATGAATTGAATATTAAAACTCTTGCTGATAAAGCTTCTGTTTCTATAGTCATGGAATTAACTTTCAATATCCACAAGAAATCTGTATTTCATGCATTTAGGACTGATTATGCTAACCTCAAAAAATGTAAAAGATTATCGCTTCATCGAAAAAATAAACGCCAATTTACTTTGATTATGATAAGTTTAGCATCTTAAGATTACACACAGTTCACGAAAGTGAAACCTGCACACACACAAATGAATATTGCTGGTCTTGTGTCACACCTCACCTTGACACATCAGCACTTTTGTATGTCAGAAGTTTTTCCCTACTGGGGAGCAGCGGAGACAAACACTGCAAACACAGACACTGACACGTTATCACCTTTTAAACTGATCACAGTTCACTCTCTACAAATCTAGCAGATGTGGAGCAACATCTGCATTGACCTGACGTCATTAACTTTCCTTTTAGCTCTGATTTGATCTCTGAAAACATCTACTGTGGCCAAAAAAACAATGTCAATGGGAGCGGCGACAGTGAACCAAAACAGTAAAGCTGTGGCCTGGAGAACCAAAACAATGAGTGGAAGGACAATGGTAACTCCTGATCATTCTTGGTAGGTTTGACAACAGTGATTATCTATTATCATAATTATTTAACAATATGTAATTTAGCAATAAGGTGCGTTTAACTTTAAAACTCATGCCAACAAAGCTTCTTTAAATCTGAGATACAAGTGATCGATTCCATACTGATTATAGCTGCTTTGAATACAATCAATAGTTGCTTGGCCAAAGTCCATTTTTTACTGCATTTCTAATGGCCAATGAATATTTTATGTCCATTATGATGGATACAGGGTCTGAAGGGGTTAATTAAAATCTGCTGCCACGTACAACTTAAACCCTATGAAAATGTGCTTTCAGGTCACGGTAGTCAAATTGTTTCACTTTACATATATTTGAGGATGAACGCATTCACATTCAACGCCTCCTTCAGTGACTCAGTTCAGTGGACACACCAAGACAAAGTAAGCCGGGAACTGACAATCACAGGCTCTCACAACCTTTAATTATTCATGAATTGGCATATACTGTACCACACGACATGAGGGAATCCCCCTTGACCACTTTTGCTTCATAAATATTCATGAGGACAGTTTGCTTTCTAGTATCCTTCTTGCTATATTGTGTGTAAATAACTGCATTTTATAAAGCACATTGTTGTCCTTGTGCTCTCACCCTGTTTTTGGCAGCGGTTATTGATGCAAATGTTGCCATGCACACGTGAGACTGAGATAAGCGCTTAGTGTTTTCAATCCTGGTAAATCAGAGGAATAAACATAAATGTCACCACGCAGAGTCTTATAGTAATTAGCATCCACAGAGGCTCCCATGCTGAAAAGCATCATTACAATCCGTTGTGCTCTTCAAGTTAAAGTTTCCAAACACGACATTTCAGCGCCCGCATCATCACAGATTGAACATCGGAGGCCTGTAGTAACTCAGGGGCTTCTTCATAGTTGACTGCTTCCTGTTCTCCTTGGTGATGGGGATAAGGACCACACCCACCACAAAAACCATCAGCCCAATGGACAGCAGGGCTGGTCCCAGGATGTTGGTGACCTTCTTGCAGTGGCCGGCGAAGTACAGACCGCTGATGATGATGCCGCATGCCAGGAAGCTGCCTCCAGTGGACATGAGGTGGATAGGGAACCAGAAGACTTCACACTTGCTTTGAGAGGTCTCTGTGGTCCAGAGGGAGTCGCTGCGGGACAGACTGAACACGGTGCTCTCTGTGCGGCTCGGGGCCGTCAGCTCGTCCCTGGACTGGGAGAGGGTGCACTCTCCCAGGGGGATGTTCTCTGGGCTGCCTGGCATGACTGTGTGGAAGTAATGCGGGATAAGAATCAGCCTAGGAGGGAGGATATGTCTCTGTTTGTCACACAGAAAGTTAGGACTAATGCATAATACAGTACATTTTACCAGGAGTAACATGATACATGATGTGCATAAAGCACAAAAGCGCAGATAACTGTCATCAGGAAGCTAGTGGTGAGCACTCTAATCATAGAGACAATTATTGCACAATTAGCTGTCATTAACTGTTAAAATGGTGATTTTTTTCCCCCCAAATCAGCTTCATGGAACAACACATGTCCTCTTTAATAATGTCAGGGCTACATATGTTAGTTTTCCTGAAGCATGTAGCTCCAACATACACTACCTCTATTTCCAGTGGAAAACTGGTTAAAGAGCAGGGAAATAAGAAGCAAACAATGTAAGAAACTCCCACCTTTAAATCTGGATCAAGCTTCTTTGTCTGTATGTTTGAAGAATCAAAGATAAGTTTAAATCTCTTTACCATCAGAAAACATCCAGAAACGAGAAAGAGAAGCTGACAGAAATTTCCGCTCACTGTCCAACCAGAGAAACCAGTAAAATGCAGTGCTACAGATCCCCACTGAACCATCATCTGCCCACCCTCCTGCGCTATCTCCACCTCCACAAGAGAATCCTGTGACCACCAACCACTTACCATCATCTACCATGGCAGGCGGTCAGTCCTGATGCTGCATCCAGAGCGAGGAGCTTGCCTTCCAGTCCCCAGAGGATACCCATAGACCCCAAAGCACTCAGGCCAACGCCTCCATTGGTCTGGAAAATGATTTCAAAAACTTCTTCCAGCAGCTCGGGTCTTGCCTTTTGTTTAAAATGTCTGAAACTTCCCAGGACTGGAGAATGAGAGGGAGATATCTGCCGCAATTGGCTGTCAGTCTTTCCGAACAAAGAGGAGCAGGGCAGGGCAGCGACTAGGAAATGGCTCTCTGTTATAGCCAGATTGATGTAGCAGGCAATCACCCATACAGAGACTTTCCAATACAGCCTGATATGTTGGTACATATTGATCCCAAAGTACCCTGGAGCAATTATCTGCAAGTTGTAGTTTTGTTTGTCGAACATGAGATCAATGAGATATGTGTAATTAACCTACAGAAAATGGAGGAAATCATATAGAATTTTTGTCAAATTTAGGATATTTTTTTGTCATCTTGTTCATCACCCTCTAAAATTTTCTGCCTCCGATTCACACGGGGAGCACAAGAGGGATGTTGCTGCAATATGACACTGCTGCTTCCATTAAACAGCCCTGATATTACATTTGTGTTTTTGCTATTCTGTGTGCTCTTTTGGGAGGACACGAGTGTCAGCGTGTGGCCATTGATCTGAACATGATCCCACTCTTTAACACGATTACACTCTGCAGAGAGCTCCTAAGCTTGAAAATGGCTCTTCAGCACTGCTTCTTGTACTCAGTAAACACTAAAGATCCTTCATGATCTCATTAGATTACTTAGATTACCTCTGTTTAAAGTGCACCACTGTCCCATCCTGTGGTGTAACTGATGTGGTGAAACCTGCCAGTACATGCAATGACACATGTAATCCAACAGAGGGCAGTACTGACATGTGCTTTAACGTGTGGGCAAACGATTGAATTAGATTTAGCTGTATCTTTAACTATTGGTGAAATATTTCATGGCAGGATTAGTTATTCAATATTTAATTTAGTATATTTTCTAATTACCTTAGGCTCCACTTCATTCTGACGTGCCTTATGGATCAAAGCTTTTTATTTTGCAGCCACACATGAGAAATTAATCAGCCATTCCATGTAATGTGCTACAGTATCTCGTGATTATGATGTGCCTAGTTCTCTTTAATGGTCCATTTAAGTGGATTATATCCCATTCACTCGATCAAGGTTTGATTGATGTGGGGATTTGAAATACAAGGAGTCGATTTATTGACAGAAATGTAATCGTTTAAGTCAGAAAATATTTCCATGCTCCAGCCACTGAGTTATAAGGATTAGATTCTATTACCTATTTTACCTTATAATAAATAGAACGTTTTCAAGTCTTGGGCTGTTTGTTAAACAAATTCATGACATAAAACTGGGCTTTATGGTGACTGGCACTATTTTAACTGAGCAAAAGATGAATCAGATAGTTGGTTGATTAATTGATAATGATGAAATGAATTGTTATTGCTGCCATGAATTGAAGACTGATACTAATACTAGCATCTTTGAAGCTTCTCATTGTTGATCTTTCAGACAGATATAGAATACAGGCACAACCACAATGACTCTGAAATGTAAATGGTTTGGAAAGCAGGAAGACTCACCTCATTAATCACTGGGCGATTATCTTTTCAGGAAATAGTATATTAGGCCAAGACAAGACCAGAGAATTTGCTGTCAATAACACTGTTAAAATGTAAAAATGCCAGTGAAAATGTAGTTACAGCTTTCCAGACTGAAGCACCTGTAGTCAAAGAAGAACCTGTCATATCACATGTGGAATATTTGATTTGTTGGTGTTTAAAAGTTAAAAGTTGAGGCAGTTTATTGGTAACGCGACACACAGGTATCAGTCTAATCCTATTTGATAATACAAACACAGAGGGTTGCCAGGGATTAGAGCTAATAAACCTTGTCTTGAGTCAGCACGCTGAGGTTGTTGGTTTGGCAGGGCTTTTAGGACTGGATTCAAATGAACTGTGGACTCTGAGGTGCAGTGCGTACACCCTCCGGTTAAAGCCACCAGAACTAAGATGCTCTAACAACTCCAACCCTTGCATTTTTTTTGAGGCTGTGGATTAAAGAAAAATACTTTTTGGCCAAATGAAGCCTTGCACAGAGCCTCGTTAACTCCTGAGCAAATATCAATAAAACCTGTGCAGCAACTCATCTGCACATACTCAGCCATCTGCAGACAAATCACATTTGGGGTAACACACTGCTGATTTATTAACACACGGAGCCCTTTTCTATTCATGTGACCTTGGGAAAGTAATTAATCTGCTTTGCATATTTACAGCTTTTTGTTGAGTAATCCTAGAGGGGAAGGTATGCAAACAACTGTAGCATAAAGGTTCTGTCACCCATGGAAATGCAGAAAGATCTGTGATATTCGTACTTCTCTTTTAGCCACAAAACAACGTCTAAAAGGGAAAACACCACTGATATTTTTACCGCTCGATATCAGTGATCTGTGCTGTTTACTGCATAATGCTTGTCCTGAAGTATAGTATGTACCGTGTGGGTGTTTCCAGTTTTAGCTTGCCAACCTCTACTTTTCTTATCAACGTACTGTGCTTTCTGATTTGATGATCATTAAATTAGAGGCATCTTCTTTCTTTCAAGATATCCAAACGTTACCTCTTCCTCTTTAGTTTTTCTATCATGTGTGCACAAACAGCAAAGTTAAATTAAGATTTTAGTTTCAAACCATAGAGCTGTAGAGCTTAGAGCTGACTCTAAGGCTAACTGTGTGGCGTTGTTGACTCTATTAATATGCACACAAGAGATTTGGCCTTTCAGAATAATCAGAAATCTGCTGGTTTTTCTGATTCATTCTAATTTTGCAGCAGAACACTGTGTTGCACCAAGCTCTGTTAGCATTCATTATAACTTAAAGTGACTTAAAAGTGGGACAAACAGATGTGATAGCATGTTATTATCCCCAATAAGTGATGCTGAATTGTCCTGTTAAACCCTGTGCTGTGGCTCAGCCATAAAAATCTTCAATAAATAGTCAATATAAAGAAGGATGACATGACAGCACCGCAAAGCTAAATCGTCTTCATCGCTCTTCGGTGGCTGGCTGCAGTGCAGGTCACAATCCCATAATCATCATAATAAAATGATGGGCCAAATGAACAAAGAAAAGTACACACAAATAATTTTTTCCTAAAGATGGATTCTATTATTTTATGAAACCCCCATCATGCTGGTTTTTTATTTTTCTGGTGATGAGTCAAAGACGTACCCCGTCTCTCATCCAGCGTTAGCTAGGATTGGCTCCTGCCCCCCTTGTGATCCTTACGGGTAAGCGGTATAGACAATGGATGGATGAATGGATTTTAGTTAGTTATCTGACACTATTTAAAGGGGGAGACCATAGACCATAGAACCCAAAAGCACGACCCGGGAGACAAGGGTAAAAGGGCAAGCAGTCTTTACTTAGAAGAGTTCAAGGATACAAAAAATCCAGGCAGGCAAACAAAGAACAACAGGCTGAGGCAGAATCTGAGGTACACAAGCTGGGTCAAAAGACTACATCAGGATCAAGAGCTCACAGACAGGCAGGAACTGAACAGCAAACTGCATAAATGAGCAGAGTGACAATCAAAACCATGACAGTGCTTCATCACTACTGCGCAGACTCCGGCTCCAAAGGAAGTCTCCAGCACAGCATGGTAGAGCCGGTATATTTTGGCTTTTGGAGGAAGTTGACATTGTCAGGACAATAGTAGAGATAAACATTATCCTGTCTCATACACCAGCATACTGGAGCACAAAGTAGGCAGTTTCTTCATTACTGTAGCAAAGAGCAGCCATTGAGGTCCCATAAAATACTGCTATGAGGTCTTATGTGAAGATCACATCCATCGCAGATATTTTATTTGTATCTGTGACTCTGTTTTGGATGTAGATGTACTGTATGAATTTGAAGCCACACGTCACGTCTGTGATAATATCACTTTGTTATAAACCCAAACACCAACACATTGGTCAGTTCCCATGATTATTACAACAGAAAATTGACATGCAGATCACAGAGGTGTGAGGTTAAAAAACAAAATTACAGAGTTGACGCACTTTGTTGTAGCTGTAACAGATCAGGTCAAATAAGCACATTAGTATTAAAGGCAGGGTGTGAACTACAGGAGAGCCGGGGGGGGGGGCTTGGCTCCCCTGAAAACATCATTTATGAATTTTTGGGTGTCCTTTAACATATTTTACAGTATCTTAATCATCATGGACCATGCATAACATTAGGTTATTATTGATGTATGATTCATGCATGAGGGTGATTCATCACTAATTCACTTTAATGAAGACACCCGTTGAAATGTGATGGTGCAATATCTCAAACTTCACTCACTTTATCTTTTTTTTCTTAGTCCCACTTAGTCTGCTTGCCGATCAGTAAGGACTATCCACAATTAGCTGCATTGTCCCCCTTCCCTCTCTTTCCAAGTGTGGAGGACAGGCTACGGTGGCTGACAAGAATTCATCCTCCCTTTTTCTTGTGCTAAAAAAGACAGCAGAAATTCCTCCTCTTTCTTCTTTGGTTTACGTACAATTCCACCTCCAAATTCACGCTGCCACTTCAACGTAAAAATGTAAAAAGTGTATCCATTCTAGGCCACTGTAGAAACATGGTGGTGCAGCATGGTGAAAGAGCACCAACTCTATGCAGATATAAATGGCTCATTCTTAGCTAATTAAATACTACTGAAAACATAATTACATTCCATTTCTGCCAAGAGATCCTGTTAAAATCCAACACACTAGATGGTGTGACAGAGGGAGATTACATGTAAAAAAGCCATCACTTGTTTTTTTTCCTACTATTAATGAATTTAAATGAACATTTCCCAATGTAAATGTGACTAACAAGGGAGCAGACTGTGTAATAACACTAATATGATCTGTACATATTACATAGCTTTGAAATGAAATGACGTTGGATGATAGCATGCCTGTCATGAAGTATGAGAGACAGAACGGTGCTGATTTTAACATGTCTGGGTCAGTGATTTTCCTGAGTGGAAGAAGCTTTTCTCCAAATGAATCAAATATGTATTCAAGGTGCGTGGGTGTATTTTTCCATTCTCTGCTTGTTTCCAGAGAGAGAATAATGCTTTCACCCCATGCATTTAGACCACAACATCTGTATGTGTTAATGTACATGGCTGTCTAGGTTATTCACTACACTGTGTTAAAAATAGAGCACATAATACACAGCTCTAAGAGGAAAGGTATCTACGGTCCGCTGATGATCCTGGCCCCCGATGGTCCTTGGGCCTTCATGACGTCAATGGTCTGCATTGTTCCCCTCCTGCTGTGGCATGTCAAAGACAGAGCAAGGCAGGCAGAGCTAATAGATGCTGTGGGAAAGGATGTGGATTATATAAACAGATCAATAGCTCAGTCACATCTCATTTCTGACAGATTTGTTCTCCAGTCTGATAATTGGGCAAATAACACAGAATGTGCCACACTCCTGTTGATCTGGTGGTTCACAGTGTCTGCGGTATTTTTTTCTAATGTAGGGAAGGTGAAAGCGGTCAGTGGATACACAGATAAGACTAATGCTAGATGTTGACCTGACTATATTTGAATATAGAAAAAAGCATTTTCATTGATATGGCTCATGATTGTCATCATAAAAGTCCACTAGAAAATCTTGAACTATTCCTAGTAGTATCTCATTAATTAATTCAGACATGTTGATGTTACAACCACCTCTAAGGTGGCCTTTAAGATGCCCATTGCAACAAAGTGCATCAACATTTCCCTCCATATCTGACCCACTGGATTGTGTCTTTTTGAATCACTGAATGGATGCAGCCAGATATCAATCATAATGCAAACCTAAAAAAGGAACCTTAAAGGAACTCTAAGAGGCTGCATGAACATGCTGCTTTAGGTGAGAAATCAGCCAGAATTAAGAGGACACTGCCTTTGATGGCAGTGTCTGTCCATGCATGTTACAGCAAGTCTCAGCGGGTGAACCACACTGGCCGGAAGAATTACGCTCAAAGGGCGATTTTCACACTTGAAATGAATAATTTGATGATTTTTCTGAAATGTTATCTAATAATGAGTCTGTGATGAGTCATGTATTTGTCCCATTTGGAAATAGAAAGAAAAAACACTGAAGATATGGTGCGCAGCATTTTGACAAAAACACAGCAGAGAAAAACTTGAATTCAAGGTACATGCATTTTTTTTTTTTGAGTAGAAACCCAACACCTTTTTGTATTTTTGCTTTTGACGTGTTCAGATTGATTTCTGCATATCTGACCATGTGTAGCCAGCAGATCACTGGATGATAAAACACTACTTTCTAAAAATAACAACCTCCACATTTCTATTGAGGCTTTAATATTGAACTCCGTACTCATCAAAGAGCACTTTATGTGTGGAAGGCCAGCTAGCTGTTGGTCTTCTTCACAGCAACTGTAGAAGTCTTGTTGTATGCACTCAGTCCTGGACAGAAATATATAAAAGGTTGTGTAAAATGTGGTGTACCTACGGGGAATTAGCCTAATTTGGCCTATATGAAAGTGTTTTTCTGGCCCTTCTGTTAATATATACAGCCTGAACAATGTCGAAGAGAGTACAAGTAGTATAGATCGTGCTTAAAACATGCATACTGCAGGACATATAGGATTCTCACTTATATTATATATATATATTATATTATATTACCTGAACTGAGCTGAAAACTAAAACATTTGGTGAGGCAGTTGTTCCACGCTGCTGCGACTGTCTGAGGATCTGAGAGTCAAATCAAACATAAACTTCAAACCTACCGCTTCAGCCTGGATGGATTTGGATTAAGAATGATTTATAGACTTTATGACTTTGTTTTAGTTACTTTAGTTATGTTTTTTTTTTGTTTATGTTTATGTGTTTTTTTTTTAAATCCCAAAAGCATCTGTGTGTGGCCACCTGGCCAACCATAGTCCACTATTCACTCTCCTTTGAGCCCTTTTTCTTTCCTTCACCGACTCCTGAAGGAAATATTTGGCTCTTTAGCTGCTAGTCACTGGTCACTAACATTGTCCCTGATGGGTAGCTAGCTTCATTCTTTTAGCTTTTCCCCTGAATACAGCTGCCTGCTGAGGCTGGATCATAACTTCGTTCTTCCAAAATAGTTGAGCTTTGATCTTTCCATGTACCACGTGGTAACTGCAAAAGTACCCCCTTATACCCACTGGTATAAGGTATAGACACCAGCGACCTTTCAACCTTTCAGGTCGATATGTTTGGAAAGACAACCATTTTAAAGCAGAATTATCAGTCATGTGTGGTGATGTTTTTCCGCCTGATAAATAGAGTCCAATATCCACTCTGTTTTTAACTCCACCAACTCCTGAAGGAAATATCTGACTCTTTAGTGGCTAAATGCTTTTTCAAATTTTTTTTTGCAAACAACAGTTGCCTGCTACGGGTGAAAATTATGCCATGAGAGCATGAGAGTGAACTAAAACAGTAAAGCTGCATGCATTAACACCAAAACACCAAAGAAAGGCTTTGTACTACTCTGTACTCCAAGGACAATGATGTCACAGATAGATTGATTAAAAGGTGACCTCTGTGTGCTGCACTGAGCCACAGTTGCACAGAACTGAAGAGGAATTCAGTGATTGTCACCATAAAGTCTAAATGAACATTTAACAGTATTAATGGAAGGCTATGGATGCTGGATGTTGTGTGTCAGAAATGAAATGGCTGCAGACAGGTGAACCTGTGCAGTGAATATAAAATTTTGAAGATGTCAAGATCCTGCCAAGATGCCAAGATCTTGTCACTTTTTTAAGTGTGTGAAAGGCAGTTTCCTGTAAAGGGGTAAGTTTAGTTTAAATCTAGGGTTATTTGACAGATCACTCATCACAGAAATGCTGGTATTTTACACAGGATATAGTGATTAAAGGAAACTGAGAGAAAAAGAAAGAAATCCCAGTCCATAAACAAAAACTGTGAAGTCTCAGAGACCCTGAGGTGATTGACCACAATTTGCTGCTTCGAAAAGTCCCAGTATTGCATCTTACTCTGTATGATCCTCTTAGAAGAAATAACGCTCTAATGATGTCAGCTCTGAAACGGAGTTGAGAGCTTTTTGGCCGAGGTTACGAACTAAAGCAATATACAGACTCTGCTTCACAAGAGAGACTCTGACATCTAATTTCAAATATCAAGTGGGCCTGGCTTCCTGAACCATGGGAAATAAGAGCAACGTAGCCAGGGTCAAAGGGATAAAGCCAGTGCAGCTGCACCACTATCCCTGCCCATATACACCACCGAGATTTCACAATCAGTACGCCATAATACCCTGGTTTCCACGGTGACCAAGCTTTAAAGCCATATAGTGTTTGGTACAGTCTGTCATTGATGAAGCGCAGAGATCACAGGGTCAAGGCCCAGACATGTCTCACCTTTGATGGAGTAACCCTCTGGTAGGTTTAATTTCACAGTTGTAGCTGGAGTACCTTTTGAAATGCTAATTCCCTTTAGAGCAGCAGGAACCAATCAATGATATTGATTCACATGCCCATCAAGAATAAGAAGAAGATCGCATGGATGAGTATTTTACATCCCTTTTTCTCCTCCCAGACCTCCATATTTTGTGTGTATGCAGACTCACCAGGATGTCGTTCAGTGACACTTGCTCTGACCACGTCTGTACAGATGTTCAGGCATAACCAAGATAAATGGGAGCCCTTTGTTGCTTCCTGCAGAGTCAATATGGTACTGAGTTACCTGGAAAGGCTCCCTGTGGAGCTCAGACGCCTCGCAGACTTTTGATTACTCAGAGGAAACAGTTCAGGACTCTTGGTACAAGCAGCAATTAGCAAGTTTCCTTCTACTGTACTCTGATTCTGCAGCTTCAGCTTCTCAAAATGTATTGTGTAGGAGACGATTCAACACAAAAGTAATGTGTGATTTGTTGCATCATAATGTCAAGCTGACACTTCACACGTCAACTAGGAATCTTGTTTCACATGTGACAAAGCATTTCTCATCTGTGCATGTGCACACCTGCAAACCCAAGTAAGGTGAAAAAGGTGACAGTATGAGCCTCTCTGTGTGGACTATGCATGTTCTCTCCATGCTTGTGTGGTGCAGGTTAGGGTAATTGGTAAGTTTATTTATTTAGCACCTTTCAAGACCCAACATTTTCTCCCTTGACCAGTTGTCTCTGCTGCACTTCAGAAAAGCCTTTTAGTGGAACGCTGTACCCCTCACCACCAGATACAGGCTTCAGTGGTTTTCAGATGTTTAATGCATGAGAAGTTAACCCACACATGTGAAAATATAATTGCACATGTGATTTGACATTTGAAACAAAGCAAAGTGATCATCTCTAACATATCTAAGGTTTGGACATTTCAAGCAATGGAAACTGACAGATGATGAGTTCACATGTTTGTGTTGTCTTTGTGAGGGCTTTTGCATCAGAAGCTGCTGTCACAATTTCAAACTGAGTAACAGGAATAATGCATTGCAACTAAGATCTAAACCTATTGTGTTGTTACTGTTTCCTGCTGGTAATGTTTACAACATTTCTATTTGAAAAGTAAAAAATAAGATCTTAATTTCAATTATGATCATTTGAGAAACCCATTCATGCACATTCTTTTGATGGCTGTAATTTATATTGTAAAAACAATTACATGGAGCTCCTTTAAATAAACAATAGTTATTAAAGCTGGAGCCTCAAATCAAAGCTAAACTTTGAAAGCACTGATGCAGCTTACAACTACAACCTCATGCACTGTATCAGTGTGCAGTGTGTAAAACTGTGTTCTTTAAATTAATAACAAAGACTGGCTCAGTTGTTCTATTCTGTGATGTCTGTTTGTTGGCTTTTGTTTTTTGTGTTGTAAAAAAGGAACGATTTCATAAATACAATGTGTAAAATTACTAGAAAAAGACAGGTATGGTTTGAAAAGCATCTTGGCACCAGAGATGGACAGAAAAACAGGACATAAAGGATTCCTGTTTCACAGAGTATCACGAAATAGCGGTTTTTAATAACCAGTATTGATCATTTGTTCCCTTTTCTATGAATTTTCTTGTTTGATGATGATGTTGCTTTTTGTCACAAAGGCTTCCTCTCACATGTCAGGGATCAGGTCACCCTCAGTTTTTAAGCCATAACATAAAATGACCATTTATTGGTGTGCGACCACAGGGGCCAGCTCTCACAAATAATCAACATGACGGCCTGCTCCGGCCTCCTGTGCCTTTATGTGGCGATTTCATTAATTTCTACCCGCGTGTGGAGATGGCACACTGTTAGATGAAGTTAGACCACCTGTTTAACTCAGTCCATTTGTGTGTCAGTCTGAGGAAAGTATGAATTGCTTCTACGCAGTTTGGCTGATTTGGGTGTTATTTTTGAATTACTTGATATGCAGGGTAACACTGGGATAAAGCAAAGAGGAATTCATGGTGCTGAGGCAATGAGTCACTTTGTGTCTTGCACCGCACACGATCATCATCACAAGCACAGCTGACTCTGAATTTGTTTCCCAGAAAGGTTAAATCTTAAACTATCATCATATTCACTATAAACTTTTGATTCCCCCATTTTCTTCACACTGGATTGACTGTCAGAATCTAATTATAACACCTGTCATGGACATAAAGAGATACATTTAAGTCATTTTTGTGAGCAGAGGTTTGCATTAAATGTTAGTAGAGTAATATTTCATGGATATAAAGTTATGGTGGCTCTTTAACATTCATTCTTGGCCTTAATTAAAAGGTGCTTCAAAATGTATATGGAATAGAACAAAGAATGAGTACATTTTCATCTTCATAGGTCTCTAATAACCAAGAAAATTTCCTTTTTTTTTTGTCCAAAACAGAATTTAAAAAGATCAGAAGTTTAGAAATGAGTCATTAGTACTGATCAACATCACTGTCAAACCCTGCAGGTAGATTCATATCATTGTGCACTAAGGCAACACCAATCCTGTTTGTTAACCCAATATGATTGTTTCTTATTCTTATTCTTTTTCTTATATGATTCTTATTGTTAACAAATCCCATGAAAAAAACCAAACCCAACAAGGTGTTAGCCCATCTCTCAGTACTTTCTGACTTCCTCCCAGTCTGTGGCTCTCAGCCCTTGGCCCATTGGTTCCCACTGATAAATCTTTAACTCACTCTATTACTCACTGTAGCTTTTCTACATGATTCTTAAACAGGAATTAATACATTTGCCGTGGACTATTTTCAGTGGCGGATTAATCCACATTTGGTGCCGCAAGGCGAAGCATGTGGGACTGAGTCAAAATAGACTACAGTGTGTGAGTTCATGGTTGTGAAGGAACATGCCAGCAAGTGCAACAGTGTGGCTCATTGATGTATTGTTAATAGTTTTTGGACAATGATGGAGCTCTATAGCACAGAGGTACAAGATACATTAGGCTTTGATACACACACAGTACAGTACAGTTAGTAGGATACATTCATGGTTGGCTTGGTCTTTTCTTTTCTGGGTATTTGTTGATAGAATATTGTCAGACTTATCCTCATCCTAACGTGTGTGTCCAGATGTTTAAAAGGGTAAACAAGAGAGCCTTGCTCAACGTTAGTCCATTTCTTAACCAGCCAGAGTGTGTGGTGGCTCTTTGTGGCATTTGAAAGATAAAGTTGAACGCCGTCCAGCTGCGTGGGTACCACTGTGACCATTTATGAACAAGAGACTCCATTAGATGTTGGGCGCCTTGCTTCCTCTGTGTTGTTTGAGCTCTAAAGACGTCATTCAGGTTTATAGATTTCATTCAGCACTTTTTTCGACAAAGAAACAGAGGAACACTATCTTCCTCGGATTACGTGGATACAATTGAGTTTTTTCCCTTCATTTTCACCTCTCTTTTGAGACAGCCATTGATTTTCCTTTTTTTTTTCTTACTTGCTTCATTTCAGAAGAGGAACAGGAATATAATTACAGTGCCCCTTCAATGTCTGAAGATTCAAAACAAACCATTTTTCTTTCCCAGGATTGGTCGCTTGTTTGAAAATCTTTATCATGCAAAGTTACAATCTCAGACGGTATATCTGATTGTGTTTGTCACCTCCTTTCTGCAGGTTCCCGCTTGTGTTTTGTAATTGACTGAAACATTGTCAGTATCAACACGTTCTTGGCAGCATTATTTTCTTACACTCATAGTTCATTATAAAGCAGTGTTTGCTGAAAGACTAACATTTTGAATTATTCATGAGTGTACTCTTTTTCTCCCGAATCTGCTTTTGTTTGCCTCAAACTGTCATGCCGCATTTAATTATCCTGCAGCCTCTCCAGACTTGTAGGAAACACAAAGAGGTTTGACCTTAAAGGGGCAATCTTTTTGCCATTTGAGATCAAAACATTTATGAGGTTTTTTTCTTTTTCCTTTAGCAGATTACTCACAGTGGTTTGCAGGACACTTGAAATGCCAGATAAAGTGAATTCACTAAAAGAGACCGCTCATTTTCTCACCGTTTCTTCTTCTGCAGTACACACCGGTTAAGGTCAACAGTCTTTTATCAGGCTCCAGTGAGAGCTGGCCCATAAATCCTTTGGGAGACACAGATTTAAGAATTTCTCGATGTTATTCTTGTGCTCTCGTATGCTCGAATCAATACATGTGACGGTAAATGATTATCCGAAAGCCAGAAACCAGAGGGGGAAGACTCTAACTTGTGATATCATCAGGTTTAGAAAGCCTGGAGTCGCCCATATACACTGAATTAGACAAGATAGTGGAGTTGACTGGGGGCGTCTCTGCTGATATAGGAGAACACATGACACAACTAAAGAAAGAAGCAGAAGGGAACAAAACCTGACAAACAAAGAACATTGAGTTATATAAAGAGTTCATATAATCAGAATGCTTTCAATGTCATTAAGTGAAGGACAAATTAACGACATAGCAAAATATGTTGATACAATCTCTTGCAGTACGATATCCATTTAGTGGCATCAGCGTCGGGATAGTCCATCCAGTAGCTGTTCTGGTACTTTTGATCAAATCACACAATCTTCATCAGCAGATGGTGAATGCACATTTGTCATGGAACTGTAGATGTTCAAGATTTAAATCTTTTCAAAGCACTTTAAGGCCTTCTTGTCCATGCCAGCATAAAGGCTGAAACAAATTTTTCACCTTGGATTCAGCTTTTGAGGAAACTATCCCACCAAAAGGTCCATTTAGCAGCCATTCTCTTAAAAATGTACTTCAGCTGCTGTTTCATTCATTTTTAATTTTGTAGGGAATGTTCTCCTAGATGATTGTTATCATATATCACATATTGCAATACTATTATACCACTTATCTTTACAGGCAGTGTTGGAAAGTGACTAAATACATTTACTAGACTACTGAAGTACAATTTTGAGTATTGACCCGAGTAAATACAATCAACTAATAGATTATGATAGATTATTATAAATTAAGCTATCTAGCAGTATATGAAGTAATTATCTTAGCAATTAGCATATTATTGCATCAATAGATGTAATATAAAACATATTACACATATTATGATGCTAAGATTCTGTAGTTTTATTAAAGTAATGTAATAAAGAAAACAAAAGCAAAGGATGTGAACATCACAAAATTTCATACTTACTATACTTACTATGCTTATATACACTTTAGGCTGTATAGTGTGGGTGGATTTTCTGTAACATAATACAACAGCCAGCAACACAAACTACAACCTTGAATGAAGAAATCTGAAACTGTATCAAAATATTAAGAAAAATTAAGAACTGTAAGATTCACAACGCTGTTGTACCAACCTGGATTATATTGTACAGATGTTTCTGTTATTGTGGCCACCACCTGAAAGCACCGTATTTCAAAATTAAAACCTCAAGAAAGAAATTATTTCTGAATGAAAAAGCTTTTAAGGCCTATATGCTGATAGTTCCTAGATTAAACTGGAAAACTTCACAACTTTGAAATGAACTCTTATCTCCATCTTGCTTCGTTTTAACCACAAGCACTAAGCATCACTGTATCAAATCAAGCATGTCAATAAACACACAGAAGTTACTTGATAACAAGGCACACTTTTCTTGGGCTTTAGGTGGCTTGTGCAGTGCTGGGTGAAATTAGCACTCTCTGATTTGGCAAATCACAGGAGGGAAACCATGTTAATTAGGTTAGCAGTTAGCCTGGTTTTCACATCCCAGGAATCGTATATGGCACTTTTTCATTCAGCAGTTCTGGTTGTGCCCCTCTCCGAATTGATTTGAATTTTTTATGGTATGTGACCGGGTTTTTGTATCCCAAAATTCTAATGACCCCACTTCTCAAGTGGTTGTGTGATTCTTACATGTTCTGTTTTTATGATACAGTTAAAACATCAGCCAATGGATGTGCGTCTGTCCAAGGCTCCAGCCTGTCCGTCCTTGGGAGCTGGATCTCTCCTTCACTGTGGTGCTCCTGGAGGTTTCTCTTTTCCCACTGGGTTTTTGAGTTTTTCCTTCCCGAAGAAGGAGGGTCATAAAGGGCAGGTGATGCCTCGGACTGATCCACCGGACTGATCCATTGGCCTCATCGACTGCTGGACTCTTTATTAGACTGTTTGTTCGCTTCCACTTGTTTATTTCAGTGAACTTTGTAAAGCACTATGAGACACTCTGTTGTGATATTGGGCTATACACATAAATTGAATTGAATTGAATTGAAATTGAATTGAAAACACCATTATCTAAAGCACATTTTTAAGCTGGCTAATAATTGCATTTCCTTATCAGAACTGTTGTCATAATATCACCGCCACAATTTTACTTTAGAAAGGTAAGAGGCTGTGATGGTGTGGGTGTGTTGCTAAAGGTTAACAAGATGAACAACAATCCTGGGGGGTTAGTTTGACTAATAGATCCACAGTCTTGGGCTTTTCAATTCAACAATGCCCACTAGAACTTTAGAACACATTTCAATCATTTCATTCTCCATCTTAACAACTGTAGGAAGAACTCAGTAATCTACTATGAATGCATGCTTGCATACAGGCTATTAGACTGGCAAATGGAGTGAGAAGTTGAGCCTGGTTCAACTTTCTGCAGGATTCTTGCCAGAGCACCCCTGCTGTGTCAAGGCAGCGGTCTCATTGAAATGACTGAGGAGGCTGCATCTTTTGACACTAATGTAACGGACAAAGAACTTCGCACCCATTCGCACACATACACTCACACACAGATGGCAAGAGAGCTGCAATGCAAGGCACCGGCAACTTTGTTTTCAGTGTCTTGCCCACGGACACTTTGACATGTGGACAGGAGGAGCATGGGATCGAACTGCCAACTCTGTGAGAGCCGACCAACAGTTTTAACAATGTGTGCCACGTTGAAAAAAAGACTGTAAAACAAGAATTGAACTACTTCCTTGTGGGCAGTACAGCTACATCACAGCAGGACTGTCCAGTCAGAGCAGAGTGTGTGAATCACATGCTCTGCACAACACACTCAGTCTGTCACTTTGTATCTGCAGGAGCGAACACAGATAATCATTAGAATCCACACTAAAGAGTTAGCTCCCTCATTAGATCTTACACATACATTTAAGAATCCAACATGTGCACCTTCAGTATTGATCAGTGTGAGGTGTTCTCACTCCTCCCTCACCAGCTACCATACGAAAGTAGGCTGCACCACATCACAGTGCTCAAACACAATGTGCAGCCTTTCCTTTAGGCTTAAGGAAATAAATCAGTGCTCTGTAGGTTTCTCTCCTGTAGAAATCAAGGTCATAGTGTCTTTTAAATCTAGGACAGTTCGCCTCATGAGACAAGCTGTTCATCTACCTCATATTATGAGGGTGGCAGAGCGACCGGGCTCTATGGAAGTGTACACAACTACACCACATATACAAATGTCAATGAACAGCTGGGCAGGTTTTGCTATTCAACTGGGTAGCTATTCCCAAAACAAGTTGATATCATGAAATCCTTGAATCCTTTGTACTCTGACGGGACCGACTGATCCACTGAAAGATCCAGGCCTCACGTTGTGCTCTGTGTGGCATTAGCGCTGTTGATTGATGAATTTGTGATGTGAGCTCTTGAACAGCCGGTTTGCTGAAGGCCTTTCTGAGCTTTTTACTGCTGAGAAATTTATGGACCATGGTGAGTATTTTCTTTTCTTTTGTGTGCTTACTTTGTGACCCTCCAGTAAATTCCTCTGAGAGACTTCAGCCTAGTTGCCCAGATTAAATATCTCTGCCTGTAAGTGGTCGGTTTGAGCTGGCATGCAACTTTTAGAAAAGTGCATTTCCTTTCCTGCAAAATGTATAAATGTTTTTAAACCCAACAGTCTTATTTCCAAAACGTTAACCACAGGAGTGGAGTCTATAATAAGGAGTATTCCTTATTGTCAGAATAGTATGAGAATATCCCTGATACACTTGTATCAAGTGAGCACAGGCAAACACGTGTGAGCACAAACGCAAATGTCTCTGTAAACAAGTGCTGGTCTCTGTTGGTGGCTCCCTCTGACAGATAGCTCTCAGCAGGATACAGTCAGATCAGCAGCATCTTGTTGGCGGCTTGTGAACATCCTAGTTTCATCATGTTCAAACAGTAGGAAGCCTCACACCACACCTCAATCCTCTCCTCACTAAGGGGACACAGGAGGTCCCACATCATGTTCCTGAGTTGTCATCAGGAACCAGACTTATGTGTAACAGCCAGTGTAAACATGGCCATTATGTCCTTCCTTAGTTACACTGTAATAAAATGACAAATGATCACATTTGTATTAAAAATCTGACTATTTGCACAGAAAACATTTTGGTTTGTAAATGAAAACTAATGATGGCTGAATATCCTGTAGTTGCTTCAGTTTCAGTTCTAGTACGGTGTCAGTGCTTTTCCTACTGTGGCAAGTCAAAATTCAGCTGCAAATTGTCAACATAAAGATTGTACTTTATTTATATAACACTACATGCATATGGAAACCTTAAACCTGAAATGTGACATCACAGTACCATTTCATGCAAGCTTTGAATATGTTGTAGCTGCTCCAATTGATTTTTCAGCCACTTTGGGACAAGCAGACCTGACAGACACACAGCCCCGACATGTTGTCACAACTTGTAAAGTTGGCTATAAAGATGGCTAAGGTGCTAGCAAGCAGTTATTTACAGCAGCCTAGTTACACGCTCCCCAAACTCAGAACATCATCATCCCATCAGAGTTGTATTTGTGTCCTGAGGAATTTAAGTTCGATATTCATTCTCCTTTTAGCTCTAGTTTGGTCCCCACCATCTCCTGAGAAAATCTTTGGCTATTTAGCCATTAAATGTTCCACTTTCTTCCCCAGATGGTCTCTAACTTTTTCTGTCTGCTGTTTGGTGCTGAGCAGGTAGTGTACAGTATTACTAGAGCCTGTTGGATGTTAGATGTTAGAAACGGCTGTTTGCTACGTCTGGAAACGAAGTTTTGAGTGCAGAGACTGAACCAAACAGTGAAGCTGTTGGTTGTAAAACCAAAACAGCGAACTAAAAGTGACAAAAAGCGAAATATTTGGTGATAATAACCTGTAACCACCGTCTTTAATTTCTAGTCATATTTAATTTTAGTCTTGCTGCCTCTTCAGAGAAGCGTAAGTGAAAATTCACCATGTTGACAGTTTTGGTTTAACCTGAGCGACATCTATTGCATGTCTGTCCATCCTGGGAGAGGGATCCCTATGCTGCTGCTCTTCTCGAGGTTTCTTCCATTTTTTTCCCTGGTAAAAGATTTTTTGGGGGAGTTTTTCCTGATCCAAATTGAGGGTCTAAGGACAGAATGTGGCGTCTACAGCCAAATTGCGATTTTGGCCCATGTAAATAAAATTTGACTTGACTTGACTTTGATAAAACCCTGAGCTCTTTCATTTTGTCACAACGTGTGGGATGTGTTCTCTCGGATTATCCCATATATTTATATATATTTTGTGCTGGCATTTGATCAAATGCACACATGAGCCAGTCTCAGTCTCTGGAGAGGGCCTGATCTCTTTTGTGCTGCACATTGATCCGCTCTGTGGCCTGAACTTGACTGAAGTCTGGGATCTCTGCTCAGCTTCATGGCTTGTAGACGAAAAAAAGAAACTCAAAGTGACATTGACCAGAAAATGAAAAAAAACCTCAAGGTTAAGAGAGGTAGGAAGGAGGTGGAGAATGACAGAGAATAACAAACCAGTTGTGTGGAGAATTAAGCAAACCACTACTATTGTTATCTTGGCAGCAGATGGAAACTGGATTGTGTGTATGTTTTGTGATTAATGGAGGTCCTTGTTAATAAGAAGATGCAGGCGTGATATTAATTTATCAGCCTGGCAGGACGCTCTGAATATAACTGAAGAATGATTTCTCTGGATGTGGAGCAACACATTCTCGTAGGCAACTCTTCAAATAAGGCAGCTTAATCAGAGGACTAGCCTAAATATACGTAAATGTGCAATGTCTGATCAGACTTTTAAAAATAAACCTTGCTGCAAAACATTTTGTAATTTCTTTTGTTTAACACGTGCAGGAAAAAGCCAAGTTGGGTGACCTTCATCGTCATGGTAACAATAGTACAATAGTCATGCGACCACAGACAGATGATCTTCGTTGTCTTGGTAATAATAATAAATATTTTATTAACATTGTGAACGGTTAGGTTTAGGCACTGAAACTATTTGGTTAGGTTTAGGAAAAGATTAAATAAACAATACAATGAAATAAGTACATTAGTTATGTAGGTTAAGTTATATACGTAAGTTATAAAGAAGTCAGTGCTGACTTAAAGTTTCACAAGAGGAAAGAGCAGCAGCATCTTGTGTGAAAGTTTTTTGTTTAACCCATCCAACCACCCAATCTCCTCCCTATGAGGACTTTTCTACTGTTTCTAGTTTTGACCCAAGAGGGGAAATTACTGCATCATAGTTTGTAGCGTAGGGCCACCGACTGAGCTGCTGTACTTAATGTGTTGGGAGTAAGAATAAGTTGGGAGCATGTGCGAAGAAGTAGGCCTTTTTTTACAGCTGGGAATATAGCAGGTAGTTGTTTTCAGTGCCATATACGCCACATACGGCGTTTCTCAATACCAAGTAGGCCAAGTTCGGACTCTGAAGTCCAGACTCTGGTCACGGACTTGGTGACGTCATCATCTCAGCTGTCAATACATATCTACACCGGTTATCGCCATTAAAATACACATTTACAATAAAACTAAATATACTATTAAACACAACACTGCCTCGTTTGTTTCCACTTTAAAAACCACACTAACATTTCAAACATTTTTTTATAAAAATGTTCAAGTAGGGTGTATGTTCTCAAATCAACCATAGATTTGAAATTTAAAAACTATAAACTTGTATAAAAGAAACTTATCATTTCCTATATCTTACCAGAAAGAGAGTTTGTAATAGTTAGGGCCTCCAATAAAACCAGGATATGTGGATACATAAAACAATGATGAAGTCAACAACGTTGGCTGTGATTTGTTATAAAACTCCAGCTGCTGTAGTAAATATAATGCTTCCTTTGAATGCAGTTTTCCGTGATGAGAATATTTCCATGATATTTGAGGAGGGATTTAATATTAACTCCCATAATTGTTGTGATTATGGTTATGATGTAATTATCATCATCATTTGCTGGACAGGGTTTTTGTCCCTGATGTTTTGTGTGGCTCAGTGGGCCTGTAACTCCAATCAGTGGATAAAACTGACCGAGTCGATGAGGCCTGAACACATTCAGGGTATACAGATGATCATCTGTGGTCTGACAGTGCTTTGCTGAACCTCATTACAAAATTACTCTAATTATACTCAAGTTATGGATTATTACCTACAGGTAGTCACTTCAGAATCATTCACATCTCAGTTTGTAAAGGCTCTGAGTTATAAAAAATATGGGAGAACTGATTGTTGTAAGAACATGGCCTCAGCAGTTAGACACTTTTAAAAGAATATACTCTTAATAAATCAAGTTTTCTCAAGGATTCACTGGTAAAATGCCTTTGGCACAAAGAAGGTAATGGACTTAATGTTGTAAATATGAATGTGAAGAACTTGAGGACAGCACGTATAGTCAGACAACAAGAAAAGACATAAAAGAAATTAAAGAAATAAAGTCTACTAATTTAACAATGATCAACACATCATCAGACAATATTAAGTTGTCATCAAATAGGAACAAAAAACAAGACTGAATGGGTTTCACCAAGCATACGAAGAGCCAGTCAGCTTTTTGACACCCTTTTCTAAAGCTACTATTATAGGCTTCACTCGCCACAGGCATTGGGTCAGAACCATTGGCCTCTACCAGTGTCTTTTTTACATTTTGTTTTAAAAAATTAGAGTATAATACAGGTTAATTGAAGACAGGAATATATTTTTTATCATGTATTATCTGACCACACCAGGCCTTGGTTTTAAAACTACCGTCCAGTGTCTGATAGCCAGTTAGGCTGACTCACACAATGTTGAAAAATGAAGTGCTTTACATTGAATGAAACCACTCCACTTGAAATATAACTGCTGGACAACACAGAGAAAGCCAGATATAGGAATGTACATAGGTTTAGCTCAGAGTTACAACAGTGTCCATTGTCTTCATCTATAATATTACCATTCTCCTGTTGTGGTCACTCCACAGTAGGATTTCTCTTTGGGTGATCACAATTACAAGTGGCTGCCCAATCCTATGGCTGTGGCTTTATTTCCACAATAACAAAGTGCACTGTGTGATTTATTCACAAGAAATGGTTAAAACATTTCTTTTGCCAGTGGTAAAGAAAAACACCTCAAACAATCTCTATCATGATCACAAAAATGGCAAAACAAACCTTGACTGATTGTCACTGTCCTTCATTTTTTTCTGGTATACTCATAAAACATATAAAAGCTCAAGGAGCTCATAAAACCAAAAGCAAAAAATATATATCTCCAAAAATCATTCAGATTGTGTGTATTTTGCAGAACTGACACAGCATTTGAGTTTTGCAGTTTTCCTCTTTTTCTAAAAAAAAATATTTCCCTCTTTCCTCATTCAACAACTATCCATTCCACTGCACAAACACTTGGGGCCATCTCAGAGACAGCTCTGCTATTGACTGCTCTCATTTAAGCGGTGGTGAAGCAGTATGTCTGAGGGATCAATACCAGCCGCCTATGACAACAATGTACTTGTGTGTATGTGTGTGGGAGAATGTGAGGTGCAAAGAGAACTGCCTCGTACTATTAGCTGCATTCATCATCAGATGGTGATATGGTCACCAGTGAATGCCATGTTGTTTACACACTCAGGCTCCTTAAGCACCCTGTTCTATTAACTCTCTGCATTTACATGATGCCCACATCCATCCAATTCTCCCTCAAGGTGAGGGGCTGTGGCTGGGAACCATAAATAACATGAATCGTCCACTTTCTGCTCAGGTTGAATGCGGCTGGTAGAATACCAGCCAGCTGAAATTCCACCAGCAGCATCCAACAGTGACTGGTCAGCAGTGGAAAGTAATTACAAAATTTCCTTTTATTCTACTAATCTCAGAGGGTTAAATTCCACTTTTGAGTGAACTGAAACTAATAGATACCACTGATTTCACATTCAAAACACATGATCAGTTTACATTACAAAACATGATGTACTGGTACAGATTAAATTTACCCAGCAGGTGTTTAGAAAGAATTCACAGAAACACTGAATACATATCAGAGAATATTTAATAAAATTAAAACTTATTAGTTTTAAAATGAAACTTATTTTATCAAAATATGAGCTTATTGAAAGAAATCTGAGAATAGGGACAAAAGTATCAAAATATTGCATGAAATGTGAGAAAATGAGTAAAAATTTCAGAAAATTTAATACATAGATACATACATCATCAATACACAGAAAACTATTCAATTTAAGTCATTGTTGTCTGTGGAATGTGTGTTTTTAGTGGGTGCAAGCTATGATAGCCAGTAATTACAGACAATAAATAAGGACATTATTACATTATCCAACTGGCAAAACAATAATTGCATTTGCACAAAGCAAGTGTCTTTTGGCAACGTGGAGCAGAGGAACCGGTTCTAAACACAACACTGAAATTTGATCACGTCATAAAGGTGTTACAGCTAACTGCTTAGCAAACCGTTGCCTATGTACGCTACGAGCACACTCACCTGCATTCATTTATAACCATGTATGTGTCCACCTGATGGATATCCATTCACTCTCCTTCTCCTCAGTTTTTGGTCTCCACCAATGCCCGAGGGAAATATCTGGCTCGTTACCTGTTAGTCCTTACCTGTGTCTGTGCTCTTTTATGCTGAACAGGTTGTAAATAGTGGATTATGAGAACCTATGAGACTGGTGAGAGTGATCCCAGACTGAACATCAGTGGGCTGTAAAACCAAAACGATGAGCCTAAAGATGCTGAAACACTCCAGAAAGCTGATGGAAACTGCAGATTTGGGTGATAATTCTCTGTGGTTTCAACACTTGACTCCATTCACATTACACATAGTCATTTCATTCTTTGTTCATATAACAGTATTGATTAGTGCAGCTTTAAGTGACCTGAGTACTTCTTCAACCACTGCTGGTCAGACTGTGTTTGTGTTTACAGCTCTGTTCTGCCTGGCTTCCATCTTTTCTCACTATTCTTTGTTTGGCACATCAATCAATCGGCGCCAAACTTGTCCCTCACGGTGCGGTGGCTTCTGATCGGATCAGGGTGGCGGTGATATATAAGGTCAACTGCAGCCTCTTGAAACCCTTCTCTGTGCCAGTCAACTCAGCTAACAAATTTCAAGAGTAATAAAAAAAAAGTGAAATAAATACGGAAAGTTCAGGCTTCATCCCAGAGGTCTGCATGTTTTATTTTCACACAAAAAGGAAAGGTCATCTTATCAGAAACAGAGCTCAGAGCAAGACATCAGTGATACACAATGACTGAGCTGGAAGATTTATGGCCAAATGTGGATATTTTACATGTTTGTAGTGGCATTTGGTTTGAATACACACAGTAGGTTTCCTGGAGGCACAGACTGACCCCTGTGATGGTTGAATCACTGATTAAAATAGTGCATGTTACAATATACATAACATTACCTTTCTGGATAGTAAATAGATGATCACGGTCATTTATGGTAATCAGGATCATTCAAATAGCATACTGAATTAATTCAGTTGGAGAACAGAATTAAATTGTTTAATGGCCAAACATCTCACCATTGCTTCTCCATTTGGTCCACAGTTGTCCAAATAACCTTGTTCCTTTTTCCATCTAAATGCAAATGGGTGTGTATTCAAGGAAGTGGAAACCACTACCATTTGCTATCGGCCCACTATTGTAACCATAGGGTTTTGTTCTGTTATTGTGAGAAATGTATTGCCCACTCACTCCTCTATGAATTTCAAGGTTTCAGATGGCCCAGTATGTGATGGAAACAGTAGGTACTAATACATGTGTCATAAAAGTAATGGGAGTCTCGAAGCTTTTTGTTGGCGGTGTCAGAGACCTGATGCATAATGAACCACAAAACTTTTAGCTTTCGAGGCAAGGTTGGGGCGTCTCCAGTGCCGGTTTTTTGGGCTGTTTTAAAAAGTAGCTTTTGATTTATGTTTCTGTGGGGGTGGAAACAAACTGTGATTTTTGTGACAAACCTGTTTTAAAGTTTTAAACATTTTGCCTGAAAGATCGACTCGAACATTTATTTTTATATGGCAATAATAGCCAATGCCGTCTCTGGCACTACAGCGGAGGTAGTGTCCCTTCTGTCTTAGATGAGTGTAAGGAGCTGCTTCTAAAGCTGGATTTATGGCTGATACAAGGGGTTAATGTCAATTCCATTATGGATACTTGGGGTGTAGGTTTTGATTTATAGTCCTTTGTCGGATTTCACACGTTGTTGGCACCCACACGGCACTAGACGGATGTATCATACACAATCAGGCCTTATCTTGCTTTAATTATGTTCCACATGGTAATTGTTGACATTCATCATTTTATTCACTGCATCACAGTGGAGGAGGCTTTGCTCGGTGTGTTACTGAGAAGTAGAAGATAACTGAGCCATTTTTCATTTCCCTGTATGTCCTCACTTGTATGTCGTCACACTTATCTAGTGTGAACAGAAACTTATTGGAGAAAATGCAAGAAACCCAAGTTGACCCATCTAAGTTCTAACTGTCTCTGTGTGAGGTCTCTGTAGTCACTGTAGCCCTCACGTGTACTTATGTTTGTGGGGAGGTCCATGTCAGCTACGGTGTAGCCTAGCCTAGCCTGTGGATCATGGTGAGCACCTAGAAAAACTAAAGAGCCACATCTGTTTGTTTGTGCGTCAATGTCTTTCATACAGTCTGTCTGATGAAAGCTAGTCTCTCGAAACAGCTTTCTCTCAAAGGAAACTTAGGAAAAACTTTCTCCACAAGGTCACAAGCATCGATTTGCATTCACAGACATATTCACGGATGGAGCTATGTGTAGTTTAGACAACAAACCAAATTAAAACAGAGCTTGGTCTTAGTCCACATCTTTTAACCTATCAGAAGATAAACTGGAATAAAGGAAAACTGTTTCAAAGACCTCCTTTAAATAAATGGCTGTTCAATCACATTCTGGGATTGCTTTAACTCCATCAGTCTTTTGATAGTGTCGGAACTGAAAAGCAGCTTTTTTTGTGTTTGTGGTTGCATAAACCTGACACCAATGCTAAAAACCTGGCTATTCCATCTGTTATTTTTGCTTATTTGTTCTGTGCTCCTCGGCATAATTTCCCCAAAATTCTAAAGAATTAACTGTGGCTTATCATTAAGTACCTTACTTTAAATGAACAGTTAAAACCTACTTAAAAGGGACCGAAAAATAATACAACAAAAGCTGTGTTCTCTTCAATGAAAAGCAAAAAGAAACCTTTGATGGAAGAGACAAAGCGACTATACATAAACTGTATGGCCCCATGAACTCATTATAAACGTTCAATATCATGGAGAGCTCAGATTAAACTGGAACTTCAGTGCTCTGTTCCAGAGGTAAGGAAATCTCATTCATCTCCCTGACATTTGTAACTACAATAATACAGCAGAAAACACTAAATGTGTTCATGGTTACAATGATCAAATGCTTATATGTATCAAAAGGTTTGGGTCCGTTTTGATAATTAACTCAAGTAGTTTGGTTACAATGTTCATTGTGGGTCTTTTCATACATGACAACATATGAAACAATGTTAAAAAGATGCTATTTCTATTTCTTTTTTTTAAAAATTACTTTACTCCCATTACAAGAGAGTCATTTTCTCCTCAAAGTTTAGGACAAACAAGAGGCAACAGCAAAACTTGGCGTTCCTCAGGCGACCTTGTGTAGTCTACTCAAACAAGACGAACACCACAGCTGATGGTGCTGGAGAAGGAAAAAAAAACAAAAACGCACATGAAAGCAAATTGTTATAGTAACGTTTAGCTTACAGTGATCAATTCTACCCAGACAGACATGATCACCATAAAAAAAAAATTTCATATGTTTAGATATGATTGATCTGTTATTGTGTATTTCTATTTTTGGCGGCTTTTAATGAACACCATTTCCCATAAACCTTAGACTGATGTTGAATCAGAACTTGCATTGACTTTTAGAAGCCAGTGGAGCCATTTTACACAGCCATCTACACAGCTGACAGTTCATTTATAAAAGGACAAAGAAACCTCAGCTGTAGTCAACGGTGGACCATCATTGTGCTTGATAACTACTCCACCATCTCAGAATGGTAGAGACTACGTAATTCTTTGCCTGATGAGCAAAGGGCTCTTTATGTGAACTCAGTTTCCCAGAGTCCTTATTTTCACACCTGTGTGCGAACTGGACCTCTTGATCAATATGTGGCACATGACCCCAGACATCCTTAGGTAAATAAAAGCAGAGTTCTGTCCATTGCTCTCTCTCTTCTGTCATGGACCTCTGACCTGGGACTCCTCTTCTACTCTGACCTTGTCGTAGATGACAACCAAGGAGGCCCTAAGCTGCTGGCTCTCTGCATGTGAGGCCTATACAAACCAGACCACAAGGGAGTGATGCTTAGTCTTGCCTGAAACAAGTTCATTTAGCGCCAGCAGGTACGACACAAAGTCCGCCAGCTGACTTTACGAGTAAGCAGACAAGTAAGCAGATAACTAGCAGGGAACCACATCCTTTTTCTAGATGGTTCATCTCACTAGTTACGTACATTTAGTTGTCGTATTTCGTGTCCAGGTTTTGCTGTTTTATTCTGTTCTGAATGCTTTTGAATACAGATGCTGTCCTGTTGAATGTTGTAGAAGAGTGAATGATGTCAACCTCAACTCTGCCAAGAGCTCCTAAATCCTTCAGCTTTACCAGTTATCAATATAGTACTTTTGGTTGTATCTATTATGCCAGTTATTAATCATAATTCCAACTTGATAGTTTGGTATGTTTCTCTTCTTTTTGAAGAGATGGTGTCCTAAGGTGGACTCTACTTTATTAATAGCCAATTTGAAACTTAATGCCCCAGAAACGGTGCAAACCCCAACAATGATTTTAACTGAACTCCCATTTGAAATTTAATTGGTTCGAAAATAAAATGTCACCTTGAAAATGTGAGTTCATCTTTAGCATTTATGGCATGAGAGTGGAGCAATGTTAGTCAGTCAATCTGAGATGAAGAGTATTGCCTATAGCTGTCCTGTGTTAGTGTTTTCCCAGCATCAACAATATCTTTTTGACATAGCCAAAAAATATACTGTGGGAGTGAGCAGTATTCTCAAGCTATTTAATATATTAATATATTATATATATATATATTGTCCTACTGTACAGCACACTGCCATTTGACATAAGTAAATGGAACAAAGATAATCAGTGCATGTCAGCTGAGGTCTTATCTCAAAGACTAGGTCTGTAGTTGGCTTGTTTTTCAGAAAATCAACAGGACCTCTTCTGGGTTACTAGCTGTCTCTGTGTGTGTGTGTTGAGAACAATGTTATTTCAATGTTACTTTTATTTATGCTGTTAACATTATTGTTTTACAGCTCCTGAACTTATAATGAAAAATATGAGTGTCAAATTCTAGTGGTAATAGCTTAAAACACAATAAACTTATTGTCTATTTGTGATTTAATGAATATAAAACATGATAAGTGATTAAATTGGTCTATACAACACACATGATGTGCTTTAATAGTTTGTAAACAGACAGACAATGCACAAGAACAGTCATATTTTGTTTTGAAGCCTTTAAATTAGTCTCCAGTTATTTGTGCAATTTCACAGACACCTTTTTCATTCATACCACATTTAGCTGTATTATATAAAAAAATGACTCCTGACTATGAAAGACAACAGTCCTAAATGAAAAGGACAACAAAGCCTTTATGGCAGCAAATGAACCTCACAACATTTTAAAAAGTGGCTATAGAGTTACGCTGCATGAATAGGAAATATTGCACATAGATAAAAAGGCTCTTGGGATGACATCATTATTAATTAAGTGAAAAGAAAGGAGCAGACGCTTGTGAAGATTAGTTGCGCGAGGTGGAAGGGTACAGATATCTGTCTGAAGCAGTCTACTGAACATTTAATGCCCCCTCACCATCAGCTATCAAATGTACTCCATTGCAAGCACTCCAAGAAAAGGAAAAAAAATAAAAATATATATATATATACACACACACACTACTCACAAAAAGTTAGGGACATTCGGCTTTCAGGTGAAATTTCAGGATGAACCTAAAATGCATTCTAACCTTTCCAGGTGAACTTAATGTGACCTTCTCTAAACCTTTGAATGCACATGTCCAACTGTTCAGTGTCTCAGTACTTTCTGCACCAGCTGCTGTTCTCTAACAAGAAGCTTAACAGCAACATTCACAACAGGTTTGATCCATGAATCCACCAATACATTTCCTGCTTCAGGTAGAATTGGTATTTAAACAGTCCTCCTCATCCTGCTGTTCACATTCTGACATCATGAGACCAAGACGACACCTAACAGTTGATCAGCAGCACCTCAACACTGGAGGCTTCAAACAGGAAGTCCTCAGACGGAGGTGTTCACTGAGCTTAGAGGGTCACAGAGTGTCATCAGGAGGTTGGAACAGTGATACAGAGACTGGAAGAGTCACAGAAAGGAGAGGAGTGGACGTCCTTTGGCCACGTCCCAATTTATTGAGACACTGAAAATGTTTTGTTGTGGTATACCTACCACTGTTGTTAGATTTTCTTTCAATAAACTGTTTAAGATGAAGAAATTACCATTGCATGCTTCTACTTAAATGTCCTACTTTCATGATATAATATCACTGTAGCATTCACTTTTTACATTTTCCATATATTTCACCTGAAAGTTGAATATCCCTAACTTTTTGTGAGTAGTGTATATGTATATAAAGACAATTTGGGGAAAAAAAGACAATCTCTAATTGACATCATTTAATGCAGACCTGGCATAAAGAAGGAAAGCAGCACAAACATTTGAAAGTAAGTTAAAGTAAAAACTTATTTGGCCAGCTTTCCACATCCCTACAAGGTCATCAATCATTAATTCATTGTAAAATAAATACAAATAAAAACCTCTCAAGTCAACTTAAATAAATAGGCAACAAAACATGAACATATTTCAACATAATCATGGATTTATGTGTAATGTGATGTTGCTTTCCTGTGACTGAAAAAAGACTGCTCCAATCACAAATAACATTGTATTCAAGGCTTTATATACAGTAGCATAAAACTCAAATATCTGATAAGAGAAACAGAAATGGGTTCTTGTGGATTACTTGTACAATAGGTTCAAGTTGCTATCTAATGAATGTTATCATTAAGAGATACCCATCATGTCATAATTCTTGGCATTTTGGGAATTGACAGTATAAACCTATTCTTTGGTAGAGGTCTTCATGGGTCCAAAAGTTTGAACACAAGTAGGAATGGACCAATGGAAAATCAACTCAAACCCAAAAAATTAGAACTATAAAAAAGTGGGTCTTGGAACTGAGTTCTCTTCACTTGGGACTTTAATCCGGACTCTTTAATGTGGCTTTTACAACAATGAGCCCCATCTTACACCCAGTGCAAAGAAGCCCACAGTGCAGTGCAAGTGTTATTGCTCATTTCTGATTAATGCAGTTGTCATTATCACGCCCAGCATCCATGCTCTGTCACTAGGAAAAATACTTACCAACCTGTGCACCCATTAGCATGTTGGTCCATTTATGCATGAGGCAAAGCAGCATAACTTCACTGATTATTTGAATCTCTAGACATGCTGACATGATCAGTTCATATCTAATGTTAATTAATTTTCTGTGTTCTTCTGCACATCCAGGAAGTCACATACATGCATGGTCCAGGTTCATACAGTGAAACTGTTAGAAGTAAAGCAGGTGTCCTCCTGATAAATCCTGAGCTACATCGGAGCTATTTAAAATATGTTATCTCAGAAGCTAAACATTTAGTCTGTTTTCCCTGGAGTGTTTCCTCTGTCCAGTCAAATCAAATAATTACAGTTTTGCTGCTTAAATGTCCCATGATAGTCGCTGCTGTGACATTACTGCATGCATGGGAATATTACAATTACTGAAAGCAGCCTCTCCAATCCTTACAGTAAATCATTAAAGACAACACTCATACATCACAGATAGGTGGGTTCACAACGTGGGCACACTGTCTGTTACACACACAGGGATATGCAGCAGTCCCTGTCCATGTACCAAGCAAGTGTTCCTTTCTCTGACTTGCCGAATCAACCATCTAAATAGCAATGCATCAGATACGGAAATGGGACTTGGTTTAATGGGAATTGGTTTAATTCATATAACACAACTTTACACCTTGTACCTTACATTGCGCCCATATTATGAGCTGTTTAACTTGCAAAAGTGGCATGCCGCAAATACACTTGCTCCATGCACTTTAGACCATACGCTACACCAATACCTCATTTAAATAGGGCCCAGTGACTTTGTCTGGGAGCAGCATGACACTTCACAAATTAACTTGCAGTTGTGGTTGAAAAGAGCCATCGCTTATAATTGATCAAGTCCATTTGGATCAACGCAGGTATTAGACATGTTAACAAAAAGATCGAAGATCCGGGCAATATAGTTGGACCCTACCCAATCTGTTTACACTCAATTTAAGTCCAGGACCCCGTCCAAGTCTGGTCCTGCTGTGCTTTGATCACTAGGAACCAAGTGAATCCATGAAGACCTCTACTCTCCAATTCATGTGACTGAACAGCTGCAAACTGAAGCATTGTATACATACATATGAGCCCATACACCTTAAACAAAGCTAAGTCAGGTGATACGATTAGTGTAACAAATTGCCAATAGAAGTACCCTAAGGTATGATTGTTTTCTTTTTAAAGTTTGAGCCTCCTTAATTAAATTTAGTCATTTTGAGGTATATGTACTGTATCATCTGTCATCGTACAGGTTTCTACTGCTGGTTCTGCTGGTAAATTATTTAATAATATTGCACAAAAAGCTAAGACAACGAGACATGACAAAAGCATGATTGTTCAGTTAAGAGCATATGGGATTCTATACAATAAGGCATTGCTTCAATGGAAACACCTGGACAAACAGTTCACAGTTTTACTTAATGCTTGATTGAATAGCGATTATGACATTGTTTTTAGTACTGATTGTTTCACTCAACACATCAACACAAAACTAGGACTTGAGCTAAATGCTCCTCAGCTCCAACACCAAGTACCAGATATGTAGGGAGGGAAGCAGCTGGCCAATCAATACCCAAGCAGGGTGGGTGATTGGGGGGAGGGTCATCCTTGTGGATGGACAAAGCCAGGAAATGTGTGAATTAAAATTAAGCTAATTCAAACAACCGTCAGGCTCCACTTTCACCTGTGGATTTACGTCAGCTGATGGAAGCTGCCAATCAACAGTGGTAAAAGGTTGTTTCATACACAATCATTCTATGCTACAAGCACAGTAAAAAAAAAAAAGAAAAAGTACTCCCCATATACATATTAGATCCACATATTTTGCAGACATCTGTGGAAATAATATTAAAGTGGGATTTTTTCCTTATCTAAAATCAAAATTATTAATTGAGAATCCATCAGAGATTCCAGGTGGGAGAAAACAAACATAACATAATGCCAAAGGGCCAGCTTTTCTTGTTTAAATGCTGCTAATATAGCCTATTTACAATCATCTATTGTATGCAACAGAAATAGCCTCTGTTTTCACTAATAAGCTGATATGTTCTGGCCATTTACCAAAGAAGAATAAAATAAATACAACAAAAAAAGGGAATTCATTAATTGTGCTTTTTAACCCACAATTCCACTTCATCATTGAAATGGGACAATTTTAAGAGGCACCACTTGAAGTGCTTACATCAGTCAATGAGAATCTCTAAAGCTATAACAAGGACTGAAAATACAAATAGTAAATATAGTATATTTATATATTTATAAAGTTAATACAATTCCCTTCCAGTTCCATGTCCAGTTTAAAAAATATTTTCTTTACGCTGTCAAACATCTCGCATGAAGGATCCCTCTTTGTGTCAACGCGCAAAGCCCTTATGATGCTCTAAGAGAGAAGTGTCTTTGTCAGGGTTGATTCTAGTTACCCAAAATATGGATGAGACAGGAAGCTTGTACTAAAAAGCAGGAAGAGTTTGAATGAAGGAGGTCATTTTAATTAGATGACTGAATACCTCTGCTTAGGAGACTTGCTGACTTTTGGGGATTTCTGTTGACGTCTGTGGTGTGTCTCAGGAATCCTTCAGCTAACCACCCTGCGACTAAACAGTTACCTCGTTCTTACTGGCAGTGCGGTATGTGTGGTGGTGGCCAGGAATGTACTGTAGGTGGTCCACCGTGTGTGTTCGTCGGGAGGCAAACGCCTGCCTCTTAGATGTGGTCGCTGGGTGGTTGACCGTCAGAGTGTTATAGGAGTCATTAGAGGCACTGGGTTGAGAGTGCATCTTGGTCATCTTGTGGCGGTCCATGACAGGCGTAATGGGCAGTAGCATGTCTGCGTGAGACATGGCCCGTGCCATCGCCTTCTCCCGGAACTTGTCACGCCTCATCGCTGGGGACAGCAAAGGATCTTGGGAGTGGAGACGGTCTGCTGACAATAGCTGTTCCTCTGAGAGGTGACGGCTGCTGCTGTATGCAGCGCCCGCCATGACGCCATATGAAGATAAGCCGTAGTCTCCGCGACGTGGCGTCCTGGGAGGAGACAGGACATGGTCCTGTGACATGGCCCTCTGGACTCGGCGGGGACGCTGTCGCTGCTGGTGCTGCTGGGGGTCTGCGTTCAGCTTCACCATGTGGGTTGGCCCCCGGCCCCCAAAGTCTGTATGATGATGTTTCCTCGTGTAGTACTCATCTATATCCTTATCACCTGAGGAGTAAGAAGACAAAGGTTTCACTCAAACAAAGGTATTTTTTGTTAAGGTCTTTCCGTAATTATGACCCCAGGGGCTCATATTACCAAAGTTGCAACATGCATGTTGCAGTTTGTAGGCTGAGATGATTTCCTCTCCTGCTTTGATACAATTCACCCATCAAAACAAACATAGCTCTTGCAAACCATGCATGAGCATGCAAAAGATTTATCGGAAATTTAAAAGCCCCAGTCGCTGTTTCAAATCTGCACGTAAGCAGCACTTACAAATCACTTTTGTGAAATTGACCATGAGCTTTTGGTCAGAATTGTTATATTCAGACTTTACCCTGTCCTAGGAAACAGTATCTGAACAAATCAAGTCAGAAGTTTCCCAGTATCTAGTGGCACATATATTCTTGAAAGCTTCCAGAAAAAAAGTTCTCTGACCAACCTCAGGACTTGATGCCCAGCTGGGAGGAAGCTCCTTGTTGGCCACAATCACCAGCTGCCTTTTATCTTATAGATGTAGTGTGGACTCGACATCAAATTTTTACTCACAAGCTGATCAACTGGCAACTTTGATTCACACTGTGAAAGCCCTTGACACTCGCTACCCAAAGATAAGATTGTACAACTCTGGGAAGGTAACATTGCGCATACTGTTTTATATTTTATCACAATCACTGCATTGTAAGAGCCCCCCCTCCACACCTCCAGATGAAGTTTTTATGAGCAAGCAACATCTGTGATCCTTGAGTGAAAGATAGAGTAGGCTTAAATGTAAACATGCTCACTGAGCAAGAGTGGTTAAAACAATTAGGAAGGAAAATGTTGACTCATTAGTCTCCATTATATCTGTCCTACACCTTCTGGCTACTGTTTATGGGATGACATGATAATGGTAATAAACACAGTAGTTGGAGCATCCTATTCAAACTGTTTTGAATTGTTTTGTCCTTTTCCAAAAAGAAAAGGACAACATCAGACTCTCATCAGTGCTGTTGTCCTTCAGAGTGGAGAGGGCTCATCAGCATGCCGCAATACTCAATTGTTCATGAGCCGTTTGTGCCTGAACAGGCAACCAGTTGTTTAATTCCTCTGCCAGAAAGCAGGCCGGTCTCTCCGCTGGGTGCACACATGCTCCTAATGGTGAAGTCATTTACAGCTGTATTAACCACAGGCAGCAATCAGCTCTGAGCAGACTTTTATCTACCTGTTTTTGGCAGCGCTGGCACACCGGGGGACGCTACAGCCGAAGCTCTCTGATTAACTGTTGTGGCTGAGGGGTCGCTACCTCTGCAGTAGTTAATTATTGCAGAACACAGAGGTCGAATGGCCGTTTTAGGACCATACCATGCTTCACCGAGTCGTGGAGAAAAGGGATGTTGGGAATTGTTTGTCTGGATGCTCGGCTCTCTGGGAGAGATGTCAGGCCCGGATACAGAAGGTCACCTTATTGTCCCTCCATGAGGGGTTTCATGTCCACTGCTCTGTGCATTCTTAATGAAGGAGGCCCAACTTTGGCCTGTGGCAATGTGCTCCAGCATTTTTCCCTGAAGGGTTGGTTTAGATGTGACATTATGGCAGAAAATGTCAACTAAACTCAACCAGAGGCTACAAATATACAGACAATCGACAAGCTGTGGCTCATAGCTCTATTCATAGGTCAAACTTGAGTGTCCAGTCACTGTGAAAGAGATCTGCAGTGATTACAGTGAATACATTCAAATGTTAATGTGCCAAGAATGTATTATGTCCTGCTATGATAAGAAAGGACACATATCATAAATTCTCAAACAGACACGGATAATAGAGTCACGGATAATGGAGAGGGGCATGGCTGACACAAACAAAGGAAGACCAGGTAAAAACAATGGGGTAGGAGGGTTGTGTCATACTTAGAAAAAGAACACCAGAGCAGTGTTAAGAGAAACACTGTTTGCATTCATGATTTCTACTTGCTTCTACATTGATATTTCGGAGTGATTAAGTGACAAATGAAAAGCTTAGAAGAGTGAACACATCTACGCAGATTTGGGTCCAGCTGCAGGATGAAAGTGACATAATGGAACAGAAGAGGCAGTCTGCGCACTTTTGGGGTTTTTTGTGAACCTCATAAAGACTTTGTTGGTAGAAATGTTGCCTCATGAAATTTTTTTGAGCTTGCAAAATCACAGCGTGGGCAATCTTCGTTTCCTTCAAAATAAAAGCTTTCCAGGAATGGGAGGAGTTGTGCTTGTCGAGCTGCTGGAAGGTTTTTAATGTGAGACATCTATGCAGAAAGTGTTGATATTCATCAAAGGCAACTTTGACTTAAGTTAATGAATGAAAATGGTATTTCTGTTAAAAGAAGAAACTCCGAGCCAAAGAGTGGTCGGTATGACCTGACTCTGTTGTACTGATAGAGTTAAATCTGTTATATTCTGAAATTATAATAACATGTAAAAATTGAGGAAGTGCTGAATTTGCATTAGCAGCAATCGGCATATCAAAACAGGAGCAGATCAGAAAACATGGAGGCTTCTTACAGAACAATAATAAAATATACCTATGAAATGAGTGGGAATTAGGTGTCGCTCTACGCCTGATGTAAAGAAACACTCCAGCCTCCTCTATTTTAGAATTCACTGTGATGTTCATTTGAGTAGGGGGTTTCACTGCTACCTGAAAATACCCAACTACAAATGCACTTCCTCTTCCCCTAGTGCTGCCTGTTCCACCGTTTGATTTAAGGCCGCTTTTTATGGGTGTACACTTGTTACACTGTTTACACTTTAAGTGACTCAAGTGATTTAAGAATGGCGATTCACATTTCTCAATCTCATTGATAAATACAGCACTGTACAATTAACATGATTGCAAGAGGCTAAAGGGTCTCAAACATGGAACGGAGCTACAAACACATGAAATTGCTAACAACGGCTCATTAAACCCCAGCTCCCACTCTGCTAAATTAGATTCAGTACAGCCAGTATATTTATGTGTCAGCTATTGATCACAGAAGAGTGCAATCATATAATGCACTAAAACTTGTGAAACTGGTGCAACATCAATTATAAAGTGATCTTTAGAGCGGTTTGGAGCAGAGGCAGTGAAATTAAAGCAATATTTTTAAGCATTAAAGGTTGATTGTTTGTTCTAAAAGGTTTCTTGATCCCTTTTAGGGTGATTATGTGAACTACAACAGCGACAAACAAGATTCGTTTCTCCTCCTTTTTTCAGCCTCCATGGAGGAGCTGAGTGGGTTACTTTAGAGCAGCGTCCCTCTTAATCTCAGCCTCACTGACATCACTGAAGGACACACACACATGCACAGACACGCGATCATTTAAAATTGCAAATAAAACAAACTAATTTAATTTAATCATCATCATCTCTCCAGATGGTTTAATTAAATTACCAACTAATTATATTACTTTTAGGCTTCTTTCCAAAGACCTCTCTCATGCTTGAACCCACAATTTAATTTTTTTTTTCATGTGGAAGGTCTTTCTTCGAGGGACGAATGCTCTTGCTCTTCTGACAAATTCCGCAGGGCTCCTGTCTCAAATTCGAAAAGCCTCTTTGTAGTTCAGCGTGATTCATCTCTGTGATTTTCTATGTGTGTACAAGACTCCAGTGAGATAAGAGCAAAGCCCCGAGTTGATAAGGGAGAGAAAGGCAAATGTATAAAAGAAGAATGTCGAATGTGCTGAAAGTAGATTGCACTGATGCATGCTTTTCTATCACACACCCGTGCCACAATAAAGGAACCAATGACACATTTAAATGGCTTCCTCTCAGTATGTTACTTCTCTTAACAGTCAAGGACAGTGACTGGTGCATTTGTGCGTTCAGTGCAACTGCATTGCAATGTGCTACGTATTATATTTCTTTTTCTTATTGTTCTTGCAAATAATGCTTTGAAGATACAGTACAGCACAAGAACTCTGTATATGAACAACAGAGTCTACATTGTTTTCACTGATAAATCAGTGTAAATTCAGAATAGCATCTGGAACCTAAAGGAAATGGTTTTAGAAATGATTTACTGTGAACAAATCTGTTAAATGTGATAACTCACAACATAACACACTAGAAAGCATACTGTGTGTTTCCTGAATCACTCGACTGACAAATAGGGAGCATGATGGCACACTAAGCAGCACATATTCAATGTTTGTTTACTTGAGTGTATAAAAAGCAAGTCTGAAGGTGAAAGTTAGGAGAGAAAAAAGGTGCAATTTGATTAATTCACCGATTTGAAAAGGTATTTTCATGCTCAGATGAGAGTTGTCCAGCTGCAGCCAAGACGTCCCTCTCCGATCATCTCATTGCTCTATTTCAAAATGTTCATTGCAAAAACTAACGTATGAAAAATGGATTGTCTCAAGTGAAGGATCTGAATCATAAGTAGTCAACCAAAAATGGGAGATTTTATAAAATATTTCTTTTCTTGGTACTTTAAAGGTTGCTGGTTGAAGCACGTTGAGTCTACATCCTCTAGAACTCTGCATCAGTTTGATCTAAACAGATCACTCTGTTAAAGAAATAGCAGTGTTGTTGATTCAGAGTTATACTATCTGTGTTACACACATTTTTACTGTATTAATATACAGACTATCAGGCCAAGTGCATCCACTACATCTTCATTCATTCTATTATACTGTCGCCAAGCTGCCTTTTACAAACTATCATTTTACTAATTGATCTAGCCTTGAATGCCCATAAAGCTATTATATATTTATAACCTTGTGAACCGTACAGATTTTGTACTAAAGGAAGGTGAGATAATATGCCTGTTGTCAAATATCCTAAATTCCCTAAATGAAATGTGTTTATTTTATTGTATAATAAGTCTGATTTGTATCATCTTATCTGGTCTAGGTTGTTATATATGCATGCATGCATGGGACTCACAACTGAGGAGGCTTGACCCAGTCTAACTAATGAGCTTCAGTTATTTAAGTTGTGGTCATTTAGCTGTGGTTTGTGGTTGTGTTCACACTATCTTCACTGGCCTCCAGTAAAATCTAGAATAGAGTTTAAAATCCTTCTCCTCACCTACAAGGCTCTTAAGGGTCAGGCTCCATCATATCTTACAGAGCTCATAGTACCGTACTACCCCACTAGAGCACTGTGCTCCCAGACTGCAGGCCTACTGGTGGTTCCCAAAGTCTCCAAAAGTAGTTCAGGAGGCAGAGCTTTCAGCTATCAGGCTCCTCTCCTGTGGAACCTCCTTCCAGTTTGGGTTCGGGGGGCAGACACCCTCTCTACATTTAAGAATAGACTAAAAACCTCCGCTTCCTCTCCATTATTACGTCATGTTTTTCAATGCTAAGATATTGCTAATTTATTAGTCACATTCCTATTGTCAGTGCTATATTTGCTGTTAGTATATTGGTTGCCGTTTGTTTTGTCTCTGTCTCTCTCTCTCTCTCTCTCTCTCTCTCTCTCTCCAACCTCCACCCAACACAGACCCCTACAGAAGCCGCCCACATTGAGCCTGGTTCTGCTCGAGGTTTCTTCCCGTTAAAGGGGAGTTCTTCCTCCACTGTTGCTCAATATAATATCTGATGCTGCTCATGTGGGGATTCTTGAATCCTTAATTTTGAATTCCTGAATCATTGGGTCTCTCTCTAATTAAAGAGTTTGGTCTAGACCTGCTCTTTATGTAAAGCATCTTGAGATAACACTGTTATGAATTGGCGCTATATGAATAGAAAAAGAAGAAGTCAAATGGACTTAAAAATATTTAATTGTTTGGACTGTTTTGTTGTTTTTATGTGCATATGTGCAGTATGTTCTTTCAAGTCACACACAGCTTGACATAGTTTTTCGCAGTATTTTTAGAAACTGTGTCTTGACATTTTGTCTATGAATGATTATGAATCAGTTGAAACTGAACATAAAAAGGACAAAATATTACTTTAGTTTGATAGTTACTGTGGAGTACTTGTCACTGTCTGATGGGGGAAACCCTTGCAATCGTAACTCATGTTTATGGTGGAGACTACATGTTTCTTTGTCTTTGTCAAAGGGCTCCCTCTCTGAACTCAGTTTCCCAGAGTCGTTAAGTTTTCACACATACAGTTAAGGCCAAAATTATTAGGCCCCCTTGTGAAATCAGACAAAACCCTTGATTTCTCCATGGAAATGACCATTAAGAACAAGTGTTTATAGTTTATTTTCCAAAATAACAACGACAAAATGTTCACTAAATTTGATTAGGATATTTTATTGATGCAATGAGTTGAAACAAGAAAAGGCAAAAATGACACGGCCAAAATGATTAGCCCCCTGGTCATTAATAGTCAATAGTGTACCCTTTCTGAGCCACAACTGACAACAACCTCTTAGAGTAGTTCTTTAAAAGGTTGGCACGTCTCTTGAGGGATTTTGGCCCTTTCTTCCAATGCAAATTGTTCCAGTTGGTCCAAATTGCATTGTTTCCGAGCAGGGACATTCACTTTGAGCACCCACCACAGATTCTCGATAGGATTGAGATCTGGGCTCTGTGAGGGCCACTCCAGGACCTTGGTTTTGGTGTCCTTTAACGCACCCCTGGACCCAGCTTTACAGCCGCCATTGGCCAATGTGGGACACATGACCCTACAACCTCAGGCCACAAAACCAGAGCTCCCCCACTGATCTCTCTCTCTGATCTCTCACCTGGACTGAGGAGAGTCCAGCTCTCCTCCAAAAGCTCTTTCACACCCCTGAGAGTCTCTTCCTCTGGATCCCTGAGGTTCCAGCTCAGCTTTCTCTGATCTCTCACCTGGACCTCTGAGGGTTCAGCACTCTTTCACCTTGGGCTCTGCTGGAGCATAACTCTGCTAGAGCATAACTATATACATGGCTACGCAATGGTTTAACCTTGTTAATGTATTGGTTTTGCTTTAATGTTCATTGAGTTTGATTATTGTGATGTTTTGTAGTTTACTGTGTAGCCATAAATTTAAGTTGATGTTAGTTTGCTCACACAGAAACAGGGTCCTGCATGCAACTAACCATACTTTCCTAACCTGGCACCTTTATCCTACACAATCACACATACAGTGTTACAAATAGGTTTCGATTGAGAGATGAAGCTCAGCTAACAGCTACAGCACATGGCTTTCCTTTGTCTGCCTCTGACCCACACAGCAGCGGTCTGATGGCCATTTTGTAGGGAGTCAACACCTTTTGTAGTCCTCCATGTTACATTCTCTTGCGTAGTCACATGTACACACCCCCTCACACACACACACACACACACACACACACACAGATATGGTGCCCTAATCGAGGTGGACTTTACACTAAGTCCCATTAATGAATTATTATTATTATTATATATTATTAATTATCTTAGATAATTATTCATTATTTCTGATTATTATTATTATTATTTCCAAATTGCCCCAGGCAAGGTACCATTCACAACAATTTGGTGCTACACAGTTCGTCTTCTTCATAATTTCACCAGTTTAGCTTTTGAACACGATATCTAATATCATGTGGTCAGTGTGCTTTGCTTTCACACCACAAATGAGTTGTGTGAGTTGTCTCGGTTGCACCAAACAGATGGATATGAAAGCACCCATAACCTTTATTTTAAGTGTTGGAACACAGACTCATCACTGTGTGTGTGTAAACTAGATGGACCTCACTAAAAATATGGAGTAACATTCATATGTATCTTTTTATCTTGAAGGCCATTCTTGACAAATGTCCTATCTACCCCCATAAAATGCTTTCCACTTTACATATAGATAATCTTCAGTACCCTCTGGGGCAAAAGTGCATTTTTAATACCTAACAACATGGGTTGTTTTATGATGATGCTATATGTGGACGTTTTAAGTTAAAGTGTATTTTGGCTATGTTTGTTTTATAAAAAAGAAAATGTATCTGAAGAGATTCCCTAGTTTAATAACAGTTAAACCAATAGAGAAAAATCTAGCTAAACACAGGAAACATGCAACCAACCTCTAGAGGACTGAGAGCATGCACTGATCATGAGGTTGAAACGGCAGCATACACGTCATCATCGTGCTGAAAATGTCACAGCGAACATAATGAACTGTAGCATTGCGGGGACATTAAAGCGCCACCTTGTTGGCATATAGAAGCCATTCAGCTGAAAAAAACAACTCTTAATATGTCATTAAGAGACATTAGCAACATGACATGGGCTGCAGATGGAGCCAAATTACACGCCAATTAGATGTCAGTCGATGAGCCGATAGATGAGTCGATGGGAATGAGTATGGAGGCTCTAGCACACTGTCATGCATTTCAAGAAGTTTATTTCCCTAAAAAGGTGAAAAAATGAGAGGGTTATTTGCATGATGAGCCACTAAACATCTGGAGATACTTATCATGATGCATGTCTCTGCAATGGACATTCAGATGTTTCATCAGGCCAGACATCGTGAATGTGGCGACCCTTTAATGCACAGGGCATAAGGGTGACGTCATTCCCTGTCGTTTTTAGTGCATCAGGCAGAACACGGCGATGAAGGACAAATGAAGAACCACCTACTTAATCTGTGGAGGGAGGAGGAGTATTTACTTAAGTCAGACTTGAGAGCCAGCTCGTAGGAGGGTGGCAGATGGCTGAGGTTCTGGAAGGATCTGGAGAGGGACAGGTCATAGGGCTCCGTGGCCGAGGTCAAGATGTTGTTCATCCGCTGGGGTCTCTCTACAGGGGACAGTGGAGGAAGTGGTGTGGTGCAGTCAGTGCACAGTCAGTCAAAAAGATGGTAATACACTGGGAGTCTTTACTGGAGGAGAGAAACGGAGGCAGATAAAGAGGGCAAGGTGTGATGTAGCGAGAAGTGTGGAGTGAGAAATACTTTTAGTGATTCCCTTTGGTGGAGGTACTGTCCTCAAGCTTTTGAGAAACAACAGCTAAAAATGCCTGGTTGCATTTTGAGATGTATAACAGTTTGATTTAACTTGACACATTTGCCCTAGAAGGAATAATAGCGTCTTGGGGTATAAAAGCCATGGCTGCAGGCGAGGAGCCACTTTATATTATCTGCATTTACTTCTAAAGATGCGTTTAGACCAAATGTGAAGTGAAGTTTTGCCTCATTTATTTAAGCGCAACAATCTTCTTGCATTCTGTGTTTATTTGGCACAAGCAGCCAATGCACTGATAGAACACACAATAGCTGTAGCTAGCTGAGTGGGAGTGACTTTGTAGATATCTGTGACTAATTTGAATATTTAACATACAAATGTAAAATTTTAAATCCAGTTTTTCTGTTATTTTACTCATTTTCCCCTCTTTGTATATTTAAGCCACACAACTTTAGAATTAGCACAAACTTTGTGTTGTAGCCAAGTTAAATAGCACCAACTAGAACACACCCAGTCTGTTCATGCTGTGCCGTGTCCTTCTGCTGACCTTGTTAACAACTAAAGTTCACTCAAGGTTGGAATATGCTTTTCAGTTTTGACGTAAGGAATTGTGTGCTGGTGTCAAAACCTACTTGTAGTAATTGTAGTTATATCCATATCCAGTGTTGCATTTTCAAACCTGCCTCCCAACAAGACATTTGATTGGCCCATGTTGTTTGCACAGTCCTGCACAATGCCTAACACCAGATGTGCACATAGTTTCTGCAACCTACAGTTATTTAGAGCACCCTACTGAACAGAGACATTCATGTATCTAAACATGCTGTAAGGGACGTCAGTTGTGTGTACCAACAACTACCAGGAGGTGTCTGTGAGGCACATTCAAAAAACATGGAGCCACATCAACAATAATTGGGAGGTACACTGTTCCATAGACCTGTGACTAATCGTATAACAGAATAGATGATGTGCTCGGATGAACTGTTGCTGGAATATATTTTGTCCAATGGTAAATTTACAAAAACATCCTAACAATTAAGAAATTATTATTGACAATTATTATCATAAGGCAGACTAAACTCTCTAATTTTTGAGTGGAGTCTGGAGACCTTCCCCCTGCACATTTCAAGGTTATTGTTTACTGAATGTTGATCAGTTGTAGCATCAATAAAAAGTACCAGTCGGTGATTTTTTGCCTTCACACATTCTTAGCCAGCTGGAAATGTGTTAACTGCATCTAAACAGCTAACAGTGACACTTGGTGCATTGTGAAATGCCTTTAACAGTTCTGTTATGGGTATCAGTGATACGTGTGGCACCATTACAGCTCCTTGCACTGCTCAGAGCTCGTGTGGCTTCAGTATTTGGGACGCCCAGTCATGGGTCAGGAGGCGCAGCGGGTGGGGAGGGCCGGGATACGGGCAGGGACTCTGGTGCTGGATTTAAAAATAGGACTGGGTGACTACTGCAGCAAGGAGGACAGGGACACACAACACCAAGGAACATACGGTGTAGAGGGGAGACATTCAGTGGATTGGAAAAAGTGTGTGTTGGCATGTGTGTGTGTGTGTGGGTTTGTGGGGAAAATAGAGCCGGTTAGGTGGAGTGAAATAGGAGAAATAATGTGTGAAGAAAAGATTTTGAGATTGGACTAAAGGTCATGGATTGTAATGCAGCTGCGTGAAGTTTTGTGACTGCAAAAAATACACAAGCGCTTAAAAGAGAAAGAAAAAGGAGAAGAAAAAATGACCCCCAGTGTGCAGGTAAAGAATTTTGATCTCTACATGATATATGTGGAGGAAAAGGTGAAGAAATAATACACATAAACACCATGTGTATGTGTATTACTTACCGTATCTCATTTGTCTGTGGGCTAACAAATAACCAAGTGAGAAAGAAAGGATCAATAACAATCAATGTCCACAGTATGTTCCAACCAAACCTCCTATACAAGAGGTCGCCCTTGTTCAAACCCAATATTGCAAGAATGTCACCAAGTGTTCACACAAAATCCAAACCAGCAACTCTTGAATTATGCAGAATGGCTACAATCCTCGTCAGAAGCTTAATAGACTTCAAAAGCGCTGTTTGAAGAGTTTTATTTGGTGCTGGAAGTACTTTTGAAACCCATTTTCCCACTGAGAATGCCTTGCTGTTTAAGAGGCAGACAAGCACAGGCAGAATGTGGACTGTAGGGTTCCATTAATGCAGGAAAACTTTGAATAATAACTCAGTGACGATCTCTAGCATTAACCTGAAAACACTGACACAACACATCAACCTCGTCAGTTTTAAGAATATAAAGAGGATTTTTTTGTATCGAATAAAAGCTCGATTCCCTCTTTAATTACACGGTGTTTCATTTCATTGCCATTCAGATGCAGGAGCATTCAGTAATTCCATGCTAAAAGCTGCTCTCCTTTCACAGAAAATCACATTTAGAGAAATAAATTGGATGCAGTAACTGTAATTGGGCTTTCAATAACTTCAGCAAACTGCACAGTTGATCCTTCGATTATCACACTTTTTGCTTTTCATTTTCTCTGAGGACTTCTTTATCAGTTCCCCAGATTTTAATTTCCCTGTGAAAGATATACTTTTGTCTTTGAAATTGGAAATGGTCCATCACAATTGTTTGGCTTACTTTCATTAAGAGACAGATGATAATGGATTTCATTTTGGAAAGTCAAGTTAGGGCAGTTATCTTATTTGAAGTCAGACTAGGCTACGTAGACGTAGACTTTATTTTGGGATTGAATAGATACAGCATGCATTCCAGGTGTACATTTTCATTATAGGTTTACTCAGTGACTTACTACATGTAATGCTACATCTCCAGTTAGGGGCTATATGATGTTGCATTGCTGTGTTCTCTTACCCAGTTTAGGTGTGAGCGCAGTCAGGTCCAGGTGGCTGTGCTGGTAGTCGTGGTGGTGGTTTCCTATTGCAAGAAGAACAAAGAGGTACCACTTAATCACCTCAATATGGTGGGTTCAAGTGACAAGAAGACAATCAGACATGTCATCAGGCTACTCCTGACGTCAAAGGGTCACTTCCCTCAAATCACCCAAAAGACATATTTTCCCTTCTGACCTTGGTGGTGTCTAGCCATACCACTTCTTCTGCAACTCAAATACGGAACAGAATCTCATTGGATGTTTGAAAATGTTGATAACACTGTCTCTTAACAGTAGCAAAGTTCTGTATGCTTTTCCAGTAGATTGTATGACTGTAATGGTTTCTTCTCAGGTCTCTCCTCCGGTCTACAAATCTGTCCGTGGTTAGGGACCAAAACATGTTTTTATCTGTCTCTTATTCGCATATGAACCTTCTTGGTCTCTCAGGTCATCTGCTAATGGTCTGTTAAATGTTTCCAACATCCAAAGTAACATGGAGAAGCAGCATTTAGAGTTGAAACAAACTTCCACAAGACCTGCTTAGGCTTTGACGACCTTTATAGGTCCCATATTATGCAAAATCCACTTTAGAATGTCATTTCAACATTAATATGTGTCATTGGCATATTTAGAAACCCTCACACTATGAGAAAAGACCTCCTCTCTCTTTTTCTCCTGCTCCATCTTTCACTAAATGTGTGTGAAAACACTCGCTATAGATTTGGCTCCCCTTATGATGTCAAAAGGGGATCTGTTGAACATCTGACGTCCTCCAGCCGTTCAGCAGGCCGACTGCCCCCCCCCCCCTTCGGAAATCCCCTACATTCACCTTTTTTTCCCCTCACTTCCGCCAGCACCCGAGGCACGAAGATGTTAAAGGTAAGAGCAAAGCACACAGACTGTTCTGTTCTCCTAAAATGGAGCGTTCAGACAGAGGTTGAAAACAGCTGCATACCTTTAAATCCAGTATGAATGTATTTAATTCTCCACTGCCTTTCACTTGAGCAGCCATCAGTGTCCTCCACACATCCTCAACTACCTTCTATTTATTTCTCAGTTGGCTTTTTGTCTTTTAACAAAAAGGCAACAGAATTGTTGCTGGTAATACTTACTGTAGCTAACTCAGTGCAGCTGCACGGAGCTGCTAGCATAGTCTACAGTCCATTTTACATTATGCAAACACATTCAATTGGCAATTTGTCTGTGCTGTAATTTGCTGAATAAATAACCTTGTCTTGTTTTGATGATCCTCACCCCTCATGGATTATCTAGATACTGTGTCACCACAGGCAAATGTGTGAAAAATGTGTTATGGGATTTGGTAAACTGACCGTTTTTTTGACCGACTAGACCTGTGCTTGTTGTGCTGAACTCACAGAGTATCTGATGGCTTTTCCATCGCGGCCAGTCAGTGTTTGCTGTATCCCCAGATATGAGAGCTTTGATTTGTTCAGTGTGTCTCAAGTGAGCAGTGGACTGTCACAGCTCACTTGTGGGACTGTGAGTGTTTCTTCCATTTGACAGACGTGTTCCACTGCTTTGCCAAAATGATTGATTACAGCCTCTTTATACGGGAACACGGAAGCAGCTACATGTCATGGTCATCCATCTTTGCTGTAAATGAGTCATTTGATATTGCACTACTATCATTTTGTGTTTTTTGAACGGTTGAAGAATAAAGCAACATCATCTGAGACCTCCATAACTGAGCAGCAATGGGAGTGCAAGTAATTTCAGAGTGAAAATATTGCCTTTATTCAATTATGTCTGGTGTTTTTGAACAGCAGAGCATACAAAACATGGATATGCGGTATGTTGTACCTTATTTGCATTTAAATATGTTCATCTATCATCCTATACAGGTGCTAAAGACAATAAGAAACAGCTCTGATATCTTAAAAACTACATATATGAGGTCTTTAGCAAGCTTTAAACTGACGACGGGGGGATTACGTTTTGCTTGTGTTAAAGATCCGTGCCTTCAGTGATGATGCTTTCCCAGCGGCTGGATGTGACATTTCAGACAAATGTTATTTGACTTTTACTATGATCTAAGCCTGTATAAAGATTCATCTCACAGATTTGAATGTGGTGTTGGAATTCCTTGTTAATCTCAACTGAAATTGATATTCAGTTCAGGAAAAGAGGGAATGTAAATACTTGGGTTAAATGGTTTTAAGTAGCTGTGTACCATAATTAGAAAACAAGTCTTTGGTCCGTTCTCCCCGCAGCTGCTTTCCAATCACACAGGTTTGATCAAGGGACCAATTATAGCAGCGACAGAAAGCTCAGCTAAATTACCATGCCGTGAACTTGAAATGAAAGCAGTTTGCACCAAATAAATAACAACCTTTTACTATCTGTGTAATTGCAGAAACCGTTTTTTTCCACACCAGAGAAACCAACTGCCTCATAAATTTCACACATTAAAATGCATCACAAGTATTTAACCAAGGTTCAAAAGTTTATCACTCTTTTTCTTCAGGGTTTGCATTCGTGTCATCCAATTATCGCCTTGAGGTGATATACCTGGCTCTTATTGCTAGTATTGTGCAGTAACACTGGCATTAAATTGAGCACAGCGGCCCAGCACTGGGTCATGTATCCCGGCCGAATCAGCCGAGAAAGTGGGCAACTACACAACACAAAGCAGTCAGAGGGAACGCATTCACACCAAATAAATCCATTTCTGAGAGAGTGTTTGTTGTTTCAATTTAGTTTGGCCAGTAGAGAACGTCAAGTGAGTGCAAGTGATGCTTTAAATGCTGCAGCAACATGCATCTGTGTCCTCAAGTTAACTGCAATGATGTGAACAACTGAAGAACCCCACAACGCGATTAGAGGGAGCTCAGTGTTTGGAAATTACTTGAGAGCAGTCTGATGCTTTATCTCATATTCCTCTGTGTGTTCTTAACTACCAAGATGGAAATATTACACCACAAGACAGACTGGAAGTTCATCATGTGAATCTAAAGTTACAGATACCTGAATCTGATTTGTTCAGACATCCTCCTCCACCAAATAAACAAACCAAACGGGATGACAGGTTAGTCAATGAAACTGAGTCCAACGCTGATGCAATAAACTACAGTCTGTTGCAACCGCATCGGATTGTCTCTCATTGTTTGTCTTGCCTGACTTGATATGTGCAGATATTCTGACCGAACACACTGTTAAACAGCACAGATACAAAAAATACATGACCACTTAAAAACAAAAAAAATGTACACACTGTATATACAAGTTGGTATTATAAGAAAGCATGTAGCAACCTGAACATTATGGCTTCCCAGTGACTCCCCAGTTATTCCACCTTTTTCTGGACATTTTAGTTAGAGTCATGGTAGTGAGGCAGAGCCACTACCGTGACTATTAAGCATTCATTCTGTGTGAACTAATCCACAGTGTGTGTTTATGGTAATGAAGGTACAGCTCACTGATGTGTTTTGAGCAGTATTTAGACATCAATGGAGCTCTATGGCACTGAGGAACAAGACATGTCAGGCTTTTTTTGATTTTCATAAACCATCATCTTTTCCTAACCACGTAGTTTTGGTGCGTGAACGTAATCATGTTGGCATTGTTTGAAAAAATTTGGTGATATATTGTGAGCTACTGTAATACTGGGTTGGGATTGTAGTCTTTTAAATGGTAAATGCACAATTTATGAAGAAAGATGAAGAATCTGTCTCTGATGAATATTTTGATATACATAAGTGTATAGTATGGAAGTCCCTACATTGAATGTGAAAAATTCAAATCTGGAGTTAAAGTCTCTGATTTCTTTATAGCAGGTTTCAACTGTTGCTGCTGCAGGGATACCAGAACGGACTGACAAAGTAGAGCAAATGTCAAGGGATTTTTCCTCCTCTTCAAGATATCAGTTTTATCATTCACACTGAGAGGCTGACATCATGAATCCAGCTGTCACAGAGTATATAGAAGAGAACATACCTGCTAAGTGTTAATACATAATGCAGGAGTTCTCACTGACAGTTAAGTGTGTCACATGGATTGGCTGAAGTAATGCAGGCGGCTCTGTCACAAATGAATCAAATGCTTCCAGGTTCCAGCGGGTGGACAGAGGGGATCCCACTGTGACCCAGATCCATTTTAAACGCCTCGCTCTGGGGAAGCTGACGGACAGACGCTGGCTACGGAGAGAGCCCATGCTATGTCATTATGCTGGCAGAGTGTGAAGTACCATGTGGACCTGGTGGGACACATCACCTCATTTTGCCCTTGTGCATATGCATGTGTGTGATGAGAGGGTGAGTGACATAGAGGGAAATCAAGACAGAGAGCAACCTGAGAGCTTGTCGTCATTTCAAGTGTCTTCAGGACTTTAACCTCGAATCAACCTTTTACAGGAAACCTCAAGAGAGACATTTACAACTAAAATAAAATCTGAAGAAGTTACATTAGAATGAAATCAGTTTACAGTCTAATGATCTGAAGGGCAGAGCCAGAAAACATCCATGAAAAACAGTGCTAGAAAACTGGCCTCAAGAGAAATGACTGTAACAAAAATTAACTTGTCTACTTTTTGAACAACTGAATGAAATGAGACACAATGCGGCCTGATTATCAGACAAATGTTATACTGGTTGAATGAAATTTAAAAACCACTGAAAGAAGACATGCTTGTTTGCACAGTAGCATCGATGTTTTCTTTTTTCGTTTGCTTTTTTCTTTTCAAATAGTCAGAAGTTGGACAAGTTGAGTCGCTGAGAAGTCTATTGCTCAGTTAGGGCTGAAAAAATTCAAGACAAATTTGTGTGCATTTTCATCCACAGCCGTCATGTGACTATTAGGACTAGAATGCATTGAGTGGAGCTGATTCTCCATCCGGGAGACTATTAAAATAGTTTAGTCAATCCTTGAACAATGGAAAGCCATCAGTGGAAACATGATGGAAATATGGCATTTCTGTTTGTAAAGTTCTGTACGTCATGATTCTTTCGGTGAGTCTTTTCCCTTGCTTTGCATTTATCAATACATCAACTTCTCCACCAAATGCCAAAAATTTTTTTGTGATACTGTTCTCTCTGGGTTTTTGTGCACAAATTGCAAATGGGCATAAACACAAGTGGATAAAAACACTGATTCAAACACAATTTCCAACCTAATGATTATTATTTGATGCAAGCAACAACAAGGTGCAAGTGAAACTTTTTGTGAATGTTTTGTTTTAGGCATGAAGCAGCAAAGAGCATGACTCCTAAAGCAAAGAGAAATCGCCAATACTTGAATCTATTAGCTGGTATTCATCATTGATGACTTGATGACATCTTGATGACATCACATCTGCAATTGTTTCTTAAATGGGACACCTCTTGGTACCATTTGTCCCTTGTCCACTCTACTCAATTATCATATTTCTCTCTGCACATGAATGGATCATGATTCTGTCTACAAGTGAACTATGTCTTCCTGAAATCATCATTTCTTGTAAAGACTGAGGGTTTGAAAAATGTTTTTTTTCCAGAAACATCCTCCGCTGAGAACAAATCAGTTAATTTTCCATCTCACAAGCTGCAGCTGTGAATCAGGCAGTCACTCTATCCTGCTTATTTTACTGCTGGGAAAGCGTTTTCTTACGATGGCACATTTTCAGATGTGTGCAACAGAAAGCATTAGTCCACATAAACAGTCTCTCGGCCTTACCCACAAAGTGTCACGAGCTTCACCGACATCGTCTCAGGGAGCTTCTTGGAGTCTGTGAATTACTAACAAGGATAAGCACAGATTTATCTGATGTCTTCTCCGATATGTCAGAAGTAACATCACACAAAGCTGCCGTTATCCTTGCCGTGGAATGTAGGACTCCATGAAGTAACAAGCTGAAAACAGAAGAAACTGAAAGATCCAAGTTGACAGCTGGGGCTGGAATGATGTCTGAGTCTTGAGAGAAAAACCTGCACTGTGACAAAAAGCTGCTAAGAACTAAGCAGATTCTGAAACACAACACAAACTGACTGAGGGATCAATATACGAGCAAAGCTGTTACATTATAAGGCAACATTTTGCCAAGTTGAAATGGGAAAGAGACAAGCACAGTGCACAAAGTCATGACCACAAACACCGACTGTGAGCCAGGCTGTGTTCAAACAAAAAACTGTATAAAGTCAAGGGGTTGTGTCGACATGTTGCTTCAGGAACATGCATGTATTGAAATGAGGGAGGTAACTGTTTTTTCTCATGCAGTGCCAATGTCATTATGGTTAGAATTGTTTATTTGCCATAACCTTGATCTTTCCCTGGCTTTAACTATGCAGTAAATGCCATGCTTATTATACAAAGAAAGATTTTTAAAAATGTCATGGATATAGAATAAATGAATAAATAAATAAATTATATTGATGTTCTTGTCTGGTGAAAAGATTGGCTTTAAATCACCCACCAATGTAAATTCCTGCAGTCAGGTTCCAAAATCTGGTGAAAAGTCTGAAACCAGAGAGGTGGAGGCTGTCACAGCCCCACATTAATGGTGGCACATGGCTTGATAATGACATCTTCAGGTACTGTATATGGCTGTAATTCTTAGTTTTCCACCACAATCTTGCGACCCTAAAGTGCATTAAACCACTGAAAAACTCTGCTTAAAATATGTGACATATAGAAAAAGAATCCACTGTTTTATTGCGTCTTGAAGTTGAACAAAGCTCATACAGCAAAGAATGAAATCTTGTTGGAAGTAGTTTCATTATGAAACTTTAATGGTTCAAAGCTAAAAAGCAAAATTCATAATAAGATTCATGGCACAAACACAAGGCAATATATAACAGATGTAATTAATTGAAGACACCAAGCATTTAAAGACTTTCTTATCGTGTTTGGAAAGGCACCAGAGTATTCTAAAAACAAATTATCCAGTAAGTTATTTTCCATAATTACGCTCCGTGTTTTCCTGTAATTATGTTGGTAGTTTGGCACAAAGCAACTGATAAGCAGGCTGATGAAATGATAAATAAAAAGGAATATAAAGGAAGACTTTGTGAAGACACCACAAACTGGAAAATTACAACAGATCTTTTAATTACTTTGCAATTATGAGGCGAGCTCAGCTGCTTGTTGGCATTTAGCATTGTACAGAATCCTAAGTCTAGATGTTTACATCTTTCACTTTAATTCGGGAAAGCATTTCAGTTGAGACGCAGCTAATTTGAGTTCACACGAGTTCACACTTTGATCAGACTCGATTGCGCAGTCGTGCGTCATGCTGAATTCACAGCGAACTAGAAATTCACCCATAACAAATAACTGAAAAATGCTCCTTGTTTAGCTTCCGATGTGCACGTCAACACAGCAGAACTGGAGGAGAAGGTCGTTTGTTTCAGAGCTGTGTGTCTGTTGCCATTCTTCCAGTTCCCATCTATTATTCTGACAGATCAGTGTGTCTGTGTGGTTCAGACACCCTCCCTTCTCCCAGAAAGAACAGAGACAGGAGAACCGTGGCGACCAGCTTGGCATTACACATGATGACTTCCCACTAGAGGCCCCTGAGGCCGAGGATCTTTGTTTCTCCTTTATCGATTAGGGATTGTGTGTCGAAGCTCCTGGGTGAATCATGCGCTCCTGACATGCTTTTTCCAGTCAAGAGAAGGCATGGCCTGTTGTCCCCCCTCCCCCTCACACTGACCTTGTGACTCCTTAACAGAAATACAAAAGTCCTGCAGACAAATTCCAGAGCTCCCCAGAGCCTGCAGGCCAAAGTTTATGCGATAAATGAGTGTGGAGTTGCAGGGAAAGAAAATAAAGGGGTGTTTTTGGAATACACACTGAAAAATCTCCGTCTCATCCAGTACTTAGACTCTCCAGTTAAAAACATGAGCAGGCTATTTTATAAGCTGATTCCAGCATTTTTGATGCAATCATTAAATCTGACTTGTTCAGGGCAAAATAAATTTAAAAAAATGTTTCAATATCTAGCATGTTATTCCTGGTTGGAGAGGGCTTTTAACCCTACAAAACATTTTATTCATCATTCACTTATTTAGTGATGGATGAGAAAATACTGGTGAGCTAACACAATATTAGGGGCTGCTGACTGGGTGTCTGTGACTAATATGGATTCCTAGCAAGAGACTGTTCTATCTTTCTTGCCAAATCAGGCTGACATAACCTTGGTGCTCCTGGAGGAAAACAAAAACGAAATAGCATCAGTATCTCACCATTTAGTGACTACTCAGAGAATCTGTTATCAGGAAGCTTTTGGGCAAGTGGGTGTTATTTTACAGCCGCTTCCGCCAGTGGAGCATTTCTTGGCTCAGTGCTGCATGCCTTTGAGTGGCTTTGTCTCCTTCACACTCCTGCCACTTTCACAGCATTAAAGTAACAAGCTCCCTTCACTTCCTGCCTCATGAGTAATGCGTGATGATTAGAACAGATAATTACATCTATTTACATATAAATGTGATTGATACTTGTCCTACAGAGTTAAGCTTCCATAAGCCACTGCAGGAGCCATTTGCCACTGATCTTGTTATAATCTATCCATAATATTTGGATCCTCCATCTGAAGTTACCTAATTAAATGATCATTCGTGACAAGTAAACAATTGGGTATGATGATGCTAATTAACGATGGCTGAACACTGTGAGGCGGTACGTGTTGAGAGACGCTGCTATTGCATTCATCTAATGGTGTTTATTAGGAGACTTGTGATTAATACGACTTCATAAAGACACGGAGTGAGATCTGTTTTTCTCCAGTAGCGGAGATAGAGCAACAGCGGCGTCGCAAACTGTCTGAGAGGCCGCGGGCCTAATTGATTAGGTGCTGTCATCCACAATATCGACCGCCCTCATAAGAATCTCAAATGAGCACTCTAGTGATAATGCCAGCACTCGTTAAAATTTGAGCACAGTGGGACTTTCGGAAATGTCAAGACAAAACCAAATGGTTTCAAAACAGGAGGACCTTTTTAAATAGATCACACAAATCCCATTTTCATAACAAGTAGCAAGAGTGTCTCGATTGTGTATTCGTGAATTTAAGATATAATCACGTTTTTTGGTTCCTTCTCCCTGCTGTGCTTTTTAATTCTTACTGGCCCTGCCTGAAGCCCCTTGGTGAGGGTGTTAAGAACATTTGCTCACCCTGTGTAGCCTTGTGTCTAACATGCCCTCCAGTCAGGTTGCGCCTCAACAGGTACATGGTCAGACTGCTTATTAAAACTTTGGCTTCAAGCCCAAAGAGCCTCTGGGTTCTTTTGAACTGGTAATGTGTCTTCAGCTTGCCAGTGGGCTGCAGGTGCAAAGTGTTTGCCAAGAGGAGGTTTGACCCCGGGTCAGACTGAGCCTCTGTATCCTTTGACATACTACAATAATCCTGACACACTGGGGAACTTCCACTCACACTACATGTTGCAGATGGCACAATGACCTTTCAAGAAGTGCCACATGTCATGGTGCGACACCATTTCCTAGAAATCACATTTATGCATTTCTAAATTGTTTCCCCAATTATGACGTGTAGACAAAATTGTCATCTGGGTTGCATTCACAGGTAAAGTTATTTGGAGTGAAAGAAGTGCTTCATTTATGACCGTGGTTAGATTTAGGCAACTGAAGCACTTTGGTTGAGGTTAGGGAAAGATTGTGGTTTTGGTTAAATGTTAATATCACATTGTGCTTTATGTGTTTATGTGTATTGTGTTTCATATCACTTCATGAAGATCTATTCTGTATGAAACTATGACCTTCCCGTAACCTCAGCCAAGTGCTTTGAAAAAGTTTGATTATGTCACTGAAGGCAGACATTGCATTATGAGATATTTTGAAAGAAAAACAAACTAAACATTTTGTCAGTGAACATTTTACCAAAACGTTCAGTGTCTTGCCAGATACTTTGATTATGAACATTTTCTTATGACTGTATGTTGATGTTAAAACAACACGGTCAACATATTTTTTCTAGGGGAGAGGGTTACTCAGAGTACTGCTCTGAGGGATTATTGCTGAAGAACTGTAAGTGGGTTTTGCTTTTATTGACTTACTAGAAAACACTGCATTTAGTAAGTCATTTCCAACAAGTCTAAACAACAGAAAAAATATAGTCCATCAGTGTCTTCCACATCAACACATATGGCAGTTTGAACAGCAGGTTCGACTGCTGATGGGCCATTAAATGGTCATTAAGAACATAGATATGAGGTAGCATGGCCCTACTTGACCTCCTAATTAGCTCAGTAGGCGATTATTATCTAGCGGTAAGCTAGGACTACTGACATTTACATTTATTAGACGATGACAGCTAGAAGCTGTTGTAATTATGAAAGGAGTAAAGCAAAGGAGGAAGTCAGGTGACTTAGTATAAAGTCTGTGTACCAAGGAGGAAGAGGGGTGTTGGATGGTTCAGAACCTGGTCTTTCACCCAGGAGACCAAGAGTCAACACTGAGTCATTTTTCACTTCCATATTTACCATCGTTATTTTCAGCAATTTCTTTTCTAGTAGTTTTGGTGCCTAAACTCAATTATGAACACATGGTTAACTCTGTGAAATGGTCGCAGTTTGGTTGCCATGATGATAAATGTTACATTATGCCCGTTGCTTCAAACGTGTTGATAACATAGATTGTTATGTACCTTCTGGCCTACTGGTACGTGCAGTTGGGCCCATCTGAAGCATTTTGATGGAAGTGATAACAACTGACCATGAGCCATTTAATGGTCTGATAACATCCGAAGCTGTTGGTTTGAAAAAACAGTCATATGATCATTTTCCTATGTGACAACATCTAAGACTGAGATTCTTTAAGCACATAAAGCTACATGTTTAAGGTCAGAAAGATCACCAACGTTTTAAAAAACCTGGAATGGCTTTTGGGAAGTGTAGTGTAAGGGAAGTGAGCAACACTCTCTGGTGGCAATATTTTTTACACATGTTCATCCTGGCCTGCTCCCTAAGATCTTATGCAACATGACAATATAACGCAATTTGATCGATCACATTTTTTTTTTTTATGTTTTAAGGTTTTAAACCAAGGCTGTAACTTTTTTGAAGAGAGGCTATGGGCCTGACTGCTGCAGCAACATTTATTGGGACCAAACATCTAAAAACAAGAGCATCACACAGAAGCTGACCCAGTTTAAGTAGTAATGACCTTCTCCTCAATTCTGATGAACTGGGTTGGATGTTACCCTACTGTGGTTCCAGTATTACTGTTCTGACAGGCCATGGACGCCTGCTGTCCCCCAGGGCTCAGTCCTTCACCCCATGCTGTTATCATTGTTTATATGTTTTCCTGTAGTGAAATTATTTTCCACCACAGGGTTCATTGCTGGTGACATAGAAAATACTTTTGTCTTCCAATAAAGACTCACACGATCCAAATCCAAATTATGGCCACACTCATCTGTTGCGTGTGTTTTTGTCTTTTCATTGTTGATTGTTGTGATTGATGCCATCTTTTTGGGCTCTTGTGAATTTTAAATTTATAGGAATTCAAATGGAGACTGACAGCAACACTAGAGCCATGTTTAAAATGTTTTAGGGGAAAGTTAGATCACAAGTTCACTTTATAAGTAAACTGCAAGTCATAATGTGAGTCTTACAGGCCTCTGACCACAGGAATGAAATGGGAGCAGTTAAATAATTTTCCTTCTAAGTAGTTTTACAATGTTGAGATCAAGTCCTTTCAAAGGGCAAGTAATTAAATATTCAAGGTAAGTAGCTATGCAAGGCCTGTGAGTTACTGTCTTATTTAGTTTCTATTCTCATGGGACATTCCATGTCTACAGTGTGTCCCAGAGTGTTTTGAACATGAGCAACACTCTTCATAATTAATGTTGTGAATCAATTTAATTGCAGACTTATTGGGCAACAGACACTGGGAACATATGAGCTTAAGAAACACCTGCACCCATTGTTTTCTACTGTATGTGAGCCAACACACCGGTGGCATCTTGACATGCATCAACTCTTCAAAAATCCACCATTTTACTGCGTCTTGAAGAGGTTGAACAAAGCTCATACAGCAAAGAATTAAATCAGTACTTAGCTTGTATCTGTTCCTTTCTGCATCGACAGAATAGAGGTCTTGTTGGAAATAGTTTAATTATTAAACTTTAATGGTTCAAATCTAAAAAGCTAAATTTATAATAAGTTTCATGGCACAAAGAAGGAAATATATACCAGACGTAATTAATTGAAGACACCAAGCATATAAAGACTAACATTGTTTTCTACTGTATGACACACCAGTGGCATCTGACGCGCATCAACTCTTCAGGATACACAGCTGTTATATTTTCGTGCATCAACACACGTCCATAATAGTAGCAATTTCATGTCATTTGCTCCCTGGGCATCAAATAACACAAGCAGTCAGGTGTGTGCAGCACTTCGATTATTTGCTCCTCAATGTCCCAGAGTTTCCCTCCAATGAAATTCCCATTATGACACCATTACACCCGGACCTACATGCCTTTTTTCCCCACCATGCTCAGTGTTTGCACATACTTCATAGTGACAAGAAACTACACTGCAGTCTTTTTATGAAGCAAGTTAATTGACTTGTTTCTCAGGGAGGTCTTTTTGTACTCACTGTGTGTCCACAGTTGTTGGTTGTCTACCTGGAGTTCAAAGCACCCCCCACAGTCCTGACTCCAGGAGTGACTACTAATTATACAACAGCAGGGAAGCACACTCTGAATAGGTAACTCTCTTGCTTTAACTTGGAAAGTCTGCTTTGTAAAAATGCTATTTTGGGGTTCCTTTTCTCATCCATAATCTTCTGCTTGAAGTATGATATTAACTGAGGCCGGTGGGTGTTGACAATATGAGAGAAATGAAGCCTGATCTACTGATGTGTTGTTTCCTGTAGCCTAACAGTGAGGTGATGAGGATTTATTTACACTTATATACAAGTGAGAAAATGTTCTGGGGACTACGTAAGGAATCAAGAAAATACTTTCCTTCCAAAATCTGAATAGTTGAATCAAAAAGGAAGCAAAGGAAACAAAGGGAGATAAGGAGCAGGTGAGAGGCAGGAGATGAAAGAGAGGACTGAAAGAAAATGAATGTGTATGAAACAGTGAAGTGATTGTCGGGCTTTTGTATCACAGCTTTTGAAGAGCTGTCTGGTTTGTACAAAAGAGGGTCAGTGAACAGATAAGGGTAGAAAAGGTGGTCTGTCATATGCACAGGTGAAGAAATCCCACACTGCCAAACAAAGAGAATGAGAAATACAGGTGAGAGTAAAGGATGGATGCAACCCTCCAAGGGATGCAAGACATTTTCTGACCTAGGCAACATCAAAGGGGGTGAAGATGATGAACAGCAAGAAAGAGTGAAACAAAGCTGTTCTGTAAAGGTTAGATCTTGGCTTGTGAACTGCGCAGACATGTTTCGAAAAACCACAATCTTATTTAGTACATGCTTTTGTAATATGAGTTAAAGCCACTACCTGTTTACTTATCATCTAATTATAGCATCTTTCTAATCCAGATGGCATACATTTTTTTTATTTGTAGACAAATTAGACAATCCCAGTGAAAATCAGTGCAGTCTGTGTGCTGCTTCAAGTCAGCTCAGTGAAAGACTGTAGCAGTGCGCAGAGCGGTCTGCCACAGTGTCTTATAATACTACCTCCGTTGACAGGAAAAGACTCAAACCAACAATCCACCTCAATACTTCCCCTACTGGATCTTAGACAACCAAATAACACTGGTTTCTATTGGAGATGTAAATCAGGTGTAAAAAGAGTGTGTGTAGGCCTACTGCATAGCCACACAAATATGACAATAGTGTTCCTCCTATAGGAGGAAGTTGTGCATTTGATAGGAGGACTATTTTCAGTGGCGGATTAATGCATTGACCTTTACATATACAAACATATATACATACATACATGAGATCGACCTATTATTTCAGCAAAATATTTTGACATAACTCCCTTTAAAGTCCAGCTATTTACCTAGACATTACTTAATGCAGACTGTTCTGTATTTGCTTGCCTTAAACTATGGTTTGTCAATAAAGTGTCCACTTTTAGTAGCTCCAACATAGTGTAATCGACAAAAACACCAAATCCCTCTGTGAAAGCTTGTTTGCCAGAGTGAATAACATTTACACCTCCTGCTATAATGACATTTGTAATACCATTACAAAGTCCTGCTACCTTCACTCCTCTCACCTTTGAAAAGATGCTTTTTCCTTCCATTTAAACACCTGATGTGATGAGTCATTGGTAAACTTTAAGCCCCAAAAACCCTCTTGATGTCCCCTGCTATTTCTGCATGAGACCATGGAACCTGCAGGCAACTTACAGTCACACAAAAGTAAACTAAAGTTGCACAAAAAAGCAAGAATCTACTTATGGTTCTCAGTCCTCCGTATGTAGAATATGTACACTTGGAGACCTTAGAGCATTCATTTACAGTTGGAGATGAAGAGGAGAAATCAAACAACAATTTGTGAGTTTGATTTGCTATGAGCTGCGATGTGTCTTCAAGTGTCTCACATGGTGATAAGTAAATTAAGTTCCTGCTCTTGTCTTCCATCTCAAGACTCCTGCTGTCAGTGAGCCACCACCAGTCACATTTTGATCTTTGCTTTCATGTCTCTCACTCCTTTCTCCCCCTCTAACCAAACACATCTCACTTTTTAATTAGACCCAGGAAGAGGCGTGTTTTTTTTTAACTTGAACCTAAAATACATCATTCAGTCTGAAGGAGATTGCATTAACTGAGGCAAGATTTCTTTGTGTTCACTGAAAATATGGGCCTATGGCTATTACACTGACGATCATGCAGACAGCACTTTATATTTATTAAAAAATATAAGAAATTGCACTTCTACGACCTGATAGATGAAAACTAAATAAAAACTGAACCTAATTTGAGCCAGAGATGAGAAGTCTGGAGGAATTCAGGTACAAGGGAGTTAAAAAACACACCTCTACGTCTAGGGGAACAAACAACATTCAGGCACTTCTCTCAAGACAGAGTGATGCACTAACAAGCCCTCTGAGTGGCTCGTTTTTCCACCTCTTGCTGTTTCTGTTCATTTCGGGTGCCAGACACATCAGTCTGTGGGTTTGCAGGGGTTGTGACTGCTTGGAGATGAAATCCTAGTGGGCATTGCATGACTGGAATGCATGTAGTGATTCAGGCTCCTGTCTGTGCCGGCTGTTGCTTCTGACAAGGAAACATGATGTCAAAAGTGGAGCTTTCGAGGATAGCAAAGAGTAGCTGAGGATAAGCCAGCTTGTGTTTTAAAAATGGGACACAAGGTACCAATGTGCTGCAACACAGAACAAAACATATAGACCATAAATAAGAATATCTGATACTAATGAATCCTTACCAGCATCTTACATTTTCAACTGCTTAGTAATGAAGGGAAGTGTTGTAAGTGAGCAGGACAGTGTTTGATTTCAGAAATAAAAATATAGCTCTATATTGCCATGGGTATGCATAAAACCCCCTGTTCATATACATTTGGCCTGGGGCTGTTATCTGTTATCATAATGCTACAGCCTACAATGATATTTAAGACAATAGTGTTCTTGCAACAGACCTCTCCTGTTTCTACATGCACAAAGCCAGGTCCACATTACATTATACATTCAGCAATCACATGTGAGATTTTTCAGTGTACAGATACTTCTGGCCATGTTCTGTAAATTAATTGAATTATTCATGATATATGTGATGCAAGATGATGCTTTCTTGAAGTTTTTTTATTTCTTCTTTCTTTTCTTTTATTTCTCAGCTTTGACAGCACTGTGAGGGGACAGGCTCCATTTGAACTTACACATCAGCCACTGTTTCATCTGAACCTTCAGCTAGACTTCAAAAAACGACGTAGTTACTAATCTTATTCAAGGTTATGTGTAATGGTCATGTAGCGCTGTAGAGCTGCTGTATGAGACTTTCCCTGTCTGAAGCCTCTCTCATGCATGTGCACTGTAACACCATCCTTCGATTACCAAACCCAGATTACTGCAGAAAGCTCACAGGAATTTGGTTACTCAAGTGCATATTAATACACTTTCACAAGTTGTTGTGAGGAGGAAATCTGATAACTGACCAGCAGCATGTACAAGTATTACAGTACCCTGTCAATATGTCCGAGCTCATCTTGATGTCCTGACATGTGAGGCAAATATACTTGGTTTGTCAACACTGCTTGTAGGCAGCTTGCAAATGGTGGCAGATGGTGACACAAATGATTGTTGCTCACAAACTGTAGTAAATCCTACTGACGTCTTGCATGTGGTGTTAGGTTTGATAAGAGATACAGGTAAAAATCAGCAAGAGGGAATAATCTCAGCATGCTGCAGACTTGGTGAAACGAGGCCCCAGAATCTCAAGATTGAACGACAAAAAGCTTATGAAAAACTATTAGGTATTATTTGTGATTATTTTCTTAACTTTCTGGTGTTGCTGGATGTCTGCTGCACAGTAAATAGCTAATTTATTCCTCTACACTGTTAAAATATTTATATCAGTTGGCTCTGTCAGAGATGTTGTAATTAGTATTGTAGAGGTTGATAGAGATTGTAGATTAACTTTAGAATGATCTGGTTGACACATCATCATGTTCGAAGCTCCTCAAATAATTGAAGGAGGAGAAGATTTAAATTTAATTACAAAAGGTCTCCACCAACTTCCCAGAAATGCTGATCAGGCGTACATGAAGTAATGAGGCCCCATTATGAACTGCAGGCACCTCCTTTACTGCTGACACAGTCAGAAACCTATCATCACCTTGGCAGATTAAAACAATCAAGCACAAACATTTCAAATTCATAATTCATTTCCGGTGTGCAGTGTTTGATGAATGAAGCCAGACTGAAGATCATCGTCTGAAAGAAGCTAGTCAGCGAGAGGAGCATATGTCGCTACATTAGGTCATAGAGAGAAGTGCAAATAACGTAGCACAGCGGGAAAGATGGTTTCAAATAATATCCGGCTAATTAAATTTCTCCAAAACTCGGAGAAAAGCCATTAAAATGACTCCAGTGCTGTTTGAGTGGAGCATTATTGAAATTGCATTCATCTGAAGCACATCAAAAGATAAAAATGATGATGTGAGAAAAAAAATTAATTGTGAGCCACTGCTGGGTCACGTCATTAAATCAATGTTTCACTGCTTTCTTCTATAGTACTAGATGTATCACTTTTTACACAGTGCACAGTATAAAATGTGTTGTGTGAATAGGTGTCTGTTTATTACACCTTCAGACACCATGGTGCATATAATAGAGCAAACCAGAAAGAGAGATATGGGGGTTAAGACCATGAGCCTTGATGCCCCCGCTACTCTTCCCATCGGAGGCCTTGGTTGGATGATTTTTGTCATCTCTCTCTACCCTGTCGTTCCCTGTCAGCTGTCTAGTATTGGTATAAAATGACCCCCTAGATAATTCAGAAATAAAGAATATGCAGTCAGAAGGTAATAAACTCATGCATATGACTTTAGACTATGGACACCCACCCACCCACATTAATCTTGGCAGTTTTGTTCTTTCAGGTTGTTTTTTGTAGTCAACACTTATTGTAATTTGAATTATGATTATTAGAGGTAAAGTATATTTCTTGTTGGCAATTAACTTTATTATACTTTTTTTTTATCTATTCTGCTTTTGGTCTTTTTATTTGTTTTATAATTCCCCTATGTCCTTTTATGTTATGTTCTTTTATCTTTTATTATGAAGCATTTTCTTGAATCTGTCTAATACGAATACTATGAAGTACATTTATTCTCTTCAGATCTTTCAGTGACAGTAATTGAGATGAAGCATGACTGTCAGTTATAGTTTACAAGTAAATGTGAATGAGTCAAGGCATTTTAACTATAAATGGCCACAGCCACAGGAGTTTGCATTCCATCTCCTGCCATCAGCCATGACCATGATCCTCCCACAACCTTAACCAAGTCGTTTTAGCCAGGTTTGTGACTTGGCTCAACAGACGGCAGTTTGTCAGTCCACCATTTTGCTCTGAAATATTTTGACAACTATTAGATTATATTAGATATCACAGTGCAATGACATTTGCTTCATACATTCATGGTCCTCAGACGATGATTTTCAATTTCATGCGGTGTTACCATAAGGTGTTTTAAGTTATTTGGGCTTTAAGTTAAATGTCTTAACTAGTCGACGGATTGCCATGAAATTTGGTCATTTAATTTCTCTTGTCTCCCAGAGGTTGAAGTGTAATGACTACTTTACTTATTCCTTCACATTTTTCCCTTTTAACTTTTTAGCACCATTAAAATGTTATTCAGTCAAAAACTTTCTTTATGACCAGATACCTGCAAAACTAATGACATTCAGATGAGCATCAGCTGTGCTTTGTGTGTTGCGCATATTAGCAAATATTAGCACGCTAATATGGTGAACTAAGATGGTGAACTTGGTTAAAATGATACCTGATTAACATCAGCATCATTTTGAGCATTTTAGCATGCTGTCTAAGCATTTATCTCAAAGCATCAGTGTGACTAGGTACAGCCTGACAGAGCTGCTAGCGTGGTTGTAGACTCTAAGCTCTACTTAAGCATTACTTCCCTAAACCTTCAAATGTAGTTTCAGTTGCCTGAACTCAATCAAACCTTAACCACAGAGGTGGCAGATGAGAAAACACCTGAATCATTTTTCTTAACCAACAATGTCTTCCTGTTGTGTTCGTTTTGTAGTCATGCTTGGCTCAGATAAGGGCGTAGACTTGGTGATCACACTATTACCTGTTTTCAACCATAGCGGTTCACAAGGGAAAAGTGTGTTTACTCGACTGTTTTCAGACATGGGGGCAACATGACCTGGCTGGAATGAAGATGATGATGAATGGGCTTGAGGGTTATGCAAGCTGTTCCCTTCTAAAAGGAGGCTGTATCAGATTGTATTCAGATCCTTATTATCGCCAATAAACATCTCCTCATTTACAGAAGAAGGCTACGTCTCTATCCCTATTTTATTTAATGTTAACGTACTTGTGACCATCAGATTCCACCACAGTGACTTGTTGGGTCAGAGTTACTACAGTACACCAGAAACCCCTGTCATTTAACTTTTAACATGCACAGTTTTATTCACTGTAACAACGGTGTAACAATTATCTTGGGGTCCGTTCTTGGGTTTCCTGGTCTGATACTAAAGGATGCTTCAGAGGGAAAAAGGCTGAACTTCAGAAGAAGATGAGGGCAAATGAACCCGTGTGGGAACTCTTAAAATACCGCTTTAACTAGGGCAGCACACGAGGCTCAGGGTGTAGCACGCTGCATGCCGAACCTGTCCATGGAGGAGGGGACACGAGTTACATAAACCAATATGAGACGCCGCAGGATCCTGCTAACTGGAGGTTCTGGTAATAAAAAAAGTGTGTTGAAGGCCTGCAAGTGATCAAAACAGAAATGTCATCTCACCTGCTGCACAGTGACTCAGATGACTAAGCAGGTACTGCACTTGGTGGATTAACTCCACTTTGAATTTTAGCACTGCCAGCGAAGCAGCTTCTACAACTGGGGTGTTTTAAAACAACCGAATGGAGCGGCGGTGGTTAAAGATTCATGGGCTCCATATTCACAGCCATCCGTTTCACTGATGAGGTCTATAGCGAGGGATTAGGGGAGCCTTGCATATTGTTAAAAGCAAATTGGTGCCTTTCAATTCTTGCAGCATTACCCAGTCTGTCCTGCACATATAATGAATTCCAGTAATGAACTGGCCTTATACAGGAGAGCACAATATAAGCTGTAAAGTGTTGTACTATGCAGACCACATTTGTCACCATTACAGTCAATATTTGGTGACTGCCACAAGATTTATGTGGCCCTGGGGAACAATGAAGGAAGCCTGGTCTAATCTAATGTGAGTCATGATAGTCTCTGTGGCTCTGATAGGCCCAGGTAATGGTCTGCATTATACAATGCAAAAGCAGCTATTTTCTATCACTTCACCTTGATGCTCTACTGCATGTCATACTGGTAAAGCTTTAATACTACTTAAAGAAGAAGAAAAGAATAAAGGCTAAGCAATAATACAACAAAAAGATCCCTTTGTGCTCAAATTGAGTTTTATATCTGAGTTGAGGCACGATTGACCCAAATATTACAGACAAAATCACCTCCTTTTCTATTTATGCCAGTTGTCTCTGGTGACTGAGCTTGGAATCAATTCAACTAATTGGAGACTTAAAATGGAATTGTTCTCGCCTAGTAACTGAACTGTTGCCAAAACTGCATTCTTGTTCAGCCAGTGGAAAACAAATAGTGTTATAAGTGTATTAGCTCCGTCTTCAATTAACTTCTTAAACTTTTTATTTTCCCTCTAAATTTCCCTAATTAATTAATTAATTTTCTTGAAACTTGGGCGGGGGGGTACATTGTTACAGCTTTGAAATTTTGGTGACTTTAGTTCTGAGTGAAGAGAGCATCCATCCAGTTTTTACACCATGCTGAGACATGCTCCAGTCAAACCATGACAGTGCACCTGTTAATCACCAGGGTGTGGGCAAACTGAGCTGTCTTAAAGTATTGGAAACCTGCAAATGTATGCTTACTTTACTTCACTGAAATTCTCCATAGTCTTGATAAGATGGAGCGGACATTTTCAAACTGAGGCGAGAGAGAGAGCGAAGTGAAGCGAGGATGATGTGTGAGGTGAAGAGATGGGTGCCTGTCAGTGTTCTAAAAACAACGGGAGGTTAGTTATTGTTGTTTGGCCGCTGATTTGACTGCTTAACAACAGGATGCAAAGTCATAACTCAATCAAATCTCAACACAGACTTGATTAACATATTTTTCGACTTACATATTCCTGGTATATTATTATATCCAATATCTGTCATGAAAAAACACTCATAAATCCACTTAGAAATCAGGAAAAAAGACGCTTTAAAACTCCAGAACTGAGAATCATCACTATTTTCAGGTTCCTTCAGTATCAGAGTAATCTAATGATGGTTGTCTGTCCATAGATGGATACACTGAAAACAGGAACTACTAATAGATAATCCAGCATTCTTTTAAAGGTGCTAATTTGACAAAATGTTAACAAATATAGGCAAAAAAAAAGTTGTAGTCAGTTTAACTCCAGCTGGAGTGTTAGGGGGTGAAGTTGAGTCTTAAATGAGACCCACAGTACATTATTGACTCTGACACCCCCCTGTGATAGACAGCTTGTCCCTCCTCACTGTCTGACAGTATTACTGGGTATAAACTTATTCTTCACTGAAGCTGTGTGACGGTATATACATAGAGTTTGATATTTGATATCTAACACTAATTAAACCTTTCCCCTGATATTCAGCGTGACATATCTGAGATCTCTGGAAATACTATGATTTTCACTCACATTTGTAGGGATGGTGCCACCAGATGGATTATGGACAGTTAAAAGCATCTTCAAGTAGAAGCACAGGCCTGGTTTGGCATTCAAATTCGGATCAGCGCACTTTTGGAAAATTGGTCACTTATCATGAGTCTGGCAACTGAGTGTGAGATTTAGAGGTGTATTGGATCAAATGTACTAGAGCCAATACAACTTCAACCCCTTTAACCCTGAGGTAATGAGAATGTTTTTCATACACTAAGCTCCTTCAGCTGGCCAGACTCTCCCCAGAGGACACCAGCTTGTGCAGCGATTCACACTGTATGCTTTGATTTTTTTCCCCCTGACCAAAGAAATCCAGCCACAAACAACCTAAAACTACCTGAGCCTAAAGCATTTATTTTCTCCAGCAGCGTTAAGGGGACCATTCTGACCTCCCAACCTTTTTCTTTACCCTTGAATCCTTCAGCTTCATAAGAATCTGACAGCCACTCCTGACAGAAAGCTTGTCAACAGACTGAGGGAGAACGCCTCAGGCCTGCTAAGCGTCTCCAGCCGTGGCGGATATTAGCATGCAACGAGAGTACGAGGCTTATGTCCATATCACGCCATGTGTGTGCATTATATCTAACCTCCCTCCAGTCCAACCCCACTGCGGGCAACTATTTACAAAAGATACGTTGCCATGGTTACCACTACAGATCAGCATGCTAACCCTTCTCGTTAAGCATAAAGCTGAAGATTTGAAGATTAGATTTTGTGGGCTACAGTTCTTTTGTTGCCAGTACTCATTCATAATTATATTTGTGCACGTATGGTACACATAATGTTGATAGATATTTTAGAGGTATTTCCCAGCGGGAGGCAGCTTTTGTCAGTGAAAAAACCCACTGTTCACTACGTACACTATCTGCCCGGCAACAAAGTGCAGACAAAGAAGCAGCACAGCTCCAAATGAATGCTAACATCGCTATTTGGCTGTTGAATGTGTATGCAGACAAATGTTATGCAGACAAATGTTTGCTGACAGGTTAGCCATAATAACTTAATAAGGCGATTATGTCAAATGTGTTTGCAGCTCTGCTAGAACGCAACAAACATTATCAATAAATGCAGTTTTAAAGTTTAAATTCAAGCAACTTTAGACATTAAACTTTATTGTCATTCAGTGCACACTGAACGGAATTATGAAGTAAAAGCTCAAAAATAGTGCAATTACAGTGGAAATAAAAAGTACACCATTAAAATATAGATTTTAAAATGACTTCAATTAATTTGCTAAAGTTCAAATCATTTTTTTTTTATTTGCATATCTATATATAGAGAGACACTGGCATTTTATCTTAAAAAACCGTAGCAGCAGATCTGGTTGTGGTTTCACAAAAGCTACTGAGCATACACCGACACGTTGGGCCCACGTACTATTACCACTGGTGTGAAAGCAAATGTTTGCCCCTGGGCCCCCTAACAGGTACATCTGGCCATGCTGAATGTTCAGACTCACAGTAGTCTAATTTGAGTTAGTAAAAGCTTCAGAGTGTCAGTTAAATGAATTGTGGCTGATTATTTTTCATAAAGAAAGGAAAGATACTTGTTTCTTTTAAAGCATAAATCCTTCATGATGATCCGTGAGTTCATTGTTTATGATTCTGAACGAGAACCTGCCGTTGTGGTTACGTTTGGATATTGGAAAGAATATAATACTGGAAAAAAAACAAAAGATTTCGTATAGGAGAAGGTGGAGGGTTGCGAGCTACTTGAGTCATTATTTCAGTCTGATCTTGACAGTTTGGATATCACAGCAGAAAGTAGGCCATGAATCCCAACTAAAGATCATGTAATTTTCTGAAATGAACATCGTCAGTGCAGAGGCCAAGAAAGCAGAGCCACACCTCTGTGCCCGCTCTCCATAATGAGGTCAAGTGTTAAATATGCCGCCTCTCAGAGTGAATTTCATTTCCTCTTACTCTGTCTCTGATCTGCTCGGCGTCGTACTGTCTGTGTTCTTGAGCGTTTTTTCCTCCCTCTGACATTTTAATTGCTGCGAGCTGGTGAGTAAAAATATTGCTAGTTAGAAGATAATTATAATTCATTTAAATCATGACGCAAGAACATCAAAGCTATCTGTAAACAAAATCTGAATGATCAGTGACATTACAGTAGCAAGTGTTTTATCTTCAAACAGTAAAGGAATGAAATGAAGGAGCCAGTTAAAAGCTGCATGTAGTGACAATTTTCTTTCTGCACGCATGTGAGACTAATACAAAATGAAGTGTTCTGCTGATCCTGCAAAACCCAGCCGAGCATCTGTCAACCTTCTCTAATCCCTCTTCAAATATATTTTAATCACTGGGTGCCAGTTTTGTTTTGTTAAGCAACATGTACTCCAGTTGTTTGCCAAAGGGTTCCTCTGCTGTCGCAAAGCATTCCCCAGAAATCTAATGAACTCATCAAAAATGAGACTTTTCATTCGAGATCCCTCCTGACTGCTCGGCTAATTGCATTTCCCTCCACGGAAACATCTCCTACGAAGGACTACTGTAAATCTTTTGGAGTGAAATGTGTGTGGGTTAAGTAAACCTCTGAAAAAATCTTTTTCATTGAATTAATTAAGTGTCACAAATCTAGACTACCAGAGAGAATCTCCTTTATATTTCATTAAAATGTAGGTAGCTTTGTTCGAAATGCACGTCCAGCAGGAGGATGGCGATGCTGTGTGAAGATTCGAAGAGGCTGGTGTAGGATGGTCTGGCATTAGTCGGATGATAAAACTGATCTCACACTTTGATTAAAAGTTCATAAACACTGCACTCATACCTGATGGTACATCTTGGTAAATCTTTGCAATAGTCCTTTTACGGAGCTGCGTCTCATTGGATGGGGTTGCAGTATATAGAGGATACTCTTAAAATGCTTTCCACTGAAGAAATCTGAATAAAAGTTAGGGTAGTGAGCAGCATTTTTAACATGGATGACACTTGGTGGGAAGTAGAGGGCTGCACTGGTAGTAGGACCCATTAGTAAGAAAGACCTTTCATACATGCAGGCAAATTACATCTGGGGCTTTACACAAAGCAGACATAAAAGCAAAACAAATAAAAATCATTACAATAGAACAGAATACATGAAATGCAAAAGATAGAATGGAATATTTTAAACAGGAATAAAAAAAAGTCTAAATTAATCATTTACAGAAGCAACGTAAGTAAAAGGTGATTTTCTATAATACAACATTATAAGAAGTGCAGTTGTGCATGGTGCAAAGCAAAACGCAAATGGAATTAGCAGGCGAAAAGAAATATGTTTTTAGCATTTAGTGAGCCGGCCTCCCTGATATCAGCAGGTAGAGGGCTCTATAGTTTTGGTGCATGCTTGGCAAAGGCAGCATCCCTGGTTTTCTTGTGGCTACACAATACCATGCTACTTCATGCTTCTACTCCACTGCATTTCACAGGCACTTTTCACTCAAGTGTTGAGTATTTTACACAAAGTGACAGGTATGACAGGAAAGCAGTCCTCTGTTAGGCCTCCTCTATCTATGAGTCATTTCAAGCTAACAAACAGGCAAACATACTAAAAACATAGAAATATATATACACACACACACATATTACTATTTCCAATGTAATAATCACAAACACAAGCAGTCAAATAACATGTCTGATGATGGAGTGCTGCAGGCGGTGTTAAACAGGAGAAACTCCTCTTCACATGGCTGCCGGGAACACAAAACCTCCATCATCTCCCGCAGAGAGCCCTTTGTTACGTAAAGTAATCCTACTTTGAAGATTGTGAGGATCAAAGCCTTAATGTATTATTGTGCTGCTTTTTTAATAATCTCATCTGGTGTCTGTGTAAACATTTTATCACTACCTTGGACAAATGGAGGATTGTGGGGTGGAGAGAGTCAATCAGCAGCTCAGTCATTACCTCGTCAGGTGCTAAAGGTTTCTAGCCTTTAAAAGCTTCGGCTTAAAAACTCTCTTTGGGATAAAAAAAAACTATTAGCACGTTCCAAACACTTCCAATCTAAAAACAACAATCAAAACAAGAATCAATTTTAATTCCCTCAGTTACAGTGCAGGAAACTGCCTTAACCAGACTTGTATTCCAAGAATATCAATGCAGACATTTAGAAAATACCTGAAAAAAGCAAATTATAATATAACAACATTAGCTGCAATTATCACACTGCATTGTTTTAAGGCAAGGATCTTAGACAAAATCGACTTGTTAACATGGTTGTCTTTGCTGTGCACCACCTACGGTCCAGATCAGTGTTCAGCATCAGTGGGCAGTGCTAGAAGCAACAGCAGCAGTATTATTATTCCAGTGTGAACTTTACCTTTTCACTGAAGTTCTTACTGATCACCTGCTCAAGTTGGTAAAAATCACACAAGACTTTATGCTTCTTTTAAAAACCTCATTAACAAATGTGCTGTCCCTCATCAGCCCAATATCCCTCCCCCTGCCTCATGACTGAAGAGAATTTAATAGCTGAGGTTAATAAAGGTGCCACAGTGTTCATCTGCATTCAACAAGTCAGGCTGCAGCAGAAAGAGCAGGCGGAACTTTCCACCTTCACACAGACAAAGTGTCTTAAAAGCCAACAAGGATGCCTGATGGTGTCAAGAGAGGGAACGCCATCTGTGCACAGCAGTCGAGCATGTCGGCACTCAGGTCAGGGTAACATTTAGATTCTCTAACCACAACAAAAACGGACTTAACAGTGGAAGAAGTGTCTGCTTCAACTTTACTGGAGAACAGTTTAAACCCCTTTCTTTGCAGGTTGCACTTCAGCAGTTTTTAGGATGATTTTGCGGTTTTTACACAATCTGCAATATTTTGCTCATGCTTTGAATGTGCAGATTACTCATATGATGACATGTTTTGATGGTGGCACCAAAAAGGTTCCCATGGCAGTTTTCTACTCTGTCAAATATTGAACACATACATTTCATTAAAAAAGCAGTGTGCAGCAAACAAAGCATTAAAGATTTAATAAGTCGTGAAACGTTCCACACACACAAATCTCAGTTGAGAGATATAATTTATGGTATGGAATAATATAAAGACTGCTACATAAATTAATGTAGGAAAAAGCATCAGAAATCTGTCAACTGGTCAATCTGATCAACTGATCGATCACGTGGTTTCTTTCTGAAAGTGCAGAAATACACTCGTAAAAGGCATAACGGCTAGATATCATAAATATTTGAGCAGCTGTTTTATGACATATTATGCAGACAGAAATAAAGTAATATTTTTGCTCTGCACTTTTAGAAATGCCAGTAAAGTTCAATGGCATATCATCTAGTGTCAGTGCTTGATTGACAGCTGAATTTTGATTGGGGCTCTGTGAAAAATGAATAGGCTGCTGCTTCGAGAACAGGGATATGAACATGAAATGACTTTGGTTCAACTGAGATACAGATTGAAGTCAAAATTACGGCACTAAAAACACTTCACGTTGTGTCAAAAACACCAAAATCACCCCCATTAATCCTCAACATGTTGTCAGCTCTAGTCCTAGCATGAGCTGTTAATATAGCTTGCCTCCCATTAAATAGAGATGGTTCTGGTGCCAAACAGCTTGTCAGATTTTGGGCAAACGTCTCTTGGGTCAGTCTGTTGTTGATTAAAGGGCTGTGTTCAGGTGGAAACACCTCTGAGGAAGAGTTACTGCTGCTGTGTGGAGTGGCAGCTTGCTAACAATCTCAGTGGGAAAACTAGATGAGCTTCAAAGGCAGCTGTTAACACGTCAGCACTGAGGTTATACTTCAGCTTCCATCTGTATCCCCAACATACAAAGAGTCCACAGGGATGTGCCAAAAATCTGTCTCATACCACATTTCCCGTTGGCTGTCAATAAAGGCTGACAGTGAGGAGTGAAGTAAATGTTATGTTCCATTTGTCAGCAGCCCCTTTAGAGGAATTTAAATATGAGCCAATGATTTGTGTCATGACGTTAATCATATTTGTATAATGTTTGGTCTTCATAGTCTTTCTGAAACATCTAAGTTTGGAATACTCGCTTGTTGACTTTTGTGCACTTTAACTCTCATACTATTTCTACTCTGCATAATTTTGGAAGATCGAGCTCTCCTGTGTTGCTCTTCCTGAGGGTTCTCACATTTCCCCTGATTAACGCTGCAAAGTGTCATATGTTGTACAGACAGTAAAACCCCCCTGGGAAAAAAGTGTGGCTCTGGGCTGTATAAATAAACTTGTCTTGACAAAAGGAGTTCTGAGCTACCTTAAACGAGATTAATTTCAAACACCTGTGTTGGTCCTCATTAGCGTGAGTACCTGCACACAGCGCTGTCCTCAGGCTGCCAATGGAAGCTGGAATGGATCACATAAAGCACACTGCTTGGTGGAATGTGTTGAGTAAAAACTGGAAAATGAAATGTCACAATGTCTTCCCAACCTTAATCAACTAAACAGAAAAATGTTATGTGAATATATCTTTTGCAGATATGCTCAGAATTAACATTTTGTCTTATATACAGATATAATCCACGTGCCATTTAATGTCTTCCGAAATATGCAGTAATTGGCTGATTTCAAAAAGATGCATCTAAATGTTAATCCTCCATCTGAATGTAAAATCACTTGAAGAGGATAAATGCAAACCTGAGCTCCAGCTGTGAAATGTCTTCTTTGGCTCATTTCTGGTGTGTTTTTGACATGTGAAAGCAGTCTGGGTCATCAAAATGATAATGTGTGTTGCTCTTAAATTAAACTGTCCAAATAATCCATGTGTCTCCAATGACATTAATCTGAATTTAAACCTGCCTCTTGGAGGTTTACTTTTGCGCCTTCATTTAGCCTTGGAGTAACTAATCTTTCTTCAGATGATCACATAATTCAATGTTATACTTCTCCATGTCTGTGAAAATGTGAGTTAATCTGGTTTTAAAGGACACGTTGGCCAAACTAACTGGCTCTTTAGGATAACAGAAGACTGGATTGAGCTGCATTTGTTTTCAAATTCACTCTGTTCTCGGTGCTTTTCACACCCCTGTTTGACATTCAGACTGTCTGTTGGCACGGAAAAAATTACAAAAAGCATGAATTACTTAACTGCAAAATGCCTCCCAACACAAGGCATCCTCATTACAACCCATAGCAAGTGATAATTGTATGACACAGAGCACTGTCTTCACAAAATATATTTTTTCCCATTACTGCGCTGAATGTGGATGGACATTTCTGGACGGAAAATAAGCCAAGCACTCTCAGCTGTACCTTGTTCAAGGCTCTGCTCAGACCAGAGAGCCATCGTATTACCAAATAAAAACAGGAATATTTTCCAGTAACAGATGAACCTGGCACTGAAACCTTGATAGCAGAACAAGAACTTGACAAAACAAGTCTGAGGAATTGGCGCAGGTTGAAAAGGAGTACGTCCAAGGCCTGATCTCTGTTATGAAAAGGTCATTTTTCCTTTTTGGCACTTGAATCTGCCAACAAAAGGTAGTGGATGACATGTTCTGTATGTAGAGGGAGGACATGCGTTTGAAAAAGTGACTTTTCATACACAATAGGCAGATAGTACTAATGCCACATATGGTTGGATGTGTGCTCATGCCTGGAATGACTCAGGCTGGTTTCAATTTCGCACAGTGTCTGGTTTCTCTGTCGCAGCCTCCCAGTCTCCTCTCACCATTTGTTTCTTCTCCTCAGCCCCTCTGAAGGATAAATTACAAATGATAAAAGAGTGTTTTGCATCCAATCTCCCTAACACAATGCCGACGCCTCCAGTAATGAGGTCATTATCATGCATATCACACATATCAAGCGGAATGAGCTTAAAAGCTTACACGTTTTAATTGATTAAGGTAAGCAGGCAGCCATGGCGTTTTAACAAAGGAGGCTGTTTTCTTAAAGGTTGTGATATTTGAACCGCATATTCAGAGTTCTAATTAAATATCACTGTACTTTGACTTCTATAAATAAATGAATGTCATGCTGAAGTTTATTCTTGAAAAGCAAGCAGCAACATGGTGTCCTATCACAGCTGAAGAAAGGACAGGATCGACAGGATTGGATCCAGAGTGTATAAGACTTTGATCAATGCAACATCTATATTGGGATTTTAAATTAGCTTTGGATAACAAACTATGGAAGATGTGTGGCTTTTAACATGAATCTCAAAAACCTCTGTGAAATGCATTAAGTTCCTCAATCTTTGTGCCACAAATGTGTTGTTTCTCTCCTTTAAAAATAAAAAAGTATTTATTTTAAATATTTTTTAGCTTCATGAGACTTATAGCCTCTTTGTTTTGATACAATACTTAAATTCTAGTTCTATCCTTTATGTGTTGTATCAACATTGACCAGATAAATATAATATAGATAATGATAAAAGTTTTCTTAGAGTTTGGGTTTCTCAGTCATGGAGCTGAAAACTGGAAACTTGAAATCAAGTCAGACTTTCAAGCCACAAACTGAGTGCTTGAGACTTAACTGTTCTGATCTGATTTGACCTGGTGGAATCCCAAAAAGGATATTTCATACAGTTAGGGTTAGGGTTAGGGTTAGGGTTAGGGTTAGGCATTCAGAGCTTCACAAGGCATTCAGAGCCTCACAGCTTGTATATTTACATTAAGCTTGTATTTCAATTAAGCCTGGTCTCAGCAAGGTGAATCAATATTGCCCAGCTTTAAGAGCAAAATGTTCAAATGCCACTTTAATGGTTAGCATTCAGGATCCTGAAAAAAAAAAACTGAACAGCACAGTTCATATGAAGACTTGACTTGGACTTGGTTGGATGGGATAAATAACTTGAGACTTGACTTTGTTGGACATGACCCAAGGCTAGTTTGGACATGATTTGTGACTTTTCCTCTAGGACTTGAGACTTGACTTGGACCATATTGGACAGGGCTTAAGACTTACCCAAAGACTTGAGTCTTTGCTTTGACTTGGAAGTGATTCAAAACTTGACTTGGACTTGCCCCAGTTGACTGTATACAACTTTGCTTTATTGTATGAATATTAGAGAGAATCTTAAGATATGATTAGTTTCGTACGTATGATGTTGATTCTGGAATATCACAACACCAAAATGTCCTTGATTTTTATGATTGGCAGGATGGAAATGTCATCAGAGAAATAATTCTTACAAAATTTGTTTGTCAGCTTGGTAAAATGTACTTTACTGCATTTACAGTAATCAGGAAGGAGCCTGATTATTTAGTAGACAAACGAATGGATTCAGAACTCTTTGGAGCTGCTGTATGATTCCGCTGACCTGAAACACTTTGACCAACAGGCTCATAGTCACGTACACAGTGTTTCCTCCACCTGAGAAGCAGCAGCAGAGTCTTGGAAGCCCTGCTGCACTCTGCGGTGCAATGTGACCTGGATGAGAACTGGAGGATACTTATCTAATGTGGGGCAGCGCAGATTGCATTGTATTCACGGGGCTGGGGACGGCAGAGCTAGGAAACTTCAGGGACACAAACTGCTTAAAGCAGAACACTGATAGAAATGGCCTACTCTCCTCTTGTCTCTGAAAGCCTCCAGTCTGTTCAGCTCAGCCTCTAGTCACAGGCCAAAAGGAAAATTCGAGAAATGCAACTGATTCATCAGACAGAGATGGATGCCAACAGTCTAGAGCACTGACGATGTTGCTTTACCTGCATTCTTGTCATGGTTCCATTGATTTACTTTACCCCTCTGCCAATGATAACTATTGGGAGTAAGTTAAATCACGCTTTAATAGTTAATCCAGACTTAAAAGCTGTTTTAATTGTTAATCTTTGAGTTAAAAAGTGGCCTTCAAAATATCATAATGATTTTTTACTTTCTGACCCTGGAGTCCTGAACTGAAGTTAAACAAGATTAATTCTCCACCTGTGCTTGTCAGTGCTGTGTGTGTGTGTGTGTGTGTGTTGTACTCTCACTAAAAAATCCCTCCATTTATTGGAATTAAAGGAGAAATAACCGAAAGAAACAGCAACCAACAAGTCTGCACTCCAGCAGTGATTTCCATGATGTTTTCCTTGAATGTGTGATCTGGCTCATGTTTTTTGTAATCTTCATTAAAATAGTCCAAATAATTCATGTTGACTCCACTGGCAGACAGAATTAATCTGAAGCTAAACCTGCCTCCTAGGAGGATTTATTTTAATCCTTGATTTAGACCTGGACTAACTCTGATCTTCATCTGGAAATCGGATCACATTAATGAAGACGAGGATAAATCTAAGGCCTTCAGAGTGCTTTTGGCAAGGTGGGTCGTACATTAAGTGCAAAGGGGAAATCTTGTGCCGGAGCCTCTCCAAATCTGATCAGAAGGTGGGGTTTTAGCGGCTGTTGAAGGATCCAGTGATCACATTATTTTGAAGCATATTGTGGTTTTAAGACTACATTAAACCATGTGAGCAGGCTTATATAAGTTTTTGTTTCAAATAGTAAATTTCTGCTTTATTACAATTTTGGTCTTTTTTTGTCAATCCAGATTATCTAAAGCACTTTTTTGTGAAACCATTGTACAGGAAAACTGCAACAATCTACACCAAGTATGGTAGGTTAATGTCAAGGCAGGAAGTCTGTCATAAACTGTATGAATATTTATATCACAAAGATAGTGTTGCCATTCAGCTTTGATTTTTCCTCCAGAAATATTTGTCTGACCTGGAGGTTTGTTTACAACTTTCTCCTTCTATTTCTTGCTCCCTCTGACTTCTTTCCATCAATGTCAATGCATTTGTTTTTCATCATTACAGACAGAGATGATGGCCAAAGCCACTATACAAAAATAAGAAAGGACCAAATTGTAATAACCTGGATTATCCCTTAAAACCCTCTCTGAATCTTGGTTAACTAGGCATAATCCTTGCCCAGAAAATCTGTCATTATCTACAGGCCCATCATCAGCTTGACAAGATGGATCTGTGAACAAATCTGATATCTATCCAAAATATTGCCTCTAACAAGACCCAGCAGCATGACAGCACGTCTTACACACACTCTGCAATGTCACACAAGTCAAGTGAAAGCCACGTCCGGAGACATCTTGTCGAGGAAACTGACCACGGATCCGTCAGCGCCTCTGGGCTTGGCTGTTCCTTTGTCATGGGCTAATGTAAGCACGGATGCACACTCGCCTCCTCGGGCCGGATGCTGGTCTCTACCCTTCGGATCACAAGTTCAATTAATTTCACAGTTGGCGGCACCCACAGTCATTTCGCCAGGGCCTGCTGTCTGGAACTAGAGAGAAATGGGAAGAATATGATGCACCCAGATCCGCAGCTGCTCAGCCCCTCCTCCTCGCCCCAATCCCCTCCACCCATGAAGGCTCCACTCGCCCAGAGCCACATCTGATCTGATAGGACCACGGCTCTGCAGCATATTAAAGCTCACATCATGGCGATAAGGGAGAGATGAGACAGCCACATGCATCATTACAGCTCGATAAAGATGTCTGTTTTCTATCTCGTTCAACAGAAAATTTTAGAATTCATGTGAAAATAAAGCTCATTACAGAGAGAATCGACAGTCTGCAGATCACTCATATCAACTGGATGTAGTCTGCAATGCAGCGCAAATAAATAAAATAGTAAGCTTTTCAGACATGACCTGAAGCCATATTTAGCTCCTCATGACTGAGTAAAATGTATAATGTGTTCTTTGGACAGTGACTTACCTCGTCTAATACTGACTATATGAACATTTCAAACATTTTCACACATGAATTGGAATATCAGCACTCCAAAGCAACACAATACTCTAACCTCACTTTACCATTTTATTTCTATAGACCAATGTATTCACACAAGAAAGACTTCACCAGAATCCACAAGGGGTATCACCATCTGACTAAACAACCATCCGCAGGTGGAGGGCAGGTACTACTGTAATGATCGATTAAATTTGCAGACACCTTTCAGCAAAAAGGAGTACCAGTGCATTCTATCATCAAACTAAATGTTATGTTTTACAGCTTTTTCTGCATGCAAAGTTTAAATATATGCATTTAAACAAACCACAATTTGAAGCAATACTTTACAGTCATTGTCATGAATCCGAACACATTCAAGCATCTACAGCTATTTGGTTTTCAGACTGAAGTTCTGTACAGACTTTACCCAATTTGCAGTAGGTTAAAGGGTAAGATAGGATTGTGTGGCTGATGGCTTTGAGAGCAGAAACTAGTGCCTGGTATTCTTTACAACAGGTCATTTTTGGGGACTAACTCCTCGCCTGAATATCCATCACTCCATCAGTCTCCTTCAGCGTCATCAAACCTAACAAGCCACAGATTTTATTAACACTAGAATATGTGGTCTGGCAGAATGAGGTACAAATTTAGCCTCATGAAAATTATCATCAAAAGTGCAATAAATGACTCGTTGAAAGACAAATCTCTTGAAGAAAACCTCATTAGAACTGTCCAAACACCCTTTGGACTTCAACTGCTTACTTGAATCAGCAGTTGTACTCTGACAGAAAGATCTGCAAATGTGTGATCAGTAATCTGCATACAAGAAAGGAGAAAGAACATAAAATAGAGACCTCAACTTGTGATCAGCTGGACCTCATCAGATTGAACTGCCAACACTGATTAGCTTCCTTAACTGTGAAAATAATTGTTACTGAACACAGCTTGCAAAAAGCGGTCACTTACAAAATTCAAATGTGTCATATATCCATTTAATATGTACCTGTTACATGTTGCTATTAGTCAGTTTTTGTAAAGGGAAATGTTCCAGTGGGTTATATTTTGGCAGATTCTGCAACACAAAATTTGTGCCAACATTTCATAACAAAGCAGGAAGTGTGCCAAAGACCGGAGTTTGTGTCCTGTCTGAATCAGTGTTGCATGACAGTGACCTTCCAGAAACTTACTTAATGACTTAAACCTAGCCATAGCGTAATTGCCATGCTTAGATTCCGTAGAAACAACCGATGACAATTAAACGAGTAGTCTTTAGACCTTCTTTACTGCAAATCTTCGACTTGAGATTTTGTTTCAAGGGTGACCTGGTTCCACTTCTGCTTTGCATACCATTACCAATGGCTAGGAATACACTGCACATATGACCTCAAAACCCCATCTATCCATTCTATACTGCTTATCCTATTAGGTCTCTTTGTCCCAGTATATTGGATTGGACTCTTGTCTAGTCTCACCTTACCTGCATTTGCGTGGAAAGAAACTAAAGCACCCAGAGGAGCCCAATAAGTTGTCTTAATCAAGGAGTGTTTCGTACTATGGGGCACCAAACTCAGTGGTATGCACCTATAATGATACCTAATGCTGATGGCGCTGTACAAAACGCGTTAAGCCCAATGATGAATGAGAACAAAATGGGTAAATATTATAATGAACCATCATGCATTCCTGCAGGCACCCAGCTGGTGTTGACTCTTAATGAGCGCTAAAGAAAAGTGGCCACACAGCTTGTTAAACCATCTCTGATAGATGTTTCACATTACGGGGCTGAAAGGGCCCCATAAGAATACCCAAACCACAGAATTCAACCTGCCCCCCTTCGGCTTACACTTCTTTTTTCTTTTCCTCGCCCTGTCTTTGCCACTCTGTCAGGTAGGGCAGTGTGTGCTGGTTACTTTTCCAGGACAACACACAAGGGAAGGTGCTAATCAGAGGCTATCACTGCTACTCACTCTCGGCTCTTACCCTTTTTGTCTTACTCCACAGATTTGCGTAGTAGCAATCCCCGATCTCTTACTGTCACAGCATTGTGCTGTGTGGATGCGGAATTTTTCATATTAGTACAGACAAGGACTCTTTCACATCTGTGCCTTATCCAAGAGGTAGATTTATGAATGAAGCCTGGTGCGTGTGTGTGTGTGTGCATGCGATTGCAGGTCTGCCTGAAGGGTCGCAGAAAACAGGTGGGCGGCTGCTGGTGGAGGAGCGCTCTGCTTTTCCCGTTCACAGAAAACATGATTAATGAAGCATTTAGAGGAGAAGACTCCGGTGGTGTAGTCAACCTGCAGATGAGTTGCAGTTGTAATTTCTGATTTACAGTTGTACAGTTACCAGCCATTTGTGCCCAGGGTGAAAGCCGCTCGCAATCTGGCACTTGAGCAGCTGCAGCGCTGTGTGGAGAGGAGTGGGAGAGAGTGGGAGGTTTGACGTGAAGCAAAAATCGCATCTCTATCCACCTGGGTGCCGATTTGTTTGTACGCCAGGTTTCTGTGTCTCTGATGAGCTCATTGTACCTTTATCAAGTCCTTTGTGTCATGTATTATATGAGTCTATTCTGATTGTAGCTGTGTGAGCACATACGTATGTGTACTTGTATACTTACAAGTTACATTGTGTTGCTCTCCTGTAAACCACGTTTGTCCAAAATGTCAGATTTTCTTGTGCTGTTTCAAGCTTTGTGACAATGGATTTTTCAGGTAATCTAATGGGTTTGAAAATTATTAATTTCATCCAAGGAATAGAACCCTCTCAACCCATAAAGGATATGTAATCTTTCTTTACTCAGATTAGCAGTCAGATAACCTGAGTCTTCTGGTTGTGCAGTTATTCTAAAACTGAGCCCCATTAGTTTACCAAATGAGGACATTGTCCTTCACATAAACGCTTAGCTTCTTCATGCCACACCAAGGTTTCTTTTCAGCCTTGGCTGTCAGCTTTTTTTCTTGAATTATTCTATCACTCTGGCAGTCTCTCGGTTTGAATACAATCCCTCCTCATTGTAAAGGGAGAATACTTTCCTTATGATAGAAACAATGCTGCCTCAGGCTGGTCTGCGTCCTGTAACAGAGCTAATTCTTTGCATACCAATGTGAGCTGTCCTCTTTTATGTATTGGTGGCCACAGTGCTGACAGAAGCATTTCCATGTCCAGCTCTGCCCTGTCCTTGCCCTCCACCCATAATAGATATTGACAGGTGCGGCGCAGATAACACTAATCTGCATCCTAACAGGATTTCACATGTCATAGTGCTTTCTCATTGCTGCCGCATTCAATTCACAACTTTGTTATGGTGGTAATAGTATTTCACGGTGGCACAGCCCACGGCCTTCAGAGGGGAGGATGTGAGAGTGGAGCCTAACGCGTTCACAAGTTTGCTGTCTTTGCTGTGGCTGAGCAGGTGAACTAAGGCTTATTGGACTCAGCATACAGTCCATTGTCCCATAAGGGTTAGATGAGGAAAAAATGTCTATCGCTGAAATGCACCTGTGATAGATTTATTCAATGAACACTGGTGCTCTTTAGATTTTTCATGTTAAGATTAATTTACTAGCCATAAGGAAAACTATATAGCTTGTAAAATGGTTGTACAAAGTTCTCTGCAGGAAAGTTTAAAAGACGAAGATAATCTGTTTTCTCAGTTGAAGGTGACTCATTTTTAACAAAAGAAATTTGTTGCAAACTGGTAGTATGGAGGTTTAAAGAGATGGGCATTTACTGAGCAGCAAGGCTCTAACAAAGAGTTACATTATGGGAAATGGAGGATCCAGTCTTTTAGGGTGACATGACCTCATGCATCATTTCCAGTCTGTCCTTTTCTACTGCAAATTTGTGAATTTAACAGCAATTTGTTCACTAACCTTACACCCTTTTTGCTCTGTTAAATGGTAAATGGACTGTACTTGTATACCACCTTTTCGATCACTCAAAGCACTTCATCTCTACATTCACACTATTCATGCACAAATGGCAACTGCCAATCTGACATCAAGAGGAAGCTAATCATTCACACACACACACACACACACACACACAGACTTACACACCGAAGCACAGCTTCAGGATCAATTTGGGGCTCATTGTCTTGCTCAAGGACACTTAAGCATACGGACTGGAGCACCTGGCTTTTATGTTTATCCAACCTTGAGGCAAAAATAATTCCAAGATACTGTCTTTAGGTCATGGTCACTTATCCTCACTTTGAAAGTGTCTGTGAGTGAGAGTGTTCTGATTGAGAAACACACTGAGACAGGTTTTTCAACATTCACTGTTAGGCAGAAAGTGTCAAGCCAGTGTGCCACCTTGCCCAAGCAGTCTGTTATTTACCTGCCCTTCAACCATTGCCAGATTGTCTATGTGCCATCCCAGCTGTAGTGTTCCTGTGGCTTTCTACTCTTCTTTTTTCCAGCCTGACCTTTCTCCTGACTTTTTGGACTTATGCCCTGCTGGTCAGTGCCTTTTCTGTAACCATAATATTTGAACAATAAACAGTAAACTTTGCTTTTACTATTTGTGTTAAGTCCTGCATTTGAGTCTTATTGAAACACCTCCTACAATGGAATTGCAATACAAAACTGATGGGGTGCTATTTTAGATCAATTGTTATATATGATTACTTTTGCTTTGTAGCCCTGTTTTGTTTGCAGCCATTTAAAAACAGCCGAACCTGATATGATAAGACAGCTACGTAATAGAATTCAATACAAATGCCCTACAGTAATACCGTTCTTTGCAAAGAACGTTATTTATTTTTGTTAATATGTTTTTCATTCTTTGCATTTATTGTCTTTATTTTCATTTTATCACCTGGATTGCCTCTGAATTGATGTATGTGCTCACATGATCTTTTTTTAAGTTTCTTTAAAAGGTTTTCAATTTCTTTAAATGTGTGTTTGAAAAGACCTTGTGTATGAACTTTGCAATATAAAAAAACTGACCCTGCTTTGCCCATACTTTTTTTTAGTGTTTTATCACACTGTGTCAGAGAGATGCTGGTTCAGTCAAGGATAAAATGCAATCTAATGCAACACCACCAAAGTAACAGCTTCAAAATCTGAAGAAGAAGATGATACAGTGTTAGCAAATCATATCTTCAGTCAAATACACACAAGAATCTTGTAGATCAATGTGGACATTTAACAAATACATTTCCACATCAAATATTGGAAGATTTCTCCAGTTCAGTCCAGAGTCAAATCTTATTCCCCTAAATGAAAATAAAACTAAACCCGATGTGATATTTGAATTCACAGGAATATTCAAAGATATTCTGGAATGCCTGACACAAATAGACACAGACAGATAGGTGGAAGCCTTGATGTGAAAATGGAAAAGAAGGACTATGTATTTCCAATTTCCAATTTGAGATAGGGAATTTTTGGAGAAGGTAAGTGGTGCTTTAATGTGAGATAGCGCAGGTTGATGCTCCATCCTGTCTGCTCTTCAGATGTGAGTTCTGCATACAAACATGTACTACATAATGCATGAGGAGAGGCTGTATCAGAGGAGGTGTTAAGAGGCTATCTGCGTGTGTGTGTGTGTGTCTGTGTTTGTGCATGTGTGTGTCAGGATGTATTGTATGAATCTCAATATTCTCTCTTGACCATGTGGTAGGAAGGCTTGTGGGATTCTCATAGTGGGAATTTCATGTAACCTACCTAATCAGGTTCATTAGCCTCCTGTTTAATGGACAGGCAAGATAAGGAGAGGAATCAATTCATATTGTGCTTTTGGCGGTTGCAGATCTGTGCGCTGTGAGGGGACTGTCTCCCTGCTGTTCCGAATCACGCTCATTGAGAAAGAAGCGGAAATTACCACTTCGGCAAACGCTGCGCTGACTTAAAATGACCTGATAAAGACCAGTCAGAGCCATGTATGTAGACAGGCAGCAGAACAGAGAATAGTGTGAACTGGCATGGCCAGTCGACAAGTGAATTCCACAAGTAATGTAAAAGTGAAACACAGTTTATTTGACTCAACATCATTTTCTTGTTTTTGCATTTTGTTGTATTTTCATAAACTGATATTGGAAAAAAAAACTATTCTAATTAATAGTGTGATTTTGCTCCAGTATTAGCTTTAAGCCCTACATCAACATGAACTCACAGCTTTCGATTATACTTGATCCTGATTCAGCCCCTGATCCAACACGATTGATTGTTTCATTCGTCTACCCATCATGATTCATTTATTCATTTAGTGTAGTGTTTGTCAGAGGAAACAAAACATTGTGGAAAGCTCTTTGTGAAGATTTTCTTCACAAAGAGGGTGCTAACTGAGGAGCAAGTTTTGCTTGGAGACAAATGAGTTCTTCTCTTAAAACCGGATTTTATATGAAAGTGTAATTCTGCAGTCGCCCATCATTTTTATGCAAATACACCAATTACTGTTTGGAATAAATATACATTAATTTTGTGCAGTGGCACAAAATACAATAAGTGTCTGATTTAACCTTGTTGTGACTTGCTCCTTTTTAATCTTGGTGAACAACTTGCACAAATGCCTTTGCTGTAAAACCTTGACAACTTTATAAATATTTCAGTCCCCCCTCCTGTGGTGCAAAAACACTTCTTCTGTAGTGACATCTGAGTGCTGAGAGGTATATAGGTTGGTCAAAATGCCCAGCTTTACTAGATTTATGTGTGTCCAGCCAAACGGGCTTCCACTGTCACACAAATCACCAGAATGAAGAGTCCACAGCTTTGTGAAAGGAAGCCGCAGGGGTACAGCTTTATCTGATGCCTTGTCTTTGAATCTCAGTCCTGTGACTACTTTGATCGTCTGAAGACTTAAAGCTACAATTTTGACTCCATTCATGCTTCGACCATCCTCTGCCATTCTCTTTGGTACTTTATATGTTGTGCTGTATGGATGCGGCTAGAAAACAGCTGTGGTTTGTAAGTATCAATGGTACATCAAGGCTAAATGTGTTGAAGATGACACCTGCATCATTGTCCAGAACACAGCAGAGCTTGTAGACTTTCCTGCCTTACTAAGCTCTGTACCTTTGTCTCAGACTTATTTCAGGAACGGTTACTGGTTGTGGAACATTTCAGAGTTTCCTTGTAATTTAAGACTAAATATGTCCCAATGGGATTAAAGGAGCAGTTGCTTGGTTCCAAAAGCTTGTCCAAATGGCACAGGTGTGCAAATCAAACCTTGATGTGCAAAATGGATACATTCCTGGGGGATACTGGGCTGTTAAATGGGACACAGCTCTTGACTACAACCTTAACTTCATTAGCTAGTCAGGCTGTTTCTGTCTAGGTGTCACTTTAAGTCAATCTACATTCGTTAGCCACCCAACCAATCAACTTTATCCAGTGAAAGGTACAGAATACCTGTCTAATAATGCACAGATGGGATTAATGTAATGTGATGGCCATAGTTGATAAGGGAAAGAGGTGGTTTTATCTATCATTTGCAACAGTTACATCTCAGTTGGTGCTTGGTGCAAGTGTCAATAACTAACACAAAGACTAAAAGAGAACTTAGTGAAATTTAAGTAAGACAATAACAGCAGCAAGAAGGTGTACCAAATCATCCATCCATTATCAATACCACTGGGACATTAGAGGGTCCTTGTGGGCTGGAGCCAATCCCAGCTGACATTGGGCTAGAAGCAGGTTCCACTTTGGACAGATCACCAGTCAATTACAGGGCTGACGTAGAGACAGTCATTCATTCAGTCACTCATATTCAAACCTACGGGCAGTTTAGAGTCAATTTACCTAACATGCATGCCTTTGGACTGTGGGAGGAAGCTGGAGTATCCAGAAAGAACCCACGCAAGCACGGGCACAATTATAAAGAGGGGCGAACAGTGATGCACTGAAACTTTAGAGTGGATTTTAAGCAGCAGAGATGGGTGAGCACTCGATCCAGGAAAAGCTTGACTCACCATTGTTCGATGTTTTTGAATCAATATAAAGCATTAAAGTCAGGTTGGTAAACATGAGTGTGCAGCGCGCTCATGATGTCACATTACATGATTTATTGATCTATGATTCTCAAGTTTAGAGTTTTCAGTTACCGCCTGCTCAAGTTCAGAGCCACTAACAGCTTTGAAGACGGAGACATATAAGGACTCGGTAATGGAGGCAAACTGGGCAAGTGATACCTACTTGGCACACTACAACTCCCCTCCATTTGCACTCACACACGGCTTCACAGCCATGCACATACCCATGCGCAGACACACTGTAGGCCTGGAGGGATTACAGCACGGGAAGGTGGGAGTACTGCAGCAGTGCGTCCCAATAAGACAAGGTCACCTTAAGTGGATTGGGATGAGGGGGGGGGGACAATTCCCTGAGGACGAAAACAGGGAGCAACTCATGAAAAAGTAATTAAGCAGGATGCACATCAGTGGATGCCACAGGCGGAGAAGGCAAGGAGAGAGATGAATAAGCCCTGAGGATGGGGTGAATGTTTGTACACAAGATATCTGGGAGCTGTTCACTAAATGCTGTGCACAACAGGATTGTTTAACTGCTGACATTTTTGGGGGTATATGATGTGTTTTCAAAAACTGAAAAGTAGAGCTACTTTTCTATCACTTAAATGTTGTTATTTTTCAAGCAAAAAAAGTTGAACATTTTCTCACACCAACTTCTCAAATGTGAGGATTGTAAACTGAATACCTTACTGGGTTTAATTAACCTGAGGTGGGGATCAGTGTGAGCTTATACAATACAAGCTCATCAAAGTTCTCTCTAAGCAAAGTATTTGTAAATATAGGGTGGTGTAGTAGAGAGTTGTGAGACCTGTCTAATATCACCTCTATGTCTAAAAGAGGGGACTTGAAAATGTCTCCTTGGGGACTGTGAAAGTCTAATACATTTACACACTTTTCAACGACCCATATGATCTGTACAAAAATTATTCATATAAGCATTTTCTAACCTGATGGTTCGCTTCTGTTGTGTCAGCTAAAACTACTTGCTTAAGGTTGCAGAAAACTCATGGTAATGTACTAATTATACTGTACTAATGGTTAAAAGAAAGCAACAATTTTTACTTTTCATGTCCAGATAGACTGAACACACAAATCATATGCATCGACTAATGTGCGAACACATTTGCCAAAGCAAATACCCAACAAGTAATGCATTACTGGTCAATATCCAACAACATCACAATATTTCCATCTTCACCTCTGAAAGAGGTTAGTAATTAGTGGCATTACTCTAGGAGGTCAGCTGTTACACACAACCTGTGTAAGTGTGAGGAGTGAGAAGTGTGAGGGCAGACATTTTTTATTTGGCATTCTTACTTTTATTTAGAGACTAAACATGTAATGGATTAATACCAAATAACAGCTGTAGATGGAGGTTTCTGATATCAAGTTTTAGACCATGTATAGTACTGTGCTCTACTACACTTGACTAATAGACAAAAGTTAATGAATAAAGTATCTGTAATTCATTCTGACAGATACACTGCCCTGCTGCCATATGTATATCTCTATATATTTGTAGGCTGTTTTTAAAGATATACGTCTTCATTAGGAACCAGTGGACTTTGGACTGGGTGCCAAAGATAGTATAAGGGAAGGCAGAACATATTGAGAATTTGCATAGTGGATTATCCCTTAAATGGAGAAAACTAACATGCAGGGGTTTGTAGAGAAAAAGAATTCTCCTTTAATGCCACATCAGGAAGCAAACATGAATCTCAAACATAAAACATCTCAAGCACTTTTGGTGAATGGAAGGTTTCTCATTCAGGTTTAGGAATCTAATTCAGTTTGAATGTCCACAGTGTGACAGCTGCTTGCCTTCCATCAGTATAAACTCACCGTGGTCAGAGTTGTTAAATGGATGCATCAATACAGACAATCCATCAGAGGGAAAAGACACGGACAGACAGGGCCACTGAACACAATATTCTCCCCCAACACCCACTGATATAAGACATAAATTCATTTCTCATTGCCTTGGCAGCGGCCTAACGCAGTCACTTTACCACATGAGTCAAATACTTGAGCAGGTAGACCAGCGGTGCTCATGCTTCTGTTCAGATCCACACTCACAAAGCTTGGGGTGTCGTGTTATATCACTGATGCATGAATATTAATGACAGTGTTACTTGGAGCTTTGTTTAGCAGCTTGTTAGCTGTGACGTACATTCAAATCTGTACTGTTTGTACTGTTCCTCTCACTACGACGCTCCCACGCAAACAATGCAATACTAGACACACACACACACACACACACACACACACACACACACACACACAAGTTCAGGGTCATAGCCGTTCATGGTCAGACGTGGTTTTTCTTGGAACACACTGGATTTTCAAGGATTTATTGTGATTATTTTGTTTGTCTAAAGCATCCAACATTTGAAAGGCAAATAAGAGCAGGCAATTAAAATCATGAATTCAAATATTTAATGATCATGTGTGTATGTATCAGCAGTAAAATGTTCTCCTGTAGCAAATGTAAAAGTGCTGATTATTAAGAGTGTAGTTGGGTTTTGCTGTTGGATGTAAAAAGCTTGTATCTCCAGTTTTAGAACAGAAGAAAGAAAGCAAGGAAAGCAGGATGGATAGAAGCAAGAGACGAGGGGATAAATGATGAAAAGCATATAAGGAAGAAGGGATGATGCAAATAAAGGGAAGAAGCAAAGGAGGCAAATGGAGGAAGAAAGTGAGGGAGGGAAGAAATAAAGAAAGGGATGAAGCAAGGAAGGAAAGACCGAAAGAACAGAAGAAAAACATTAAGAATGTAGAAAGAGGAAAAAGGAAGGAAAGACAGAAGGGAAAAAAATAATAGAAAAGAAGGGAATAAATAAAGACTGGAGGGTGGAAGGCAAGACAACAATGGAAAACAATAGGATCGTGAGAGGAAGCATTATATTGTTGGATTTAATAAGTGCAATCTTTCTTGCAGTGACTTGCTGTCCCTCAGAACGGTACTTAACAGCAGTCCAGTACTTCAGGAGTTCTGAGCCCAGTGGGCAGGTGAGTCAGGTGACCTGTGCAGATGTGTTTGCTGTTGATGTTATCTACTTCTGAACTGAGGTATGAGGTGTTTGTACAGCAGTGCTGGAGGAGGGGCGACAGGATGCAGTCAGGGGCGACACGGTGCACATCTGTCAGTCTGCTTCCTCCTGACAGGAGGTCTGGGGGGGGAGGACAGGGGTGTATGGAGCCTGCCGACAGCCAGCTGTTAAACTAAGACACGTACTTTGGAGGCTGACAGGACTTCTGTTTTGAAGTGACAGCTACCGCCATTAGGCCGCTAAAGCGTGTCACCTAATAGGTGCAGCATGAGGGTGACAGGTATAGTCAGGGGAGGGTCGCTGCCTCAGACACATTTTTAAAATATTAGTCTTTGGCACAAGCTGTTGAAACAGCCATCTAGTCTTCAGTGGTGGAAAGTAACTATATGCATTTACTCAAGCACTGTACTTATTTACATATTTGGGGTATTTGAGTATTTCCATTTTATGCTTCGTTATACTTCTACTCCTTTATATTTCAGAAAGAAATATTGTGCATTTTACTCCCCTACATTTATTTTAAAGCTTTGGTTACATTGCTAAATCAAATAATTAATACAAGCTGTAATCACAACATTGACTTTGGTTTGTTTGTAGTATTAAAAATTTAACTACCAAGCAGTATAAAGTATTTTAAATTAGCCCCAGTGCAACCTCAAAGTGGTAGAAAACATTAATACATTAATAATTACAATCCAGTCATGTATTATTCTGGGCCATTCTGCATTCTGAGTACTTTTATCTTTTTTATCTTTATCTAGTATACACTTCCGGTCAAAAGTTTTAGAACACCCCAATTTTTCCAGTTTTTTATTGAAATTCAAGCAAGTCCAATGAATAGCTTGAAAAGGTAAGTGGTGAACTGCCTGAGGTTAAAAAAAGGTAAGGTTACCCAAAACTGAAAAATAATGTACATTTCAGAATTATACAAAAAGGCCTTTTTCCGGGAACAAGAAATGGGTTAACAACTTAAAGCTGTTCTGCAGCAATGGAGATTGATCAAGCCTTGAAAGTTGGTGCTACCAGTTCCCAACTTTTCTTGATTACTTACAACCCTCTCTGTCTGCATAAAAGTAGTGTTGGAACACACTGTGGTACCATACCCTCGTGAGCATTGTATTGTTGCTATGAAAATGGCAAGGAAAAGGCACTTAACAATGGAAGAGAGACAGACCATCATAACACATGAAAATGTTGGTCTTTCCTACAGAGAAATTGCAAAGAAAGTCAAGGTGTCAGTGAGCACAGTTTCCTTCACCATCAAAAGGCTCTCAGAAACTAGGGGAAACTCTGACAGGGAGAGGTCTGGCAGACCCAAAGCCACAACAGAATCAGAAGACAAGTTTCTGAGAATCAGCTTGCGTGATAAGCGGCTCACAGGACAACAGCTTCAAGCACAGCTTAATAGTGGTCGTAGTGAGCAAGTCTCAGTTTTAACTGTGAAGAGAAGACTTCGAGCTGCAGGTTTGACAGGTGGAGTTGCAGCAAGAAAGCTATTGCTAAGACGTCAGAATAAGAAAAAGAAACACCGCCAGTGGACTACTGAAGACTGGAAGAAGGTGTTGTGGACTGATGAATCAAAGTTTGAAATCTTCGGTTCATCATGCAGGATTTTTGTATGCTGTCGAGTAGGCGAAAGGATGGTTCCTCAGTGTGTAACACTGAGGAACGGAGGACGAAACATGATGGTCTGGGGCTGTTTTGCTGGATCCAGGGTCGGTGACTTGTACAGAGTGAGAGGCACCCTGAACCAAAACGGCTACCACAGCATTCTGCAGCGCCATACAGTACCCTCTGGTATGCTCCTAGTTGGTCAGGGGTTCATCCTACAGCAAGATAATGACCCAAAACACAAGTCCAAGCTATCCCAGACCTACCTAGAGAAAAAAGAACAAGATGGTAAGCTTGAAAACATGGAGTGGCCAGCACAGCCTCCAGACTTAAACCCCATCGAGCTGGTTTGGGATGAACTGGACAGAAGAGTGAAAGCAAAGCAAACTACTAGTGCTACACATTTATGGGAACTTCTGCAACAGAGTTGGGAAGAACCTTCTGGAGAATATTTGATTTCCATTGTAGAAAGAATGCCACGAGTGTGTTCAGCCGTTATATCTGCCAAAGGTGGCTACTTTGATGAGTCAAAAGTTTAGAATGCATTATGGTTTGTAAATTGATTCCATGATTTATTTTTTAACTTCAATTGTTTATTTGTTCTATGCTTTCATTTCAGAGTACAATGAGACATTAAACTGCATAATTTTGATAAAAAACTGGAAAAATTGGGGTGTTCCAAAACCTTTTACCAGTAGTGTATTTTGATGCTAATACTGTTGTACTTTTACTTACGTAAAGTATTGTAAGGACTTTTACTTGTACCACTGTGTACAAGGGTACTTTTCTACAACTGCTAATTCTTACAAATATTCGTTATAACCCAAATATAAAATCTCTCTCTGCTTCTCTCCATTGCCAAGTGAAATAATAATAATGGATAATAATAATAATAGTGTGATTCATCCTACAGTTCATGAAAGATGATGGGCTGTTGTCAAACCTGCTATTGAGAGTTTGCTTCCAGGTGTTGTGTCAAAAGTTATTAATTTTTTTGAATACTTTCCTTGCTGCCTTTCCAAATGCTAAACTGTGTTTAAAAAGTTGTTCAACTCTTGGAATTATTCCAACAAACACAAACAGTGTTTTTTGTTTTTGTTGGGGTTTTTTTCAGTTTCAATCTTCAGCACAGGGGAACAAAATACACAGACGTTCCTTCATCAGTGTGTCGTCATCATTTGGTTCCAGGGTTGAGTCATTTTAACCTGTCACCAACAATGAATGTCAGTTAAGTCATTACCGGCAGCAAAGCAGGTACATTTAAGAAGATAGGTGTCCTCAGATTTGCCTCATTAAAAGTCTCTGTTTCCAGTTTAGTTCTTGAGATCTATCGAGACAAATAGAATACTGTATAAACATATCTAAATATTCTTCATTTTTTGTGGTATGTGCTTTAGAAAACTTTCCAACACAGTGGGAAAATAGTAACTGACATGCTGTTGAATGGTTATATGTATCTTAGAGTGTAAATAGTGTCTTCTCACCTGCAAATAATGAGCTGAGCTGCTTGTGTTTACTCCTACTAGTTATGTGTGCCTGGAGAGATTGTTGATAGTTGAGACAAAATGACATAAGCTGAAGACTTAGAAGGCTTAGAAATCTTTTCCTATTCAGTAACACCAGACATATTTTGTAATCCAGTAAAACCATTTCCACTGCAAAACCTACTCATAGCGACCGTCACTCTATAAAACAGAACAACTTGAAAATAAAGCTGTCAGGTTACAGTCATCGGTTCCATAAAATACACCTCCTGCCACAACAAATTATTACAGAGAAACACTTTTTGGCGAAGTATTCTCTGGATATTTATGTCACTTACAGCAGCAACAGTATAGCAACTTGTGTGCAACAAACCACATGTCTTGGAAAAGTTACACAATTCACACATTTCAGAAAGCAGAGAGTTGACAGAATCAGTCATATACATGCTGTGTGACATTTTTTCTTTAATTTTCTTCTCTAATGAAATAATCAGATCATTACATCACGTGGATTTGAGTCGAAAACATCCATTCAAATTACGTCATATAAAATGTTTAGTTTAATTGTTGTGAATTAGGGATTTTGATATAAAAAATAAGGTGTTAAATCTACATCCAGATACAACAAAATGCTTTCTAACTCCAAACCTACTGAGGACCTCTGCACCCTCTACCGTGATGAGCATAAGCAGCACCGTCACCGTGGCTGAACAGGAACTATAGGAGCTCAAATATCATCAACACCAAACTCATACTATGATTAATGATAACCGCAAAAGCACCATGCATCACTCAATAAATTCAACCCAATCAGATGGTCACTCTAAATTAGAGCAACACGCTTCAAGTTGAGAGTCTAAATTAAACTTTCACTTACCTTGCAGACACCTAAAAAATATTTAAACAGCTCTCTAGACTCACACTGTTAATGACAGCAGCAATATTAATGTCTGACGCCCACACCTGTCCATAGAAGTCATATAAATAAACCTTGACTGAACGGCCATCACATTCATTCAAACACACTGTCAAACAGTCACCACTGGGAATATTGTGGCTGACAAAATCACCAACTGAAAGAAAGAAATAATACGACTCCGGCACTCTGCACCCAATGACTGCACCGTGATTATCGACCAAGGGCACTTGACTGGTCTGTGTGTGTGTGAAGTGTGAGTGATTCTTCTTATCAGGTGTGAGCAGAAAGCAGGTTGTGTGGCCGTCTCTCTGGCAGAAAGCAGAACATTTTGGAGAAACGTACCGTAGGAGATGGGGATGTCCAGATCACCCTGCCACGATTCGTCTATGGAGTGCTGCGCTGTAAAAACACAACAACAGGCCTCTTGTTTACAGCTCATTCTCACTCCAGCACTGCTTCTGATTTATTCAAACTCCAAATGAAGACAATAGTGGGGAAATCTACTACTGTGCCATGCTGCACTTGCACTGGCTGCCTACCAAGTGTGGAAGCGTTACTTTGTCATTGGGAAGTGTGGATTTAATCATAGATAATGAATGTGTGTGTGGACTTGGCAAGATGTCACTTCAAGCCATTATGTATTGTAACATCCAACTTGAATTGAAACAAAAGTCACAGACTTGCGCGCACTCATTTGGCAGAGAGAGAATGACAGCATGACACAGAAGCTTTGTGAGTGAAATGTGATTATTCTGAAGTTGCTTTTCAGGGTACTGTGATGTGAAAAACAGATAATGAGGCTGGACTTTACCTTTCAAGTGGCCACGTCCAAGTGTCACAAACCCAGAGGAGATGAAGTTGTGCATGTCTTGTCCTCCACGCAAGTTTTCTTTCCCATAGTGCCCTAGTGAGACAATAAGAATTTTTGAATATTTCAGCAAAATATTTGAAGGCACTGGGGCTTTGTGGTCACACCAGAAAGCGGCACAACAAATGTAATCTATGTACGAGTACTAGACCTTAACGCAGACCACTCAGAAGACCAGTTCAGGATTGCTAACTTTCTTGAAAAACTCACACAACTGACACTTTTCACATGCTCTCACGCCACACCTCATTTTCTCCAGCTTGTCTGTCCATGTGCTGTCGTTGTCTGCCTGCTCGCTGTTACAAAACGCACTACGGTTAAAGCAAAGCTTCGGCCATAAGGAGGCCTCTATATACAGCCATGCAAACCCTGTAAAGAAAATGGGCTTCACACTGTACAGTTCATACAATTCAGCTCTGTACATAAACTCAAGAGCCATACATCTGTAAGGATTTCATCCTGTTTCAAATAGTACAATATAGTAGTTTGATTGTCCAATGTCAAGAGGGGAAGACAAACTCAGTGTGTTGATAGTCTTTGCAAATACAACTTTCACAAAGGAACAATTCATTATCTTGCATTGATTTGATGAATAGTTCTGACAGTTTAACTTACATCTAAACAACAATGCAAATGAGAGCTCCTTTGCAGCTAATCATTTAGGCTAGTTTAAGTCAGGCAGGCAAGCTAAACAGGCCATCTCAGTCATTATGCTGCAATACTGCATCGTGTATGATTCCCTTTGTAGTCCTATCAGTAGTTCCTATCAGAGGGAAGATCCCCAGATACCCTGGTCAGGTTTGGTGTCCTGATTTAGGCTCTGATGTCTGGGGATATGCTGATCAACCATACCTACTTATCATTGACCATGTTTATTGACTTGGCTTTTCGTCTATAAGTGTTTTAAAATTGTGGATTTTGAATGTTTTTTTGAAGAGTGGTGACCCTGACCCCTGCAGTGGGTAATATCACAGAAGGCCTGTTCAGAAAATGTGCAGGCTCTTACTCCAAACTAAATTGAAAAGTTAGCAGCCTTGGGCTAGTTAGTGAATTACTGTAGCTGGCGAACCTAGCACCACTATTCTTTTTGCTTTCTTTGTACTAGGCTATTTATTTACACCCTTTGCTCATAAGACTGTCTCGAATAAATGATGAGAAAGAGGGGAAAATAGCTCTTTGTGCTTGCTTTTTTGTTAACTGTTAGTCAGCAAGCTTGTAAAGTTGGTATGTAATGAGACAATTAATCCATAATCTGATCTAGAGACAGCAATTCAGCAACTAGGGTGCCACGTTGTGTTCAACGGTGAAACATTTAGAATTTGCTCTTGCTCTGATTCACGCTGACGCTGACTGGCGTCTTCCCCATAGCAACAGGGTTAGGGTTAGCTGTTCAGAGACAGATGAAATGAAAAAATGCTTTAAGAATGCTTTAATTTAGTATTGGGCTGAGACAAGAGGAACCCTATTTCTAAGGAGCTGAACTTATGAAGTATGAGGAAATGGTCAAAAATTCATACTGATGTTGAATTGAGCTTTGATAAGGCTAAGAGAAATAGGCTGGACAAAGAAGAAGAAGTCTTATTTTTAACTTTCCTTTGCTCCAGGAGAGGCTTTGCGTTCAGCTCTCCGTTCTCTCAAAGGTCAACGCTGTCGGGATCGTTTTCTATTGATCAATGGCACAAAGATGAACTCAGTGCAAACATGGATTTACTTTGCTCCAATGAGCAAATACACTGATCATGGCCATTCGATTGAAATGAATTCACTGCAACATTTCACCATTTCAAAATGTTGCTGTTACTGAGCCTTAATATGAAGACTATCTGTGCTCAATTCCCCACTCTTTACCCGTCTTTAATAAAGGAGTAGCCACAGATGACAAGAATACTAAACAGGGCCAAAATGGCATAACTGACAAAACTGACTCTCAAGTGGAGATCATCAGCTCGTCAATATGTATCGCTCAAGGACGCCAGAGATGCAATCTACAGGTTTCAGAGTTTTCACATCATCCATTTTTCAAACACGCCTTCTCTTTCTCCACAGTAAGTGAAATATTAAATTTAATTGGAAAATACAATTGCAGTGCTTTTGGATCCTTAGAGGCAAGATTATTGGGGCTTGATGCACTTGATTTTAGAATAGATTTAAGCCTCCTTCCTTCAGGATGCCAGCACACCTCAGGCATACATCCCTTTAGATTTCCGTCTGTTAAAAGATCACTCTGTATTGCAATTTGTACCACATCACTGTTACCTCTGCTCGGAACCAGTGCTGTAATTGAGAGTGCAGCCTGAACACAAAGGAGCAAGACAAGGTGCCTGCTAGAACCCTGACAACGTTTAATTGTCCTGTCAATCACAGGGAAGTCTTAAGAAGAAATAAAAGAATGTAGTGTTGACAAAAAGAGGAAATAGAACAAAAAAAAATCCAACATCTGTAAAATTGGTTTAGCAAAACTCTCCTCCTTTGCTCCCCACTCTCTCTCTCTCTCTTAGTTAGAGCCTCTCTACCTTAACTAGCAAACAGTTAAATGCTTCTTTCTCCAAGGAACCACTTCAAAGTCAATAACATCACTCAGACCTCTGGGCCTCAGGAAGCCGAGATCGAACAGCATTTCAAATTATCATAATGAGAAGAAACACCTGGGACCATTAGGCCTGGTCTTCATCACACCGAAGTTTGGCACTCACACCTCAGCACCACAGCTCATTTGTTTCTTTTTATCAAACCCAGAGGACGACTATGAAGTGATTACTTACACACTCTGACCATATCTGTTTATTTGGGACCTTCAAAAGAAATCAGCGCGTTTGCAAATAAAGGAATTAGCACGTTTCCTTGCACCTTGTGATTTTAACAGCACAGTGCTGTATCTATGCAGATGATACAGTAGAGTATATCTATGTGATGTCTCCTAGGGTGAAATACTGATGATTCATATCCTCTGTGTTCTCCAAGGACAGCACCATGGAGCTGAAATCGGGCTGCTGGAGATGCTGACTGTGATATAAATTGCTCCCATGTGGCAGTACAAACCTATAGCCCCTTATTATACCTGGAAATGTACCTCTAAATTGTCTTATCTACACTGCATAACAAAAAAAAAATCTTTTAGAGAATAACCACGTTAATAAAGGTTTTCATCATACGTGAAGGGCAAAGTGCTTTATTTCAGAGATAAAAACTCCAATGTTCCCATAAAATGAAGTTAACAAGGTATTATTTGAATTGGCCTTTAGGGGAAAGTAAACAGTCATCAAATTAGTGACTCAAGTGTGCACATTTCTGCACTCCAGTCATGCGGAGTAGGAGTTAATGTCAAAGGGGGCCATTTGTTAACCACAAATCTTAAATGACTATTGCTGTTGACACAAGATCTAGCAGATGGAATGGTTGTATCAAACCTGTGTAGGGTGGAGGCCGGGGTGCATGGATGGGTCAAACATAACACTTTCCAAATGTAACTTAACTTATTTGACTGGTTGTGGCTGGTCCCCATTTGTCCCACACACACAGTTTATTTTTTTATTGTTTAATCCAAATAAAAACCTTGTAAGATGTATAAAATGACAAGTTGTGGTTTTACAGAGATTATGTGCAGGGCTATTTCCAGGACAGAATCCAACACCTCTGGGATGAACTGGAACGCCGACTGTGAGCCAGGTCTTATCTCCCAACAACAGTGTTGGACCTTACTAATGCTCCTGTGGCTGAATGGGAGCAAATCCCTGCAGCTAAATCTGGTGAAAAGTTTTCCCAAAGGAGAGGAGGCTGTCATGGCAGCAGAATAATGCTTATGTTCAACATTCACATATGGGTGTTATTGTAAGGTATCCACAGACTTTTGGCTATGTATTGTGAAATTCTCAATGTCCATTAAAACGATGGAGGTATTTTACAGGGTGTAAATGCTTATAATAACTTCTGGTTGAATAAAAACAGACACAAAGAGACATCCAGACCCATATCATCAGCAACATTGGTGTAAATCTTTGAAAATATCATTTCAAAGTTGGTCTCATGTTGTTTTATAGTCAACTTCTTCAGTGTTTTAAAACTCAAAATGAGCCCAGTTGCAGATGGTCCTTCAGAGATGATTCCATTCTCTGTCTGCAAAGTATAGAAGACATTTGTCGCCCATTTTCACAGCACTATAGAAACTTTAGATCACAAAATGAGAGAAAAGAAAAGAACTCTGGGAAATTGAACAGATAATGGTCACTCTAGGACAGTTCTGTAGAAGTGCTATCCACACCAAGATACATTTCATCAGCATCACTTCTAGGTATAATATCTTTTCTAGTACGTAGGGTGGGATGAGTTCACATTACATACAGCTGATGTTTTGAGTTCAGATCCAGAAAACAACCACTGCTACGTGACAGCAGCCTCTTTTTTATTTTTGCCCCTCGTGCTAATACTTTCCTTTTTGATAAAAATGCCATAAAATTGCTCTCTTTGGCTTAATTGTATTTAGCAGTTTTTTGTAATCACTTATAGAGTATATAGGAAGGGACGATTAAAAGGATTAAAAAGAGGAAATGAGCTACATGTTGTGTATGACAGCTCCAGTATATTTTACTCTATTTTATGTTGCTTAACCAGTGCTCTATAGGAGTCTATTCAAATCTGCCTCATTTTTTCCACCCATTAACTCTGATCTGACCCAGGAGATGGTTTCAAACCAAAGAATCAATGTATTTGTTCGCTGCCGCCATGAGGGCCATCTTATAAATCTGAGGTGCACCATTTTCTCTTTGCAACCACTTATCCTTGACCTAAATGGGAAACATCATGAGGTCATACACTGGTGTAAAGGAGAATTTGTAGGAATAAGAAAAGAACTGTTGCCAGTTAGGTCACTTTTCAAAAAGGGATGTTAACTTGAAATTTTATCTGGAAACATGTTTTATTCAAATATAAAACCTTTATTTTTTGAAGACCACAATGGCAAAGTAAACAGTGAAAGTCATGTCTGTTTTTCTCAGTTGAAAGCAGTCAACTCAATAAAGCGTAACAAGTTAATAATGTCAATAATGTAGAGAAAAGGCCTTTAAAATAAAATGTAATAAAATGTTTTTTATCAATTCACCTGAACTTAACTATAAAAACAGAGCGGTTATCTGCATATTGTAGCTTCAAATATCTAATAATTATAACTGTAAAAATCAAGTTTTAGCTCTCCTAAGAAGACCAAATGAAATATCCAAAAATGTCTTCACTCTCAAAAAATGGCATACCCAATTACAGACTCCTGTGCACACAGATGCAGTCACCGATTCATATACTGCAGCAGTAGTATGTTTTAGTGCAAAGTGTACAACGTTAGTACTAACACTGAAAGCAACTAAGAGTGGCCCAACAACAGTTTGGGCTAAAGGTTTGTAATGCCCAGAAATTGCTTAATAAATGTGAGATTTTACAATATCGACACAATATCTCCTTTCCTTCTTTTTTAAAAATTCACATCACTGCTGTCATAAATTTGTCATAATATCTGACTCATTTTCTTCCCCGGAGTGCCTCCATCCCTGCTTGGACACCCTCCACCCTACTCTCTGAAGCCTTCTCTGTTCACAAGCATTCACCCTAGCAATGTGACGTCCTGGTGCTGTTCACCCAGCCAACAATAGGAGGCTGATATGACACGGGTTGGACAATTCAGACATCTTTTCTGTGGGCGTTATCATATAATGAACAAAATAACAATGTGGGGCTCTGTGAATCACACAGAAGAATAATCTTTATTCCATGTTTGCACTTACAAGCAGACGCACTGTGGCCTACAGTGTGCACTATGTTAGGTATTGAAAAATGAATGCATGGTCCACTGCATACTGTACATCTCAGGGAGAGTGTTCAGATGATATGAATGCTACAGCATGACAAAACAAATGCACAATTCATGCGGACACATTCCATTCCTGTCACACTGGCCAAAGAAATAAAAAATACTGTCAGTATGGTGACACACTTCTTTCTTGGGTTTTCTGTGAATGAAGTTCCTTTAGGGTGGGCTCAGAGCCAGATTAATACACAAGCTGGCCATGGTGCAAAAATTAGCTTTAGCCCCCCCATTGATGCCCTCATTTTTTCCATTAGTAAGCACAATATACTCTGGCAAAATAGTCTTTTAGATAACTTATAACTCAGGGCCCTTCTAGCATACAAGATCAGGCCTTAATAACAAGTAATTATGCAGGTGCCTATCATAAGGTTCCTATTGTTACAGTTCATAATGTGCTTTAGTGGTGTACGCAGGATTATCACACAAATTTGTAATGAAGTGACCACCAATTTGTTATCACATAGTGAACCTGGAGCACTTGGTGTCATGGAGGTTTTCGGCCGAGGCGCTGTAGCTCATTTTTCCCGACAATCCAATCTTGGTGTTCAGAACTGGTGGCTTTTACTTCTCTGGTGACCGACTCTAGTGGTCCTTCTTTTGCTTATTTCAAACAAACTTTTGCTTAATAAACTCAGATTACTCGACTTTCTGAATGTCTTGAATCTCATGAATATTATCATTATATTATATTGCGTGTTGAATTAATTCCGTATTAAAAGTTATGGACAACGAGTGAGTGATGATAGAAGTGACCTTCACTTTGATTATTCTTTTGTAGATAGATTGAAGATACTCTCAGCTGATTAAAAAGGTTGAGTCAAAACATGAGCTGTAAGAGTTACTAATAGAAAGTAGAAAAGGGACAAAATTTATATGAAATGATTCTTTAAACACTGCTGATGCATGATATGGATCATTTAAGATCATCTGGGTTTATGACCATGCAACAGCTTTTAAGTTTCACCTGCTAACGGCTGGGCAGTTACATTTCAATCACATAAACCGGTTAAATACTCATTCTGCTGCAAAAAGTGAAGAGAGCAGCTTCCATCCTGCAGTTCAGAACAGTCTGCATCAGCTCTCCTCTGACACATTCCCTCCATGCTGGGTGGAGGTGGTGGAGAGAAGGGTGGAGGCAGGGTGACACGAGACTGAAACATAACACTGTTGAATCTGGGACACCATACTAGGGCACTTAGCAAACGAGCTGATCTCTGGAGCAGGGATCTGGAGACCGACCGGATAAAAGTAGGAGGACCAGCATCGCACGACAGAATTATCTCTGGACAAAAAGCTTGCGTCTCCCGCAGAAGATGATAATTTGCATCTCAATTTAAAGCTAATGCTGAGTAGGCTTATGGGACCGCAGCATGAGGGAGACGAGAACTCAGCCAGGGCCTTGCATTTAATTCGCTACATATTTCCTTATATGTTTCCTTTGATTGAGGGGAAAAGCTTAAGATTTATGGCCCATCCATCTATTTCAGTGGATGTCAATCAAAGAATATTGTGGCAGATTAACGAGAGCAAAGAGTTCTTTCTTTACAACATTTAAGCTTAACAACATCATAATAATATAGAATTGGGTTTTTGAAAGGGCATGTAGTGAAATCTATACATACGGCAAGTTTTTGCAACATGCTGTATTTCACAGTCTTGGCTATTGATCTGTATAAAAGCAGAGCAGTGTTACCTACCATGGTTTGATGCCTTGGCGTGAACAGGTGTGTAATGATTCTTCGAGGTTCTGACCGGCGTCTCGTCTTTGGGCGACCCATCAATCCCTGCAATGTTTTCGTGTTCATACTGAGATATTGGCACTGGTCCTTGTTGTCTCAGAATGTCTGCCAGGGCTCTGAAAATAAATCACACAAGAGAAGGAAATGTGTAAACTGAAATGCTTCTCTTTCACAACTGCCAACATTTTCTCTTTTCTACTCACCATCACCTTAAAGGTCTTCCTATTTTATCTACATACAGCTCCAATTTGAATCATGGAGGTCTGGAGCAATGCGGAAAGGAAATCCTAATTACACCTAGAGTCACTAGGGAGTTTGATTTTCAATAGTGCGGAACACAAGGTGTAGACAAGTACTATTATGTGTGCTGGACTCGAGCTCAAAGCCCATTTATTAAGAGTTAAGTCAGTGTCTGTTCTTTGAAGCCACAAAATAAAAGCAATATTTCACCAACACCATTTCAGACTTTTGGAGGCACAATGTCATTCTGATGGAGTGCCAGCTCCGCGTTTTCTTAAAGGAAATGAAAGGGCAATTCTAACTGTGTCAATGTCAACCTAAAGCAGCCACACAGTCCACTTTTCCATAACTCTGTGACTTTGGGAGATATACAGTATATTAATAGCATTTCCCTTCCAGGATGAGCACACTTTAGCCGTTTCTTTTATGCAGACAGAGGCGACCTGATTTTGCATTGTCCCAGTTGGCTGCTATGTCGTGTGCAGCAGGAGCTACAGTAGTTTGCAGAAATGGACCCAACTTTTAATGTATGTTTTATTAAGAAAGTCTAACATTTGGCCAATGACGTAAAACCTCAGAGGTACAGAAAACTTTGGACTGTCATCAGGTCACTAGGAAATTTCAGAAGCATTTGTCAGAAATGCTGTAACTGTCTTAATTATCTTAATAAAGCCTGATTGATGCTGTATTTTTGGGGTTGATATCAATATTAGTATTTGCGTTTAAAAACAATGTATTAGCAAATTCACATTTTTAAGCTAAAACCTTTTTGATGAAGATTGCTTAAATTTGGCTGAGCCTGGAGGATTTTGCAAAGGCCTTGTCACCCATTTGTTTGAACCCTGACCTACGAATAAGCAGCAGCATTTATTGCCTTGAAAGTCAGCAAACAGATCATCAACTTGGAACCAAAGAGGTTTCTTTATAAAGATAGCTAAGGGAAGATGTGTAAACTGAGGCCTAGAATAGACCATTGGGGAACACCATAGCTAAACTGTTTTACGGAGGAGCAGGACAATGTAAGGTTCAGTCAGAGAGTACCTTTAGAATTAAGTTGATGATATCCCATATGTCAACAAATCCCATGAAAAGAAACAAACCAACAGTGTATTCTAACAAATGTTGTATGTGGGACCAGAACGTGATGTACATTATTCCACTGTGCTATAGCGCTCTGTTGTTGTCTAAAACTATTAAATCACATCAATGTGCCACGCGGTTGCACTGGTTGGCATGTTTATTATCATGAACACACATGCTGTGGGTCATTTTCACTGAATTCCACATATACTGTCCCTGCTGAGCCACATAGTCACTAGAGCATCAAATGTGGATTAATGCGCCACTGAAAATAGTCCTGAAATTTCCTCTTTCTGACGTGGTAAATACCACCTGCTGTTTTATGAAATAATTAATTTAAAAACATACCATTTGAGAATGAAACTGTGTATTTGTGACCCATTTGTTTGTAGAAATTCACATTCTCAGTAGAAGCCTGTGGGCTTGAGCCTGAGGGCCACTGACACGGCAGGGAATTGGAAAGTAGAGAGACAGACTCACACATTTTGGATTTTGTTCTTTTCATGAAATTTATTGACTGAAGATAAGGTCAACTTTTTAGTTGTTGTGGGAGAACAGGGAAACTGAGAGCAATCTGTTGTTCTTTATTGTTCAACATATTTGCTGATACCAGCGTTTCTGTGATGAGCTGGAATCGGCTGATAATAGTGGCTCCAAATCTTAAGAGCAGACGTCTTATACAAACTTTGGGCTTGTTATGTGACTATTTTACATTGAACTTTCGCTTATTCTGCTTCTATTTTCGCCCATTTACAGTTGTCTTGCCTTTTAACTTAGTTTCTCAGTCCAGTAATCGGAGAACAAAGCATTATTCTCACTACCTAGCTGGCATAAATTGCATTTCAGTTTGCTCTGCAGAAAGTGATCAATACAGCCTGTTCAAATCACTTGCTTTAGCTCTCACTCGACATTTCTTCTGTTTCGGTGAAGGTCACAGACCAAACAGCAAAGGTCTGCCAACAGCTCAGTATTCTGCTCACAGTCCTCCCTCAGTCACAGAGGTAAGAGTCTAAATTACATTAGAGAAGCACCGGAAATTAACAGAGAAGCTCCCACTTTTTAGGAGCAGACCCTTGCCAAATATATAGCTAATCTCATGTTCCACTACTTCTTTTTGGTCACGGCTGTCAGCATGAATGTCTGCTGCCAGCCTCTGAGGTCTATTCCAGCAGACATCATTACGACAGCCCTATGTGCCAAATGGTTGGTGAAAATAAACAAATCATAAAAAGAAAAAAAAACACTATTGAGCACCCAGCAAGCCGTGCCTCCTTATTTAATCGAGCTCTCTTTAAACTCTTATAGCCACTGCTCACATTGAAGTGGTGGCATTAAGCAGATCCACTTGAGAGAACGCCCCATGGCCAGGATAGAAGCGCAGTACGACGACATAAACTTCATCTCTTTAGTTCTTAAACCAGAGACGAAAAAAGTGCTGCATCATGAGGTTTGCTGTTCTTTTTGTGCCTGATGGTTCAAATAAAACATTGTATCATGAAGCCTTATGAGTCCATATGGATATTAAAAGCTGGCTGTGCCAACTTTTGAAGGAACACTTAAAGCGATCACTGGAGATTTAATTCAATCTATAGCTGATCTACTGACAGAGCTCCTTTCAGTTGTTGGAATTTATACATTTTTATTTTCTATCAAGAACATGTCATGGTGTTCCTCTGAGCAAGAAAGCTGAGTAATCTCCCACGACATTTCCAAAGCAGCAGGCACCAAAGTTTAATGACCAAGGCATAACAATGCTCAATTATCTTCATATCATTAAATCAATGCAAGATGTCCTCCTCTGCTCCGTCTAAAATGGACTCTGGTTAATGGCAGGTGACTCAAGTGACTCTTAGAAGAGCAACGACTAAGCAATTTTCCTCATCAGTTGGTGGAAACACATACAATTTGACTTAGACCTAACCCCAGTTAATAACAAATTATAATCTATTCCATACATTTTCAGTACCTCTGCCATTGGGAATGGGGAGTATCCCAGCATGCATCACACAAAAGACAGACTAGACATTCCAGTCTTGTATACTATAGAAAGACAGACATTCAATTTCAGGGTTCCCCCTCACCTGGCAAGCATGCCTTTGAACTGTGGGAGGAAACTCAAGTGAACAGGGTGAAAACATGCTTTCAACCACTGAGCCAGTCCCTCATAAATTAAAAAAAACAATAGTAAAAAAACAAAATCCTACCTTGCTTCAGGTTACCACACGGTACACTAACCCTGACTTTTAGCCAGAAGCAATATAGGTAGAGGCAACCAAAGGTTATTTTTATTATAAATTAATCGTTTGCTCTATAAGATGTGAGAAAATGGTAGTAATGCCTATAAGAGACTCCTACAGAGCAAGCAGACCTCTTTGAATTTCTTACTTTGGGTCCAAAAACCCAAAGATATTCGGTTTACTATAACGAAAGACAAAGAAAAGCATCAAATGCTCATATTTGCAAAGCTAGAACTACCAAATCAAGACCACGAATGAATCATCTAGGATTCATCCACCTTTAAAGGTCCTGATGAGATATTTTCTCAATCAGCTTATCCTGCTTATTTGAAGTGGGCGGGACTCTGTTGCAGCTCTGCACCAATCAGAATTCAGCACCATTTGAATCAAAATCATTTCACAGTTATGGAGTTGATTTCTTATGTGACCAGATGATTGATCAAGTCTGATCAAACCACAGCAACACAGTCCTGAAGAGAATTATTATTTATTAAAAAAAATAAAAAAACTCACGTTATGTGAACTTTTCCAGAATGTTAACTTAAATTGTCATGAGTGTGAAACGTTTATGAGAAATCATTTTTACGAAAGTTATCTGGATGCACTTGCTGAAAACCACTCAGCTGACGTCACCATGTGTAGCATATGACATTCTCTACACTAACATGCAGAGCAGCAGTCTTTTAAATGGCAAACTGGGCCCATCATTTGTGGCACCAAAGGAGATGTCGTGTGACTCTGTTGGGGATCTTTGGAAGGTTTGTTTCTGCACACAAATGCAACAACAGTTACTAGTATGACAAAGATTACACACACACATAAAATATATATATAGATATAAATATTATTGCCAACATTAAGAAATCCTGTGGTGTTGTGATGCTGGTGGAAAAATGTCTCCTTACGTCCGACATTACTACACAGCAATCTGTTCAGCTGGGGACTGAAATGGCCACGGGATGTTTTTTTTATGTCGCTTTCATGCTAACCGAGCAATTCAGTGATCACTATCGGTGCCTTAAGGATTTAAAGATATTGTCATTGTAAAGGAGACCACTCCCCTCAGGGTGAACGTGATCACTCATAATGGCTTTCAGTGGCATTTACTTCATCCCTCTGGGGGTGAACGGACACAAAATACCACCCTCTCCCCGTCCTGGGACTGACACAGAATGTGTGCCATGGAAAGGTATACAATCTTGACATTTTTTGACAGGGAGGCTCTGGGGAGGAGAGTAATGGCATGTGTTAAAGGTCATGAGCTTGTTTGAACCTGTGATATTGAGGCTGTGAGTATGTTGGCTGGTGTAAGTCAGGATGGATTTTCACTGTAAGGCTGTTGTGGGGGAATGACGGTTATGTTTTTACAGACGTGTTCAAGTCTCATTTTGAGCCAAAGAGTTGAAAATACTTCATACTGTCACATAACACAGCATATATCATCAGTTTGGGGGGAAACGGTACATTAATTCAACACATTTACACACTAAAATGAAAAGCCGGTAACCAGTGAGCACACATGAAACACAGCTCCAGGAATGTATGGGTGGCTGTAGCCACAAATCCTGTGTGTCCACAGGCTGACACACCTTTTAGTGTGAAATCATGTAAAGGGACACTCTGTATAGTGTTTTTCTAGCTGTTTCAGGGCTCATCATCTATGAAAAATTGTAACCTTACCTGTGCACATTCATTTCCTGAGGAGGTTTGGTGGCTTTATCATAGGCAACTTTAGCAGAAATCCCAATGGCGATGACGAGCGCTACGACCCCGCATGTGATGTACACCGTGGTGTTGGTCTGGTCCAGCTCCGGGTCGTACGTATCACCTGTTGGCGCCGGGGAGGGGGGCTGGGTTTTGATCCAGTCCGGCGTGTTGTAGTTGGTGCAGCTCTTCTGCTCCAGCCGCTTCCCGCGGTCCGCGCAGCAGAAGCGCAGGAAGCAGCTGCCACAACAGAAGCGGTGGTCGGTGTTGTTGCAGGAGAACTCTTTGTCGTACTGCCCGCTCACGTCGTAGTAGCCCAGGCAGGTGTCGTGCTGGACCGAGGGCGCCTCGACCTGGGTGAACTTCCCCGGGACGGCCGCGGCCAGCGGGACCGCAGTAGTGCTGCCGTTGACCTCCTTCACCTTTGAGTTCCTCCTCGGCGGGGTTTTGCTCTTTTTATTGGTGGTGGCGGCGCACAGGACATTCAGCGGGTCTAAGTAAATCAAAAGAAGCAGAAGGTGCTTTATCCCCATCATTTGAGGACGCGCTGGTGTTTGTTCTTTGGCCTCCACTCTCTTCTGTCTGTTCTGGCTCTCTGAGTGTCACTCTTCCACTTCTTACCGAGTGGAGCCTCTTGCGGGTTTCTTCATCGCAGATACTCCTTTACGTGCCAAGCTCTCACTGACGGACTTTGACTGGCAGATGTTGCGCTCATCAGGCAAACAACTCATCTTCTGACTCTGTTGTCACGCAGCTGAGAGCCCGTTCTTCAAACAAAAGTTCGCTTTGGCCAGATGCCCTCTCTGATTTCGGCACGATGTCCTCCAGGGAGCTCTGGCTTCTCTCCACCATGAGCTGTTGATCTTGAGTGTGATCGGAGCCCGTAGCTGCACTGTGGAGGAGAGAAGCGTGTGCAGAGGAATTTAGTCGGAGAAAATATGACTTTATGTATCCGCGAAAAACTTTACCAAGCCGCCTGCGTTCTAGAAAGAAGAATTTGGATAAGTGGCAATAACTGGAGCGATTATAACGCAGCGCGCACTTTCAGCACCGCGGACAGCGCCCAAGTTTCCTCTGGGCTCTCTGGAGCGCTTCAGCGCCTAAAAGTAGACGGGCTCAACCTTCCTCCTGTTTTAATTTCACTTGAAACACAAGTTATTTAGCTAGAAAAAGGACACAATCCGTGTTCCTGAGTTGAACAGAGATAAAAATGTGCCCTTGTTGAGCGTTTTTTTCGCCTCCTTCGCCTTCATTTTACGCATGAACTTTCTTCCATCCGACTTCCTGAGTGGATACGAAGCATTAACTTCTATCTTTCTCTCGAGTGACAGATTTAAATTGAAGACTCAGTTTTAAAGAGAGAGAGAGAGAGAGAGAGAGAGAGAGAGGGAGAGGATGTGGACTTACCGTAACGGTGGCCGGTAACGGGGTTGTCTCAGCCACTGCCACTGAATCAAAGAGCCTCAGCAAGACAAGAGGCAAGACCTCTCTCTCCTCTCCGGCCCGCCTCCCTCCACCACCATCTCTCTCTCTCTCTCTCTCTCTCTCTCTCTCTCTCTCCCTCTCCCTCGTACCCCCCATCCCCACCCCAACCACGTCACCGATTCAGGTACCTCAGTTAATTATCAATCGTCCACACCCCCACCTCCTGCTTTGGTCAGATGCCTCCGGGCTTCGCTCGATAACTCGCGTAGGTGGAGAAAAAACCCCCAGAAAGATAACAGTATTAGAAATTATGTGTAAGAGGCGAGGCGCTGCTGTTGGTGTACATTCACGCCTCAGTGCACACACAAGCTGCACCCACTCACAAGTCACCAGTCACGTCCCGTGTTGCAGTGTGCACGGTGCGTGTGTGCGCGCGTGTTCAGGCAAATGTGAAAACATGCCCGAGCTGGTTTACTTAAGAATCATAAATCAAATGGCATGTGAGTGCAGGGGCGAGGTGGAGAGGATTTGGGAAATGTTTATTCGGACTTTTAAAGCAAAACCAGCTCTGACTGGATGTATGTAAAGGGTTATATAAAGTAGATTTGACTGTGATATTACCACATTGTATGCTCTCTGAAACGTTTATCTACAAATACCAACTTTATTTTCTAAATTCACACACGTTTCTTTTCCTAAAAATTTAAATGTTTGTCTCAGAATCCACACATCTAAGATTTATCACCTTTTTATTCGATTTTATTGATTTTGAATTCTTTAACTTTTCCTGCGAACCTTTATTCAAAAAGTAAGTAAAGTAAAGCAAAATAAAGAAAAAATAAGTAAAACAAAATAAAAGCAAAATAAAATTCAACTTCATTCTAATTTATACCTCAGGGGTTTGACTTTTTCTGAAACTCAACTTTATATTGAACTTTCATCTAAAAACTTCACTTGACTCTTACAATTATTCTCCAAATCTTGAGTTTGACTGCAGAATTCAAGCTGACAATAAAAAAATCAACCACCTATGATTTTATGTCACCTCCATCTTCAGGGAATCAAGGATTCAGGGATCTTTACCATCACACGTTTCCACAGACAGGGTTTCTTATAAACGCACATTAAACACATCCACTTGATTCATCAGCATCAAGAATGTTGTTCAATTAATTTATTGGTCAATGAATTCATCGATGCAACTCCATCTCCACAAAGGCATTACAAGGAGAAAGACTGGTGGTGGAAGGCCATATCAATAAAGTATAGTCGTTTTCATTGTGATGTATTCCTAAATGGGTTTTAATCTGGTGAAATCAGGTTGTACCAGATGGTGAAAAACTACCACATTAAAACACAGACAGGTTCACAGACAGGTGATTTGACAGCGAAAGGAAATCATATTAAATTGACTTTCAAATACTTTGCTGTCATTGCCTGAACTCCACTTTCCACATTCACTCAGTTATTATCCGGCGTGTCAAAGCTCATCCATCTGGTGTGCAGACTCAAACCACTGCCAAGATTTATTTGTCTTAGCAAGCTTTGGTGTTATTTGATCAAGGTGAATGCTGTTTGACCAAGGTCTGCTGTTATTACCTTTATAGCAGAGAGGTTTCATGTATCCCCCAGTGGGGCAAGGTGATTATATCTATTGGAGCCCCCTGCAACACTTAACTACACTGATCCTAAATAGCCACAGAGCCACAGTCTTTCTCAAAGTATTCTTCATCACTATACATGACTTGTTAGGTTCTATCACAAGTAATCCAAGACACACAACACTTGTTTTATGTCTCAGTGTAGTCATGTGATCTCTCAAGGTTGTTTTTTGTGAGCTCCCCGAAGCAAATTCCAACAACTGCATGAAATTGCCAGTTAGGTCTTTAATTGTGTAAATTATCTGGTTAAATCTGTAGAATAAGAAATGACAACATTTTAGAGAGGTTAGTTGAGGTTTAGTGTCCTCTGCCATATTCATTAAGATGTAATTTACAATTCAGGTTACAGTTAAATCTGTGTGTGAGAGTGTATATACTGTAGTACATACATCATTTCCCCTTCACTTGCTTTACAGTTGTTAAAACCATCTAATTTCCAATTCCATGCTGTCTGGGAGTGTGATATACACTGTTGCCCATAAAGTTGGAATAATTGTTCAATACCCCCAATTTAGTTAAAGCCTGAATCCACAGTTTGCAAAGGTTCATTGTGGTTTAAGTTTCACAGTGATATGTTTGGAAGAGTTTGATCAATAAAGTTGAGAAGATATACACTTTATTTATCAAGAATAAATCACATTGTCACAATCATTTCATGAGAAGAGGTAAAACACATTTTATTCCAACTTTATGGGCAACGGTGTATATAGATATAAATATTATTGCCAACATTAAGAAATCCTGTGGTGTTGTGATGCTGGTGGAAAAATGTCTCCTTACGTCCGACATTACTACACAGCAATCTGTTCAACTGGGGACTGAAATGGCCACAAGATGTTTTTTTTATGTCGCTTTCATGCTAACCGAGCCTCATTTCATGAGAAGAGGTAAAAAACGTTTTATTCCAACTTTATGGGCAACAGTGTGTATCCAGGTTTGCTCATTCCACTTTTTGTTGAAGCTACTTGGTGCTTTCACTTAGCGAAAGCCTTTATGGTGACACCATTCCAATTAACATGATTCCAACATTTTCTAGATGTCTTGTGCATAATTTTGGACCCATTAGCCTCAAATTCAGCCTGCCGTATTTTTGGTATCTTTGGAAGCTTTGGGACCTGAACCACAATTTGGCTTGTCCTCAAATAAGTTGACAGATAAGGGGTTTGCCATTACTTTGATAAACAAGGATATATATAAATCTACAGGAAATACTATATTATCATATCTGATGTCAGACAGAGTTTACAGGCCCCGCACATACGAACATTGAAGTTTCACACATTGCCGTCAGATGGGTTCCATTTGCTGATGATGTGGTTGAAAGACCAGGAAACGCTTGTAACTTGACCTTGAGTTGAAAATAACTTGTCAGTGTGCCAGAATGTGCTATGACGACTTAAGAAGCCTGTAATACAGACTTTTATTACTTTTAAACAGTGGTGACAATGACCACGATGTCAAAGATGATGGTCATGATGTTAACAGTGATGATGACAACCACGACGTCAATGATGACCATGATGGAGTTATCAGTGATGACCGCAGTGAATAGAATAGATATCTTTATTGTCCACCAGGGTGGAAAATTGTCTTTGGCTCGCAGACACGAGCAACAACAGCATAAAACTAATATTTTTCTTCTTCATAAAGTTGTTGACAGCTATCTTTTTGGCTTAGGAGTTATGATTAGGAGTTGTGATGAACTTTGTGCTTCAGTGTTTCCTAAAAAAGTTGGGAACCACTAACTGATATAATTCACTGTAGACACAGTAAAGAGTATAGAGTTTTGAGTAACTCGTTAAAATACAAGTGTCTGCACTCTTTGCACCATTCAGATGAATTCAAAATCCATTTCAATAATGATTCTTGGCTGATTTATACATTTACTTCTGGACTTCAGTTGTACTTTATCTCATGCCTCTAATCCCAGACAGGAGAGGAAGTGAACCTTAATTGCACACCCATATCTTACACCAATCATGCGATCTACTCATGCAAACCTTAGAAATAAAGTGTGATCAACTCCCCGGTGCCCCTGACAGTGCTGTACAGATAATATGACAAGGAGACAAGAAAAAGGGCACCAAGCTTTTGATGAATGTCTTTCCACACTGGATGCTCCGGAAGTCAGCATTTGCAAATTGGCCCTCCATTCCTCTGTCAGTCAAAATGGCACATCAGATGGCATGTTGAGCACAAAGGGAAGAGGAATTGTCCATTAGTGTTAAACAGCTCCAAGTGCGCAAAGCTGGCCTCAGCAAAAAGAGCTGACAGGTAACGACGGGGTCGACATTGGCTGAAGAATAATGAGACCATATTTCCACAGAAGAATGAAATAATGAATGTCGAAAAGTTGGCTTTTCATGCCAACAGCACAAAACAATCACACAGGGAATTAATATAGCTCTTTACACCACTGTGGGAAGGCTCTTGAAAGCACTCGCCTTGTAATTGTCACGTTGATTAGTATCACGGATATTTGCCCCACATTCTCTCTCTAGTATCTAGTTGGTCTATATTTTGTCTTTCAATCAGGGATTTTATGTGGGTCTTGATTTGGCTTAGCTCAGAGCACCAACCAAAATGTCTGCCCCAGTTCTGGTGCAGAGGGGAATTGCTCTCCTTTGACACCGGCCCTGTTCAAGGGTCCGCTCCATCGCCTTTGTTAATGAGCCAGGCGGTCTCAACATGTTTCAAAAGCTTAACACTCGATGCACAATGAATCTTAACATCACTTTGGTATGACTGTGCATCACTAAAGGGGCCACACGGCTCGTATCCTGTCGACCTTGTAGCAGTTGAATCCTCCATACTGTGCCTCTTGAATTAAAGTGGTCCCATAATAATCTTTACTTTACATCAAGCACACAGGACTGCAGAGATATCCACCATTCTGAAGTTATCAGCATACAAACCAACATATTACAACCAGAGCACCAGACAAAGAGTTAAACTAGGGAACATAAATGTATGGAGCCAAAATGTGGCCAATATCAAATGAATAAATAAGTTATTATGAAATAAATAGTCACATTAAGACATTGTGTAAAATATACAAATGTAAAGAATTTGTGAAAACATTTACAAAAGAATTAAAAGTAGACTAATTATTAGCATTTTTTTATTTTCAGATTCTCACAGAATTTAATTCGCCTTTCATGATAATTTCTATTTCTATTTTAAAAGGTCTGTTTTAATTTCATAAGACAAATTAATCTTATTTTTGTATCATATTGTCACATTTCACAAGATCACTTTTCATTACAGTGGTGTTGTCACCATCTTCCCACCTTACATGCAATCATATTCTTCTTTTTAAGTAATTTCATACCACATTGGCCTGTGTTCTGCCCATTTGGGCTCCTTTTTTCATTTAACTGGATTGGACTAGGCTAACTTTTTGGCTAGAGGCTATTCAAATAAACTGGAGAGAGTTGAATCAAATATTGACATTTTATTAGATTGTAAAAAAGTGGGTGTGGATTCTTGAATATAGTTCAGTATGGTATAATGTTGCTTTGCTCGCTACCCACACTGGCTAACAGTCAAGTACGGTTTATAGACTCTGATTGGCAGAGCTCGTGAGGCCCAAATCACATTTGACTGAATACATTTATGTAGCTGCCCCTAAAATATATTTACGTCTTACAGTCAGAGAAAAGAAAAAGCAAAACTATCAATTAACATAGGGACACAGGATTAGAGCTTGAAAAATATATCTTTTTTCCTTTCACTGTTTTTAACAGGGCTTTACATGCTACCTAGCTAGCTAGCTAACTGGACAGGGTTGTGAGCTTGATTGTTTGTTAGTCACTTATGTGACAGCATGAGTGGCAGCAGCTACCATTAGCTGGTTAAATCAGACTTAACTCAACTGCGTTCCTTAAGTAGTTCACTGGAGAAAGACACACGACTGTGTGAAGATCAAAAAGACAGACAGTCTTTCTTTGTGGTTACTCTTTCCAACAGGAGCTAACGAGTACTGCTGGCATTAAGAAATAAAAACAGACTTTTAAATGAGCATATTTCTATGTCCAATGAAACTGGTATTAGAACAAAAATAATGAAATATAGTAGCATTTCATACTAATCAAATAATAATTTAAATAATTTCCTCAATTATTTCACAAATCGTTGGTTCATTTATTTATTTTACACAATAATTTCATTTGTTTCTTTATTTCATAATGTCTTTTCTGTTACTTTGGGGTTACATAAAGGAAGCTAAAAACATCTTTGAGAGCAGTTTGAGAACAAAGAAAAGTTTCTGATTGACAATTTCACTTGCAAACTATTATTTATTAATTACAAGACTCTCTCGAGGCAGAACAAAACATTGCTGTTAATAGATAATATTTTAAGTGATGGCAGGGCGTGGGCGCTTTTTCTGCTCTGCAAACTCACCTGTCACCAAGACTTTTATTCCCATGTTGAAGAGGTCCTGATGATCTGATGAATTATTTACAAAATATTATTCAAATGATGAAAATCTTGTTGCCACTTTTTGCATGTTGAGTGCTCCTCACATCCTGCTGGGAATACGTCAATTTGAGAGGACTGATGTTGAGGTTTTCTCCGTGTACTTAATGCCAGGTAAATTAACAATTTATGCAATGCAAGCGAAAACCAGACGACAGCCACTTAAAGAAAAGACTGCAAACAAAGTGCAACAAGTATGTAGCCATGCGTAGTACGTCGCATACATAAGAAAACAATGGTCCATTTGGAAGAAGGCATCTAAATTACAAGTACAAAGCAACACACTCTCAGAGCTACAGAGGCATGAGAGGCCACGGGCTGCCTATTGTATCTGTTTACATGAACCCAACAAAGAATATAGAAAGACAACAGTGAAAGGGAGCAAAGAACATAGATGTGTGAGATTATGAGAATGTTATAAATTGTAAATACAAGATTCTGTCCTTTATCAGAGGATTCAAAGGATTAAAGTCTGAAGGAGCTGTTGGTAATGGAGTTAAGCTCCCAGCATAAAGCCAGCCCAACTGCTTGGCAGACACTGGAATAGCTACAGAAACCCCCTCCCTCCATACCTTAACTTTCTGAAACTAACAGTCGGTTGTTGACACCCAATTTAAGCGGTAACTGATCAGTTGCTGAGGTGAGAAATGAGCCAGGGTTTGAACGTGACACGGTGAACGTCTTCCAAGGGAGGCAGTGTGAAAATGTGTGACGTCATTGCCAAGAATAGTGCACCTCCACCCTCTCAAGAGCTGCAGTTACATGGACGACATTTATCATGATATTGAATATTGAAATCCTGCTGATCAAAGATTCCAGCTTGCATGGATGCTAAATAAAGTAATCCAGTACCATGTGCGTTTGTATTCCCCACGCATTTAATCAGAATACGTTTTTGACACAAGCAAAGTGATACCACCCAATGTGAAGCATCTAATCTGCCAGAAATACAACAGAGGAATTAGACGACCCCATTACCTCCACATGGGGCAAAGATGCACAGAAAGAATACATTTATTCCAACCACAGACAAACAATTGGAATAAGTGTTTAAGTACATGTTATTAGGCACTGATATTTTCCTATTGAATGGATTATCAAAGGTTTCACTACCTCTCTCAGTCCTTCTGCATGGGTTATTTTTGTTTCAGGAAAATGACCAAACGACAGATGTCTAATCTATCAATATATTTATTAGCTATACCAGAAGTGTGTCGATGTCCTACATAGTGATAGCATTCTGTGGGTGAACCAGTGGCGGGCTAGAGGTTAAATTGCTCTGTTATGATGTGGACCCAGACTGAATTAAAAGTCACAAATGCTTGCACGTGTGAATAAACTTCTCTGAGGATAATCTGTCTGAGATAACAGGGCATCAGCAGCAGCCATGAAAATAAAACAAAAGTTTCAGAATCCAATCCCTTTCTTTTCATCGGCAAAGCTGAGCAGCCAGAGAGACCTGTTGGTGTGTTGATTCCTGTAATTTGTTTCTATTCGACACACCTCAGTGCTCCGTGATGCATAGAAGAGGATTATAGATACACTTAGACTTTTAATTTGGACCTAAGCAACTGAATGAGTCGCACCTTGAAGAATACTTAATGAATTCCTAAAGAATGCAAAGTAGGGTCATGGGAAATTAAAGCTTTCAGCATGTTTGTTCATTTAAATGTATTTTTGAGACGTTGCATAAAAGCAGGGTATGAACTTGAGGTACAGAACCAAAGTGCAGGAGGGAAGGAGTGAAAAACTGCAGAGATTTACTCAGAGGGGATCAGTGATTGCAAAGTAAATATCAAAACAGAAAGTCGAGAAGCAGACTGTGTGTGTGTGTGTGTGTGTGTGTGTCTGTGTGCATCACACCATCACAGGTGTTTTGTGACGAACAAACAAGTATTTATGAGAAGACATCTGGCCGTCAGAGTTTGTGGGTGGATCAAGTGCAGTTTTAAGAGTGAACACTCCATGCTTTAAGAGAAACTGATATACATCTCCTTGCTACTCTCTACATTAATATAAAAAAGATTATTTGTAAAGGAAAACCCTCTTGTCACGACCGTGCATCCTTATCATGCTGGTTTGCATGATTCCCAGGGAAAATTGAGTGTAATGAAAGATGCCGCAGGAAACAGAGGCCATACTACTGAGAGAGCCGATGATTTCCTCCTTTTCATCACTTGTGCAACACTAATGATCAGGGGAGTGACTAGATTAGAGGGTGTAAACTGCAAAACACAGTACATTTGTCTTGTTTACTTGCTAAACTCATTTCACCTCTGCTCCAGCCCAACTTCAAATTGAACACTGTGCCGATTGTTTGTTTTCAAGAGAAGTCTGGATTGCTTTAATGAACGGAATAATCCTTGGGAGCAGCGATTGCTCTTTTTCTGCTCTGGTTTTGTGCTGTGTTTTGTTAATAGAGCCTTTCATGAGAAGTGATTACCTTCATCCGTGTTAGCAGCTGTTGAAGGAAAACTGCGCAGTAAGGACACACAATGAACCCTGTTGGCGGTTGCTAGAGGTCACATTATATGGCCAATCATCGCTTCATTTGTTCTCCTTAAGTGTGTCATAATTGTAACGGTCCATGGCCAGAGCTCACGAGCAATAATCATGAGTGACAACTCTGGGAATTTTGCTCGGCGTGCATGCAGTCAGCGCGCTGGATGTGATGCCATTATTTCTGTTCAGCAGGCCTGACAGTATCTGGGGAGGATTACTGCAGCTAGCGGGTCCCTCATGTTGTTGTTGTTGTTGTCCGTGGTGGTGTTGGTGCCTCGACTTCACGGGTAAGACGCACCAGTAAACACAGCCTGCAGCCTGAGTGGAGAGTACTGCCTGTGACAAAGTCCATTCTGTCAGTGGCATCCAATCAATAACAGCCTCAGCAGCATCCCACCGCACGAACTGTGTGTGTGTCGAGTCAGGAAGCAAAACGTGGAAAACAAGCCACCTCTCTTTTTCTAATCTTCTCCTCCATCTCAAGAGGGGGGCTACCTAAAACACAGAAAACAACAACAACAGCAGCAAAATAAATAAATAAATATCTTGTATCTCCTTCCCAGGGCTTGATCCTTCCTCCTCCCCCAAGAGGAGAGTTGTTAAATTGTAGCTGCATACTAACAGCTTCCACTGAATCAATTACCATTTGGATATAAATGTCACAGCTTTGGAAACTGTCACTGGGTAGAGACTGAGAGGAAGCGGTGGTTTATTAAGGATGGAATAGATGCTGAGGGTTTCATAAACACACACATTCTTGGTGGTAAAAAAATGACATATTTCCAATTAAACTATAATCTTTCACTTGCATTTGCAGTTCAGAGGTAGAAAATAGGAAATGGAAAATCCACTGCCCACATTGTTGAGTTGGACATTTCCTCTCGGTATGTGTGCAGTGAATCTGGATTTTATGGCAGGTTGTTCTAATCTCCTCAGAGACTGAATCTATAAGTTAGCATGAAAACCTAATAATGCAGAGTAGAGGCAGGCCACAGAACCATTCAGAGACACTATACATGACCTGTGCTCTGGCAACATGAGCTTTGCATGTAACCAAACCAGAAGTCCAAAGAAAATTTCCTCGGATACAAGCGGTCAAACAAAAAGTGATTAAAATGGCAATATAACATTTACTTTTAATAACCTAGAGACAATAAGGACTTGACGTTTATTATGAGAGGAGGAATCTCTTCAGCCCTCTTCCTCCTCACATGGTTAGTGGACAGTGTTTGTTAACAAGAGAAGAAGGGCTGATGCTCAGTCTAAACGAGACTGGAGTCATTGCCTCGACCTCAGTCAGAGATATTGTAATCAGACTCAGCCTGCAAAACAAACTGTGGAGCTGTGTACCTTGTTTTTTGTGATATAGTCTCGCCATGATGTAAGGTTAGATGCAGGCATGTAAAGATGGCAGGCGTGCCAGTTTGAATATGTCCTCATACCCACTATCTCTTTCTAACTATTGTCTTTAATACAGGACATTCAAAGAGCAACTGTGCAGAGAATGATTGTGGGCTTTTTTCAGTTCAGTCATGAGAAAAAGGAAAGAAAAATGGATTAGTATTAAGACTAACTTTTAAAATATTTACATTAACAAAAACTTCAATTAAAATTGAGTCTCATTCCTCCAAGTTTGTGTGGTAATGTAGTTTTGTTTTAATTCACTGCCAATACATGTGTCTTCTTGAACAGCAGTCGTGATGCTGATACCAGTCCTGATTATACTGACACCAATCATTTCAAAAAGTTAATGGTAGAAATTGTTAGAATTACTTTGTACACAGATGTCAGCAATTAACAAGTCATGAATCACACGATAAGCCAACTAGCACAACAGTACAAACATATTCATACTACACTTGAAGTAACATGCGGTATAGATAACACACTCTTCGCTATAAGGTGGTATATTTAAACTGCTGTTGCTCTGTTATACTCATGCCGATGTTATCACTTCAGGACTTTGTAAAAGAATATTGTGAAGGAACAAGGAGCTTAGTACTGAAGAAACTCATCTCAGAGGTTTTACTCTACACTGAGATGCTGGAGATTACTGCTCGACTTTACCAAGCTATTGGAAATATTGCTGCAGGTGTTAACGTACATTTTGTGAGATTTATTTATCATTGTTACTCCCAGCTTCCATGTTTTAAAAGCCCCCATTCTATCCGAGTCGGCTGTGATTCAGTTTGCTGTCATCAGTCCCCATTCTCTGCCGCACTGAGCTTGGTGTACTCTCGCAGGGAGGGACAGTTTCAGAGCTTAAACTCCAAATATCACACTACATTTTCGTTATATGTGTTTTCTGACTCTGTTTAACAGATATACGTGTCCCACCTCCACATCCACCTGTTTCTGTGAGAAAGTTTAACGTCACACCCCCCCATCTCTGCTGTCTCTGTGGGAATGGCAAGATTGGAGCTTAGTCATCTCGTATCAGCTCTGTATACTGTTTGACACATTGAATTCAATGTTCAACAAATAAGCTAAAATTAAAAAAAAGAACAAATGCAAATATGGATTATTTGCTGAGGTCACATCAGTCTTTGCGGTCAGTCTTGTGATTTTACATGATGTCCACCATTGAATCAACTGCTGAAGCATGTCAGTTTATGCAGTTAGGTGTAAGGATTAGCATTAAGTTTTCTCTGCGGTTATAGTATTCACTTTTTTTCCAGCCGCACAATGCCTTCTCCTTTCCCAGCGCAAATGACCTCATTTCTTATCAAGACTTAGGTCCTGAAATTACACTGTGCTCATGCATGAGCGTTTAACAGAAATATACCCCTTGTGTTTAAATGTGTGCATGTCTACACACCTTGTTGTGTAGACTGTATCAGTGTGTGTACTGTGCAGAATGTCAAGGCTTCTAGAGTGTCTTCTTTCAAGATGTTGAACATGTTGAGGCACATCTGTCAAATCTAACGAACACAAAATGGTTATATGTCACCAGAAGTGGAAGAAAAGCCACTCTTTGTGTGGTTTGTAAACTCAGTTATAACACATGCCCTGCAGAGCTACATGAGTGTCTTTGCTTTTTCTTTTCCCCAGTTATTGTTTTTAAACTGAATTATAACTTGTTTGTGTGTCTCCAAAGGAAAATGGAATCTAATCAGCTTATTATTATTATACACACACACACATATACAGTAAGTGCAAATATTGAATTGTGCATATTGCACAAGGTGTGGGGAAAATATTTGGGTCCAGCAGCATAAACACAGAAGAATAAAAAAGAATGAGACGAGGAGGAGAAAAATGCGAAACTCTTGAAGCAGAAATGTTCCTGCCTCTGCCCTTGCTTTTGCTCACACTTAGCGCATGTGTCAATCTATGAATTGCTGCAGTGGGAAGATTCATTGAGCTGGCGCTGACATAAGATGATGACTGATATGGTCACGTCTCACTGCTCACAGAGGACAAAATATAAGACGGGATCCCCATCCAGCCTGGAGTGAACTTTGCTTCATTTTGTCCACTTAATGGTCCAGCGCCACCTGCCAGTCGGCCTTTATCACCTCCTTCACTCCACTTAATCAGAAGTGCTGGCTTAGGAGTCCCACTAATCAGGCCAATTAGACTTTAAGGCCTTGTCTTTGTGGCGGATGTCCTCTTAGTTCAGGAAACTCTTTGGCTTCCTCCTGCCTGGCTGGCGCAGGCCCAGCCAAGCTTTCAGAAAACAACCTTGACCATTTTTTAATTTTTTCACATTCTACATTACCTTTATTTAACAATGGAGGTCAATTAAGAACAAATTGTTACTTGCAATGACAGTCATGATAAATGTCTCTTGAGGGTCTAAAAGGGACTGAGGTTAAATCGAAAGAACACACAACAGAGGTGTATGCAGACAAGACAATTAAATCACTAGCAAAAAAGGCATTCTGCAATACTCTGTGAAGTTACCAAAATGGAGGAAATGGACAGACACTGACTGAAGACTCCACTGGCTTTGTCATCATGTCCATAAAGCATCTGCTACACCTCTGGCAGGCTTCAGTCAGTCAGATAAGCCTGTGAAACCTGTCTGACTAAACATCAAATGAGTGTATTTTCACACTCCACAGTGTGACAGCCATGTTAAGAGATTTAATCATCACAACGACAGCACACATGGTTTATAAAAAGGTGCACACTGTCAGATTTCATGGCACGTGAAGCATTGTTCTACACAAACACATGATCTGGATTCTAAAGTATTTTTAACATAAAGAGAAGCTCACGTACTCTGGTTAGCCGTATATCATGCAGAAGCAACTCTTCCTGTGACCTTGTAATAGCTTTTGACATTTGGGATTTCTGAAACATGTTAAATCTCAGGATAATCATGGTCAATTGGACAGCGCTATCCATCATAGCCAATTGTAATTACCTGCATATAGATCACTGTCACATGAAAAGGGCCATTAAGAGGAGTTCTGCGTGTGAATAGAAAACATTCAATCAAAATGCCACAGGCAACACGATCAGCAGCCAAGAGCAGCGACTGAACAAGAATCCTAACCAGGACATCCGGCGCTCATGGCATCGTTCCCAGGTGGGCTGGCTCCGTGTGACAATCTCATAAACAGGTCTATCAATATGTTGATCATATTTTTTCCTCTGTGTTTGACCAGCTTGTTTCAGCACAGCTAACAGACCAAAAAAACTCAGATAGGGTTGGCAAAAACACTTTGCTTCATTATTAATGGCTCCCAACCACAGGATAAAGCTGAGGGTGCCTCCATACCAAAACTGTTTCATTAGCTACACACGAGCTCTGGTGTGTTTGGCCTGTTTAGGCTGTTGTGAAAGATGTCGCATCATATTCTGGTGTGGACAGTGGGTCTGAGTCTACTCCACTTATTTCTGCAGTTCCTTCTTTAACAGTGAGTGAAAAAGTGAGCTCCCAGTAGCTATCAGTCCAGCGCACATGATGATTCAGAAACATGCCAAAAATGAGTGAATTAGTTACCTGTCAGGGCATATGAATTCATCCTTACAACTCTTGGTTCATTAATAAACATGTTGCGTTGGTCCAGATAAAATAAACCAAACAACCCAAGAGGTCGGGAGGTGATTAATGGGAAAGAGAAGAAGAAAAGAATTAGAGTTTTTTTTTTCTCTGACTCTTCTCTAATTGTTGTTTTGGTTCTTTAGGTCATGTGGTTAAAATGGACACTTGGATAAAAACGTGTCTAACTGCTTGTGGTGCTTCCTGGATCTATGGTGGTTGCAATCAGTAAAGATTGAAGGTTATTGTTCAGATTGAATAGACAGAGTTGTGAATAAAATGAGTTAATAAAAAGCCATTTCAGAGACTCTGCTACTGCAGACCATAAATTAGTGAAGGAAAACCCATCTGTATGCGCAAAGAGGAAGAAACAGAGAGAGTGAAATATCCAGAAGATGAAAATGACTCACTTTGGAAAGGAATAGAAGGTGGTTCGTTTAGAACAAATTAATTTAGATCTTATGATAGTAAAATATTAAGATGGCTATGATATCTTGTTATAAAATCCTTCTTTAGTATTTTATAATAATCAGTAAATTTGTAAATGGACAGAATTCTATTTTTTGTGCACAAGTACATGAAACCCCCAATGTAATAACCATAGAAACAGAAATAAAAAATGTTTTATACAAAGTCTGTTTTCAAATTCATGTGAAGGTTATGTTGCTTATTCCTCTTATATTCCTTTGAAGAGACACCTGTTACTCTGCAGATGATTGCAGTGTTGCCACTTACAAGTAATACCAGTTATAGCGTGATGAAAGAGAATTTAAATGGCAAGCATATGTGAAGGTACTGTAGACAGATTATATTGAGGCGTAAATTGGCACGTTTAGTGGCAGAGGCCAGACGGAGATACATTCACCATATCTGTAGCAGATGCATATACTTTAGCGCCTGGCAGGCAAATAAATGGTGTGTACTCAAACTGTATTGATTATGAGTTTGTTATTGCCTCCAGCAAAAATAGCCAGGAGCCAGTTCTTCCTTGGGATTATGGCTATGATGTTGGTGCAGCACCAAAGCACCCATAATCACCGAGAACATCCTGAAGGTTACTGCAGCTTTAATACAATGGCTGCAAAAGTCTGTGTGCACTCTGAGAAGTTTTTCTCTCAAGTAGTAAACATAAAAAAATAAAGTTAAAAGTAAATATCATATAAAGATAGGGGAGCTAGCAAGGAGTCAGAGAGCACACCCCATGGGTAGTGCAATCCTTTAAATGTGCAAGTTACAAGTTTTAAATGTGGGTCCGATTGGCACCAAAGTAGACAATGTAATAATTCTGCAATATGAGTATAATGACTTAATGTGAGAGTTTAAAGCAAGACAGACCCAGTTCATCTTTACATATACATACATTATGCACAAGAACATGGTCTGAAATATTTTTAAAACAAATGTTTTGAGTCATCCAAATAAATTACATAGCAAATTTGATGAAGAGTGGTACAAAAAATATTATCTTGGACTGTGACTGAAATGGAGAGGTACATATTTTGGATTTAGGAATCCAGCAAAGAGCAACGTTTTTTTCTTTGTCTTACACATCAGGATTTTAGGTCAATTAAACAGTGCTGTCTAAATGACATGATAAAACCACCTGTACCGAATCACATAGATCACTTCCTCTGGTCTGGTTCCTGTGGCCGAGGCCTAACTTTACACCATACAGACATCTATGAGCCTTCAGATTGCCTGCTAGCTTGCTGACAAATGGGACCAAAGTTGGAGGTAACCACAATGATCCTTTGTGGCACTTCAAGAGTTGACAAGGTTAACAGTTTTTAGTGGTAAAATATGGATATTTACTGTAAATATGTATACATGCATATAATATATGTCATGGAAACAGACCACAGCTTATTGAGAGTGGAACTATTTCAATGACTGAAGCTGTTTAGACTCACTTATTATGAGTGGTCTTGTACAAAGCTGAGTTACCATATTTCCTCAAATACTGACTGGTGTCTTTATTTGCATCAGCTGTGGAGGGCTTTAGGCCTGACTTATATTAGAGTCAGACCTTTATTTCTAATTCCCTCTGTTTAAATAGTATAGCTATCCATATTTTAGTATGAAGCCTGCTTGTTTCCTGATCTGTTCTCATTTTCCTTGTTAAAGCTTTGTTTCTGTATTATGCTTTTATTCCCGCAAAATACAGTTTGGCTGGAACACTGACACACATCACCCACATTTCAGTCACTGCTGGTGATTTACACTTGTGAGTGAAATCAAGAACAAGTTTTGATTTATCAATTTATGTGTGTGATGGAGATGTAAATTAGGCTTATTGACCCTTGTTTTCCCCTATCTACACCGCAGGCCATTATCTGAACAATTGGCTTTTATCTGACACTAGCACATAGATATGTGAGTTTGTAGCAACAGTAGATGACAAGTAAAATGTGTGCCCAGAGAAGAAATGTAGTATGTGCAGTATTAGTTAATATGGCAGAGGGAACGGTCTGGAAAATAACAGTAACAGTTGAACAGTTGAAACTAACAGAAATCCCTTGGCTAAATGGGCAGACATCATTCATCTCTTCATCTTTGTTGGACATATTTGAGTCTGCTGCCTTTGCTTATGGCTTGTTGCAGCACCATATAGTTCATTCTGTTGAAATCTTGTATTTTAATGTATGTTATTGCCCTGAGGCAAACACTCTATCATTCTGAGCAGACGGGCATTGGTGGAATCTCGAAGGTTGTTTTGAAGATGCAACCTGCTGCTTAAAAAAAAAATAAAATAGATTTCTCTCCTGAAGTTTGCTTAGGGAACATGTCTCACATCTGGGGCTAGTAATTCCCATGCAACCTTTAATGACCCAACTCAAACATCATTACAGTGTGTGCTAATTAAGAGTCCTTTTTGATAAAATCTTTACATTATTTTGTCTACCAGATAAGAATATCAGCAGCTTCTCCATGTTGGCCTGTCAACAGAGAGAGACAAGAGCAGGACTGAGGTTTTGGAGCGGTGTGCAGTGGGAGCTGTGCCCATCGGGTTTGGTTTTCTTGCTGGATTTCTCAGCTCCCCGCTGAGGCTGTTCTGGTGAAAAAGTCTCTGAACTGGGTCACAGCTGTGCTGCACACAGTGGCACCATGGCACATTTCTCTGTGAGTGAGGACTATCTGAAGGCCGGGGGAGAAAATGAGCATGCTTGTTAAACTGCCCCCCCCTCTCTATACCCCCCACCCCAGTAAGATGAGAAGAGAGAGAAGCCAGAGCAATAAATCATTAATCCACCATAAAGGGGCTAGGGGAGGAAAGGCAACGTCTCCCTGTCTTTTAATGTGAGGCAGATGTATGGCACCGCAGCTTGTACCTCTGCCACCTCTCTATGGCCCTCTGGAGATAAAGAACTGCAAAAAAAGAGTGTAGAGATGGGAAATAACAACAAAACAAAAAGAGTCTTTGAAATGTCCTAGACGGCTCTTCAGGAGAGGGCAAGAGCAAGACTCAGTCGGCCTGATGTCTTAACCCTGCTTTGTCTCTTCATTCATCACTGGAAACATCAAAAACAGTCGTCAAAACTTCTGCAGCAACCCAACTCTGACTAATGGTATCGTTTTTGACTGAGCTGCAGAATAACATAGAAATACATAATGCAGACTAAAACATAGTTTTAGTGTGAACTTAAATTCATTAGCTCTGCATACATAAATTATTAAATGGTTAATTCCCTTCCAGCTTTGACTCTGGTGAGTTGGAGGTCTGGCATTAGATGACGCTGACTTGCCCTCAATTACTGTGGGGAATAAAGATCACTGAGTCAGAGCAGAAGTGACACAGATGCCCAGGTAATAAATTTGTATAATCTATAGCTCTGTTGGCCCAGAGTGACATTAAGACACGCTCTTATGCGCTCATTGTATTAATGACTAAATCGAAAGCGTGACCACATACCTGCAAAGGTTTTTAAGCAAACTTCATGATCAGCATTAATGTGGGGGTGTGAGGAGGTCAGGTCCAAAAGGTCTTTGGTTCCCTTCTTCTCAAATGTTCAACTTAGCTTTAGTTTGCCTCCCTGCTGACAGGAGGTAATGAACTTAGCCTGCTGCTACATCCTTTGATTAACAAAAAGGAGGGGAGGTCCTACCCAAACAGATGCATTCTTATTTATTTACTCTTTTAAGATGATCTGTTCTTGTTCGCACACTTGAAGGCCCTGGTTTGATTTATATGTGCTTTGCTTTATCCTTGTTGACCAAGAAGTGTAGGTGTTACAGGCAGCGTAGCCACTGGGGCTCATTATAAGCAAATAAGCACACACATAGAAGATCACGTTAGCCTAGAGGCTTGAAGGCATACATAAACAAAAGTTCCATATGGCTTCTATCAGCAAGATAGCATATGGTGGTGAAGAGGAGAGTTATGAAAAGAAAATGTATTTTGACTTGATGATGGTAATTTCACTAAAATGTCATGATGGTGCGAGTGGAAAAGTCAGAGGATCACCAACAGTGTTGGGGAGTAACTGGTTACATGTAATCAAATTACAGAATAAATGTAATTGTGTTCAGTTGCATTTACTGAGAATCTTTTCACCATGCAGGGATGCCTTCTTTCAGCATATTTCTGTACAACGTGGGTCAGTAAAGACATTGGGACAAATTTGAGAGCAACACCATTAAGGGGAGGATGGCTTACAAGGAAATGGCTCTATGTCTAGACAAGCTCCATTCATTTGGCACTATGCACTCAAATATTTTAGAGTTGCAAATCAGTGCACATTGCTCTAAGTAACCCAAGTCTGCCATGCCGGTCATCAGACAAGAACACTTTCAGTCCTGGAAGTTCAACAATTTTAATTCAAGTTATACTGAAGAACTTTTAAATAAAAAAAAACTTTTGAATAACCAGTGCTGAGAACTGTTGTGAAGTAACATTACTTTGATGAAGTAATTAAAATAGTTACATATATTTTCACATTTTTTAACAGGGTAACTAGTAAACTGTATTCATTACATTTCAAAACTAACCCTCCCAATCTTGGTCACCAAAACTTTATTAGGATTCATCCTTAGGGAAACATGGTTGTCTGGAGATAAATTCATTCATTCAATCCATCTCACATTTGTTTCTTCTCCGTCACTCACCAGCTACAACATGTAAGTGCAGAGATATTGGAGAAACGCAGCAGCCAGGAGGCTGCTATTTTTACACGCTGTTCTATTGCGAGGGCTTACATGGAGCCCAATAGAGGTCAGGTCCTCTGCTCACAGTCTCTCTTCTTTGTTTAACTGCTGTATTAAAAGGGCTGGATGGGCCAGAATTATGTGACAGGTCTGGAAATTAACAGTCTTGAAACAAACTTGAGATCATGGTGCACTTAGTCCAGTCTTTGTTGGCTGATTGTTTGCTGTAGGAAGGACGGTTGTTTCTAGCTGCGATAGAGTTTTTGTTGCTGAGAAATACAGATGTCAGAGATCACTGGTGTACTGTTTGCAAACTCTGTCTTGGGCTGCACTTTCTTACAAATTGGGGAAAGCATTCCATTTTAAACAAAGCAATCCTCAAAAACAGTTCTCATTAAGCAAAAGTCTTGAACCTCCACCTAAGAAATCCAAAGTCTCAGCTGTTGCCTGCAATCACCTGCTAATTGTAGGAAAAGCTCACCGCTATTAGCCCTTCTTGGCCAGGCTTGCCATTAGCTGATTACCGCACACCCACTATCTTATTAATGTAAATCCCTGCAAGAAAATATGGCTGAGACATAATATTTATTTTGCAGGCTATTCACATGGTACACAGTCTCGGTTGGTTCCAAAGCTTTATAGAGATTTTTAATGAGTCTTAACCAACCACCAAAGAGGGCGATTTATTATTCCATTCTGCTGCCTGCCGCGATGAAAAAAGAAAGAAAGAAAGAAATAAGCAAATAAATTAAAAAAAAAAAAAAACGTTTTGCAGCAGTGGGAGGCGCCTGCTGAGGTGAATATACTGCATTTTAATTTACTGTTAGGGAACAGAGGTAATCCATCTATGTTTGTATCACAACAAATATAATTTAGAACCCATGCTTATCTTGTCTGCACCAGGTGATATACAATGCTCTTTCCTTTGTTGACTCTTTTGTTATAAATTAATCAGTAAGCTTGTCCCATCTTTCATTATGTGGCCTAGGCGGGCTTGTCTGACTGCAGCTATACTGCATCCTTAGCAAAAAGAATTATAATTGATAACAGGGCAACTTTATTGATTTATACAGAAAAAATGTCCTGTTATCATATTTGAACAGACAGCCTATGAAATATTTCTACATGACGGTCCTTGTTTATCATTTGTATTTGTACAGTGTCTCTTTTCCGGAGCCTTGTTTTTGTATCTAATTGAAATGCGTTCAGCGTGCAGTATTGCGACAATGCAGTGAATGCAAATTTCAGCTAACATACATTTCCCAACTTCATGTCTTTGGCCACCAATTGGGAGCCTCTTTCCCCCATTAAAGCCAGAGAAGATGTCCGCTGTCACCTCAGCACTCTTGGCTGCAGCCGACGTGAAGCCCTCATCCCGTCTCATGCTGCTTGGGCACCTGCCAATATGTCCTCATTTAAGAAATCGCCTGGGCTGATGAATGGCTGCACTCTCTGTCACCATAACTAACAGAGTGCCGGCCGCCCATAGGGTCGACAGAGAGGTGCTCAATCTGGCGTGACAAAATTACATCTTGTGTCGGCCAGTGGGATGAGAGCATGGGCCTGCAGATGAGAGCCAAATCACAGCATCGCCAGTGCAAAATCCCTCCCTGCTGCATCGTAACTGGGTAATCCTTCCATCTCACTCTCTAACAATGTTATCTGATTTGCTGCAGTGCTCTCCCAAAAAAAAGTATGGTGCTCAGGGCGAAGATCTTTCCATGTCTTGAACCATGAATCAATACCTAATCAATACAGTGAGTTCCATTGTCTGTCTGCCTGTGTGAAAAGAGTTTTTTTTCTGCAGAGGTGTCTGGGCCTTGTGCCTGCAGCAATCAGCCAGTCAAACTAGGAGCTATACTAGATTAATGTCTGTTTAATTAGCCTTTCATAGTAGACTAATGTGACCTTCCTAAAATAGTACATGCTAATATATTTTATGTTAAACAATTCTATTGCAAGACACAATTTATTTTTTACATTACCATAACCTTTAACATTACGGAAGGATTTCTTCACTTCTTTGCAGAGACAGAGAGGGATATTTGGGACAGGGTATTCCTGCGGAGGGGGAAATGGGCTAAATTTGGTGACATGTTAATTTTGGACTCTCCCCTTGTCTACTGGACGGGGTTGATTAATGTGGCTCCTTGTCACAGTCAGCTGGCAGAACCAGGACAGGCGCAGAGTTCCACCCTGCACTGCCTTCTCCATCCACTGTAAGTTTATACAGCTGCAGTCACCATGACAACACAAATGGAACTTTGAACAACAACATCTGGATCGTGTGATTGGCTGTGGAGAAACACTAAATGATCAGAGCTGGAGAAGTTGAAAGTTTGTTTATTAAAAGTGATCAGACAATGTAATTATAGGAATATCATACAAAAAATCAGCAGAGTTTCGATACCTAAGGCTAAATTAATGTGTGTATGAGTGTTCAGATGCAGATAATGTTCCTGTCTGACTTCCATATAATTATTTTGTGTGAGAGCTGAGTTAGCTCAGAAAACCTTGACGGCTCCAGCAGAAAATAAGGGTTTAGTGTCAGAAAGTTGTTGGTTCAAGTTTTGTCTGAATTCTCATTCGTATATGGATCCTTTACTATATAGACATTTTTACAATAAAACCAAATCAAAAACCGCCTCTCCTGGGCACAAAACACAGCAGCCCTGGTGAAGAAGTCACAACAGCGCCTTCACTTTTTGTGCAGGATGAGAAGAGCCCACCTCCGCCCTCCCATCCTCAAAACCTTCTACAGGAGCACCATAGAGAGCGTCATGACCAACTACATCTCCGTCTGGTGCGGCAGCTGTTCAGCTGCAGACTGGAAGGACCTGAGGAAAGATCATAGAGGGGGCCACTTCTTTCCATTGAGGACATCGGGCTCAGTCGCTGTCTCACCAGGGCCACCAACATTATAAAGGACAACTCCCATCCCCAACATGGCCTGCTCTCCCTGCTGGCCTCGGGCCATGCCATAAAACTCCTGAACTCAGGCCCCACGACAATCTAATGTTTATGTACAGATTTTAAAGTGCAATAATTTATCTGCAAATGTAAATTTTATTGATATACTTCTTATAATTTTTATATTTCTTATTTAAAGAAAATGTTGTTTTGGAGAACAGATGCAACGAAATCTCGTTCATACGTGCACTGTGTGTATGTTGTGGAAGACAATAAAGTCTTTTGAACTTGAACTTGAAAAAGCATTTCTGTGTTTTGTTCAGCAGTAATTTGATCTCTCCATTTTAACTTTGAGTTACAGAGGCTATGGTCTTGTTGTTAAAGGACTTAACTTCACATAAAATGATTCTCTGTGTGACAGCTGATGTACAGAAGATCAAAGATCCCTGGTAACTCATTCAGAATCCGGTTAGTTAAACAGAAAAGTTGTTGGTTTGACTCATACATGCATGATATATTGATATATTCATGGTAAATGACTCCACATCTCCAGTATATCCATTCTGTCCTCCTGCACTACTAGTTTATCAAACAGACAGGAATATACCAGAATCAAAGCAAAAAGCACCTATGTGTTTATCGCAGTGGGGATTTGATCTCGGTTTTCATGTTCATTTTGAACTCAGAGGCTGCAGACTTGAACACTGAGCCTTCTTTGCTGCTGATAAAGGTGCACAACCATAAAGAGGGGTAGAATCATTGTTACTTTGGATTCAGCAGAACTCTGTACTACATGATTGGTCTCTTTGTGAGAGTTGATACAGCTCCTACAGTCCTGATAGCTCCACTTTTTAATACACACCTGAAGTAACAAAGGTTGGTACTGCAACCCTGTACCCATTGATATATTAAAGCATGGATGTTTTTATTAAATCTATCCTTGGGGTACTTATTTCCCTCCTGCAATCTGTGAAGTACATAGCATTTCATAGCATCAAAACAAGTCAAAGCAAACAGGTGGAGGGCTTCAATCCCTCCACCAGATGAGCCCTGCTTACCATCCAAGTGTGTTAAACTAGTGAGAAACCCATTGAGCCATATAGAAGAACAACAAGATAACAAAAGCAAAAAGCATCTATTACTCTGCCTTGTGAACTCAAACAGAATTGTTTCCTCTTGTACCAGTGGGTCAGTCATGTACACACAGCAAACACAGCCCTGTTTAAAGGCAGCAGTGCCATACATTGTACAACTGTGGCCTTAACATGTTCATCACCTTAAAATATTCAGTATCCAGTTTTTGTTTGTTATCACAGATTAAGATCAAACAGATGAACTACTATCTGATCTGAACAGGTTTAAATCAAGTCACCATGTGCTTAAATGGATGTGCATACTACTGTATGCATGTCTGCACAGGAGAAAAACATTAGCAATGTCTTGGTCTGTAATTCTGCTGCTCCAGAGTGCCACAGTGTATCTCAGACAGTGCATTATGTGAGGAGAACAAACAGCTTCCAAGACAGCAGTTAGATGACTAGCACAATGCTAACAAAGTGAAGGTAAACGCAGGCCTGCCTGTGTGAGTACCTGCTCATAGAAACTAATGTGGGCACTGGGGCCAGTAAAAACATCATTATCATTCAGTCTTATTTAGTTTGCTCCACAATACAAGGTCGGTCCAGATGCTCTGTGGACAGAAAGCAGCTTATCAATAGTGTTGCATTCTCATTATTAGGCTGGGGTATGTTGTATACAAACAGACATCCACATATACAAGGTCATTGTCACCAAGGCAACTTTATCATAGTATTGTTGATCAATTTGTATTTTCTACAAAACATTTAAATAAAATCTATCTTTCGAACAGGATAAATCATCTAAATCCAATTAGCATACTCTACTCCTCATTTCAGAGTAAACAGCTGCTCGGGTCATTGTGGATGTGAAGTGAGAGGAATAATTTCACTTGTTTGTTAATAAGAAATATATAACACATAACGTCATGGTAACCGTTAGCAGTTTGAGTTCAGTTTCACTCCTCCATGTTGGTGTTCATGTCAACTGTAGACTGTTAACGAAGATGGAACAGGTCCACTCGTTCAGGTTCCTGGGGGTGCACATTGCAGACGACCTCTCCTGGTCTGCTAACATCACGGCGGTGGTGAAGAAGACCGCTGGTAGCTTTCTACCGAGCCACCGTGGGGAGCATCCTGCACGGCAGCAGACAGGAGAGCTCTGCAGAGGGTGATCAACACCGCCCAAAAGATCACCGGCTGCTCTCTGCCCAGCCTGGAGGACATTGCTACCACAACAGAGCTAGCAACATCATCAAAGACACATCCCACCCCGGTCACCATCTGTTTGACCTGTTGCCCTCCGGCAGGCGCTACAGGTCCCTCAAAACAAGGACAAACAGATTCAGGGACAGTTTCTTCCCAAGAGCTGTCACCACACTGAACTGCAAAAAGAAACAACAGTTTCTTCCATGTGCAACAACTCTGTTAAATGTGCAATAACCTATGTATCACCCAGTGCAATATACTGTACATAAATGTGATATACAGACATCACGGAAGCCTCTCTACGGACATGTCGAATTTTGTACATATATATTCATATATACTGTGTATATTGTTGTATTGCATTTATTATATTTTTCTTGTTCTATTCTTATTCTATTTTTGTAAAAAAAAAATTCTCGAACCAAGTGGAGCAGCGCCCCTAATTTCATTGTACTGCAATGACAATAAAGGCTATTCTATTCTATTCTATTCTATTCTATTCTATTCTGTTCTATTCTATTCTATTCATTCACAAATATAGGTCTCAATGCGTTATGGCGTGATGGTGACAGTGTGACTGAGGTATGGATACATCAGAGAAATAAGAGCTGTCCAAGCAATAAATGCCCATTTCAAAGAACCAACCTGTGTCTGTGTCCAGTTGGTGCTTTGGGTTAAAACTAGCTTGTTGTATAATTCAGGCCCATGTTATTTTTATGAAAAAAGCAGCATGGAAATAAAGTGATTGCGATTTTAAAGGAGTTCATATTAAATATCTAACTGTGATTAAGTAGTACATTACTGCCAGTTGTAAATCTCAGCAGTGTTGGGGAGTAACTAGTTACATGTACCTATGTTTAATTAACAGGTGGAAGATTGTGTTCTTATCACTTTCTGGTCAAACCACTTTTTTCCAAAACTGAACCCTAGAATTATCACCTAAATATTCATCTCCCTTTGACTTTACAGAGCTTTAGTGAGTTTCAGCTCGTTGTTTAGCGGCAGCTTCACTGTTCACTCTCACCACTCACATAGCATCAGTTTTTGTTGCAGCCTTTTCAGAGATAAAGCTCTAAAAACCCACTGTACACTCCATGCTCGGCACAAAGCAGCAGAAAGACACAATTAGAGACCAGCTGGTGAAGATAGTGGAGCATTTAGCCAGATATTTTACTGGAGTTGGGAGAGACCAAAAAAAAGGAGTTACATTCATCAGGTGAATACAAATATGACTCCAAATGAATGATGATGTTGCTCTGTAACCATTGGATACATAAAGAAGCAACTGTTGGCTGACAGGTTTGCCATATAAAATTAACTATTTTAAGTTTAAAAGGTCAGCATTAATCATTGAAAAATATTTCAGCTGAGCTTTTTTAGGTGTAATTTTTCAGTGCATTTAGCACCACAAATGAAATTCCACTTACCTCCATTCTACTGGGGTGGAGCCGCAAGTCTCATATGCCAATATCTTCAATACGTAGAAAATATTAAATTAAATGTTTTTTTCTCCATATTCTTTTCTTTTTATTAAATTTGCAACACCAGCAACTTGTAACACAGTTGTATCACAGTAACGTTTTAGTACACATTAGCGGACATGATATTCATTGTGAAGGATTACCATTTTCACACAGATGCTTTGTCTCTGTAACTTGAATTATATTGTCGCAAAATGAGTTGAAACCAATGTCTGTCTGAAGGAACAAAACCATTTTTTCAAAACGACCCAGGAACATTCTCTGGTTGGTTACAGCTACAATAGGCAAGATGTTTGTGAAATTACACCTCAAATTGGAGTTGCAGCAGAAAGGTACATCTCATTTCTGGTATTGAGATTGTGTAGATTCACCTTATTTGCACAGATGACCCTTTGGCACCTACAAATCTTCAAAAAGGGACAACTTTGAGTGGTGTGTACAGTGCCAATTTGCCAGCACACACAACATTTAAACCCGTTTGCATCAAACAGCTGCTGCAAACAAAGCACTGATGTCAATCTGCTGAGGCATATGGAGAACAGGGGGAGTAGGCACACCTACATAAGACAGACGGCGCTCCTATCTTCTTCAACAAGCTCTCCATCAGCGTCACTCTTGACTTGTGATTTGGCTGGCTGGGCTCTTCTGTGGCAACCTCATCCATCTTTATCGCTGCTACAGGAAGCGCGTGGTGATGGGCGCCGGATGACAGGCGCAATAGAGCTGCCTACTTTATCTATCGGCATGTCTTCTCAGCTTCACCCACAGAGAGCTTTGAAGGGCAACTTCCTCAGACTGATAGCAGAGAGATGAATGCCGGGATGAGGCCCAGAGGCTGTTCCACTCCTCCTACACTATTACTCCATTCCCAACTTCATTCATAGTATTCATGTACAGGGCTACTGCTGCTTTGATGATTCTTCAGCTGTCAGGCTGAGGAAGAGCCCGCTTAGTGTGACTTTGCAGGTAGATGCACAAACAAGATACATTTTTAAGCAGTGGATAATAAAGGGGGAGGTCTCAAACATATCATATTTACAATGGAGGTTTTGTTTTAGAGCGCTGCACAGCACCAAGAGCACCAGGCAGGACAACACCTTGATTTATTTAACAGCAGTCTATGTTCAACCCACAGATGGAAGATTTCATGACAACTCTTATTTTGAATAATTAAAATGATTTGTCATGTTGTGACACGCACATTTTTTGGAAATCTTCCAGCCTTTGTCCTTTATTTTTTGACATTTTGTTAAAAGCTTAATTCTTCATCCATGTTCATGCTATTAAAAGTCATCAAACATGCAAATATTGTTGAAATATGAAGGAAGACCCACTCAACCTCCACCCCCCTCCCATAACAAATCCACAAAGTAAAGTGAGACAATTCAACTGCGCCTATTAAGATATGCAGCTTAATTATGAATGAGCTATGTGTGGGCGTAATGAGCATGGCTAATACAATGGCTCTTTCTACAATCTGTGCCTCAGTGTATAAATTAGTGGCAGTTTAAAAAGAAAAGGGAAAACACACCACATTACACTTTAATTATGAAGCAGTAATTACATTATACAGCTGCAGGTTACAGGTCGGTGTTTCATTGGTTTAAGCTATGAAAACAGACAAAGACTCAAAAGTACAAGCGACTGAGCCGCTGAGGGTCTGTCGTGTTAGTTCAAATGTGAATCCAGTGAAACCCTTTATAATTACATTTAGGTTTAATTTGTTAAGCAACAACATTATAAATAACTGTACATCGATGAACTGAGATTTCAAAAAAGTAAATTAAAAAAAGGAAGAAGATTCCATGAGAGATTTGTTGGAGCTTAATGAACTCACTTATTTTTCAAACTTGTAGCTGAGTCAGAAATGAAACCATCTATTAGAAACCATCTATAACCTGAATGCATGGGGGCAAATAAATGCACAATTCAAGAATTTCCTTTATGAAAACAAAGTCTCACTGTCAATCCACCTGCACCACCAGTATTAAGCAACAATTTGCCGAGTAAGTCTTCCTTTTTAACTTTGTTTAAAGGAAAATTTCTGTGACTGGCACAAACCAGGCTCAAATGATACAATACATCAGTTTCATCTCTGTGTTTAGCACAGATACATGGGGAAATGTTTAGCCCACAAGAGCATCAAAAACCAAAGGAAATTAATAGAAAAAATTAATTACTTTAGTTCCATCAGACTCAACAAGTCATTTCACCTCAACCACCAAACAGGTTGTTTTTGTTGTCTTCAAAAACACTTAAACACACTAATTACAGTTACAAAAATGACACATACTTCCATTTTCTGATCTGCCTCTGCAATTATTAAGATAAAACTACTTGGTTAAGGGTTAGTCGAGGTCATGGTTAAATTAAACTATGAAATGTGTCAGACAGACAGCTTCTATGCCAAGTTTTCACTTTTCAAATTTAAGTGATCCTCCAACGTGTCACAGAAACACACAGGTAGGCCCATTTCTGCATTTACCCACATAGTAAAATCACCCAAATCCTGCACAGATATTCTCTCGGTCCTAAAGTGTTTGGGATGCCCGAAAGGTACAAATACACAGCAGCAATGTTCTATTAATTTGTAATATTTTTAGTGGCCTATTAAGAAATTCACCAGGTTAATTTTCTGAGCTATTTCACGCTTGCTATCTGTACGCTTGTCAGCAAGAATTAATGTGCAAATTAAGCTTTGAGAAGTTGCTGTAGGCCTCTTTCACAGGTCTGATGCATAATGGTCTTGGGTGCATTATAACAGAGGCTCTGTGTCCATAAGGAGCACCATCACGCAGCAGCTGGAACCCATCATGCCTTCAGCCTAAACTGCATTGTTATTACATTCAGCCTGCGGAAGATTAAGGCTGTTAAAGCTTCTTTTTCATTTGGTAAACAAACATGTAGGTTGTGACCCTTTTGGTGTTCAACAACAGGATAGTTTGATAAAGTTGCCTTTTGAAAACTTTGTTTTCAAATGCCAGTCAGGAAACAGATAATTGCAGGTAAAGCTGGTGATGGAATGTATTTGTACATTATTTGTACTCTTACAAATTTTCAGGTCCTTTAAAGATGAGTATTTAAATCTACTCCACTACATTAAGGGTAAGGTTACTGCACATTTATCCAACAGTTTTAGTTACTTAAATTACTTTGCATTTACATTATAAGACTGTACAGTTAAAAATATATGAAAAGCTCATAAAAAGCAAAGAATAAACCAGTGGTTCGCAACATTTTGACTCAACTTTTTATCTATCTATCTATCTATCTATCTATTGATGAGAGAGAGAGAGAGAGAGAAAGAGAGAAACACATATAGCAAGAGATAAAATGAAGCCTGTAACCAAAAAATAAAAAGGCCTCAGTAGGAAATCCGAAGAATACTTGGCAGTTTCCATAATATTCAATGTTCTGGATTTGTCATCATTTGTCTTCTGTGCCTTATTGAGACATTCATCCCTGTCAAAACTGTGAACAATGAGGAAAACAAAACTTGTGGGCCATGATAAGCCGTCAGCCGTGGTCATCTAGAGGTAGTGCACTGTCTGAGCCTACAGAGGAGAGAGAATTTATCTGCTCTGTTACAAATCAAAACAAGCGTCTAGGCAGAACATTTCAGAAGCAATTAGTCATGTAACGTCAAGGAGAATTGCGTTGAGGAGGCTTTATGAGTGAGAATCCCCAGGTAGCTGGAAACCTGCTGGTTGTAACAAACAGGCTGTTGTTGCCGATGAAATTCAAACCCAGATTGCTGGCGTTGGCAGTGCCAAATTAATGACAGCTCGCATTTGGATGCTGACCTCTGATTGTCTCAGGGTCGCATGAAAAAGTACAACTTTCCCTGCAAAGTTTTTCATTTCCACAACATCTGGGTTTAGCTGAGGATCACTTGTCTCCTGCTGCAGTTTACTGACTGCTTTCTTTGCCCTTTATGAAATTAAGAGAGGGGGAAAAACAATTCCATCAGTAATTCAATTTTCCTCTTCGCAAACTGCATATTGCTCATTAAATATTAACTGACAGGCCTGAGCTTCCTTGCATTTTGATTATTGTTTTTTATATAATTATTTATGGCTGACAGGTTAAGACTGTCTGCAGAATCTCAATAAGAGCGTATTAAATGATGCAAATTAAAAAGCATGAAAACAACCAGTTTGATTAGTTTTCTGAATTATAATTGTTTTATAATTCACCTGAAATTGCTGATTTCTGACTTTGAGTGATATCTCAGCCAAAATTATACCTTCAAGTGATAACAGGGATGAGTGGTCACTGTAGGTCGTCTGGGGTCCCGAGGCAGGCTGATTAGTCAAAAAGTAGAATTGAATACATAAATAAGTAAATAGGTAATAAAAGTGATTTCAATAATTGATGTGGCATGTAGAGTTATCACGTTTTGTGTTTTCTTATTTCAGCTTCAATTTCCACACAACATTTTTCCGTTTTCATGCAATATTTCTCATTTTCATCTTGTTGATAACACTGAGAAACGCATATCTAAATGTGCTGAGATTCGTTTTATTACAGAATACATCAAAAAGGTTGTGTTAATAAAACAGGACTGAGCATCTACAGCCACACAGGCTGTGCTTTGGCACAATAAATGCACATCAGTGTGTTAACAATGCCAAATGCTAATGTTTAGCAGCAATGTTTACTGTATAATGTTTACTACATTCACCATATTAGCTTAGCAGTATTTGAGGCTGAGGCTGATGGACATGTCATTTATTTTGCAGGTATTTACATGTAATCCTGGGGAGGGCATAAATGTCTGTCCGTCAAAATTCAATGACAATCCATCCAATAGTGGAAATATTTCATCCAGACCCAAAAATGTCAACATGCCAGTGGTGGTAGACGAAATGTCAGGGTTGGTGGGAGTCGCCATCTAAGAACTATGACTGCAAAACCATGTGCAAAATTGTATGTCAAGTTGATGTCGATGTCTAACTTAAGCCAACGGTGGATTATTTATACATCCAGATGCTGAAGAGCATTGAAGCAGGCATGAACACAAGTTCAATATTCACGCTCTTTTACCCCTGTTTTGATCTCCACCAATTCCTGAGGGAAATATCTGATTCTATACCTGTTAAAATGCTCCACTATGTTAGCCTCTAACTGTCTGCTTGCTGTTTGATGGTGAACAGGTAGTGTGCAGATCAGCTTTTTGCAGAGGGAGCTGCAAATTCAGCTGATAATTGTCTGTAGGTTCATTACTTTGTGTGACCCCCTTCATATTATCCCATTATTTCCACATGTTAATATGTAAAATATCAATATAGCTGCTTAAAGTAAATGTCAAGATACACTATTGCACTGTATAACTGATACATTTGACTTGACCAAACAATATCAGGAGCCCACAAGCAACTTGAGGTCTGTCAGTAATTTTTTGGTCCATTCAGTTAGTCCTCGTGAACTTGTATGTACATATATTGAGTTTGCCATCAGTTGCTGATGTATACATTACTTGAACCAGTCAATACAAAAATCTAAATAATAGGGATCTAAATAATGGAAGCCAGACAACATACATACATCGAAATAATCTCATATACAGTAAATTTACCATTAACCAGGTGCAGTTTATCATTCATTGTTTGTTAAAGTGAAGCATCACAACTCATATTCTAAACTCAGTTGTGATGAACCTTAAAATAGTTTACCACCATTACCGAAGATGCAGTGGTCCATACTGACCTTTAGGTCCTATCACACACCCACATGGATTGTGTGTTTCATTGTGTCCAGCCCACTAAGGTACAACTATTAGCCAATGACGAATCAGAACGCCTTACAACATTCAGAACGCATAATCATATAAGCATCTGCTAAAATAGGAGATGTTGGAGGGAAATTTGATATTTTGTAATTAAATTGGATAATTTAACTGACTTATTTATATATTCAATTACACTTTGGACTGATCATTAGTGACATTTTGCTAGGCTGTGACATCATGGCAGTCAAAGCTTGTGGAGTTTGAGAGCTCAGGTTTTCTATCAGACTGTAGAAGAGTCACTGAGTGCATTGTTGGCATCACTGCCATTTTCCCTCAGCTGTCCTTAGACGCCAACGTTTGCTCTGATCATAATGTACCCCAAGACATGCTCACTGACAAGATTTGATTATCAATAAGCCAGCTGAATTGAGAATGTACTTGCCATAGCTTACTTGACAAGCTCTGACTAGCACCCGTCCACCAAGCTGGTGAATTATGAAAACCATTGATGGATGAAATATGAACATCAATCTTTCTCAGCTCCTGTCTGCTGAATAAATTACTTTTAAAGTTCACTGCCATGTTTGCAGACATGTGCTTCAGAGAATGCTCATGCCTCCCTGTTTTTCCCTCTGCACAAGTTATCTTCTGAGTTGAGGAAAAATAATCTCTAGAAAATAATCTAGTAAAGTGAGACTCAATGAGAACATGAGGATATTTTTTGACAAGCTTCTCGATTGATGAGAGGTTTGTCCTATTGAGTACACGAGGCATGAAGGCAGCAAAAAGTCATGTTGGTTGTCTAACGATTTGTCTTATTGTAAATCAATAAAATAAGATACAGTGCTGTGAAAATGCTTCATGGGAAAAACAGTCTGCTGTTCATTCCGACACTGTGGGGTGTCTCGTAACTTTTCTGCTTCGTGGCAGGGACATTTTTTGAGTTTTACAGGTAATGAATAGGGTTGTATTTTCTCCTCTTGCCTTGAGTACCCATAAATAATACACTTCTACACAATAGAGGAGAAAAAAGGTAAAGTGGTGTATAACATTTTCTGGATCAATTCTAAAGATATTCTTTCTTTACCACAGTTCTATGCCCCTAACTCTGAATCCGCTGGTTTCAATTTAGGTCTCATCCCTTATTAAAAGACAAAGTATGTGGACAAAATGTCTGGGACTATAATACTGTGTGTGAGAGCCAAAGTCCTCCTGAAATCTGTGTGAATAGTCAGTCTGGACTCATGAATCTTTTATGGAATAAGCACATCTTAAAATGCAAATACATGTTCTGTCCACAGGAAGTGAGAGAAAGCACAGCTAGACAGGTAGTAGTTTGGCATTGAAACAGCAAGGTGGAAACAGAGTGAGGAGACCTTGGGTTAGATGGGTATATGGTATATGTATGTGTATTTTTTTTGCTTATATTAAACCTTGATTGTGCAGGGTCAGTACAGTATACAACAATACCAAATTATAAAATGGTACACACATCGAGAAAACACACATCTTCATGCTTAACATTGGGTCCTAATACAGAAAAAATGTTTACAGATGCAGACAACATTATACTCACCCCCCTATGTTACCAGTCCTGCTTCTTAAGCAGCTGACATATTAAAGGTCTCAACAACATCAGCTCTCACGGAGAATACATAAATACCGATTTTAGATAAGAACATCAGCCAAATTATAACTTGTTCTGTGAACTTTTTGGGATTTTTTTTTTTCTGGATTTGAATATGAGGAAGTTCTCTCTGGCATTTTGTAAATCTGGTGCCTTTGTGCAATTATTTGATTTTTGACATCTTGCTGTAGGAGTTCATCACTAGGTGACCAAGGTGTGGGTGTCTTAATGATAAACACCAGTGAATTTTTTGAATTGCTTTGATCATTCATGCATACATGATAAAACATGCCTTTAACCCACTGCAAATTTTACACATTCATGAGTGAGCATTTCTCTGACATCACGTCTTATCGGGATCCTATTTGTGACGCCAGGTAGGTGAATGAATAACCAAACAGTCTGATATCAACAGAGTGTAGAACCACAACATTTTTAAGCTAAAACAGTTAGATTATTTTCAGAATATTAGGAATTACCTTAAAATCAAAAGGATCATACAGCAAGAGAAAGTTAAGTCACTGTCATAGTTGTTGTACCACAGTCTATTAACATACCTCATTATGATGTGAGGGCCATTATAATACCTTGTCAGCCAGCTGTATAGCTAATCATCTGCAGATTTACATTTTCATTACTCTGTAAGGTGTCAAGGGCCTCTTCTGCCAATCTCCACTTATAAACAAATGACACTGTGTGGCATTAATCCAGCCCACATGGAAGCATCAGCGAGCCTCATTAGAAATATACTGGTGAACCATAATGTCTTACCAAGCACCAGTGTGGAAGCCGTTTGCCATGTTGAGAGAACCGAAGACCATCCAGACAAATTGTGGTTAGATAAATAGCAAATAGTGTGTCTCCCAGCACACACAAAGCTATATAAAACTGGCATGAAATACTACTTCATAATTTAATTTTCCATTTATACAATTTTGCAAATTAAATCCACTTTTAAAAGGTAGCATTTTATCCCCAGAGGATTCCAGCCATTAAGGGTCAGCCTGCAATAAAGAGCTGCTCATACAGAAAGAGATTCATTAGAGTGGAGGAGGTGAAATTATAGATCAACATGGAGTGTTCACAGGGCCTGCCGACCCTATACTGCAAATATGTAATTGCTTTGGACCCCGAGAAGGATGAGGCTCCAAAGTGCAAGTGTTCTTCCGGCACTGCCAAAAGAAAACAAAGAAGAGGTGCGCCAACTCTCTCATAATTTAAACTTTTCACATGCTCTCATGTCACACGTTCATTTTCTCATGCAGTAAAAATGAATGTATAACTGATAGCAAACAGTTGTAACAGCGCGTCAGCGTCCATACGCACTGATAATGCCACACAAGCAGCTTGTCTGTCCAAGTACTGTTAATGTCTATCTGCTAAATGTAGTTCCAACAAAGCACCAGATGTAGTCAAAGCCTCTACACTCCCATACAAACCATGTAACACAAGTGGAATTCCCATACAGTCCAGCGAAAACTCAGTTCAAAATGGTCCAGTGTTTGAATTTAACTAACTACTACTTAAATAGAGGAAAGTATTTCACCCTGATATTGAACATCAGATCAATGAACCACATGTTGACCAAAGTGCTGTTTTTAAGTCTTCTTTCACTAAAGAAATACACTCCAGTTGAAATTATAACTGATGCTTTAACAGCACCTGCACTAACATCTGTATGAGCTGCCATTGTTGTTTTCAAAGGAATATTTGCTTCTTACCGTCTTTCACACCTAAAACCTGCCCAAAGCTTATGCTGACTGGTCTGAACCACTGTGGTTAGGTCATAAACAAATAACTTGGAACCGGGCAAGATAGATACTCGTGTGACCATGTTACCATTTTACCATCTCGCGAATCCAGCTTCCTTGGAAGATAACGTTTCTGCAGGTGGTCTAAAAACATATAAATCAGACTATAAATCAGATTCCACTTACTTTAGTTACTATATGCTGTGTGATTTCTCAGAATCTAATAAAAAGTAGTTTGGCCTACTTTCAACTAATGTTCAGACTAATGTATAATTTAGAGCAAATTATTATCTACGTTCAGAGTGTTTTAGAGCCAAATAATCAAACCTATTTACAAGCTATCATATCATAAATAGATTCCATTACTGCTGACAGATTTTCAGTTGCATTTGGGGTCCATTTCATGCACCCTTGTGTTAAAACATAATTATCTAAAATCACGAAAAGACAAATCAAAAAAACCCACATACTGTCCGACCATTGTCTCCTGACTTTGAAAGCATGGCTTTTGGCTCCATAATACCGTCTCTCCCTCAGTGCAGAAGCAGTAAATATGGAGGCCCGAGCTCTCAGCATGATCAATAATTCCTTGAGCCCCAGATTCCACGCTGATAAGACACTTTGATGTGGACTGAAGTGCAGGAGAGAGTGCCCATCCTGGAGGAGAAAATGTGAGGAAAAGAGGCTTCATTATTTCAGACAGCTGTCAGCAGGTCATATTCAATTAGCTCTAATACGTTTGTCAGTTTGGGAAACAAAACAACAGTATGGAAGAAGGGCTGGATAGATAAATAAATAAAACCTCTTGTAATTTTGGGATCCTCTCTCAGTGATACCAAATCAGAGCAGGATTCACAGCAGGCAGCCTGAGAAACATCAGAGCAGGAGCATGTTGTGAAACCAAAAAACAGAGATGCAATCTGTTGAAGAGCAGTAAAACCTCAATATATCTAATGCCAACAGACCATTTTAACTGTAATCAAACATGTTTTTGTGGCCCTGTTTTTGAGACATGAATCATGTACTGGAGCCAAAACAGACCTTTTCAAAATACAGAAAAGTTTAAAGAATGATACATAAAATTTCTTTGTTTTGTGCAAATATATCTACGACGCCTGTGGACGATCCCAAGCCCCTTTATGAATCTATTCAATTTCACTGGATTGAATCATTTGATAGTGCCGAGTGAAAGTGAACGTCATGTTTGCTAATTAACTCTGTGATGAATGGCTATTCCGAAAAGTTCATTTAGTTTGATTATTAGAGTTTAAATGGGGTTCATGTTATTTTAACAGGGTTGGAAATATCTAAAAGCAACTCAAACTAGAGCAGTTCAGCTATTGGATTTACATCAGCTTAATTTGCCTCTTTCTTATTTGAATTAGGTCGTCAGTGTTTCCTGACACTGTGATTTAGTCAAACAGCTGTTTCAGTCTCAGCATGTGTAAACAAAAACCTTTGTCTCCTTCTTTCTGAACTGCTCCTTGGAGATTTCTGCTAAATGAAATATATGGCTGCTGTCTTGAGGAGCTTGCAGGGTTTATGTAGAAAATGTGACGCAAAAACTGTGATGAGGACTGAAGTGGTGAAAATACATAATGAATAAATCATAGAGAAAACAATCAAGTGATTTGTTAAATGAAAAAACACACATTCATCACCTCCTACATGCAGCAAATATACTGTATGTAATTAATGTTTGTTTCTAAAGCACACCAGAGTAGCTTATTACAGCTGGTGAGGCAGTCTGTGTTGGGGCAGTCATTATTTCTTGGACCTCTGGGCAATTAGCTCCTCAAAATTTAGTTGCTTACTCTTCAGTGTACTTATGGAATAAAAACACAGCATCAGTGCACTTCATCTTCTCTGCGGTTGTTGTAGAAGTCAATGATGAGATATATAAGCGATAAAAGCAGTCTGAGGACTGTACTTAACAAACTATGGATACAAGAATAGTGTTTTGTTTGAAACTGAAGCACTTTTGAACCTTACAGTAAGTGAATGTGCTCCAGCAAAAGTGCCATAAAACATGCAGCCCTGTAAAGTAAAATTAGAAACATTTAGACATGCATATCCATATCCTTGGCTCCATAAACAGGAGAAGTAGATCCTTTATACCAGCATGTCTCCTTCCAAAGTATGCTTTGTAGAGGGGCATAGAATAAAAACACTTACAAAATGCTAAATGGACTCATTGAAAGATAAAGAGAACCTGCAATGAAACTTAGAAGCAAATGAAATCAAGAGTTGAAAGGTGTGGAAGTTTTGGAGCAACTATTTTACAAGTGGGCCCTCATTTTGTTTTTATCGGTCACACACACACACACACACACACACACACACACGAATACATTCGCGATGCAAAGATGAATGCAGGTAACACAATACTCATTCCTGCCAATAGTTTCTCAATGCTCCACTTATCTCCACATGATGATGACACAGCAAGAAATGCTGAACTGTACCAGCAAAAGCAGCAAAGAAGAATATTGCATGCAAGAAAACATGGAAGCAAACAGTGGAGGATCAAAAATATCAGCTATCAGCTATCAGATATCAAATATCGGCTTTACAACAGCTTTATGGTGTGTGTGTGTGTGTGTGGGGGGGTTGTTAACACGTTTGTTTAGCCTCAAGAAAATGTACATTGCTTTTTTCTTTTGTTAACAAGAAGACTTCAAGCACATGCAACTACGAAAGGGTGACACCCCCATAAATATTGTAAAATTGTAAACTAACTTTGTATCATTACAGTACAAAAAGTAAAAAGAAATTTGGATTTTTCTAAACCTGAATATGTTGCCTCTCAGTGTCTCCCATCTCTTTTAACCAACTGCCTCCTTTGCCTGATTGGTATTCACCGCTGCTGCCGTCGGTAGCTTTCATTTCATGTAAGTTCTGCTCTGCACCCCTGATTCAAATGACTTTCAATCTCTTTGTTCTGGGCAGTGGTCCAGGCCAGAGGGCCAGCGAATGATGCATTGAGGTGGTTTATTAATGTGATATGCTGCACAGCCACCGACGACGACATTCATATTTCTGGCCTGCCACCTCTGAGCCGATCTGCCAGGAGTACAAGATCACCCCAAGGTACCACTTCTGTCAGACCATGCTGGGGCCTCCATAAAAGCTGTGCCCACCGCCACCAAATCATCTGCTGAAACACCACATATCACATCAAGTCCTGCGCTCTGGCCACATTTCTCACCAACTGTGATAGAAAATCACCAATTGAATGGTAACATTTTTGGTTCGTCAAACACATGACGACAATAGGAAGCTATAGAGACTGTCATATGTCCAAAATGTCATATTTTAGCAGGTCCATTAAAGCAGATGAATATCTACTTTAAAATGATCTTGTGCAGCTGAATAGGATGTCAAACAATCCACTGCTTATTAAATAGTGATACAGAACAGAAATAACAAGCAGGGCACTCATTCTGACCTGAGGAAAACTGTAATAAATGTAGAACCTCTACACACTATTCAGTTTATAGCAATATTATCATAAAAATAATCTGTTTTGAGTGACTTTGTGTTGGTGGAAGAGCACAAACAAGCACATGTATTATCAATTCAGTTGATTGTTATAAATTCATTGTACAACTAGATCGCATCATAAGGCCGTCGTAATGGTCGAGCATGGACCAGATTCTTGTAGATCAGTTTATTGAGGCAGCACTTCAATACTCAAAAGTCCTCTGCTGCACGTTACTGTAATTCATTTGGGGTTTTTGAGTGTGAGTGTGTGTGTGTGTGTGTGTTTGGGGTTATTTATGCTGGTGAAAGAAGCTCAGTTGTAAATGCCATGTGATTATTGCATTGGAAATGAATGACAAGTCCTCAGGAGATTTTGCAGTGGTGACTGGGAGTTTAGATTGGGACTTTGCTGAGGTCATTGCAGGTGTGATTTACAATCTGTACTACATAGGACACTCTTTGTCCTTTCACTCTTGATTCAGATAAGGAAAAAGTCCACAACAAAAGTGGAGTAAACTCAGGAAGGGCAACAGAGGGGGAAACTCTCTTCCAGGACAGATGGACATGCAATTGATGTTGTGTGTGCAGAGCAAACAAAACTATGAATGGTAAAATAACAATAGATAAGTAAGTAAACTGAGAGCAAATATATGAAGTCATAGTGTTGTGCGGAACTAGACCGGCTGAACCCACAATGCAGACACAGAACAACTGGGTGGTTGGGAGACAGATGGGTTTATTAACACCAATGGATAGGAGCAAGGATGGGGAAAAGGGACTAGCGGGAAGCAGGACCGGGGTGGAGACCAGGGAAGACAACCAGGTGGAACAGGGAGCAGCACCAGGACAGAGAGCGGGGGAGACAGGCTGGAGATGCAGGGAGCAGAATCTGGACGGAGACCTGGGAGAACAGACGAGGGAGGGAGAAATAAACCCAAACCAGGACAGAGAGCAAACACGAGCAAAACAACAAGAAGTCTTGGAGTGAAGTGGAGTGAAGTCTTGGAATGAAGTGTACCTAGTGCAACGGACAATCTGGCAGTGAGTGGTGATCTGGGCTGGGCTTATGTAGGCAGGGAAGGAGTGGGTGGCTTGATTGGTGATTGGTGTTAGGTGTGTGTGAATTGCAGGTGTGTGGGTGGAGTGACCTGGAGTAACTTCTGCTCAAGTGGCAGGTAGAGGGAGACAGCACAGGAGGGAGAAAGAGCAGGGGAGACAGAAAACAGGATGCTAACACATAGTCAGTTAGTCACAAAAACTTCTCTGCTATGACGGCCTGGAAACAAGATGGTACGCATACACTCAAGTGGAAACTCAAGGACACCATTAACACAGAGTCCCAAACTTTTTGGTTTGTGAGCCTCTATAGTGGAGGAAGACAGCAGCATTGGTCATTTGTTCAAACATTCAAAGGCACCTAAACGACACAATGGTTGATGTGGCTGTATGAACAATGCCTGTTGTCTGTGAAAGGTGTGGAAATCCCATCTCCTTCCAATAATGGCTTCTTTTAACCTTGACCGTGACCTTCCCCTTCCTTTAACTACAGTAAATAGTTTGGTCTAAATGGCATATCAGAAAAGAGTCATATGAATAATTTTTCTAATGGTTGTGTGTGTTTTGGAAGGCACTGATAAACATGTAGCCCTGACAGACATGTGGCCTTTTGATATTGATTTTATCATTTCCTCTCCTTTTATAACAGTTTTAGAATTTTATCACATTGATCTGCAAAACCACAGGGACCGAAGCCCTGCTCTAAAGTGCGGAGGTACATAATTAGAGGGTAGTATTTCTCACTCTGCAAACCGTATCAAGGAGGTTTGCCATCATATTGCTAAAACGGGAACAACATCCACTCCTGGAGGTGTTCCACAGTTGGATCGCTCTGCTGGTCCTTGCCTGTTTGACATCAGGAGACATGAGTAGGTGGTTAACAGCAGCAGTGGAGGACATTAGTAAGCTGTAGATGTTCAATTAGCAGTGAGATTCACACAGGTGGTGTTGATCACCATGTCCAACAAGGAACGTGGTCCATGGCATCTGTCGACTCCAGCAGCCCCTGCCAGGGAAGCTGCGTGTGGACATCTGTTCATCTCGGAACTCCAAATGGACAATATCTCCTTCCCACTTAACACGATGGCAAACACTCAGAACACTCCTGACATTGCCTCTAATCACTGGGACTGAATATTTCATTATATACCATGATTCTGTTTTCTAGCTCCACATCTGTAGACACACACACACACACACACACACACACACACACCAATGATCACCGGAATGCAAGCACCAGGCACCAATGCAACCCCCAGATAGAACTGGGCTAGAGTACAGTATGTGGCTGCAAGTGTGATCCTCAGCGGAGGAAACCTAGATACACCAGTGATAACCTGTATATCAAGCTCTCAATCTGCCACATGCTGAAGGGGGAAAATAAATAGCCTTCATCTCAGTGAAAGTGTGCTCTCCTCGTCTGCAAAGTGGTAAATCTTGCCCATTGTGAAAGTGGGACATGCTGAAACACAGAGGGAAAAGAGACGACGACAAGGGCACTAGAGCAGGACCGCAAAGAGGGAGGAGAGGGGAAAAAGCATGATGTGTGTCCCTCCCTCTGTAGCCATCGTTACGTTTCACTTACATTATCTGCATTATTCAGATTCTCCCCTGGGCCATCCTGCTTGGACGACCTTCCCCTTGCGATGCCACACTGAGATTACATGTTGACAAAGCAATCAATGGAAGCTGGCCCAAGTCTGCAAATGTCATTTTTGTCCTCATCTCCCCGAGCAGGCGGTTTTCTCTTTGTGCCCTCATCCTAAAAGGAGTCGGTCATCCAGACCAATTCAGAAGTGTCCCATAATTATAGACTTGTCAGTACTGATTTTCATCAACAACAGTGCATGTGATGATCCGGCAGGAATGTTAATGAGTCCTCAATTGGAGTTAATCAGCTGCAGGCACCGCAGTGGCCGCCTCAGCATTCCCCCATGGTCCTCTGCGTGGCTGTCAAATGTGCACTCTGGTGCCGTGCATTTGGTGATGGGGCCAGTGGATGATAAGACGTTACACGACACGACTTTTCTGTTCTGTTCTACCCCTGGGTTTCATAAAAGAAAGTGCTACCCCGGCACATTTTTTCAAAAATTTTTTAGTCAAACTTTATGTCCACTCGCTTCACTACTCTTGACTCGGCATACAATCCTTTCACCTAATTAGGGGAGCTATTTCTTCTTCAGACAGGCCTCCCAGAGGGTCACGGATTCAAAGAAATTCTTCAGCTAATGGGAGTTGGTGAGCACTTTGTTCATTTTAATGTGCCTCGGCTGGGAAATCTTTTGACACTTTGTGAAGGGGGTTCTCTAACAGAAAGGTCTGAGAATGTGAGAAGTCCATGGCACAGCATGGCAACGTAACCGAAACAGTCAACCTTAAAAGTCGCTCCTTTCTGTTGGATGTTTTGTCAGTGTAATTAAATATGTGTGTCACTGTATTTGTGTGTGTGTGTGAGAGAGTCTGTGTGTATGTGTGGTGTTATTCATGCTAGTGAAAAAGCTCAGTTGTAAATGTCATGTGATTATTGCATTGGAGATGTATGACAAGTCCTCAGGAGATGGTGCAGAGGTGACGAGGAGTTTAGATCAGAATTTGCTGAGGTCATAAAACTTTTAAATCGGTCATGTTTTGACAGCTGTGGTTACTAGTTAGTCGCACATAAAAAGCATAGTGGATTCTTGGACAGTATAAAGGTGAGTTAACATTAGCCAGCTACTATGATATTGTCAGAATATTGAATAATGCAATGCACAATAATTACATATAACATAACAGTGACTAACAGGATCCATTCTGTTGACAGTACTTTGGTAGGACTACTTAACTTAAAGCAGGATTGATTTTTTTGGGCCACTCAGAGGCAAATTCAGAACAAATCTCTGATCAGTTCCAGCGTATGTCCCACCCACTGTTTAAGTGAGGCTCACACACAAACTGACTGGTGTCTCATTGTCAATCAGCATATGATACAACTCAGAAGCAAAATTAGCTACCACAGTTGGTCTTAAACTCTCCTTGTGTGTTGTTACAGTCATCCAAGCAACATTTGAGCATCACAGTTTGGTTTTGTTGTCTCATTTATGAGAAATGAGGCTGTTAGAAGTTCACCAAATAGTTACCTCAGTTATTGTTGATCCCTATGAAGTCAGAAATATTAATGACATGGTGTGATTGGCGTGAGTAAAACAGTTGTTTTAGTTGTTGTTTTATTGTGTTCCTTCATTGCCATTTGTTTCACCAAAAACCTCACAGATTACATAGGTTATTGTGTTGCGAGTTATCATTTGACACCTTCAAAGCAATTAAAGATATCTCACAACTATTTTTTCTGGGCAAACCTAATTTCTATGTGTACAGACATCTCATGAAATGATTGTGACAATGTGATTTATTCTTGATAAATAAAGTGTATATCTTCTCAACTTTATTGGTCAAACTCTTCCAAACATATCAAAGTGAAACTTAAACCACAATTAACCTTTGCAAACTGTGTATTCAGGCTTTAACAAAATTGGGGGTATTGGGGTATTCCAACTTTATGGGCAACAGTGTGTGTGTGTGTGTATATATATATATATATATATATATATATATATATATACACACACACACATAAATAATCCATCCCAATCACTTCAAAAACATGTTTTCAAATAATCCCGACTGTGCTGAAAAACAATATGTGCAGTACATTGATGGATCAACACAACGCTGACACACAGTGATATGGTGAACTTTAGAAAATGCTTATTTACGCATCCAGCTGTTACAAGGCAACAAGGTGATTCACTTGTGTCCACCTGATGAATGTCAGTCCAATTGTTACTCTTTCAGCTCCATTTTTGGTCTCCACCAACTCCTGAGGGCTCTTTCATTGCTAAAAGCACCACTATGTTCACCAGCTCATCTCTAACAGTGTCCGTTTGTTGTTTGGTACTGAGCAGATAGTGCATAGTTTCCTACAGCTGTTTTTGCTGAAAGCTGCCCACCACAGAACAGTACAGTGGTGGACTGGAAAATAATCAAAACAATGAGCCCAAAGATGCTGAAATGCGCCGTGTAATTGAGGGCAAGTACAGTGTTACGTCAGGTGATTATTCCTTGTGGGGTTGCTGTTACGATCATTCACTGAATCCATTGTTAATACAAAAACATTGATCTATGCAGCTGTAAGTAAGATCTGAAATCCAGTAATAGTTTTACCTGCAGTTTTACATTTTCCAGACAAAAAGATCCAATTCCATTAAAGTTGCTTTGCATAAGCAACTGAATTAATGTAATCTGAATGGAAACCTCTAAAAGTCTCTGTCTTATGGCCAATATACAATTTAAGTTTAAAACAGGGACTCTTTAACCTGGCCGACCTGCATATCTTTTAAAGTCATCGCAACACCCAGCTCTTTTCACCTCATTCTTCGTGCTCACCCCCATAATCACAGCTTGTCAGAGATAAATAAGTTTGTGGCATTTAAAAAACATCACAAAGTCACAAATCACCTTGCCAGTGTTTGACATTAATCAGTGAAGCAGTTTAATTATCTTTTGGCAGTGTAAAGACTCAAACAGAGCACACTCCCTGTCTAATCATAAAGCTCAAAAACTGCCTCTCTGCTCTCTTGGTTGTAGAAATTCCTTTGAAAACCTTAACTCGGCTTAATCATCAGGCTCAGCCGTTGTTCCACTAATGACTAGCACAGTGTGTGTTTGACGTGCCGACACCGGATCGGCAGCAGCTGACTGCACACGGAGCCCCAACGCCAGCGGTACTGACAGCGAATTCTAAGTAGGACACCAGGGCCGTAAGAACAAGCTCCTGAAAGCTAGTGGAGTTTTTTTTTGGTTTAACTTCTTCTGCCGGCTCAAAGCAGGGATAAAGTGAGGGCAAGCAATGAATCACAATCCACAGTTTGTCCTTCACCTAATTTCTCACCGCCTGTGAAGCTCATGTGATTGAACCTGTTGCCCACACATCCTCATTTTTGAGATTAGGAAATGTGTGCGTGTTGTACTCTTCTACTGGAGGAGAAAATTTTGAGCTAAGATGCAGGTCGGGAATTGTTGTGAACTTCTTCACTGAACTTTTTATGTTACATGCTTGTACCTTCTTTCTTTATTTATCAAAGAATCAGGAGTTATTCTTTAGCACTAAAGGATTCAACTGTGAAACCTTTGTGCCAATGCAAAACGCTGAAGTGCTCTGACTGAATCACATAATCTTGTCTATGGAAAAGCTCTAAATCAGCTGATATCGGATGTGCTTCACAATAAAGTCCATTCAAACAAAAGAACCGGTATGCTGAACTGGGATGTCTTTCGAGTATATTGGGCGACAACCCAAAAATCAGAAAGAAGCAAATGAAGTCATCAACATTTTAATAGGTATGTAACACTTTTAATGATGCACAGCAGCAAAAGGTAATGGATGTATTTCAGTCCAAGGCTTTCCTCAGCATTTCAGAGACATCTGTGGGTGTGATCGCTGTAGGGATGCTTTTCTGTGGTTGTAGCAATGAAGAGAGGAGTCCAAGATTCATTCAAGAAGTTTATGTAGGTGTACGAGCTCGGAGTCCAACATCACAGGCATAGATGAGACTAAAGAATACAGAGTAAAGCTACCACATATATAGGATTCTACAAGCTATATCTGGTTTCAGATACATGAGAGCATGTCCCAAGATGGACTTGATCTTTCCTTAGAACAACCAGTTGTCCAGACAAAGCGGAGTCGGGAGAGTAGTATGCTGACTTGAGAGTAACATATATACCATGTATGACACAAGTTCCTACAGAATCATGTTACATGAGAAAAACCTTCTAACAATCGCTATTAAGCAGAAGCCAGGAACCTGCAAGTGATTAAAACCCAGCAGATACAGTTCATCAGGACTTTAATAATCAAAAACCAAATATTAGTAAGAAGAAAACCATTTTAAAAAATGGAAGACAAAAAACATATTTTTCTACAACAACCAAGTGAGTGACCAACTGATTTACATACTAACAATAAAAACATTTACGTATATTTAACATGTACATAGCTATTATAGAAAATACAAATACATATGCACCAATCAAGTCAAAATTGAGAAATATTTAAGAAAAGCAGCAGAAAGAAAAATTAAGAAACTGACACATTTTTAATTTACTCATTCTGTTAAGTGATGAATTGATTTACACAACAACAAAATGCATGAAAATGCATACATATACATATGCAAATTCATCATGTGAAGAGCCTCCATAGAAAATACAGGTATCTGTATTAATAAAAACATAACAGTCTCTATGTAAGGTATCTGATAGGCCTTTCCTTGGAGAGGTATCATCTCCCCATTTCGTCCCCTAAGCAGTGGCTGCACAGCCTCAATATCCATGAACCATAGCCTACAAAGTCCATGGCCAGCAGAATTAAAGTGCATGGCTACCAGAGACCTCTCATCTCTATTTCTGATGCTATTCTAATACTCAATTCTCAATTCTATTTTTGTCTTGACCACATAGCAAAACCCACAAGAACATTTCAATAGGTATACCAAAGTGGATCCTGACTGCGATCATTTTAATCTCAAACTGAAACACTTTTGAAGAGAGTTCCTCTTCTCCCTCCCCTTCTCCTTCCTCTTCTTGTATTGTACTTTGTGCATTGTATTGTTCTGTTTGTATTTGAGTTCTGAGTTTTTAAATGTAGGCCATGTACTTATTGTTGAGCTTGTGTTTTGTATCTCTTGTGTATTTGTTGTTGAGTCTGGTCCTCTTTGATCATGGCATTAGTTTTCACACTGTTCAAACAAGGAAAATTACCCAGGGAAAGAGAGCTTAAAAAATGCACAGGCCTAATATAGAGATCTGTCTTTACGAGTCTGTCCCTCAGTTTACTTGATCACTTCATAGCAAATACAGGAGGGATAATACATTCTCTGCCACCGCTGGGGTTATTGGGCAGAATATACATTTTCTGACAACACTTTTAAGCGGCTGAGAAACAAGTGAAAAAGCTAATACTCGAAACAATAAGCTTTCATTTAAAAGAGGTCCTATATTCTGCTCATTTTGACACATTTTTGGATAACAGATCCATGAGCCCTCAACCATAATAACCATCACCTTATCGTGGTGGAGAGGTTTGGGTGCTTCTATGAACCTGAGAGCTGTATTGTCTGGAGCCTAGTGCTCCTGGTAAGGTTTCCCATGGCAAATTGGTGTCAGGCGAGAGGCCAGACTAAGAATGGTTCCATGAAAAGACCAAGAAGAGGAAGAGAGACCCCTCGTAGACGAGCACCTGGTGGCCGGGTTTGCCACCGGCAGGAAGAACGGCATTGGTCGGGTGCGCTGCCCTATGGGTGGCAGTGAAGGCCGTGGGCCTCAGCCAGCAGCAGAGGCTGGCTTTGGGGACGTGGAACGTCACCTCACTGTGGGGGAAGGAGCCGGAGCTTGTGTGGGAGGTGGAGCGTTACCAGTTGGATCTGGTGGGGCTCACGTCTACGCACGGTGACGGCTCTGGACCCATACTCCTGGATGGGGATTGGACTCTATTCTCCTCTGGAGTTGCCAAAGGTGTGAGGCGCCAGACAGGTGTGGGGATACTCACAAGTCCCCGGCTGAGCACCGCTACGTTGGAGTTTACCCTGGTGGACGAGAGGGTCGCCTCCCTATGCCTTCGGGTTATGGGGGGGGAGGACTCTGACTGTTGTCTGCCCATATGCGCCGAACACCAGTTCAGAGTTCAGAGTGGCTCTTTGCGGGAAACCGGTGGCATGCCAACTCCGGGTAAGGAATGAGCCCTTACCCCAAGTGAAGGAGTTCAAGTACCTCGGGGTCTTGTTCACGAGTGAGGGAACAATGGAACGGGAGATGGGCTGGAGAACCGGAGCAATGGGAGTGGTTTTGCATTCGCTTATTTTTCTACTGTTGCTTATTTTATTTCTTTCTTTTCTATTATTGCTTATCTTGCCCCTGCCTCTGTTGCCGCTGTAACATGTGAATTTCCCCCTATGTGGGATCAATAAAGTAAAGTCTAAGTCTTAACCGTACGGTTGTGATAAAAAGGGAGCTGAGCTAGAAGGCAAAGCTCTCGATCTACCGGTCTATCTTCGTTCCTACCCGACCGAACGAACAAGATCGTGGGAACAAGTGTCCGAAATGGGTTTTCATAGAAAGGTGGCTGGGATCGTCCTTAGAGATAGGGTGAGAAGCTCAGTCATCCGAGAAAAGCTCGGAGTAGAGTTGCTGCTCCTTTGCATGGAAAGGAGCCAGTTAAGGTGGTTTGGGCATCTGGTAAGGATGCTCCCTAGGCGCCCCCCGAGGGAGGTGTTCCTGGCACGTCCAGCTGGGAGGAGACCACGGTGTAGACCCAAGACCAGGTGGAGAGATTATATCTCCACACTGGCCTGGGAAAGCCTCGGGATCCCCCCGTCAGAGCTGGCTGATGTGGCCCGGGTTAGGGAGGTGTGAGGACACCTGCTGGATCTGTTGCCCCCGCGACCCAACTTCAGATAAGCGGATGAAGATAAAGAAGATCCATGAGCTTTACACTCACTTTCAACATCTTCACATTACTGGGAGCTGGTTAGTGAGGAAAAACAATGGCGGGCAGTGGGATGGATTCAGGAGGTTTTTCAGTGGGTGGGGACAGTTACACTGCTTAAGGGCTGGAGGAGGTCACATGATAAACAGATAATCTTATGACACCATAACTGGAGCTAAATCTAACTGGAGCATTTTCATACACATTTACTGAAAGATGGAGCAGGAGAAAAGAGAGAGAATCATCATTTCTAATAGTTTGAGGTTCTCTAGACACACTTGGGGCACATTTATGTTGAAAATACATTAAAAAGTGAATTTTTAATATGGGACCTTTAATAGAAGAATTAGGTGCTGAAGTGCTATTTCTGTCTCTCTCACTAGCTGTACACAAACATGCATTTAAAATGCTTTGGTCATAATTCTTTTCTCACAAACATACCCACAGGTCATTTGCTTGTTTTTCACATTCTTCCGCAGAGCTACAAATTCTTTTTACTTTAAAAAGTTGACTGTAAGGTAAGCTTCTATTCAGGCTGTGTGGATGATAAGTTGAGGGTTGTAAATATGTATTTCAATCTGAGTTTATAAAAGACTGGACTCTGTTGTAGCTCAGACATGTTTTCTAAATTAGAAATTAAGACACATTGACTTTATACTTCCCTCTATTGTAATAGTAATCTAAAGTTGAGATACCCCTTAAATTCCTCTAGTTTCTCAGTTCTACCTGTAAATATAAAAAGAAAAAACTTAAATAAAAGTTATGATATGGGGCAGCATGGTGGTGCAGTAGTTAGCACTGTTACACTGTTGCAGGAGGGTTCCAGGTTCAAATCCACTGGCCAGCAGGTTTGTGGGTTGAACCTTTCCTTTGCATGTTCTCCCTGTGCATGTGTGGGTTCTCTCTGGGTACTCGGGCTTCTTCCCACCTTCCAAAGACATGCAGGTTAGATTAATTGGTCACTATAAATTGCCCGTAGGTAGCTTGGAGGCAGTCAGTGGTGCTTTCTGGCATGAAGATACACTTAAGTGTACATTGAATGAAACTTTTTTTTAGCTCACGCTGTACTCTTTACAAATATACTTTATTCCAAATGTATCAACTGGAAGTATTTTTTAATCATATTTTAATTCTTGGGCAGCACAGTGGTGTGGTGGTTATAACTGTTGCCTCACAGCAAGAAGCTTGTAATCTGCCAGCCAACTGGTTTGCAGTTTTAACCTGGGGCCTTTGTGTGTGGAGCCTGCATGGGTTCTCTTCGAGTTCGCCGGTATCCTCCCACAATCCAAAACATGTAAGTTTGGTTAACTGGTGACTCTAAACTGCCTGTAGGTGTGAGTGTGGATGATTGTCTGTCTCTGTGTGGGGTGTACCCCGCCTCTTGCCCAATGTCAGCTGGGATTGGCACCACCCCCCCATGACTCTTAAAGATAAGCGATACAGGATGGATGGATGGATGGTAGAAAGTTATCAATATATCTATAGCAACACAAAAAGGGGGTTACTATTGTAAACATGATCCACTTCAAACTTCCCCATCAACAAGTTGGCATAGTTTGGACTGAACAGAAAAAAAAAAAAAAAAAACCTGAACCTGAAATAACTTAGTGAGAAACATTTCAGACAATTTCATCAGTAATTCCGCAGGTGGCATCTGTTGTTCCCTTGAATCTACAGCCTCCAACCCCTCAAACGGTGTTGTTGGGCTCAACACTCTGGGGCACTAATAAATGTTGGCGCACTGTACCATTTCTGGGGCAATATCGGAAATAATTATATTGATTAATGGGACCTACTATGAAGTCCACCTCGATTGGGGCACCACCTTGATAAACGAGGAAAAAGATTGAACTGATTCAGTCTCATAACTTCTCAGTTTGGTATTATGGTTAATAATGAACTGAAACCAAAGTTACCATATTGACAGCTAGTTGAAGGATTTCAGAGTTCTTGACAGAGTAGAGGTTGACAGTATTCACTCTTGTGCAATATTAAAGATGACAGCATGTGTGCACTTTGACCAATGGTGGCTGTAAAGCTGGGTCCAGGGGTGCGTTTAGCACATATGTGTGAAAGTAAAGGACTCTGGGAAACTGAGCTCAGAGAGGGAGCCCTTTGTTCAAAAGACAAAGAAACATGTAGTCCTCACCATGTTTGATGCGGCCCAACAGTGTTCAGTGTAAAAGCTTGCAACATCAGTTGTACAAAAGAAACTATATAATCAATACCACCCACAGACTTAAATTTCCACATCTGATCTTTGGATTCCTTATGTCCCATACATAAGAGGGTTACCAGTGATTTAATATAAATTTTTTTAAATAAAAATACATGTATATATTCCTGACACGATAGGATGCGCTGGGACAGGTTCTTGACACCTTTTGCAGATTTTTGGCAATGTGTAAAAATTGGGTGTATATGATGGTGCTGCAACAAAAAAAAACCATACTTGTCTGATATTAATTGATTACTTGCTCCCATATCAAGAGTATATCACTCTACAAGTGTGGAGGTGTGGAACTCTGTGTCTCTGTTAGTCAATTGATTCATTGCTTCTGTAAAATATGCTTCTTTATTCTGTAATACCACTGCACCCCCCTTGCAAGGATCTCGTATTATAATCAACTCATCATTGGAAAGACCTTCGTGGGCCTGTGTCTCTTGTTGAGATGACTCAGAACAGCATTTGTTTGAATCAGGAGAAGAAAATAAAGACCTGACATCATCTTCAACCAAGCGACAACATTCCTGTATTGAGGCATTGGTCAGTGGGGGATGAATAAACTTTGTTCTCCTGCCAACTTGTGACTCATCATTATTTCTATCCCATTTCAGTGACCAGTATGCAGAGAAGAGGATTGTGTTCAGTCTTTGTAATAGAAGCAATATAAAAAAAATTGAACCTACCTACGAACATACCGTTTTGTATTGATTACCAAAGATTTCATCACATTTTTCTCATAATAGTCAACTTTTCCTTAAGACAGCCCAAAAATGAATAGTGTATGGCAAGTAGAGAGCAGCTTTGATGAAAATTGTCCACAGTGCCACTTATTAGGTTTAGGGTAGTCAACAGCAAACAGACATTTAAGGGGCTTGTAGCCACACTTGGAATGAAAAGACTTAAATGCAGAGAGTTACTGTCCAAAGGGTTTAATAACAAACAAACTAGACAGGCAGGTGCAGACAAAAATCCCAAAAAAACAGGTACCATAAACACAGGAGCAAATCATGAGGACAAAGTGACAAAGAACAAAGGGTGAGGCCAAGTACATGAAGGGAAGGCTAACGGGGGAAGTGAAGACAGGTGAATCAAACAAGGAGCAGGTGTAGACAATCAGAGAGAAACACACGAGGGTCAGAAGTAAAGAGACACAAGACTTCTACAAAATAAAACAGAAAACAAGGACTAGACAACGCCAAAATACATAACCAGGGAAGTGCAAACCCAAAAATAGTCAACTTAGTCAAATCCTTAGAATGTCTGAAGAGTCTTTAAATACAAATGAAGGAGGAGAAAGGATGGGATCATGACACAGAATTGACTGTGATGCATGAGTTTGTCATTAAGAAAATCTTCACAAATTAGCACATATTTACATGACAAGATGCACTTTTACTATAAAGTTTAGAATTTGCAGTTGAGATGTTGTAATTTACCATGAAAAAGAAAATATATAATGGTCAATGTGAACCACATCCTTGTTTTTTGCGTGGACTGAAACCATTTTGAATTTATCTTGATTTTAGGACTACAAACTGTGTCTGTTTTTTCTTGTCCATTTAGGGTATTTCAGAGGATATTGGTTCTTCTTTGTGTACAGTTGAGTAGCATTGTAAAGACAGAAATGTCATTATCCTTGTGAGTTAAGAGAAAGAGATCTTGGAATCATTATTAATATTGATATACAATATATGTATTGTAATGATTTTATCAAATGAGGTCAGAGAAATGCTTTTCCCCCTACATGATGAGGCTTTTGTCCGTTATCTGTGAGAGCAGTTATATGTTACAGAATGCATTGGCATGTCTGGTGTATGAATATAAGTATTTTCCACATTTGCTTTTTCTATGGCTGAAAGCTCTGTCAGTTGGCAGCTGTCCCTTTCTGCCTCAGACATAATCATCCCCGGCAGAATTTGAGGCCTCAATCAAAGAGCTGCATGCACGACGTGCACCGTCAGAGGAGCACTATATGAGACAGATCTACATGAAACACCTGGGGACAGTCATTACAGCCTCACAGCCTATCAGACGCTGAATCCAAGAAATACCCCCAGAGGGAAGAGCAGCTCCTCTCAGGGCTCCACAGAGGCTGCAGATTGCAGGGAGAAGGGACGCTGGCAGACAGAAATGACTGATGATTTCTTGATGGTTGCTTTTGTCAGATGTTGAACTTTAGGAAGAGACAGGATGTCCACTTTGTTCACAGCAAAATGTTTCCATATTTTCATGTCATTTCTGTGTGTAATTCAGCCTTACACCTTATTTTTAAGAAAGAAAAATGCAGTACAGCAAGCGCATTTCAACCCAAGCTGTCACTGAACACTTTTCATCAACTTAAAGGGATATTTTGGTGATTTTCAACTGGCTTTGCATCAGTACAATATTGGTAGTATATGCAAACGGCGCTGTTTAACTTTTCTCAGTGTTGCCTGCACCTGAAGCTGGAATTATGCAGAAAGAAGCTTACTCTGTAACCTGCTCATCTCTTCTGCAGGCTCCAGGATACCGTTATCTACTACCATAACACAACTGAATCCCCTAATGAACTGCTGACGTTGAAGTTGCATTATAGGTAATGTAGGCACCAGGATTTGGGAAGGAAAAGGAATGTGTGAAAATAAAATACAGGATATCTCTGATTTTACGTCCCATTGTAGCAACTCAATAATGAGTTGCTGTATAACAGTGATATGTTCCTCAAATGTTAAAAGTATACAGTTATAGGAGCTGCCAGCCTGTTCATCCTGCCCAGTGTTTGTCCAGAGAGGATTATTTGCAAGTTGACTGTCACAGGTGGCACTTAAATGATCAAAGCTTCCAGCGCAAATGAGAAAACACACACCACGGCATTAGCAGCCATTATCATCAGTTTACACGCTTGTTGATTTTTATCTGAAAAAGACTGAAATTATCTTCTGACATTTTTTTTCAACTTATGATTAAAATAATTAGCAGATGTAGTGACAGACTAATGTCACTTGATTAATTTTCAGTCTCTGGTGCCTGTCTGAAGGCTAATGCAGCCACATCGACTTTTTTATTGGGGTAAAAAAATAATTTATCTTCATCTCACTTGGAAATCAAGGAGAGAGATGGTTTTAAACATCAATAATTCTGAAAGACTGTGCCCTGCCTGCCCATTACAACAACCACAACACTTTCTTGAGGACACCTGTGAGGCCAAGTACTGCTGGTAAAGCTGTTAGAGCGTACATGCAGCCTTTGAGAGGCATCAGAGGGAAGTTGATTTTTCCAACTGACGGTCACCTAAAAGAGTCCGTATAGTTCGGCTGTTTCATGAAGGTAGGGTTAAATAGAAATACGGTGCTTCCTTCTAGTCTGAAAGCAGAGCCCGGAAACCCAGTCTGACTTTCAATTAACATTCTTGTGCCCTCCCCATCACAACGCATTTGCATCACGGAGCTCACCTCGCCAGAGCTGGCCTCACACATATACTTGTTTACGGGGGAGGAAATTGGAAACTGAAGTGTAACTTGACTTTGTAAAGGACATCCTGTCAGGGAAATGATCAACCTACCATATCAACCATCACTCCAAAAACGCCCTCCCCCCTCCATAATGAGGCCTGGGGCATGGCAGATGTCACAGCTCACAGAGAGGGTTCACACAGGGGTTAAAATTATGGGAAGGACTCTGAGAGCAGGGACACATATGTTACTGGAAGTACACCCTGAGATTCCACGACAGTTTGAGTTTTGCTGTCGGGTCAGTGTGCCCAAAATGAGAGCGTCACTAGCTATCTTAGTGTCTTACAAAACTTAGTTTATTGATGGGCATTTTCATTTCATCTGTTTCATAAACATATGGCCTATAAGACAAAAGATCTGCATTTCTTTTGGTATTGAAATAATGATTATATATATATATATATATATATATATATGTGTGTGTGTATTTATGTGTACATATCTTAACTGTTTGGTCTTTGAAATGTAAGAAAATGCCAATAGACAAAGGTCCATTTCAGTTTCCTCAAGCCCAAGGTGATTTCCTCAAATTGCCAGTTCTAATATGCCAACTGTTTGGTATATTCATTTGAAATGACTTAAACAATGATATTTATCTTGTCTGTCCCTTGCTCTCATTTTATATCAACTGACTGATTAATTGACTGAAGGTTGACAGTGCCTTTTTTTTTTTAAATAAAAGGATTTACCATTATGGGAAAATAAATATTATTAATGTAAACTTTGAACAAATTAGATTGGATCATGGGTGCAAATTGACATTCTAGAGATGGTGAAGGAGTACTTCACATGGGGTCCAAATTGGAAAAGGTTCAACCTGAGGGAAATATGTTTAAATTATGGTCATGTTCTCGGTTGATTTCGATATTTCATATGTTCAAGTGGCAATACAGCGGCATTAAAGGAAAAACTAAATAATATATGTTTATGTTCAAAAGACGAAGCCTTTGAGAGCTGCAGGAAGCAGAACAGAAGCAGTGGCATTATCCTGTAGCTTGAAAGTACATGTGCGGAGCAGGTCAGGGTGGATGGATGGGTCAACAAAACATCTGACCTAAATGTTGGGGATCGCTGTTTGTTTCTGTTGCTGTATCTATGATTGTTCCTTAACCTCAATCTCTTAATCTCCTAAATGCTTTCTTTAACCCAAACCATGATCTTTTTCTTTAATGTAACCAAGTCTGTTTGGAGCATAAACTTAACCAAACCTCAACCATAGGAGTGATCATAACAGTGATTTGTAACAGTTTTGGAAGGTACAGACAAATGATATTGTCCTGCTGATAGAAGCATCAGGTCAGAAAACACCCAAACACCCCATTTCTCTACACCTGACTGGCAGGTTGAGATATATGTAATTAGAATTAACACAGCGTCCCAGCTTTTAAAGTTTCCATTTTTCTACTTTAAGGATAATACCAACCACCTACTGCGAGAATACACACAGAGTATCAAAGATGCACTCCATGGTTTTGTTATATCACCAAATGGTGCATGCAAAGCCCCAGATATCCACCCAGCTCACCACTGATGTTTTAAAAAATCACAGTTTGATTTTTGAAATTATTACTAAATCTACAGGTGTGTATTTAAAATATCAGCATCCCAAATGAAAAAGGTATCTACCAAAGACACAGGAGGGAATTTAGTTCCAATCTTCTTATCAGATGTAGATCAAAAGCTGAAAAAAACATCATTGTGTCCTAGAGTTTCATCTCTAGGCTGCAGAGACATAGTGAAGAAAACTCCTGTCAGAGCCCTGCAAGGCATTAAAGGTAGTAATTACCAAACTATGGGAAAACAACTGGATAACCTAATTGTCTATTGATTCTATATGTTCTGCTATGAACAGTTTTAGCATCCCCAGGGGCAGAATGTGCAATAGGACCAGCTAACACTGTGCAGTTACATGTAGTAAACACAATTGGCAGCATATCATTTGATGAGTGTCTCAGTCAGACTGAAGCCAAAAAAATCCCTTAAAAAACTTGTGTTGCCAACTGAAATGGTTTTGTCTGTCCCTTGCGCTCACATAATGAGCTGTGTTTTCCCTCCAAATAACTCACTCTCCAGTATCAGCAGGACTTTGATGTGGTGGCTGGGATGTGATTTCAAAAGAACGTTCTTCTTTCTTAGTTTTCAGAAGATGAACCATAATCCCAGACATTTGTGCTCCATTATTTAATGGTGCATGAGACTAATCTAGGAGAAACAATATTTGTCTTGGCTGCAGCAGTCTCTTAGTATCTACTATTGATCTAAGTCCTTATTCCAGCCCTGGGAGAAGATCGGTGTCCCCCTGTACTTACCAAACAGGCTGGCTTTGTCTAGAAATCAGATTGATCACTTGGTTTCTTTTTCTGCTCCAAGCAGAACTGAGCATCTGATTTTCAAACACAGACGGAAGACATGGAGCTCAGCAATATTTGCCCCTTTTTCCCTGACCTAAACAGGAGCCAGTGACGCAGATTGATTTTGTTTTGTTGTGAGGCTGCGTGATAAGCAGAGGGAAAATAATGAGTATTGTCTCATTAATGGATAGAGAATGCATTATAGGTCATACATTTCAAATGAATTATGCATAAGGAATAAACAGCCACTGTGGCAGCTGGCTATATATCATCTGAGAGGCCAAATCATTTCGCAGCGCATGTTTGATCGTGTCTTCTGCACCTGACTGATACTTAGTGACACTTCATTGATAGTGCTCCATTGAAAATGCATCACCGCAAAGTGGGAGGGTGGTTTTTTTTGACTTGTATTGCAGGCCTCCTGTAATGTGTACACACTTTGTCACCACAACATCACACATGTTTCCACAAAAGCTTCGCACAAGGAATCATCTGAGCATTTACTTTTACAGCTTCAATCCATTGCTCAACTCTTGACTTTTTTCTGTGTAATAACAGCACTGTATTGTCATTCATGGAAAGGTTTGCTTTTAAAATAGATTTTCAATGTAGTGACAAATATAATAATAATTATATAACAAAAATAATACATCTTTTTCATGGAGTGACTACCCCCTGGTCACACACACAGACACAAACTGGAGATACAAAAATGTTTCAGGAGTTTTCTAATATCTCATTTTCACAGATAATAATGCTGCAGAGTTGTAATGCTATACCTGCAATTAATATTCAGAAGATGTCTCACTTGTATCTAGCAAGAATTACAAGGAAGGAATTCATCAAACAATACGGGTGTTTCTGTCAGTCCAACAAAGGTTCACACAGCTGCTTTAAACCATCGAAGCTTTTTACAGCTCAGCTAATTAACTTTTCTTGCACACAAAAAGGCAAATAATAGTTAGTGAAGCACCAGTTACAGTGTCTGGGTTAAAGTCCAGGAAATCCATTTCTGAATGAGATGAGGCTCAAATCGAGACAAGTCTTTCTTATTGTGCTTAGCTTTTTGTTTTATCAATATAAGAAGCAAAGGAGCCTTCATAACTTGAACTAAGTGGGTTTTCAAATAAAATGTAAGTTGGTTTACTGTGGCAGCTGTTTCCCTGACCTCTACTTGACCCATATTTTAGAAATTACAAGATAAAATCAGACCGTTGAATGATAATAATTTCTTTTAGTTTGGACAATCAGTGTTTCCCGATGTGGTGCAGACAGTCTTAGTCCCCAGTTTTAATTATTTTGATAATACCCTCACTTTTCCTCTAGTCTCACCATGAAGCCACAATTTCGGTCTGTCAAACACTAAAAGTAATCATAATGGATGTGCATGAGAATTACAGTTATAATCACTGTCTTTAAAGGATGAACCCTCTAAATACATCCTTTCCTTTCACACCAGCCACAGTTCAAATTCTCAAGTTTGCATTTAGAAAAAGATCTCAGGATGGTTTGTCAGGATATTTGCTTATGAAAATCATGCACCCCAAAGGATGAACCATTTTGCTTTAGGTGACAACTCAATATTTTGTATGGCCACACTGATGTTTACATTTCTTAATGATGCTCACAAGACATTAAGTTGTTTAATTGTTCATTCTCTGAAAGAAAAAAGGAGGTTCAAATGCTTTAAAAACAATTAGATGCTCACCTGTGGTTAAACACTTTTGTTTTAATCAATAACACGACCTTTCCTTCTTCTCCATTCCATTCATTTCATTAATCCAACTATCTTGTTTTATTTTTTATCTATTTATTTTTGGTGTTTAATGAGGTTATAAGGCAAGGTCACACACTTATTAGTTTGTATTTGTGTGTTTTGTTTTGTTGTAACGATACTTAGAATAGGGTTATATTATTTTATAGCAATTGAGGTTTCTATCAGTCTCCATCTGTCTATCAATATAAAAAACAAAAAGTGGGATTCAACAGCACTGCAGTGAAAAAAGTACATCTTATAAGAGACAAATGTTTTGCCAGTTTATCTAAGTCCACATTAGCATGGAGGACAATGACAGGACATTAAAGGAGCCTTGATTTGTGCTTGGAAAGAAGTCCTAACTCAGTTTAAACACTGACGCAAAGCAAAATGAGAAAAACATTCTTGAAAAAAGCACAACTGGTGTCCTTTGTCACTGTGACCCATCAAACTGTCAGGTAGGGTGCCATCCTAGACATTCTGCCTCCCACAAAAGCAGAATTAGTGATAGCCTGCAGAGTAGATGAGCCCAAAATGTTTGTACAAAACGGTAATCTCGTCATACCTGCAGAATTGTAAACCTGTCATCCACTGATAATTTGCAGACAGACAGTAAGTGTGTGTGTGTGTGTGTGTGTGTGTTCGTGCAGTGAGTGAGTTTGAGAGAGAAGTTCTTCAGGTGAGCAGGAGGAACGATGCTCATCAGTGCTCGCCACACTTCTGCTTTCTGGACCAGAGAGCTTCAGACCATCAAGTCCCTTTTCCAGGACATTGGAAGGACAGAGATAAGGCTTTACTCTTTCTTACCATGAGAAGAAAAATTATGCTTTTACTTTCTGGACTGGTTGGATTAAAAGTGCTGAAAGTGCAACAAGATGAAATGTGCAGGTTTATCATGGACTCACATGTGCAGTTCATATATGACATCTCATCAATATTCATGATGTCAGTAAATGAATGAATATATATATTTCCAGCTGTATGTATACAAGTGTATCCCAGCAGTGCTGATGTCAATGTAAACATATCATCCTTCTGTCTCCTGCTGTCTGCATGAACCGCTTTTTCTGATTTGCTTTCTTGTTCCCGATACCCAGAGATTGAGCGCTGATTGCCTGTCCCCTGCTGTCCTGCAGCATGGGAGTGATCTGCAGGCATGAGGACAGCAGGCCATTATTCAGTCTTTAGATGTGCTGTTTCTTATCAGCACACAGGGTTGACTGAGGCAGCTGCTCTTGTCAACATGCCAGCACCCGAGCGTCCTCCGGGGGGACAGGATGTGACGGGGCTGCTGAACAAACTCCTTCAAAAAAAAAGGGAAAGAAATACACAAACGCACAAAACTCCCAAACAGCAAGTGTCTCTTGAAAGCGCACACATGAAGCCAACCCCCCCACACACACCTCACTCCACCCAACATCATCACCCATCTCTTGCTCTCAGTGGGGGCTGATCAGTGTGGCAAGCGTGGAGGAGGTGGTTGACAGGTGACGGCTGCAGAATGAGGGTGACAATCTTTGGTCACCTCAAATAAGGAGAAGATGACTATCTAAAATGAAAATGCTTCTTGCCGTGTTTCCCTTTTTGGTGATTTGCCAGGTTGGATCAAAAGATATCGACTGTGATTACAGAGGGTGTATTTACCCTCAGAGCTGAACTCATTCTGTTGTGATGTCCTTATACTGCTAAATCAACAGGAACAACAAATACGTTCTTATCATGTGTAATAATACTGAACACATGGGACCTCCAAACATACCAAGATAACCAGGTATGGAAACATAGGTAGAACAACATCACAGGTAGAAAAAAGAAGAATCCTTGGTTGGATTCCACAGTTTGGAAACAAGAACAAAAGTCAATGTCTTTACATGAAACAGCTGAATACACATCTTCTGTGCTAGCTCTTGTTTACTAATGTTGCCAAAGTTTTGCCAGAAGCAGCACATTTAGTGAACGTACTCAAATATATCAATACCAGCCTTAGAAAGGTTTCAATGAACATTGTGATATGTTTTTGTTGCTGTGACTCTAGAATTCTTAGTTACTGCTGTGAATCAAAGCTGACTCCCATTGTTGTCCTCCACAAAGGAGGAGGTATAGACATTTCAGAACGACATTTCAAACCAGAATTCAGAATCAGCTGGTAAGTAGCTGAAAAGGATACAACAACATACAATGTCTATACAGAAGTCAGACTGTTTCTGTAAATTGTAAACAACAGAATACAATAGCGCAAAGAGCGCTGCAATAAATATTAAATAAGAGTGCTGAAATAAATATTGTAATAATTCTGAACGCATGGGACCTCCAAACATACCACCCAGCAAGGTCAGGATAAGGAAACCTGCATTCACAGGCGGAGAAGAGAAGAATCCTTGGTAGGATTACACAGTTTGGAAACAAAAACAAAAGTCAGTGTTTTATAGTTTTTTCACAAAACAGCTGAATACACATCCTCTGTGCAAGCTGTTGTCTGCTTATGCTGCCAAAGCTTTGCCAGAAGCAACATATTTAGTGGTGTACAGTTGTTTGAAACATACTCAACCTATGGATCGATACCAGAGAAGTGGAAAGGTTTCTGTGACGCTGTGATATGTGTTTTTGCTGTGACTCTGGATCACCATTAGAGAATCCTTCATTACTGCTGCAATCAGGGAGGAAGTATAAACATTTCAAGCAAGAATTCCGAATGAGCTGGTAAGTAGGTGAAACGAGGTAAAACAACATACAATGTCTAACACCGTAGACTGATTCTGTAAATTGTAAACAATAGAATACACTAGTGCAAAGAGTGCAGGAATAGATATTGATTGATTAAAGCAATAGGTTAATTTATGTATGCAAAGTAGGTGGATATGGCAGTATATGTATGTATAAATGTCAGTATACAATAAAACAGCATGCTGAGTTTGAATTAGGCAATGATGATATGTAACCTACTAGGTGTAATAATAATACGTAATAATAATAATACGTATATAATTTGTTGGTACAGTGGATGTTTAGTGCTCCAGGGCCATTGCAGGGGGATTGTTTCTGCCATTATATGGCTAAAATTATAAATGTAGCTTTGCAAATAAGCAAATATTTTTTGCATCTTTCAGCTCCACCTCCTCTGATTGTGAAGGAAACACGGTAAAAGGTTTAACTGATAGATGTCACCATAACCCTGACTTATAGTCCAATCACTTACACTTTGATTACTTCTGTTAAGGAAATTATGTTTTCTATGTTAAAATATGCATATAAGCCATTGTCTAAATAATTTGCATACATTTCCAGAACAGGAATCTGACCATTGGATGAAGCCAGTTTTCAAAATTCCTATTTCATTTTGTTAACAAAAGCAAAGGTTTCTACAGTTTGATGAAATGGCCCTTAAACATATGAATTTAGGAGAAATCTATAGAGGCAAATAGACAAACTGTAGTAAAATAAACACCTAAACACCTAAAAGGCATGTTATGTAAGTAAGATTGCCAAAAATCTTATAGTTGACCAGTTCATGAAGAAATAATGTATTTGCCTGCAGTGTCTTACCGACACCGACCATGAACCACAACATCTCAGGTTCAAATCCAGCTGGGGATTCCTCTCCTTTACTTCCTTTCATCTCTCCTGAATTGCTACAAATTAAAAGCATAATTCCCCAAACTCATGAGCATGAAAATCTCATCTATCCATTATTGTGGAGAGACAGAGTGATACTGGACCACAGGCTCATCAAAGATTATTGTATTACCTATTTTCAGGTAGGTCAGACATCATTTTGGTACAAGCACCAAGTCTGCAGAAATGTTTGCCTCAAAGTATAACTTCTGTCTCCCCGGGTGGCCGACTCCTGACCGTACCCCAGCAACAAATAAAGCTTTTAATCATCATATCTTCCACATATTCATGAAATTTGAACCACTAAACCAGCAGGCTCAACATTGTTTATACTCAATATGATGATTACAGATGGTGAATGAATTCATTAGATCCACTAGATCATTAGATTTTTTTCTCCAGGTTAAAAATGAACCACAATATTTTGAATCTAATCTGAACAATGTTGCTAAAATCCACCTAATACATTTCCGTTCCGTTCCAGGGAGAAACATCAGAAAATGCTTACCAGAGCAGCATGGGAGCATTTTGTGAAATGTGTCTTCCATCAAATTTACTGTGTTTGTAAAATCCTGTGGGTGAATTAAAACTGCTGATAGAAGAGAGCACACACACTTTCCGGACTAAATTTCACATGAGATATTAGATGAATGGCAAAATGGCATTTTTTGCCTCAACTGGTTCACAGTCAGACAAGATCATGGGAGTATTTTCTACAGCTCTGGTATTTTCACTTCACTATGGAATCTGATGAGAATATCACATTAAAAGCACCTCTAGAAACTGGAAAATGTACATTCATTGATATGAGCTCTTGTCCCTGGCAGGTCAATGGCATATAAAAAACATTAAGAATTAACATACCAGAGCACATTATCACAAACAAATAGTTCAATGACATAATCACCACTATTCTAGATTATTACAGCATGTCCAGTAACCACTGTTCAATACATTTGGAGAAAGAGCTGAGAGATGTAATGTTCCTCAGGTCTGTGGGTGTAGTATTCCGGGTATATAGCTAAATCATTTCATCACTCATCATACGTCTGGTTGGTATTTCATTTTTAATAAATGTGAATAAACATTATGTAACCAATACCATCTCTTTAACCCTGCAGGTGTATTTTTACTCTAAGCCCTCTATCACCTCCTTTTTCTGAGGATTAATGCACTGTGGCCATACATTTACAGTAACCACAGGGTTTACTATTATGTTAGCTACAACACATCGATAATCCAATGGGATAAAGGAACAGTCTCTTACATGACTTGAATGAAGGGAGTCTGTGCTGTAACAGCTCAGGGAGGGAAAGGAAACAAAGCAGTGGGCAACAATAATGAGCAATAAAGAGCTAAACATAAAACTTTGCATAAGAACACGTCTTGTCTAAGCCCTCCGCAGACCGTCTGCATGCAGGTGTGCTGAAGTCTGTTTAACTCGGAGACGTTCAGACTGTTTTGTAGTTTGAGCAAATATAGGCCTCAGGGATTCAGCAGTGGGTTCTCATTTTCTTCTTTTCTTCCTTAGCCAAGAAATCATAAATAAGTCAAGTGTCTAATATGCAGAGACATGTAGGAAATCAGAGGTAAGCTTTAGAAATTGGGGTGATGTGTTGAAATCACTGCGAGAACACAGATTTTCTACTTCATGGTGATGATGTTTTTCAGACATTTATCACAGAGGTTTGTGGCGTCTGCGTATCTTTTCATGTTGTCTCAATAACAAGACATTTATGAAGGAAATAGATGATATGTGGAAGAATCTTGTGGGAATAAAAGGTCTCAGTTGTTGGTCTAAATACTTCTACTACACCTCACATTTATACATATAAAGATGCAGTTGCTTCCCTTTTCCATCATCCACTTTATTTTTTACACTGTTGAACAGAGGAAACGTTGTGACATTGAATCAATGATGACGATGATGAAAGTTTTCCACCAGCAGTGAAAAACTTTAAAGTAAAAAAATGAAATGACTTCTACTGCCAGTGTAGCCTCGGCACTTAATGAACACTAGACATGAATATTTAAGCCTTCAATGGTGTTTAATGGGAATATTTAAAGCTGCACAGGTCAATATTTTAATGTCAGCAATGGGTCAAATGACAGCTAGTAATAGGAAAAGAGCCGCTCGTATTGGTCAACCCTCAGAGAACAATGATCCAACTCAAAGTGTTTTAGTGTCCTTCAGCTAATTGTTTTAGTTTAGCGTCCCACAACTGTTTTGATTCACTCTCATCCTCATTAACCACGTTTCCAGCAGTAGCTATCTGGTCAGCGACTGGCGAACATAATGGAGCATTCAGCAGCCGTAGAACCAGTTACTTTTCTCCGGAGTTGGTGGAAACCAAACCAGAGCTAAAAGAGAGTGAATGCTGTACATTCTTCAAGTGGCCAGATTCAGCTGGATGGGTAAATAAGCTAACATGTTTGTCATATGAACTTTGTAAGGCTGCAGTATGTCAATGCTTTGTTTACAGCTTATTGTGGTGAAAAGAAATGAATTGAAAACACAAATGTAACTCTTTAAATGTATTATTATCTGAATGTCTATGTCCAAATATAGAATATTCATGTTAAAGATAAAGTCAGTTCTGTTTAAACTGTTCCGGGGAGATAAATGTTTAATATTTCTAGTCTGATCTATTTGAGGGCTTGAAAAGAATCACCTTCGTCACACCGAACCTTCACTTTGAGCACTCAACATGCAGTAACACAGCTCCACACATCAAATCCACTGTGTTCACTGTGGGTTTTTGACATTGTAAGTGCACCATGAATGTGACTGTTTTGATGTAATTTGAGGGTGATTTGAGCATCCAGGGAGCTACTCTCCACCGTCAATGTTTCATTTTGATCTTATATTCAGATTTGCATCCCCTTTTTCCACCTATGTGACTATGTTTTGTTATGTATTTATATTTTTCTATGACTTTTTTCCTTTGGCATTGGTCCTGTGACTGTAGCCAGTCACAGAGGGGAGGGATCGAGACTATTTATTGATACAGTGATGCACAGCTGAGTCAGTTTGACCCCTCTGTGCCTGATGAAGAGCCAATTGGGCTTTTAATAATGTAAAAAGAGCAATCTACAGTGAAGGCTGTCTTTGGAAAGTAAAAACTGACTTTGTCTGCAAGGCTAAATAATACTGATTTCCAATAGAGGTCAAAATGTTTTTCAACAAAACATGAATTATTGGATACAAACTAATTAGCTTTTATATATGTAAAACTAAAACTTGTACTTGCATAGAAAACTAATTTCTAAATTAATAGTGATGGAATAAAAGGTTAACATGGACATTTGTCTCAAGTACTTCATGTGCAGCAGTCTGGCTTTAATCAATACCCATGTGATGTCAAACATTTTAATTTTGTTGCTTGCTCTAGTATGTTTTACAGTCCTCTCCATCAGTGTATTTCACTATGTTGATATGAATATTTACACATGCTGAGGGTTTGATCGATCTTTTTTCATGCAGCTTAGTCCTTGTTCCCTCAGCATTACTCACTGCCAGCTCCTCTTAAGGTGACCGTGCAGAGTGCATATTAACCATGTCATTCACCAGCTGTCCCCATGTCATGCTTTTCTTTAGTCTGACAAGAGTTTGGGCTTAAAATAGTAAGTGCTCTTGTCAGAAAATCCAATCTAAAATTAAGCCCTGTTCAATCATACATAAACCAAATTTCAAAGGCAGGTAAAGGAAGGTGTTTGAATCATGGAAGAAAAAGGAGATTTCCCCATGCAGGGAATGTTCCTTGCTCTGAGCTGACCCAGAATACAGCAACCACCTTCATTGTCTTATAAAGCTAGAAGCATGCTGGAACAAGTACTGTCTCTCCTTCATCCAAACATGGGTTTGTCAATTCAAACAAACATGTTGAAGCTCAAAAGCACTTAAAAAAATAATTTACACTACAAGAGAGAATGCTGAAGCCTGTGGTGATTTGTCTTTTTTTGGCAGATTTCAGTCTTCATTCTCTTTATGCTTTCACTTATTCCATGAATAAATATAAAACCCAGAATGTCTTAAAATTGTTTATAGAATATTGTAGCAGGTATGTCTCTGTAGTGCAGCATGAGCCATTCTCCTTTTTCCATACCAAAGGGAGCTGCATGAGGTATTAAAATATGCTTGTATGCCACTGAAAATCTATCCTTCATGTCAGGAGGTGTAATAAGCTGACAGGATGGACACTCTGACATCAGTCAAATTAAATAAACATCAGACTGGCAATTGATAATCCTGACAACCTTGATTAGACCCCCAATGTATTAGAAAAAAGAGATTCGTTAAAACACAAGTTTTATACTAGTTGCTCCATCTGTTTTGTGTTTTTTTTGTGTGTTTTTTGTAATTTTCTGACCATTCTTTCACTTGATCCATTAGACCTATTGTTATGGATGTTGTAGCTAACTGAAATCAGGAATTATGTTTGAAAGTAAAATGTTATCCCAAATGTGAAAATCATTTACTGGAGCTACAAAGTACATACATTATCTGTTTATTACATACATGCACATGCATTCCTGTATTTTGCACACACATGTACATATCTGTGTCTGTGTATAGACTCTGTAGTTCCAGTGAGGAATACCAATACAAAGTAATACACTGAGTCAACTTGACAAACCAGGTGCAGAATATTACATTTTTATTGTATTTTTTAGAGTTCAGTTTTTAGTTTGATGTCTCCACAAGATCTAAAACCACAGTCATAAAATTAGACCAAAAATGTATCATTCAAATGTGACTGTCAAATTTCAGATTCTATTAATTTTACCAGGCTCTCCCCTCAGGAGCTTTGGGAAATTCAGTTCACCTGGTCTGGCTGCAAGATTATAAACTTGTCCCTCAATCTCTCTCTCTCTCGTTTCTGGACAACGAGAGGGCTCCATGGCACAGAATAATAAGATATATCAGGCTTTGGATACGCACATAGTACTTGTTAGAAGGATATATTCATTGTTGGTTTTGGTCTCCTTCTGGGATTTGTTGATAATAAAAAATATATGATATCATTTGACTAATTTCAATTTCTTAATTTAATCAGTTTTCAATCAATTTTCCATCATGGAACTAATAAAGGAATCTTATCTTATCTTAGCTTATCTCAAAAAGTGGTTTAAAAGGTTTACATGCTGTGATTGTTTGTTGGGGTTATGCATCCACTTATAAGATGCCAGAAACTGTTTTCTGGTTAAAGCACACACACACACACACACACACTGTCTGCAGTAGGACATGTATGTGGCTCTCCGGCTGGCAGTCTGACAGCAGCATCTGCAAGAATTTCAGCGCTGCAGCTGATGACACTCTGCTCTGAACTGTCACGGGAGCAGATGGCTTATCAATTCAAAGTGAAAGAGGGAAAAATAAGAGAATCAAGCTTCAGAAACACAAACAAACAAACCACTAAACGATCAAAGTATCACTGGCCTTTGGATCCTTTTCCTCTTCTCAAAAATGCATGAAAGGAAGATGGTTCTGTTGAAATTTATACACACAGTCTGGGAATTATACTTGGAAAGGGAAGCATGTGTAGTGGGCAAATGTTTTATTCTCTTTCAGATTGATGGTTGGAATATTGCAATTGAGGCTATCTACAGAGACACACTTTAGCTTTCTTTTTAATGCTGCATAGGGTAAGAAAGAGCTGTAATGGACAAGCTGTTGGACAATAAAATCCATATTGACATGGTCGGGGATTTTATGGGATAAAATAACAAGCCTGTTCAATGTGAAAACACACAAATGAGTCCAACTTATGTGCTGAGTTTGTAGAGTTAGAAAATGAGTCTATAATTTCTGGGAATATTCATTCTCCTCACGTTTAGATGAGCTTCTGAGACTGGATCAATGTTCAAAGGTCTAAACGCAAACGATGGCACAGCTTCATTTGTGAAAATAGTCTGCTGGACTGAATCTCAAGGCGTAACCAAATTGATCAATTCATTTCCTTTGCCTCAATTTGCATCTGAGTAATGAGTTCACAATCAGTCGGATCTAATGTGATATGTCTCTCATGGTGATGCAGATTTTCACGGCAAATTGAGTTTTCCGTAACCTGTTAAAGCAGGTTTACGAACACGGGAACGGGCAATCTCACGCACTTCAGAAAAAATCCCTCATATTTCACATTTCACCCTGTGATTTTCAGAGTCCTGAAAGCTTTGAGTTTATCAGTCAGGTACTAACAAGCGCAGCTAAAGTCCTTCTTAAAGGTCAGCCACCCATTGAGAGGTGTGGTCTTTCTGAATAATTCATCTTCACTGTTATCCTTTCGAAATTGAGAGCAGAAAATCAATTCCTCATGCATGGCACAACTGTCCATATTTACTGCCTCAGTGTCTGAGGCAACATTTACTCTCTAATTAGTGGATAATCAACAAGTATAATGGATTTTACAAGGTGGAGGAGTGTAGAGCAGCCACACTTTATTTTCTCATGATAAATTGTTTCCAGGTGGTGAAGATGCTTTTGATACAAGCAGTCGTACTTTATGACAGCATCGACGATGTTGGCACCAAGGTCAAATTTAGTGTTAACAGCCTGTTTCTCCACACCTACACCTTTACAGAGGTGTGTTTGAGTCTTGGAGGGGGCTAAAGATGTAGATTCATCCTTCACATGCTTCAGCAGCTCAATTTATAGAAACAGCATTATGGAAGAACAAGAACATCAATACTGGAACATTCTGCAAAACTTCATTTGATTTCATTCAGTGCCTGTTTTGTATGACCAATGCCAACATTTTTACAAGTGTCCTTTTCTCAATATTTGCATACAAGAACTACAGTTACCTGTAGTTAATATTAAGTAAAGAAGTAATTATGATGGAAGCAAAAGAGGAAGTCAGGAGACGTCATATATAGAGTGAAAAAGTCAACGCTGACATATTTTGACATACATTTGTTATGCACAAGGCATAACTTACGTCACTTTCATCTGTTCCGTATCTAACATGTGTATTTTAAGTTTTATATTGTATTTTATGTATTGTAAGTTTTCGCATTGGTGAAGTCTTAAATCACTTTCATCTGTTCCGTATCTAATGTACTTATTTTAACCCAAATCATACTTCTACATCTGCTGGAGTAGTTTTGGTGCATGAACCTAAATACCCTAAATTAAACTAAACTAGCATTTATACTACTTAGCTCTATATAGTAGGGGAAGCCCTTAATAATAATTACATATCCATGCATTAAGAATTGCTGAAGGATCACCAGTATCTAAAAATGTCATGCCCAATGTTCTGGTATCCAGGAGTGGAAAAGCTGAAGCCTTCAAATGTAATCAGTCCTCTCACCAACAGTTCCCACCAAAGTGATCTGATTCTCTTTACATGATCCGCTTGTTTCCAGCATGTCGCACTTTAGTTTTACTTTTGTCGTTCCTGAAGTAACATTTTTATACCTCTACTGGAGTTATTGAACAGGAGACAGGCCTTCTGTTTATCCCCCAAAACTAGTAAACACCATTTATTCAAAGATGGTTCCCCTGAGAGAGACACACCAGTTGGAAGGATGACAGATAGAGAGAGAGGGGGGGGGGGGAGGAGAGACAGAGAGGGAGAGGGGGGGGGGAGAAGGAGAGAGAGAAAGAGAGAAGGAGCGAGAGCGATGCATCTTGGATTGAATTCAAGATGGTGAGCATAATGCATAATACATGAAAAAAACAAAATGGACAAAGACACTATTTACACAGTGTAAATCTTGTGATGAGACAGTTCTGACCAGGCCATTAGACAACATTTTGTTTATTCTGAATGGGGTCTTATTCGCATTTTCCCTGCTATTAAAAAGGAGAGAAGGCTGCAAGTGAACATTGATGAATACAATGCATGATGTGAAATTCTTATACTTATACATATTTTTACGAGAAAGGCATTCAGCTCATTTGTCTGAGCTCAAGGGCACACACAGTGTGTTATATGAGTAATGCTGAAGGTAAGCAACCTTTTATGTTACAGTGAAACTCCATGTCAGTAATGGAAATGTTACGGATGAATGACGATTTCAGTCGCACGTATTTTTGGACATGATGGAAAGTTAGTTGATTTAGGTAATACACATTTTGGAGCACAAGCAGCTGCAAAGGCAGTGAAATCATAACTGTGCTTTTTATGATGTTTGATGTTTCCTCCCAGAAATCATGTGAGCTGAAATGTATTTCCTGAGGGCATGTTATCACCGAAGCATCAGTGGCCCATTTAAGGGTGTTTGTTCTGGCCTAGTACAGCTGAAACAACTGTTGAAGGAGTTCAGGCGTTAGGCCTGTCAGAGAGGTCGGCACTTCTGCTTGTGATGCCGGTGGCATAGGTTCAGGGTCAAGGCTTTCTTGGGTTTCCATGGTGACTTTCAATCTATCAACTTAATTTAGACATCAGCTCAAATGAGGCAACGCTGTGAATGACATCAATCTTAAAACAAAAATGTTTAATTCAATTATTTTCTGTTAATATAAACAATTTTATTTTGCAGCAGGAGTAATTTTGTATTTCTGTAAGTGCTTTATTTAAAGTGAAATTGTCTTAACATATTAACATTTGAGGGAAGACCAGCCTCCAGCGAGCAAGGAGTTCAAATGAGGGGACACAGCCCCTGACGATGGACTTTCATACACCTCTGAAAGCAAATCGGTGTTATTGCTCATTTACAGGTGTGATTTAGTTAGTTTAGTTGCCTAATGTCTGAAGCAGCTGAAGTCTCAAATTACATGTGGAGTGTGTTCTCACATTAAATACTCATGCTGGGAAACTGTTGAAAAACAAAAGCTAAAATAAAAGAGAAACTATTATTTTACTACTATGTTGTAGTAAAATCAATCCACCACCACTGAGCACAGATTGCATTAGATAGTTTGCATTTTGCTTACACAGGTTTTGACATTTCTACCATGAAAATCTCTGCCTCAGTACGAGGCTGTAAATGGAACTAATCATTGGCTAAAACGTGGCACAAAATCAAATGAAGGTTGTCACTATTTTCTCTTATTGTTTAATTTATCGTCACATTAATATTCAGTCTGAAAAATTAACTTTAAAAAAGCTTGTAAGCCTATTTTTATGTTATTTTGTCTTTGTCTGAGCCAGTTTTGATATTACTCCTTTAATCCTTCAACCATAGCTCCTTTATAGATTTTAGCATTTCCACTGTCAGCGCTGTAAGTTAATAGAATGTAAGCGTTTGCTATTAATATCCTTTTTTCCTTTGCTGTATCTTATGACTATTTGCAGCTGAAGTGACCCATTTTCCTCACAGCGATCATTAAAATTCATTAAACTTTCATTTGATCTGCCTCTAATTTAAGAGACATATGACAAATCACCTACCAGTCTTGCCATATAGGCGTCATTACATCCTCTTGAGATGTGTGAAAATCAGCTTTTTGAAAATCGAGCAGCTGCATAGCAACCAGGCAGCCTGGCAGAGCCAATCACATTCCAGCAATCATATTTTGGCCCTTGTGGGTGGCATTTTAAAAGAGCCTGTCGTCACAGTGGAAGGGAGAGAGATAATGGTGAGAGAGCACTCCATTGTGGCTTATGGCAAACGGAGGAGTGATGTACAGAGGAGTGTGAGCTCCCAGGTTACCTTGGGATGTCCTTGAAACGACTGGTGATGTCATTTTCCACCCACACAAACATCAGTTCTCTTTTGCCTTCCTAGTCTATCTGCTTCTTCCTGCAAATAATGGGCCACACACTGAAAAAAGGGTAAAAACACAACCTGTTCAGCTTTTATACTCAAACCAATTGAAAAGGATTTTGAATTAAATCAATTCATTTTGCTTATGTTTTCAGTCTGGCCATTAGTTAGCAGGATTCCTCATAAAGGACATAGATTTCTATGATATTTGGAGGAAAGTTGCTCTCTAGAAGAAGTCACAGAAGAACTGATTCGTCTTTGGTGCTTTTCTATATTGTAATACATATTTTAATGACCCTGAAAAAAGTGATTTGATTTGTTCTCAATATTCTAAACTACCACACCAATTTCATAGGTAGGTGACAGCTGCATCACTCAACATCAGGTTTCACTATGGAAAATCAGATGGTATTTTGTGTTTAGATGCTATTACAGGAACAAAACGCATTTGGTGAAAGTTCTCACACAATATTTACTAATAGTGTATATTGATGCAGTTCAAGGTTTAGGCAGTAGTATGAGCTCTCTCTGAGCTTTCTGGTTGAAATATTGAAAGATTCAAGACATTTTAAAGATTTATTCATCACATACATCATTTTGAACAGTGTAGTGTGTAGTGTGCAGTCAAAGTTACCTTCTCCATGGTCTCAACTAGCATTGTATAAGAAAAAGATAGACATGAACATTTATAGAAATCAGTACCTTTGTGAAAGCAAGAAAAGAGAGCATAAAACATGTTCATGGTAGATGGGGGTAAGTATGATGATAGGAAACATGAGATATGGAAACTGGAGCAATATGGAACATGAGAATGCAAAACAGACACAATAAAAAAAACTGGACACTATGAAAGCATTTGAGATGGAAGAAAAGGAAGGAAGGAAGAAGGTAGGAAAAAAGAGTAACTAATTCATTATCATTGTAACTTACCACTGATACGACCACTATTACTACTGCTACTACTACCACTACTACCACTACTACCACTACCACTACTACCACTACTACCACTACCACTACCACTACTACCACTGTTACTACCACTACTAATACTACTACCACCACAACTTACTATAATGTGTTACCTTGATATATGGAAACTTCCTATAACTGGCAAAAGTGAAAACCTCTCCCTCTCTGTTGCTGTGGAAGTTTTCTACCATCTTGGTGTGGGAATTATTTCTGTTTTTGTGTGCATATTTTGTCCGCTCCTCAGTTGTATTCTGGCTGGAGAAGCCCTGTAATACATCAAGTGAAGTCTAAACATTCATAGATTCAAATGTTACCAACTCTGTGGCTGAATACATTTTTGGCCAAGCTGACGAGCGTGCTGTGTTACCGGATCACAAAATGAAGGATAATTGATCTAAGTGTTTCCCTGCTGATTGTGCATCTTATATCTGAAGCCATTCACCTATCAGGCAGCACGATGTGGGTGCTGTGTTGCTTCAGCGGATCACTTTGAGGTCTATTTACTTATTTCCTTTGGACTATACCAAGACCAGAACTTTGTTTGTTGTTATGCTGTCAAATTGAAATTTCACCAGTTTTTTCTCGTGCAGTCTGGCATGTATCCATATAATTAATAGCTTTACAACCGCAGAGACTTGAACAACCTCCCCTGGCAGCAGTTACCTCTACATTCCTGCACAGTTATAGCAGAGCTCGACTACAGTCCCTTGTTCTCTTCCCTTTTTGTTCCCTGTTCCTCTGACAGCTCGCCTGATGAAGTTAACCTCAGAATCTGGGTAATAAATCAAGGCACCTTGGTTGTCCACTTGATAACAGCTCATACTCAGCAATTATCTGCTGAATCAGATTGGTCACCGCAAGTCTAGGGAGCCATAAATCTGCGACACCTCCTGATCCCTCAGATATATCTGAGGGAAATGAGTAAGGCGAGGAAGCTGCTGACTTGTCGCTGTTTTGTTTTTTTGTTTCGAGAGAGTAAGGAGAGGTCAGAGCAAACAGGGAATTTATGTTGAATAAAATTCATATGAAATGTTAGATTTCAGGGTACACAACACACTGTGCTTGTTTGAAGATGCTGAATATGTTCTAAAATGAAAAGAATAGGAGCTCATTTTATGTCAACAGCCAAGGTAAGGATTAAGTTTCCATAGTGATGACCTCCAAGAAATGCCTTTTAACGTCCTCTGCAGCCGTGATTGAAACCAATTCTACTGCAAATTGCACTTGGGAGCACTGGCACAGGTACCAAGGCGTTAACTGGGATGAATAAGATTAAGTTGCTGGTGGTGTAAAATAATACGCCAAAACTAAAACTGTTGCTGCCTCCTTCAGAGCCCTCCAGAGTCTTGGGGTAAAATGGCCGTTTTTTACTACTTTTCATTTTACCTTTGTGTTTCCCATTAAAACTGTTTAGCTTGTTTTCTTTGTGTTTGTGTCTTTGACGCCGACGGGCGGTCCGAGACTCTGAAGAGTTAAGAGGGTGATCAACTCACAAGTTCTTCAAATCTCAGTGACAGCTTAGCCACGTACCACAGCACTTCCATCACCCACATACCTTCATCCCCACGACTGACTCATAACCTTCATTTGAATTGCAACTCACACTCAGGATTCATAGCTGAGCGCCTTTAAGTATCAGTCCAGTGCGGGTGGACCGGAGTTGTTTTTGTAGTCTGTGACAAAGCACTCCCGGGCCCACCTCCTCTATTTCACCGCTGCATGGTTCAGTGGTGCAGTTAGAGGTGATAAATGATTTATTTTCCTCAGTGTTCACCACAGTTGCTCAACTTTGCCCAAGCTGTTTCCACTCATAACACTGCATGATTTATGTGGGAACGTTTAATTCTCCAACTTTGGTCTTTCTGCAATGCTGTGCCGCATGGACCGGAGTGGATGATACGATATGAATCCACGACTTCAGCTGCAAAAACAAAGGCATCGGTGAATGCATCGTTCCTTGTAAATAATGCAGCACTCTTCTGGGTCAAACTGTGCTGCACCTTGATTTCAGATGTGCTGCACTGCATGCTTCGGGGCAATCAGTGTGATTATTAAGGCATTAGGTTGTCATGGTGAGACGCATCGTCTCACGACATTTGGACAAAATTGGATCAGGGTAGCGGGCTGCATCATTATGAAGAATCAACAAATGAATGAGCAGAAAGTATGGTGCCTCACTGGGGATGATTAGGGTAATTTAGAAAATGGAAGAACAGCGAGGTGACGTGCTCGCCGCTAATCTACCAACAAAGAATCCCGGCAATGAAAAGTGTATCAATCCCAAACAAATATGGTATGGAATGCGCTGATGGTGTCGCAGTAATTTGCACACATGAAACATGACTGATGTAATTGTCTAAGCAATAAAAAAAGCTTTCTTTCTCACCTGCACACTGCTGGCCCATCACTGCATGAAGTGGATGTAAAGAATTGTTGGTTGAAGATACTACAGGAATCCCCTAATCTGATATCTGATTGGAGCAGTCTGGGGGTTGAAAGGTTTACATAGTCCAAGTCCTAAAATTGACGTAACGTAATATGTTGTCTGTCCATGTCCTCTAAAGCAACACAGAAGTGTTTTCTGATGTGAGCCTAAAGTATCACAAAATAAGTTTCATGACATGACACCATTATAGTTGTGATTGGTTAGGTTTAGGCACAAAACTGACTTGGTTATATGATGTAATATCATGATCTGGGTTTAAATGACTACTTTGTTAGGGTTAGAGGAGCTTCTTCATCATGGTTACACATGAGTAAAGATAATCTAATAATCGTGGTCATGCTTCTGTCATTCAGAAATATCAATCAATCAATCTTTATTTAGATAGCTCCAATTCACAACAGCGTTATCTCACGACGCTTTCCATAAAGAGCAGGCCTAGACCAAACTCTTTAATTAGAGAGAGACCCAACGATTCGTGAATTCAAAATTAAGGATTGAGTGTTATATTGAATTATGCCTCATATAAAATTCTGATGATGAATGTCACATCCTCCTTATATGGACTTATGAATGAGCAAAATGTAAGGAACTTCTTCCTCCTCCTCCTTTCTCCTCCTTTCTCCTCCTTTGCTCCATATGGACAGATCACAATTACAAAAGGGCAGAAATTACACTAGCCACTAGAGGGCTTTGTTACTAGAATGGAAACACATTGAACCAACTGCTGCTGTCAGCCATCCAATCAGTGCTTCATTTGTAGTACATGTGTACCAACCCCTTGGTGAAAGCTGAGTTTAGAAAGGACAACACACTTGTGATTGGATGTTTCCAGTCAGCTGATGATGAAACAGATTATGCATCAAGAAGACACTCGTGCTTACTAAGCATGAATTAAACAGCTGACACAACACAAAGTTTAATTACTGTTATTGATGTAAACTATGTTTTCTAAAAACTGTTTTCAGTTTACAAAATTAATGTGAACAGAATTCCTGAAATTTCAAGAATGCAGAAGCTGACGCTTATGATCATTTCCGGTTCCATGGAAGTGAATGGAGGTAAGTTCTGTTTGCTGAAGTAATGAAGTAATGAAGGAAAAACTTGAGAATGGTAGAGCCAAATCTGCAGGTAAACATATTTCTGTGCCATTTTGTGCACAGAATTTACATTATGACACTAGTTACATGTCAAATCAGGTGAAACCTTGTATAAAACATGATGTATGAACAAAAAAAAATGTGCTAATGAGTCAGTCAATTGTGCTGGAAAACACACAAGATGCATCATTTTCCAGGGTTTGCTAACCTTAGAGTGGCTGATTCTGTGCAGCTCTTCAGTCTATTAAACTGGTGAGCAGCTGACACGAAACAGCAGCTTCCTCAGTGTGCTCCTGCTACATGTCAGCAACACTCACCACCAGACAGAACATCCTGCTGGAAGTTTCATCTTCCTGCGCTGGGATGCCAGTTCACACATACAGATTCTCTCTGATGCAGTCACCAGCTCCTCGTGACATTTTTGTTTATTCATGTTTTGGCTGAACTGCTCAAATCTTGTTTCTGTCAGCGTCGATGTTCTCTTGGGCGGGACGAGAGGCCAGTCCTTCCCCTCATTATGCATGACCTCCTCCCTGTTTGTCTGCACCTGCCCTTGCATCCTGCCCTCCGCTGTCTGTCATACAGCATAATCATATTCACACAGTGGAAATCACATTACATATTAACTGCCACTGTGGAAGGGTTCGGGGCAGTGGCTGGACAAGCCTAATGAATGCCTAACCATCAAAATGACAGTAATAATGGCATGAAAAGAATGTTCCAAAATATCCCCAGCTCTCCTCCACCTGTCCTCCTTCTCCTCCTTCACCTCTGGGCAGCAGGTAGCATACACTCATCTGTCACACTGATACCTCAGTCCCACATCCACACTCAAGGAAAATCACAACAGTGTCCCTACAGGGTTAGAAAGGCCTGTCCATGACAACTGTATGTCAGTCAAACAGTGTCGTCCACCTCTGATGTGATGCTTATAATGCTGCAGTTTGTTTATACCTTTACTATGAGGAGTCCTTAGCTCGAAAGAAATCCCACGTTTTACAGTTTGTATTGTTTTCATTCAAGCCCCAATTCTATTTAAGTAGATTATTTTGTTATGCAGTGCATTCACATCTTAAAAATGTTTGTTTTGAATGTGTTATTGATGTATAGCCTAAATAATTACAGAGCTCTCAGTGTCCATCCATGTCCATCCATGTAGACAGATATCTACATTTTCTTGTTCTTAGCTTCAAGTTGCCGGTTTTAAAAGACATTCATATCAGTGCTTGACTCAGTTCTTCCCTGAATATCACATGTTTAGCAGTAGTTTCACCAAAAGGAAAGCTTCCTTTCTGTTTGTTACACAATGGAAATGTGGGAGCTAAGATGTGGATGGAGTCGGCTGAGACAGCTCAAGGGCGTTAAATCTTTATGAAGTTGTTATCAGTATTTCATTCAGAGGTCACAATTTGTTAGTACAAATGGTATGGCATACTGTGTACTATACAATATATACTATCTATATAGTATATAAACTGTACTAACCACAAATCATATGACAACCCCTGAAAAGTGAAGCCAAAACATTTTGATTGCAATATAGGTTACGGGACAAACTGAAAAATCAAAGTACATGTCAAATACATTTTTCCCAAAGATTGTGTCACTTTAAGTAGTTTTTATAACACTGATGTATCTTAATTTTTTGGATCAGCTTGGTTTTAATTAGTTATTTGATGCTATTAAAGGTGAAACGTCATAACTGACAGCCAACTCTAACCCCTGATTGGGTCAGGCGGGTGTATTGGGAGCCAGACTCTGTGCTGGCGTGACCAGGACTGCCTAGACTCTTGCTCCAAATAGACCTGCCTGACCCGATGACTCTGAATGACATCAACTCCAAATGTGTCGATGACGCCTCCTACAGAAATACCCTGAAGCTTCTAGGTGGGCTTGTATGTTATTCTCTGCTCATATGTTAGTGTAGAATTTCTAACACAACAAGAACACAATTCCGTTCTTTCATACAAACTTAAGACACGGACCTGATCTTTGACCATCTCATCCAGACACACTAGCATATCTTTCGTCTTCTGTCAATCTTGGAAAAAGCATTCATGTAACCAAAAGTATTGGTGAATTTCTCCTGGATTTAGACTGGATTGCATCAGCAAGTCCTCTTACCAATATAATAAACTGAGTCAATATGTTTTGTTTGTTTCAAAGTAACTAAAACTGCTTGGTTACGGTCAGGAAACTGTGACTGTCATGGTTAAAAGAGACTAATGTTGACTGGTGGTACGCGACAGAATGTGAGCAGCAGTGACCTCCGTCAAAGTCACACGCTTTGGTGACCCAACCGTCCACTCCAACCTCGTCCCTGGAGATGTTTTTCAATGCTATAACATCACGTGACTTCTGCCTTTGCTGCTTAGAGAGGACAGCTGTTACACTTGCTACCATGAAAGGTCACTTGTCATGAAAACCCAGGAAGAAAAAACATGTTGTGTGTTTGAATAAACAACCAATGCTGCATTTTCTAGAGTAAACAGTGTTGCCTTTATGGTTTTCGTTAAGGACTTGACCAGAAAGTTTGAATTTCTTTCATTAACAAATTGTTAAATCCAGTGATATTGAATAATTGTGCCGATTCTCAACCACTGACACCTTCAAAGTTACTGTATATTGGTCTTTAGGACCAAAGTGTCACTACAGTGCAGATCAATTAAGTCAAAAGGTCTTTAGTGAGCTGAGCTGATGAGCAAAGGGAAGCCTGAAGTCTGATGGGGTCAATGTGATAACTAAAGCAAAGCTCACATCACCCAGACGATCCAAATCCTAGTGAATATTCATTAAATCCTCCACAATAAGAGGGAATTTAATCTGCCAATTTAATTATGAGGCCAGCGCACAGGAAGGCTTTGGTCTAGATTCTGTTTCCCCGGGAGATTCGCCCTCTATCCCCGACTCCCACGATGAGATGGAGATGGAGAGAAAGAGAGAGCAGCCATTTGACCAGCTACAGACGGAGACCTGGCCTTGCTGCACATACCAGAGGAGAAATAATGAGTGAAGGATGTGAAGAGAGAGAATGCAACTACACAGCAGTGTGGCCATTACTCCTCTGCATGGCCTATTATGCTGGGAAAACAAGCAATATCCCTACACCACAAATTAGGACACCAGAGAAACAGGGAGTTATTGAGGATGAGAAATGATATTCCCGAGCAGGATGCTGTGTCCGTAATAGCTTTGAAATTGACTTTTTACAATGTGGGGTCCCAGCTCTTCTTGGCCTCTTGCTCTGTAATGTGGAGTGAGTGGCCCTACAAAAAGAGGCAAGGCTGGCTCGGAAACAGGCCAAAACGGACCCAAGTGCAGAGTTGGGTCTGATTTGAGAATATGTAAACACATCCAACCAACAAATTATGCATCAGTCCTCTATCTTGTTAAGACTCCTGGAAACAAAGACAACATAAGACCAAGAAGAGGCAAGTGTATATGTGTACACAACTCAGTGATGTTTAAGCTTTAAGATAGTGTAACAGGACACCTTAAATGGTGGAGGGGCGGGGCACCTAATAGCCCAGAGATAGAGTGGGTCGTCCATCAATTGGAAGGTCGCTGGTTCGATCCCCGGCTTCTATGAGTCAGCATGTCGAAGCGTCCTTGGGCAAGACACTGAACTGCAACTTGATTGAACTCACTAATATGCAAACTAACATAATCAACATATTGACTGAAAGACGTGTACCATTTTCAGTGTCCCCGCGTCGGTGCCATTTGGGGTTGTTCAAATCCTGTGTGGGTTTATGACATTTTCTTTTCCTACATTAATATGAGCAGTAAAGCGTGGTCACAGTACAGCTATTGCAGCCATATCCATAGTACCACAGATCCAAGCATAAATGCAGCAAGGAATAACCAGATCCACAGCTACATCTTCAAACAGCACAGCCAGGCAGAGCAGTTGCAGCTGTGCTCACAGCCGGTGGCTGGATACTGTCAGAGCTCAGCATTCTGAAAGGAGTAACGAGCAATAAATGCATCATGTAAAGCGTCACATCATCTCTCCTTTCTGTAGTATCTGCAGTGTCTCCTTAAACTAGCAGTGTATTATAACTGAACTGGACCAACACATTATTGATCGGGGGGTGCAAAAATATAGCAACGTAATGCAAAATTGACCCTTTAGGGGCTCCATAGGGATCAAACAAATGCTACATCAGCTCGGTGTATTTACTGTATTATTGTATGTGCCTCTTTTCTATCTATCTCAAGTGGCAGGGAGAACAACGGCTAACAGAGTTTAACGTCAGCTGTCATGGTCACTGCAGACGGACCCTGCAGAAGCTGTCCACAGAGCCCTGACGGACGTGGTTACATGCATTTATACCTTTTCAATATCTGGGGAGAATGAGTCTTGGAAAAAGGAGTTTGAATTCAATCCAGCTTTAATCCCTCTTTTGTGCATTAACACTCAGTTTTTGTGGGTTGGGGGGGGACTTTACCTCATCAAAGTATGTCACAGCATCATGTCATCTACCTTTAAATCCTTAGTAACATATGTGATAAATGTAAAATAACAAAACATGCTGAGTAAAAGAGGCATCAAGGATTTTGAGTTTTAATGTTCTCTGCTCAAACCAAGACCTTCAGTACAAACTTGTTAAACTACTTGCCAGTGGGCCAGTCAGTACAAGCTCATGCTGTGCAGCCTTACTTTGTTCAAACCCACAAAACTTTATGTCAAATTCTAGTGGAGATCCAAAAAGCTTCCAAAGGTACCAAATATGTCTGAATTTTGGAGAAATGTGCACAAAATGATGCACTTCTAGAATATTTGCTGGAGTGGTGCACCCATAAAAACAGTCCGGTGTAGTGTATTTATAATATCAAATGTTTTTCAACATGTATTCTCGTCTCAGGAGCAAACTTTCAGAGCCACACAACTAACTGCATGGGGGTGCTCAATGCTGGAAATCTTTTTTTCCCCTCCTCTCTTCTCTTTCTGTTTGAACTCAGCCGCAATTTATCTGGAATGTGTCTGTCATATTCAGCCTCCAGTGCATATCCAGCCGTCCTGCGCTTCGAGACAGCTCTGTGATTACACTGGACAGGCAATACTCTGTGTGTGCCGAGCTGTTGATTGTAAGAGGCGAGAAGAAGAGATTTGTGGCAGAGGTGATTTACTTCAGCTGTTTGTCTCTGTGGATTTCTGTGGAAGTTGTTCTTTCACTCACTCATCCTGACCTATGCGCACTGTAGGAGTCCAATCAAGGATTTTAATCAAGGGCCCCACATGGCAAAACAAATGGCATTAAATTGTAACACACACTACAACTACACCGACATCACTTGGTGAATTTAAGACACCGCAAAGATGAAATGCTCGTTACATAGCAGGAAACTGCTGGAGACAACTTTGCTGTTCTTATTGTTGCACGACTAGTGGGGGAAAAAAACAAGTAAAGTTTGGCCAAACACTGATGAAATGTGCATGAAGGAAATGTATTTATAGAGCAGATTTACCCAACTAATGCTGTTGCTTATTTGTCAGTTTTTGGTGGTTTTCAGTGTTGTCTCAAATGTAGGTCTTTATATTGTATCATTTTGTTACTGTTCAAAATAAAAATAGAGAAACAAAAATAACTAATTAATAATGACTAATTAATGCTGACAAAAGTGTTGTTACAGAGATGGTTTGTTCATCTTTGTAAATCAGAAATTTGATTTTTGATGGGTTTTTTTTGCTGCTTACTGATTGTCGATAAAAAACGTAATTAAGACAGTAATTCATAATAAAATTATCACTAGCTTCATCCCTAAAAAACAAAGACATCTCTAGCGCAACACCACTAGTTTGGCTAAAAACAGTACCCAGATATTACTGTAAACCTATGCAAACTGCTGTGACAAAAACATCTGAAATAAATGAGAAATGTGTTTTGGCATCACTTGAAACACCTAATCTGTCTCCTGTGTGTGTGAGAGAGAGGCTTGAGCATTAAGAGATGCAGAGCGTGTCTATTTCAGCTCATTCTAAGTCTTTACCAAACCAAAGCAGGGCAGCAGAGGAGCTAACGAGTTCAGATCCCAGGATGATGATCTGAGCAAATCAGCATGAAACTGCATCTCTACTATTGTGTCTCCAATCTCTCATTTCATGATATATTTGCAAACTTAGGGTGTGCTGTTGCAGTGGAGGATTTAGACAACCTCCAGTCCAGTCTGATTCAAAGATCTTATCCAGGGTTACTCGCACAGTTGTAAAAAATAGAATAACTGCAAGCTATGTAGGCCTACTGGAGGGAAATTAATGTCTCTGCTCGGGCAAGCTCCGGCCCCCCAGGGTCTCCCCCCACAGTGGAAAAGACCGGAAATAATTCATAATAAAAGAAACTTTATCAGATCTACAGTCCAGATTATTATTGAGGGGAAGAGGATGACCTACTGTGTCTCCGGGGATTACACAGGTGAATCTCTCCCTACTGTTATTTCTACTCAATTTTAACAGCAGGAGCCGGATTTTGTTGCCAGCAACTGCAAACCACTTACCTGAAGGAGATCATGTCAGGCAGCAGTGAGATGAACATCCAACAGTATCATTCCTCTCTTTTCTCCACCCAACGTCCATCTCTTCTCCCTTTGTTGTTTGTTTCCTCTGTTTGTTCCATGTGTGACACATCCCCTCGGGGACGACAACAACAACCACAGCTTGCAGTGTAACAATATTAAAGCTCTACAATTTGATTTGGATTGTGAGGCACGTGAGGCAATGAGGCAGAACGATCATCTACCCTGTGGGCTGTGCAGAGAGGAAACGGAGGACCTCAATGAAATGAAAGTGTTTTTTTTTAACCTATGGTCAGGAAAGTACAAATATTTAGAGAAATTGAATAATACCTTACTTACAGTATGGAATTGCAATACTCTCTATGCTATGCTCAACCTCTCAACACTCAAATTTTACTTAAAGTAAAATACTGATGTTCAGTCTCAGTATCAAAAGATTTCTATTCCAGTGCAAAATTTCACAACTATCTCCTGGTGGCTCTAATTTGTGCACTGCGGATTCATAATTGAATAATCATAAACGCTGAGATTTCTGAGGAAAAAATGAACGTCACACTGCACACTGAATGAAGCAGGTTACCAGATATCCGAGGACAATTTCAATATCTGAAGGGATTTTTAGTGATTTTGGTTTCTGGTGTTGAACAGTGGGTGCCACGCAATTACTGCGAAACCCACTGGACCATTGGGCTCGAAGGCCAATTTGTCCAGCAGCCTGTTATCTCACTGTAAGCCTAACCACACAGAAACTTAACCACAACCCACAACACTACAGCAATGCAGCCTTATTGTGCAGCCTACATTTAATGGCCCAGATAACCTGAACGCTCATGATTTTATTCCGACAGTGGTAATTTGTCTGCAACAGTAAAATCACTTGAAATGTCGTTTGGTGCAAGGCTGGAAAGATAGCCCATTAAGGGCAAATACCCCTCTGATTCTGCACCATCAGAGGCAGTCACTAACCTAGTAACTGAACTGTCACTGAGTGTATTTTCAGAGAAATGGCCCTTTGGAATGCTGAGCAGCCCCGACCAATGGGCCTAACTGCCTTAAAAAAGTGGTAATTATTAGGAATTCAGGCATACAGGTGGGGCATCAACAAGCACAAAGCTCTGATGCACTTATGGTGAAACAGGTCTTATTAAATAAAAACATACCACAATCATATTAAACATTACAAAACAGCCACAAATGTAACATTACCTTTGGCTCAGAGTTACTCTTCACTCGGCTCAGAGGGTGTGTTTCAGTGACGTGCGGTGAGGTTTGTGGCTGGTGAGGCACTTACTCTTTCAGAGTCACATTTACAAATATATGCACCCAATATATTTGCCAACTACCGATTATGTTTCATATCTCATATCAGCATTCTTTCCATACACATAGCAGGTGCATATTGGGCCAAGGAAGAATGTAAAAAGTATAGCGGTTCAGTATGCCTCCCAAAAAACACCAAGGTGGATGCTACAGACAGCCTATAATAAGCCACACAGCACCACGGCGGATGCACTCTCTCTCTCACTCACACACAGGATTCACACACTGGTCTTACCTTTACTTGTAAATGAAGTCCATACGCCTCTCCTTCTTATTTATTACTTCACATTTTGATTGAAAGTCCAATTTTGAGAAATTTTTGAGCTGAGATATTACATCCTACATTTTTGCAGTCAGTCAGAGCAAAACATAAAATAACGGACTCCTATTGAACTTTACTTGACTACGTAGAAGAAGAGCAACCACCGAAGAAGAAGAAACGTGAGCTCACATACGCCCTCTTCATTGCGGCAGAGCTACTGCCTGCCTCACCTTATGTCTTTTCAGTGCGGCTTTATGTCAGATCCTAACACTAAATAAGTGATAGACATACGTGAAATACATTACCTATTATATGGAAAGTGAGGACAAACTTGATGTGCACGACCACATATACTGTACAAGCTGCAACAATACGCTTGCTGAATAGTGTGGATGAAGACCACTTGTGGTTCATGTATGAGCACACGGTCTGGTATCGTTGTACCAAAGCTTTCAGTTTGCAGATCTGACTGTCAAGTCATGTCTCCACGAAGGCCATGATACTCATGTTTCTGTAGTCTTGTAGGTGGTAGATATTTGCTACTATGCAATGAGAGAACATTGTGGAAGAGAACTGGTGGCAGGGATTTAATTCGTGTGGTGTTTTTGAGCTGCTGTCTCAGACCGCCTTTCTTATCCCTCTTCCTCTTAGTTTGCTTGTGTGTGTTTACTGCACTCAGCATGTTTCCTCAGAGTATCTCTGACAGTATATTCTACTCCGTGTTGATGTCACTTGTTCCGCTGTGTTGCAAACTCAGGATAAAGTCCCAGCTTAATATCTGTAGCCTTGTTCTATGGTGTTGGCCATTTTCCCATTCAAACAGTGGGTGAAGACAAGTGTAAACAATCCATTGTCTTTTACAAAACCATGAAGGCGAAAGCCTTTCAGGCAGCTGTACACACAGAGAAACAAACATATAGTCTCTCTTACAATATCACAAAAAAAAGATATAAATCAGCAAAATCTATTTATATTTCTGAGCTTATTTTGAAAATGGAGAAAATGTCCAGTCTAACTTTCCAAGTTACAAGTTGAGTCATCAAATTGCTGCTTTAGCAAATGTTTTTAAATAATGTGACATGAGATTAAATGTACTCTGTCTGTATTCAGAAAATTGGGATGGTTTCCATTCGTCTAAATCCTTTAAAGCTTAAGAGTTTCATACAGGCACAATTTCTGAGCTGTACATAATCTTGCAGTTGTGGTTCCTTTGCTGTTACTGCTGCTTCACTTCAACAAGCACAGATCCAGAAGCTGACCTGTTGGGTAATAAAGCTAAAACCTGGAGGTTTCCCCCATTTAGCAGATTTGACATGTTTGAATCAGATCCTGTCATTCATACAAACCAGACATGGCAGTAGTGTTACTCTTGTGTTAACAAACAAAAAACCTCATTTCCATTTCAGATCCAAGACCATTCAAAATATCATTGTCTTGAAGACATACATCAGACATTTTCATGCATCTCTGACTATTTGATACACAAATGAAGGTGACTTCAGCTCCTTACTTTGATTTTCTTCCCCCCATCTCCAGCAGGAACAGGAGCACTGGAAAGCACTGGAAAGCACTGGAAGCAAAAGTGATCCTCTTTCAGCTGTTGAACAATAATCCGTCAAAGAAAAACTAAATCAATTTGAGGACCCGACAACCATCAAATATTAGCAAAGATCCTGTCATGAATAACGGCCTGAGAGGCAAATTCTCAAAGACAACAACCCACTTTGTTATGTATCCTGTGAGAACAGAGACGTTTGGTTACTTCTGCTGATTTCAGCTTTAAAAAAGAATTAGCTGTCCTTAACATCAAATCACTCCACACACCTGTGATCCATCGTCTCCCTTCTTTTCTGTCTTTGCTCCTTTTTTCTACTTGTTTCATTTTAGTTTAGTTTCAAGTTTTGTTGAACCTGTTAAGTTGGGACAACTTCTACCTTTACCACAACCACTAATAACTAATGATAGTTAGCTACGGTATTCTTTTTTGATTCCCATTGCTTTAGCTTGTTTTGTTTACAGTATGGCAAAATGACTACATAGCTACAGGCAGTTCCTGTTCGCAGCGTACCCATGGATGTACAGACAGCTATCACCAGATTACTTTGATAGTGAAGAACACTTAAAAATGTTTTTTTCTGGCACATTCTAAGCCGATCTACAGATGTTTATTCTCAATGGACATCGGAGATAAAGACATCCTCAGGAAGTGTAAGGCACACTGAACGAAATTAAAAAGGTTCCTAATTGAGTCCTAATTGATGTCATAATAACCCAAGGCAATGAAATGTTTTCCCCTGTTCTTTGGTTAGAAATGCATTTCCATACATATGGATTTCTTCAAAAGGGTCAGAGCACAGGGAGCAACTTTGGAGTTCATCGTTTTGCTCAAGGGCACTTGAGAGATCTTAGATACTGCAGGTGTACCTACCAGCAACCCACCAGCTACAAACCCACAGCTGAAATTTAGTCAATGCTTGGGACCAAAAAGCCCCTTAGTTTTCTCCAGGCCATCCTGCACCGGCAGGCAGATTAGAGCCAAGTGAACACATTTATAATTAAACAGCTCTGAGGGTCTCATGAATGTGTATATGTTATAAAGCCTACATGCTGGTAGGCTAAATGTTGCTATGCTTGACTCACAAATGCAGAATTTGCTCTGGATAAAAACTACTCTTTGACGCTCTGCAGCAGTAAAACTTTTGTAGCATATAGTAAATTTAAACCAAGGACACAGCCAGGGATTTATGGAAAGGCTGAGATTATATCACCACACTGTACGATGATAATAAGCCTCCACCAATTCATCACCACAGCAAGGAACCCTTACCTCAGCTAAAGTCCCCATTCATTTCTCCTCAATAGAAACAGTCTCACGTCCCTTTTTTTTTATTTCTGATTCTTCCCCGTGATAAATGAAAACTTCTCCATCTCAGAAACAGTCGGACATCTTTTTTGTGTGATTTGTGTGTCTTTTCAGAAACATTAGACTCAGTTCATTCATTTGTGCTGTAAGCTGACATTCCTCATTCAGCAGACATAAACAGCAAGCCAGGCTGTTTGTATTCACTTAAAAAATGTGATCTGAATGCTGTTATCAGGGATTTGTCTTCTTGCAAACGCCTTTCTGTTTATATTGAGGATGGTGGTGGGAGGACACAGTTCAGCTTGTTCTGTTCAGGTGAAAGCTGAAAGATGGACTTTAAGAAATAACCAACACTCAATTTTCCAATGACTGAGCATTTTGCAGAACAATACTCAAACAAGATAATGTGTTGTCACATCACAGCGCAGCAGAAGGACAAAAAGGAGACATTGACTGATTGTTTATTCGACAAGGTTAAGAAACATTATGGGAGGTGTGAGAACGTCAATAGTTTGCAGTGGATGAGTGGGGAAAACAGAGGAGGAAACACAACCAAAACCCCAGGAGAGACAGTGACAGTGGATCTTCTTGTCTCACTCAGCACAGATAAGACCAGAGCCTCATTCTACACTTATTCAACTAGCTCTTAGTTAAAAAGTATAAAAATGTATGTAAACCAAGGCTGCTAGACTTTCACAATGATAGAATGGAACTCACTGCCTTTGCTAAAGGATTGTACTTAAGCAAATTTCAGGTACTTGTAGGTTATTTGAGCCTTTTTCTAGGTAGGTCTAAAAAACTTTTCTAAATGTCATCTATACTGTGAAATAGCACAGGAACAATCATCACCATTATGCTCTTTGGTTTTATAACTCATTAAAGCAGTATTTCAGCTATTTTTAAACCATCTTCATGCCTCTGTTTTCACAGTTGTCATCTGAAACCACTGGCACACTAAACCCCTGTGGTAATCTGTTTTTGTCTGACAACAGCAACAGAATCGCAGTCTTTATTCTTGATTCTGTGTCAGATCAGATTTGCAAACACACTCTATACAACTTAAGCACAGTTGCGCTTTTGCTACAATTCTGGATGATACCCAACACAAACATGGTGCCCCACAATGAATCAAATGAAACATGAAGGTGTGAATATTCAGATTTTAGATATCCCTTCTGCATCGTCCCATCAGAGTAAAGAGGCTGACATCAGGCTGAGGTCTTAATTATCTCAGGACTTCTTAAATCAACCTCTCACGTATGTCGCTGTTAAAGAAGATAAGGCAAATCCTTCTTTGTCTGCCTCCTTTGCCCGAGGGGGCTGTGTTTATCTCCTCACTGCATCTCCACACAGAAGCCACTGCAGAGTGTGATTATCCTTTTCTCTTCTGCTCAGCAGTAAAGAAATGTTGTCGCTCTCTTTCCCCCGGCTTTACAGATGAGGAGAATTTGAGCTGCTCTCTTCACTGCTGATTAGCATTTGTTAAAGAAAGGAGACATTTTCACATTCCCCCTTCTGGAGAGCTTATTACTGAAGGACAGTATTTCATCTTCATTCATCCAAACTGAAGAATTCATGATCACAGCCCTCTTATATTAGAAATGTTCCACTAACTTTGCACAACAAGGACACAGCATGAAGAAGCATGGGTTCTCCTCCCGCTTATTACAGGTGCTAGGCGACATCAAGAAGCGAGGGAAGCCGGTCTCTGAAGCATGAGCGCAGCAGGACAGCACACTGGCCTGCGAGGAAATCAAAGCTGCGGAGGTGGACGTGGAAGCTGAAGGCTAGTGGACTTGCAGAGTTAACACAAAAGAGACGCGTAGTGTTGAAATACCCGGGGTAATTGGAGCTCCTTAACAGTGTGCTGAGGGAAGGACGGTTACATGAGCCTGATGGCTCAGATGGCACCAGCAACACCTCATTCATATCAGAATCAGAATTCCTTTAATATATCCTTGTCATACTGCATTTAATGTAATTCAATGAAAGATCTGATCCAGAAAATTGTTATTTGTATATACAGGCACAACATCTGATGACTAATCCAGAGCCATCGTTGATAATAAGCACTCATTGTTTATTTAAACTGGAGGATCTCTTTACGCTTGCATGCAATTACAATTTCTGCAAATGAATTTCTTTAATGTTATCAAATCATTGAGTAAAGTGGAGGGGATGACTGTAGTCAAAGTGCTATGAAGAACCAACAGAACCTGAGGCCTGTGTCTCAACGCTCCATTAGCCAGGTATCACACACATAACACTCCTATCCAGAACCACTCCACATAAATGCTGAGGACAGTATTTCACAACAAAAGGCATCAGTATCAGGCATCAACCACCTGCCACCTTTCATGAAACACAATAGTCTTGATTTCATGAGAGGCAAAGGGTTGAGGAGTGTGTGTGAGCAAATCCATCAAGTTAGTTAGACAACATCATAATAGCTTTGTGGCACAGGCAACTGCTCTATACTTTATGACAGTGAGGCTGCTGCCGCTCAGCTCAGGGGCTTTGTAACAAAATACAAACACTTAAATGCCAAGCTTTGGTTTTCTGTAAGTAATCAATTTGCTGAACATTTTGTGTGACCCACCTTAATTCAGCTACCTGACATCCAGCCACCACTGCCTGTTAGCAGTGGATGCGTGTGTTTTAGTGATGCTCGAGTCACCTTTTTAATGCCTGCACCCCCCGTTATGAGAGCCAACCTGCACCACCAAATGTGCGTTAATCAACCACCTGAAACTGATCCATATTCCAAACCACCAGCTTTATGCATTATAGTGACACAACTGTCAGGACTGAGGACTGAGGTAAGGAGCACCGCAGCACTCTGCAAGGTGTGTGTGTGTTTGAGAGAGAGAGAGAGGGCGAGCACACAATGTTTTTAGAAGTTATTGACAACTTGCTTTTACTCAACAAGCAGATCTGATAATGAGTGGATACACTGATTTTAGACCTGGTAAAAACATTGTTAAAGTGGGGAGGGGGCTTACTAATGTCAAAATGACAGTGTTGTTGTCGCCCAATATAACAAAGAAGGTTTTCTGAGCTCCGGAAATTCAACATGTCAACATCTAAATTTACCACAGCATGCCACATTTGATCATATCAGGTGGAAACGTGGTTTCACCGATTTCGGTTAATTTCATACTTCTATTACTGTATCTGCTCCCTCGTGGACTAAGACCATTTTTGAACCTCTGACAAGCTCATACAGGTCTTTAAAACCCTTAATACTGATGGCATTTTGGAGCTAAATCCTTATCTGTTTAGGCCAAAAACACTTGTCATATAGTGTAAAAACACTATTTCTAATGTTGGAGACTTTCATACTTTAGAATAATCTCATTTTCCAGTCTCTCTCAAGGTTCACGAGAGCCTGTTAATGTTCTTCATAATGCCTAATAACAGTGTCATACAATTCAATCAATGCCTTTCTCTTAGTTCCCAAAGAGTTAAACATTTGAGGCTATTTTTATCAGGGCTAGGCACTAGACCAGGAAGGACCCAAATGCAAGACACTGGACGCTCTTAGACAGATGAACACTTTAATCAGGACTGGCAGGCAAACAATACTTACAGACTTGGGTAATGACGAAATACGTAGCAAGAGACAAAGAATTCCTATGGCTTGACAAGATAGTTTGCAACTTGAACACATGACAGGACGAGACGATCTGGCACAGGACAGAGGGAGACGCAGACAATTTATACACCAGGTAATGGAGAACAGGTGGAAACAATCAGGGCGGGGCAGACAATCACACAGGCGGGAAACACACAAGGGCAGGAAGTCAGCCTGAAACGAGAGGAGAGTTTAGTTTTCACAATAAAACAGGAAGTGAGAGACAAGACTAAATGCAAGTGAACACAGACAACTTAACAAACACGACGAGACATAATTTTTAAGCTTAAAAATTTGATTTAAGGACACACTAACTAGAACACTAGACAGTCTAGAAAATGTTAAAACACTTTTCAGGTAGATTTCATGTTATCTGGAAACAAACATTGTGGACAATTGTGTGTTTAGTACACAGATGTACTAAATGTACATCAAGTGAGCACTTTTAGCTGGTCAGCTCTGGAATTCATTTTTAGAACGACCACATCACATTTCATTGAATCAAGTGAAAACCTTGCATCTCCAGTCTTGGGGAATTTAATCTAATTATTAATCTAATTTAATTTAATTTAATTTGAAGATTACAGGCTCATGGGTGGCCTTGCGTTTGAACCCTGATAGGTTCATAAAAGCTATAACACCCTTGGCAAAATGCCAAAAGTGCAGTTTCATTCAACTAAATTATGGAAGCTTTGCTTAGTTCACACAAAAGTCAACTTGAGAAGGTGGAATTCTCTATTTTTAAGCCCACAAAGTGATCGCATCGAACTAATATGCTTTGCTCAAACAAACTGTCTGAAAGACATCAACAGACTGAGGCAACCTGTAGAAACTAAAACAGTCTTGGAATCATAGGAGTGAAACCAGACAGTGAAAAACATCCCAAACTGATCTTATCAGTATTATTGAGTGGGTTGAAGGTTTGTGTTGCTGCCCTGAGACACTGAAACACTTGTCGTGGGAAAAGCTTTCAAGTCTTAGCTGTTAAACTTCTTCACATACTCACTTAGCCTGCAGTTTAATATGTGTTTGTATAGTCATCATGTAAAGGGAACGATTCAAAATGCTGCTTTTAGGTTAAATGGCCCTGACAACATCTCTTTCTGCTGAGTCTCATCTTAGTTTTCCCTGATGATCAACAGCACAGTGGAGTCTGGCTTTAGTTCATTTTCAAATACTATGGCAGAGACAGAAAATATCTCCCAAATGACTCATTGTTGTCTCAGGTGTTTCCTAATGAGCACAACAGAAAACCAAGTCAGCTACTTCTCATGCTAATAATGCAACACACACGACTAAGAGCACATAATGATAAGTCTATCACAAAGCATGCAGTTTGGTAATATTCATGGAAAAGACTTAGTTGTTCAAGACAATTTTACCTTTTTCCCCTTTAAAACCAGAAATCTAGAAATTAGACCAGCTCCATGCTTCACTATAGGATAGTTACTTGACTCGCCGATGGACGCCCCCCCCAGATCAGAGGCAAGTCGCTAAGCACTTGCAAATCAGCACTTCACGACTAAGTGTGAACTGTTCTAAGACTCTAAGAGAGCTTGCCGATGCCTTGCAGACACCTGAAAGATATCAAACAGGCTAAATATCAGGTTGTGTCAGGTGCAGCTTATAAGCCACTCTCATTCACTCTCCCCTGGCGTTGCTCACCATTTCATTAAGTAAAAATAGTAAACTAGTTTGCTAATTGCCCGTTACCATGCTTGTTAGCTTGGTCCCTAACAAGACAGTAAGGCGTATTTGTTCCATCAGCTCATAACTGTCCACCAACCTCCGACAGAGAAGGTTAGATAAATAGTGAATGCAGCCAATAAGACATGATTGCTTTCTCCATTTTGCTCTAAGTCCCCTTAAAGGTCAGCACTTGTCAGGACAGCTTATTATTGGTCAACAGTGCAAATTTGTGTGTCAGAGTTTGCCACAGTTGAAATATTTGTGGAACATTTGCTTTTGCAGATTAATTGATTGATTAATTTGATTGGAATTAGTTGATTTTGCTGCAAGATTTTGCTATTTTTAACCCTGGCGTGTCCACGTCATTAGACTAGAACAGGCAACCCTGAAGTGTCTCAGGTACTTCTTTGTGACGTAGACCTGGACTAAACGAGTTCAGTTTCTATCACCTGTGTTTGTCCCCCTTAGTGAAAGTTGCCACAGGTGCCTCGTTATGTTTTTAAAGGAATTCAGCAAACTTGGAAAGATGCATAATTGGCTGCGGGTCTGCGGGCTCATTTAGTAATTTAATACAAATTTCCTGCATTTTAATACCACCTAACCTCTTGGATTAAGTCAAGAAGTAGCCACCTGCTAAAACCAAGAATGCATCAGTATATAGTACATAGTACAGTATATGATTTAGTGGATCAAGACAGAAAACAATTTTAGGAAGAACATTTCATGTTTGAAATTAAAGTTATAAAAAAGTTTCTTTTTTTTATGTAACCTAAAATGGTAGGAGGTTGCAGGCTGTTGTTTGATGTAAGATAACAACTGTTCACCACTGTGATGTCTGTCTGCAACAGAGATGAAGTGTCTTATAACTCTGGCCTTCTGACTACATCGACTGTTCTTCTGGGTCAGTGTTTCCCAATCTGCTCCTGAAGTGGCAGACCCCCTGTCTAAAATGGTTTTCATCCCATCCAACCCTGCTCCAACTGAGAGACAGCCTTAGCTAAGCTGGTGTGCTGTGTGCAGAGTAGCACTGATTTGAGCCACTTGTGGTGAAGCAGGGATGGACGGATAACATGCTAGACAAGGGGCTTACAAAGAAAAAGGAAAAGCACTGTAATCTAGTGTGAAAAAGTGAGTCCTACTTGTGTAGTTTAGGGGTAGATTTTGGTATTGATTTAGAGTCATTGCCTCACATCACATGAACGGTATTAAAAATAGATGAATTCTCTATAGAAATGTTTCTGAAAAATAGAAGAGGCACTACAATCCAAAATGAAGAAGTGTGTCCTATTTGTCCAGTGTAGCAGGTTAATCATCTCTGGTAGCCTACTGATTTGTAGTCAGCGCATCACATTATGTAGAAGCTATTAAAAAATGTATGTGAAATAAGTAAATTCACATTAGTAAACTAAATAAACTTGCTAATGGAGTCAGAATTAACCATGATTTTCACTAATATTCTCAAGTCAGCATGAAGGTACTGACTGATTGTTTGTAATGATTGTTGGTGTCAGTTAAACAGCAATTTATTGATGGTTGGTCAGTCAGCCTCCGGTGGTTCAGCGTGATGTTCTGGCAGATGAGCTAACCGTCCTCCTGCTGCCAACACAGGAGGAAACTGGTGTCAGTGTTATGTGGAACGGAACTGGCTGAACCCACAATGCAGACACGGACACTGAGACGAAGGTTATGAGACAGGTTAGTTTATTCACAGCAAGACAGGGGAGGAAACCGGGGAAGGCAGGCTGGTGGAGCGGGGGACAGGGCCGGAGTGGAGACTAGGGGAAGCAGGCTGGTGGAGCGGGGGACAGGACCAGAGTGGAGACTAGGGGAAGCAGGCTGGTGGAGCGGGGGACAGGGCCGGAGTGGAGACTAGGGGAAGCAGGCTGGTGGAGCGGGGGACAGGGCCGGAACAAGCATGAATAATACGACAAAGCGACTAGTAACTGGGAGCCTGAAGTATACCATGTGAACAGACAAACTGGTGATGAGTGAATGACTCCACTGGGCTTATAAAGGCAGGGGAGGAGTAGGTGGCTAGATTGATGATTAGGAGCAGGTGTGTGGAGATTGCAGGTGTGTGGGTAGATGACCGGGAGTAACCCTCCTGACTCCGCCCGGTGACAGACAAAACACACAAGAGGGAGAGAGACAGGGGAAACAGGGAAAAGACAACAGGATCATAACAGTCAGTCCTGCAGCTGTTTCTCAAACATCACATCTGACTAGAACCATAACTATAATGTCTGAATTCATCCACTGCACAAAGCTGTAATCCTGATCTCGCTCCACACCATTGTTAGAAAACTACAAATTATGAGTCATGCTTTGCTCTTTTTTGTCACTGAATGCTGCTAATCAGCAGCGTAACTGATTGTTACCATGGAAACATGGCTCTTAGTAGAGTTCTGGGTTAGTCTGGTGGTCGGGTGGCGAACTTCTAGGCTTAAAATGAGTCATTTTTGTGAAACTATCTACTGCACAGCTTCCCTAACCCTACGGACCACTGTATCACATATTTGTGGAACTGTGTAGCTCTAATGTTCCTTCATAAGATCTGTTTGCTCAATTCATTGAACCGATCTGAGACCGTTCAAAATCCTGTCCTGCAATTTTAGTTCATTTGGTTTAGAGGAGCTCTGCAGACCCAGGCTGAACGTACAGTAGGCAAAGCACATACTTAAAGCTGTAAAAGAATAACCATAAAATTGGATTCTTTCATTGTCTTGTTTCAACTCTTGTAAGTCTAACTTCTTTTTCACATTTTAGGAATTTCATGACTGTGTATATTAAGGGATCAGTCTGGTGATATTCTACATTTTCCTTAATGCCAACAAAGTCATGAAAAGACCACTGGTATTGTGAGTGTGTCGACACCCTTTCGTAGAGCTCCATTGTTGGCTAAAAACAATTAAAAGCACATCAGTGAGCCACATGTTTCTTCATTACCATGAGCACACACACTGTAGTGTTTTTGACACAGTCCCACACACACCATCTTGCTGCCTGGGGTACTTACCAGAGAAACGGCTTTGTATCAAGCTCTTTTAGGAAATTATTGCGCCTATATATTTCAATTGGAAGTTTTCCAAGAATGCCAACATGCACAAAAGCAGGATGTTTTACCTGGAAAGATCTGAATGGAATCCAGCCATGATTGTGATCAGTTCCACCTGTGCTTTTCCTGCTGTAACAAGTCAGCATTATACGTGTTTGTTCTCTTGTTCCCTTCTCTGTTTTTTCTTTATTGGTTCACTCAGGATGGACGGACTGGCCTCTTCTCTGTTCAGAACAGCTGGATCGGGTCCAGATGGACGGAATGTTTTGATGTGCAATTTACCGTTATCCTCCCCTGTCTGATTTCAGTTCACAGACACACGCCTACAATGCTCCGGTTAATTGCTACAAGCGGGTAGGCAGTCAGGTGCTGGCAGCTGTGTGCAGCAGTGTCTTCATCCAGCTTTTCAAAGCCCCCTTTTATGGAATCATATAGCAACAAAAAGAATCTTTGTACATTGTTTTGTGTTACATTCACTTGTTGTTTCTGGGCTCTATACAAAAGCTCACTTTAAGGAATGTTTTCCTCCAGAAAGTTGTGTTTTTCCACTGCAACTTTTGTTTCCCACAGTTCATCTCCAAGCCAACAGGGTGTGAAGAAGCTGTCACACATGATGCTACGACCTTCGCACATACTCACATCCCCTGATTCCTCTCTGATTCTCCTGCAGAACACTTTTCTGTGTGGCCTCACTGCACATTCCTTGTTTTGCTAGATTTTCCTATCTCGGTCTTCTACGTTCTACAGCCTGACAACTTTGCCCAAATATTCTCCGTCTTTACCAGTGTGTGTTATTATGGTTGATTCTGAGGACCAGAATGTGTGTGTGACGTGTGTCTGTCTTTAGAGCATTTAAATGTTGTATTACATGTATGTGCTCGTGTGTGATGTGCTGTTGTCTGCTGGAGGTTTGTCCCTTTGTTCAGTGCCGATGGGTGGTAGGACTGTAAGACTTACATTAAGCCTTTTAATGAAAATAAATGTGATTATTTTGGTTCAGTGCCATTATGAACATAGAAACACATACATATATACTCACTCTTGTGTCTACAATAACTTACCTTATATATATAATAACCTTGCCTGTAGTGACAAAAAGAGGGTTAAGACCCATTAAAATATGATCATGATGTGAAATTTCCTGCTACAGGCTACTGAGGTCCAGTATGAATAACATCATCAAGGTGGGTAGGAGTTATTCTAACAACTATGTGATGGATGGATGAAATTTTGTACAGACGTTCATGGTCCTCATAGGATGAATTGCAAAGACTTACTGATTCAACCGTCCCCAGCAGATCAAAGCTTTCATGAAATGTCTCAAAATCCGCTGGAGAGATTGGCACAACATTTTGTACGGATTCATCTTGGTGACTTTGGTTAAGACATGTAAGTCATGTACCCCTCAGAATGAATTTCAACAACTATTCATCTAATGCCATCCTCAGGTCCAAATCTAAAATTGTCTAATATTTGGATTTGTGACTAAATACTTGCAGAACATTGCCTTCAGCCTCAGCTGTATTTTGTATTTACATTAGTCTTACTAATGTTAGCATGCTAGCACAGTAAACTAAAATATTAAACATGGTAAATATTAAATCTAACATCGTTATTGTGAGCATCTTAGCATGAAGACATTAGCATTTCGCTCAAAGCAAGTACAGTATGTGGAGCTGCTTGCATGGCTGAACAGACTGTTTCGAGCCTTTTCATGAGTATTTTTGGACATTTATGCTTTCATTGATGTAGGAAGTGAAGGCAGACCTGAAACACAGGGAGAGAAAGGGGGCATGACATGCAACTACTAAGCCACTAAGCGGTCAGGAGGTCCAAGCTGTATACATGTGTACATGATATGTTAATACTTTGCTTTGTTTGTTTTGCATTTTCATGTCCAGATTTCTATGCGAACAGCAAACAAATGTAGTCTACATTCTTGTTGAATTGGGTTGCATGTGCACTTTAAGTGACAAATAACTGGAAATGCCTTGATCTTTATTCAGTGAGACTGAAAAGGAATCATTTCTATTAACAAACACAGATGCATAATTGAAAGGGAATATCATCTAAATTGGAGTTGATGGCTTCCTGCTACAACAGAGACGTGAGTGAGGAGTGAGTCACTGCACTCTGATTCAGATTTCAATAACATTTCACAACACCTTTTATTAATTAGTACATGACTGTAGATTCTGACTGAATGGCTTAAATAGACATCGGCGCATGATGCTCATTATTGTACCGACGGTTCAATGGATACAATAAATGGATCATCAGTAAGATAATGTAGTTGACAGGTTATGCTTTTCTCATGATGTAACCTATTTTGATAAGATATCTAGCGTGTGTAACAAGATGCAAATGTAAGATGTGAATTCTGCAGGAAGGCCAGCAGGTGATGAATAATATTGGAGACCACCAAAATAAAAGACTTTAATAAAATGAGGGATGTAAAATATGTAAAATGCAAAAGTTTCAGCAGCTCAATGCCAATAATATAATGATCACTTATATTCTGTGAAGTTCTTCCCGTCCTGACAAGAGAGGCCCCTTCTCCTGCATTTGCAGAGCACAAGTGGTTGCTGATAGTTCTGCAATTATGTTAAAGCAGTTGAAGTGTGTCATTCAAACTAAAAGGTTTGTTTTTGTATAGGATGATCACTGTTTATCTTCTGACACTTTAAGTGCTAAGTTAAGCCTCACCTTCCTTCCACCTCTGTGGAGATGTACAACATGAGGTTGTTACACCGTCATTGTCTTTGTAATTACTGAAGTTCATCATTATTCCCCACAGAACAAACTACAAATCTCAAGCACTAAACGGACTGAGCAGTTGCTATGATGTTTTCTTCCATGAACAAAGCATCAAAAAATATTAAAAGCTTGACCCAAAAAAAGCTGCCTTATGAAACTCAACCTGGGTGATATTTTGAGGAGAATTTCTCATGGGAACTGTATTTCAGAAGTCAAAAATAATGCAAGCATCATGCATCTTTCACTGTTTCTCTACAGGCTCCTTAATCCTCACTGAGTCTTTATCTGAATGTCAAAATAACAAACAAACAAGGAAAAAGATAAATCAATGTTAGTATATCTAGCTCACCATGTAAAAACAAAGATTTTCAATGCTTCCTCTTGTTTCTGTCTCCAGCTTTTACTTCGAAGCAGCAAGCAGGTGTGATTTGAGCAGCGGCCACTTGTGAATCAGAACAGCTGATTGTTTTCTCAGGTGGGGAGGGGATCTTTACTATATTCACATGCAGGGCCGGGTGAGTGCCGGTGCTTCCTGAGCCGCCTGAGATTCCTCTTTCAGGCAGTCTGTAAATGCAGAGCAGCCACACTGGGGGTGGGAGGGGGTTCGTGGGCAACCCAGGCAAAACCACTGGAATATGAATGTCCTGCGTCGCACCGCCTCTCCTTTCCTGGCACAAAAGCTGCGATGGGAAAAAGCCATTTTCACAGTTAAAGTTATCAAAGGTCTGTCTTGGATCTTTGATCTCAATTTTGTAGTCTTTCTGGTGCTTTCCAGCAGGTGGATAAAGGTGTCCAAGTGGCCTGGATGAAGATCTAGATGTGAGGTGACAGCTGATGGACAGCAACACAGGAATCCTGGTCAGATCAACAGGGATAGATCGTGTGGCCACAATTACCCACCTGTCCATGTGACAGTGCTCTGCCGTGACCTCCAATCTGCGAGGCTCAAGGCCCCCGGAGCCTCCTTTTATTCCACACAAGTCCCCTCAGATTACCTCACACTTTGATTCCTGCCAGAGCAGAACGGGGCTGCTCTCTGAATCAGCAGCCAGGCAGAAAATGCGAAGAGAGGCGAGCAGGCTGCATAATTGACTTTGGATTGAAGCGGAGGATTCAGGTGGAGGTGGTGTATCTGATTGGTGACGTCCCGCTCTATTCAGATCTGTCTCCCTTCATTCCACACCAAATAAACAATGACAAACATGAATAACGCAGGTGCCACTTAGTTTGATGTTGTTATATTTTAATGACTTCTGCTCTCATCCACAGTCTCACCACTAGATGGTGAATCCATGTTAAAGGAAAAACACTGTAAGTTAAAAAAAGAATCCCTTGAGGAACTAACCCATATTCACAAATATCTGCAATAGCAGAAACAATGCATCATCCCAATAGTGTAAATGTTGGGTTTTTTCAGGAAAGGATAAATTCACCATTACAGCCACCTCACCCTTTTTACAGAGAGTGGTGAAAGAAGTATTTAGCTGCTTTACTAGAAAGTAAAAGTACTAATACAACACTGTAAAAATGTTACTTATGTAAAAGTATGTAAGTATAATCAGGAAAATTTAGTATCAGACTGCAGCTGATCAATATTTTCATTCTGGATTAATCGATTGATTGTTTGAAAATTCTGAAAATAGTAAGAAACACCGTCACAACTACCCACAGCCCAAAGTGACTCCTTCACAATGTTTGCTTTGTCCAACCAACAGTCCAAACTTCAACATAATTCAAACGCATTAAATTGATTAAAACAAGTAAAATAAATGCAGCAATTCTTTGCATTTGAGAAGCTGCAACCATGAAATTAAAAAAAAAAACATTTACTTAAAGGAATGAATAGTTACCAGTTCGATTTTTGTGAATCAGCTAATCAATTAAACAACTCATCCTTTCCACCGTACATGTTGATGCTGTTTCGTAGTTTAATTTATAACAAAATATCACATTTGACATTTTTTGAGCCTTCATATGTTTTTTTATGCAAAAATCTTCAAAAAGTAAATGCACTTCTTTACATTCAACCACTGTCAGAGAATATGTTTCGTCTGAGTTAAAACATCTTTAAAGACCACACAAGCAGTCATGATGTGCTAGTTCTGCAGGCAGGTGGTTTTGTACTCAGCGAACCAGACTGAACTCACTGCGGAGCTAAAGCCAGTTCAGTAATGAGCAGCATCAGCAGCATCTCGGTGTCATCAGAAATAAATCATCTTCTTATATGGAGATGAATGGATCCTGACTTGTTTCCCCTGAATCCCCCTTTTGGAGAAATAAGAAACAAAAGAATAAATCAAACTAAGACAAATGATTCTGTCCAAGTTTATATGTAGATCTTATTCTGACTGTGATAGAAGTGGGACAACTCTGAGAACAGATAAAGCACATAAAGTTGAGACTACAATTTGATCACTGAGACAAATGTTTGATATTGTGAAGGCTCATTTATAAGCCGATCAAGTTTTCTTTTGGGTCTTACTGTAATCCCAAGAGCTGATTATTTCAGACAAATAAAGATTAGTGCAGTGAGAGAATAAAAAAAAGAGCATTTTAAGATCTTCAATTAGGATTGGACTGAGAAGAACTTTAAGAAATTTGAGGGAATCTCATATTGGTGTTAGATGGAGCTCAGTTAGGAGAGATGTGCTGAACAAACGAATGGTGGACCAAGTGTCTGGTCATCTGTCCAAAGCTACGGTCCAAGTGCAGCTTAGAGCATTAAATGGGACTAGCTGTTGATACATGGGAGAAGAAAGCTTCAGGTTCACTGACAAAGAGTCCTTAGACTACAGAGAAACAAGCAATGAGCCAGTTAAGCTAGAACAGCTGACTGCCTATGACTCCTGGGCTCACTAGGCATCGTTACCAATGCAGGAGAACTTTTTCGAGTCAGTGTCGGCCTCATTGGTCCTTGGTGCTCACAATGGATGAACAGTTGACTGCTTAGCCTGGTGACAAAAGAAAGAAGTGAGAAGATCAACCTGTTGATGTCTAGATAAACATCTAGGTTAGCTGAACTGGAAAAAATGGAGGTAAACAGTCAAATTATGACCAGTCTTTCTGATCAAATCCTGTCTGATGCCTAACTGCTTGTTTCTTGCCACATTTTAGTAATGCTGGCATGTTCCCAGAGCTTAGCAGGTACTTTGGTGAGCACAATATCAGCATAATCAATGGAAATGATGGCCAAAAAATATCCAAAATAATAAATCAGAATGACCTTAATTCTTAGCATGCTTGATGCCAAAACCCTTATAAAATGCAGCATGATGAATACATTTGAACTGTGACTTGAATATTCATTTTCAGAGGTTCATTGCTGGCTAAGTGATGATTAGCTATATCAATACACCATTTCGACTCCAATGCTTGTGTTGAAACCTATTTCTGACCCCCTCCAGCTTATCATTCATGCGTCCCTTGACAGACGACCCCTAAATGGACTCCAGGCTGAGGAGCAATACATCCTCATCTCACTGCTTCACACTCCAGAAAATAGGCTAATCGTCGGCCCACTGCTCAACCCACTAATCTCCAAAAAAAGTCACATTTACTTCAGCGTCCTAGCACCCGTCTTATCTGAAGTGAGAGGGGGATCCTCTCAGTGTAGAAGTCATTTTAACCTTTAGCCTTGAATTTAGAGTAGAACCAGAGCTCCCAGTAAATTTGACCATTTCAAAGTAAACTAGGAGTTAAAACAGTGATGCAAGAAAAGTGAAAAGTGCAGGAAAACAAGACAGGGTGGTCTTTGCTGTAATTGAAAGGTCAGCCTCGGAAACCAAAGTTCATTAATGCCTGCAGACACTGTATGTGTTGGGTGAGGACACGTGTGTCATATGTCAGATCAAAAGGCTATAGATGTTATGTTTAATAGCATCTGAGCCTATATTTCCTAGTCATTTTAACATTGCTTGCGTTTCAAACACCTGAGCCTTGTAATGGCTGAGCCCCTCAGCCCTTTCCTAATTGTTGCAGTGAACAGAGATTCCTGCAGCCACCGCTCCCTCAAGTGGCAAAAGATAATACGTCACTGCTCACGAGCATCATTAGAACTACGTTGGCTGTTTGTTCCTTCAAGCCCCAACAACCAGTTGCTGAAAGCTCTGATGGCTCACTGAAGCCCCCATGTGGACTGAAGGGGAAACTTTTGAGATCAATGTTGTCACTGTGATCTGAGTCTCTACTGGAGCTCAGAGATAAAAAAAATAAATAAATAAATCCTTTACATCAATGGACACAAAGTTCTGAACAGGACCTGCTGGCAAAGCCCAGTAAGGAAACTACAAATAAAAAACCTAGTTTCCCTGAAACACCAGCAGTTTAGACTTTAGAAGGTTTGATCGATAAATGTGCCAATATTTATGCTAATTAACACAAAAAAATATAAATTAAAATGTGTTTAAGAGTACCATAAACACATGAATAGGATTCAGATCTGGTGTGATGTTTATGCTGATGTTTCTCAGGTGTAATGTTCACCATGTTAGTTCAGCTTGTTTGTATACTAACATTAATTAATTCTAATTAGCACAAACACAACCCACAACTGAGGCTAATGGAAAAGTTTTCAATCTAATTATCAGTTTTATTCATTATATTGAGTATTGCTGGTATTAGTTTGAATTCTAACCAAGAGCTGCAAATTAACCTCAGCAAGACGACTCATAAACATCTGTTGCATTGCTCCTACTTATGTAAGAACGGTGATCTAAACGGTATAGTCCCTGTTAAACAACCTCACAAATAAGTAAACAGAAAAAATGAAATGTCTACCTTATATTGGCACTATATGGAAAGAGAAAGAGTCACAAAAGTAATTACAGTTCATCCTTACGGGGGCAAATCTGAAGCAAAGTTCTTGAATCCATCCAATAGTTAAGAGGTATTTCGGGCTGGAGCAAAGTGGTTCTGACTGACTCACAGTACCGTACTGTATAAAGACTGTACATATTGAAATATAGCCTTTTTAAAATTTACAACATGAGGGCTGGTGTCAATTGAGTAAAGTTCAGGAACCACTGATGCCTAGTAGTAATGACACATTACAAAAAACACAATTTCATAAAACTAAAGATTCAGTGTTTCAATTCTGTTTAATGAAAAACAAAAACTATATTCATAGCTTAGCTTTGTACACTGTGATGGAAGAAATATACACTCCTCACTTTAACCACACAAGCCAAATAAAAGTCTCAAATTAATTTAAATAAAATAACTCAGGACAATCTCAGTTTAAGTCCTTTTCTCTGAGCTGGTGTGTTGATCAGGCTTCAGCTGGTTTTCAGCCTCTTCTTCTCTACGTTGTACTTCTCTGCCTCCTCCTGGTCTCTTTTGGCACCTCGGCCCACGTCGGCCGTCCTCTGCTCGCTGTTCACCTTGGAGCCGTCTCCTCTCGGATGTTTCAGCTCCCTCCTCTCCTTTCTCTCCTCCATCTCGCCAATTTCCTCCGCAAAAAGGGTTTTAAGTGCGGGAATGAGCCTGGGGAGGATTTTAAAGTCCCCAAAGTGAATCTGAGCAAAGAGGAAATGGAGAAAATGGTCAAGTGACTGCACCAGGTCTGAGTTACCTAACTCCTGAAGGAGAGAGGCTCATAAATACTGAGGCAGAGTCTTTTCTTACAGACTACATTGCAGCCCTGCATCTGAAAAGGAAAGAATATCTGTACACTTCAGTATGGGGGAATCAGCAGTGAAGTAAAGTAATATAAAGCTCAGGACTGCAGCTGTTCACCAACGTACTGCCTGCAGCCTCAGGCTCCATTTCCACATTAACACAACAGCACAGGAACTATTCTTTTCTACACTTCAGTGGCTCTTCTGTCTACTTGTCACTGATCATGTCTAAACCTCTTTTAAATTGATGCTTACTTGCTTGATACTGATAACTTCTGGCCCCTACTTTTACATATTTTGAGTTTGAAATGATTGGTAGTTACAAAACTATTGGAACTGGTCCAGTAGATCGTGTCAGCCTGTAGCAGAGAATGAACTACAATGGCTAAAATGTAATCCTTTGGGACAACTGCACCAGATCGAAGTACATCCACTAAAAGTGCTTGTTTTTGCCACTGTGAGGCTCAGATTGTTATTCTACGTATCGGACAACTTTACAGAAAGGTTGTTTAACCAGAAATAGCCGTTATATTGTCCGGTTCAGAGCCACCAGACTCCACTGACAAAACAAGTCATTTTAATGATCAGTTAAACGCTTGAACGACGGATTAATACTATAACTAGGAAGGAAAGGATGCTGTTCCTAATGAATGCTACAGTTACATTATGGTTCAGTCACAACTTATACTCATGTTAAAGGGAGTAAGTCCATACTAAATAAACACAAATTCACTTGTATCTTTTATAAACTACGTACAGTTTGTACCATGGTTTCAGATCTTGTTTGCACCTTATACAGTCTGAATGTTTGCTTCACTCCACTGAGCGCTGCATCATTTATTCTTTTTTCTTTTGTTGTGTTTTGCCCCAGAAGAAACACATCTCCTTCCTCCATGTACTGTATCTCACTGCACTGAACACAGATGGATGATCTCATCTCTTATCAAAATTCACTACTGACCTTGGAACTAGTAGTTTGACAATCCACACTAAAGGTCACCTTACTAGCTCTCTCCTGAGCTCCGTGGTCTGGTCTTCATCATCAGATGAATGTAGAGTAAATTGCATATTCCTTGATGGTAATGGATTGTATATTATTGTTGATGGTCATTTATGGTGCCTTGTGTGAGCTGACTGCATAAATGATTCACTCCTTGGGCCAAACTCGTGAGGTAAATTTATGGAGGTAAAACTGTGAAGCCAGAGTAAATGGAAAAGTGCACCCAGGGTTTTTCATGTACTGAATTCATTCATGAGCCTCACTCAGATGGATTTGCCACCACTGTGTGAGCTTTTGTATTTATCATTCATTCCTTTTAAATATCAGAATACAGTTGAATGTGTGGCAGTCCTGAACTGCAGTGTTGCCAGCTTGGCCTCAATCAAACAGACACCGACACTGTCTAGAATTTCAGTGTCTTAGTTTGAGTATAAAATCCAGTAACTTTACTCTAAAATTAGCAAATTTCCTAATTTAGATAAACAATTTATTTGATTTAAGTTCCGAAGTTGATTCATGTTCCGTTTGATACCGCTGACACATTAGGTTCTGTATTTAAAGCCTTGGATAGATACATCTTCAAACTAATGTAGAGCGCCTGAAAACTTTGTTCAAATGATGCATTCAGGTGCAATCATATAAACCAGAAAAGGACCCCATGTGTTTTTTAAAACTCCAAAATACATCCAATCAGCAGTGATATAGATATAGTGAGATATCACATGTGAATGAACGGCGTTGCATGAAGTTATGAGACTTACTCTCATGTGGTCGAATGAGATCCCCACCCTGTCGGTGAAGTCTTCACTGAAAAGAGGGATCTTGGCGTAACGCTGGCTGAAGTGGTTCAGCATGATGAACTCTGCGTTCATCTTCATGCCGATGCTGATGGCCTGGGAGGTTGTGCTGTCAGAAAACGTGAAGCGTAAAGTCAGAGATTTATGTTACACTGCTTTCAGAGGGAAACTTTCAATGGGAATATTGTTTTCTGTGGACATAAAAGATGCTTTTGTGAAGACAGACGCTCACTCTGACACCATAAAAAGGTGCAAAAATCAATGTCAATATCTGTGGAGAGTAAAGAAATTTAACAAAGCATTCAATAATAACTGCAACTTCGACCAGCCAATAAAGTGCACTTTATTTTGGTGGCTGACAGAATTTTAACTGCTGCCTTTTTTCCTTTTCTCATCCATTGTATTCATTTGCATGGAGGACATAAATGCCATACAGAGCTCGTTTGTGACAGTTTATTTACTTACCTGTGCCTTTTATCTACAGCTTCCTCCTCCAGTCCATCTTCCAAAGTGGCCTCATGGATTACTAAGGTTGCATTCTTCCCTTCAAAAAAAAAATAAAAAGGCAAATCAGAGGCCTGAATCACAGAAAAGCACTTACAGCTCCTTTCTGTCCCACAGGAAATCAATCAGGTAGTCCGCGTAATCAAGAATCGGCACACCCTGTTTGTCTGCTGAGCCGAGCCATCTATAATGAACAGGCGTGGGATACGCTCGCCGTCTCTGGGAGGCTTTGCTTGGACAGAATCCAGTCGAGCAATTTAAGAAGAGTCAATGAAGTGGGATCCCACAGGAACCATTAGAAGAGCCTGCCAGCTACGAGAGTGATCGAAAGCATTAAGAAATATCGGATAAATTATTCAGGATGACCCATGTAGTGAAGCTACACTTAGATGACCTTATATGAATCTCTGTAATATTGAAAGCATACGCTCAATTTGCTATTACCTACAGTGAGTCGGTCTAGATACACTTCAGTGAAATGTGGACTTTAATCATTCTGAGTGGTACTAACCGATGTGTACAAACGCATCACAGGGCATGGTGTCGCCGGAAAAGGCCAATTTCCAGCCTGACTGGTGAGAGAAGCTGCAGGCGAAGGCGTTCTTACAGTGGCGCACTGTGCACGTCTGAAACTGAGAAACAAAACGTTGAGTAACTTCAGAACTCTGTGACCCCTTTTAATACCAATGGGAAAATGCTTAAAACAGCCGCAGACCTTTTCCAGATCGTTTGTTTTCAGCAGTGCTTGGATGAGTGACTTTATCCTCTGCTGGGGCACCTCGGCACCGTCAAACAGATATCTGTTTGGGATGAGGCTGAGACACAAACCAGATCTTTAATGTACCCCACCATCATTTAGATCTACCACCACTCATGCTCGTATCCAAGTTTGCTCTTGTAGTGGCTCAGATTTTATACAGTCTGGGAGCATAAAGGTTTGTGTTGGTATCTTAAGATGTCTTTGTGCCTACATACTTAATATGGTTGCGGATCTCCTCGCAGTAATCGTGATACTGGTTGAGCCAGGTCATGATCTGCACCGGAGCCACCAGATAGATAGGTCTGAAGGCCTTTCCCAACGTTGTCTGAAAGTTAGAAACATTGTCTGACATGACTGACTTTTTTTTATTCTTATGAATAATTATTTGGTGTCATTTTCAAAACAAGAAAACGATGTTGTGGGATTTAGGTACTCTTTACATACCAGCGCTCTTTCCCTCTGGTACAGTAATTTTAGCAGCCCCTAACACAAAAAGATGAACATGAGAGGGGTCAGCTCCCTTTATATAGACATGGTATTTCTTGTGATATCATGTGTAGCTGATCTTTGTTTTCCCAGCTGCTTACTGTGTGGTGGTCAGCGTGCAGGTGTGAGATGAACACGGTTGAGATCTTGGACAGAGCGTCGTCCACATCGTCCCCGTAGTGTCTGCAGAGCTGACCGAAGGTTCCCTCTCCACAGTCCAGCAGCACTGACTGGCTCGGGCTACGTGCAAGTCCAAACAGAAGTGACACGGCACACTTGTCTTTTGTTGTTGTTGTTTTAGCACATTTTGACAGCAAAGGATTTCCAGGTACATGCCAACTATATAGATCATCATTAGTGGTCATTGTTTCACTTTCTACAGATCTGCACCAAAATATGATCGGACACTCTATATCCCCTTTAACTCTACTAGACCCACTTCATAGGCTCCCATTGTACTGTTCAAATTTTATTCTAAATTCTAGCGATTTTAATCTCCAAGTTTCAAACACAAGGTATGTCCAATTTTAGGGATATGTTGTGGAAGGTATACCAAGCTAAAACTAAAGCAGTAAAACAGTGCTGCAATAAATCCTCCCTTCGTCAGGTTCAACAGATTATCTTATCATCTCCAGTTTTTATTCAAACTGTTTTATTTTTGGAGATCAATTTGAAGGGTGCTGTTTGTGGTGCTGAACTAAACTGTACTGCGTTGAGCTCACAGGTGCTTCTATTATTTTGTCCACTGTATTTGTATCAATGAGGGTAGGCTACTTAACAAAAAATATTTTAGTTTGTATGAAACAATACAGTTCAACAAGACCACCACCTCCAGCCTCCAAAGTGGCTGTAGAGGTGAGCTAACACCCCTCGAAAACAGTTTTAACAAAAACTGAACACTATAATCCTCGTGAAGGAGGTTTTACTGCAGGACTGTTGTATTAGACTGAATTAGTTTTAGCTAAGAGGAGCTGAGAAACTGGCAACTGAGTGCATTTCCATTTGATGGAGTGATGCAGCCATAACACACATCTTTGGTTTAAATATATCCAATTCATAGCACGCATCATTTAGCTTCAGTAAAGACTGAGGGGGAAAAATCTATACAAAACGTTTAGCAAATACAATTTAGTAGGAAAATTGTTTTTTTTCTAGAGACAGAATAAATTATTTTACAATTGATTTTTGCCCAGATTTTACATTTCCACGCATTAAGACACTGCTCCCTTTCCTGCTACAAGATGAGGACTATTCACTGCAGTTCACTAAAGGACTGCTTGTAATACGTTTCTAGTTACTACAGATAAAGAGATGAGTTATAAATGCTATAAATGCTGCAAAGTGACTGAAAAAATATATTGAATTGAATATTGAGATGAAAAAATGTTGATTTGAAGCAATGATAAATCAGAACCAACAGCAAACTACAGGATGCGTCGTTTCATGGGATCTAAACAACAGATAACTAAATACAAATGAACAGATTGTAAAAAGATCCCAGTAAGTTTGTGTGGAAAGCTGAGATTCATACCTGATGTTGACTAAAGTGCCGCTGACGTTTCTGATTTTCATTGGAAGAGCTGATCCTGTTCCTAAGAAAACCACCTCTGGGTATTTTTCTCGTTGCCCTAAAACGGAAGATAATGTAACTTTTTCCCCATTTAACATCACTGAAGCACCATCCAGTTAGAAAGTAAGAAACACTGTTAAAAACATCCTTCTGGGTTTCTGGAGGTGAACTCACCAGATAGCTGTGCAGCGTCAGTGGAGCAAATCTTCCTGCACTTGTCCACTTCTTCCAGAAAGTTTGGGACCTCAGACGCCTCTTTCACAAACTCCTCTGTGTTGCAGGAAGAGATGGCATCTCTAACGAATGAGATACAGAGTAAGGAAGACACACACCACTGCCTGCAAAAACACTGGTGGGGAAAACAGGGCTTCTTTCACATCTGACCCTGATGCGCCTCTCAAGTATTTGACAGAAACAGTGAGGAGAAAACACTGACACTTGTAAGACGAGGTTAAAAAAAAAAAAGAAGAAAGCGGCTGAGTGCAATGGTCCATTCCAGATTGTTTTCTGTGACAAGGCAGCGCTTGGAGCTGCAGAGTAATGTTGGCTAAATTTGGGGGACTGAAGGACAAACTAACCTTTGCCACTCCATTACAGGTCTGAACTGGTACTTGAGCAGACACTCGGCTCTGACGTTGGGGACGTGCAGGGCAGCCTGAGGCTCCTGGGGAATAACAGAGGAAAAAAAACAAAAGACTTGTTTATGATGTTTTCTTATGACTACTCTTCATGTACCATACTTGATTTATCACTTTGTGAACTCTGCTTTTAAACCAAAGTAGAAATATAGTTACTGAGAGTCTCTGGAGTCAACACAGTGATGGCAGCACATGGGAGTGACAAATATGCTAAGTATTTACCTTGTGCTCTACTCAATCACAAAGATGTATTATAGGATGTGTAAAATGACAGCAGAAGCACAAATGATGTAAGAGAACTGCAACTCATGATTACTGTCAGGATTACTTTCATCAATTGAGCTGCTGATTATTTTTCAATTCATGTCATGATTACATGTCAGGAAATTGTGAAAAATGCACATAAGAAGCTCCCAGAGTCCAAGCTGAGGCTTTGTCCCAAACCCAAATGCATGAAGGTCACAGCAGTGTGAAACAGAATCAGATATCCGTTTATATCTGAGAATTCAGGACCAGCGATTTAAATGACTCAAATCAATCGATCATTAAAATAGTTGCCCATTCATTTGTCAATCAACGAATCAAGTGCACGACAAAAAGTTTCAGCTGTAAAAATGACAAACTAAATCTGCACCACATTAGGAATGAGAAGGACAGCATGAAGAAAACTACAGGGAATTTACAGTTTTCATCCTCTAGAGGGTGATTCAGCGCTGCATCATTTTAATGTGCACAGTCAGTAAACTGAAAATATATTTTTACAGAACTGTTATAGAAATAAACTATTCTTAGCTTTTTATAGCTTGCTATACACAGACATCATTTTAAGTGTTTCTGTCAGCGCTCACTGAAAGGATCCACCATCTGTCTCACCTTTGTTCTGTAATACTTGAGTTCAGGAAAGATCTCTGGGTGAATCATGTTCAGCTGAGCTTGAATCTTGTGACTTCTGATGTTGTGGGCTGTAGAGACGTGTTCATTAAAGATTAGGTGTTCTGTTGTGGATGGAAACCTGAAGAAACACAGAGAAAACTCCTGGCCTCAGTGTGCTAAACTGAATATTAAAAGAGGCAAGAATCTCTATGGAGTCTGGTGGAGAACGCAAACCTTTCCATCCACTTTTTGTATTGATCTGTTTTCAAAACAGACTCTGGAGTCATGTGGACGACCAACGCAGCAGGGTCCTCTGTCCCTCCTGTTTGGTATCTAGAGCGGATGACAGACTATATTCAAAGACATTTTCTTGTGTACATTCAGCTTAGGTTTGATACTGAAACAACTATAATCAAACTGTTACCTTCTCAGCTGCCGACTGGTGCAAACCCCTTCAACAAACTCCTCAGATGGACACTCGACAACAATGAAGACTGGTCCTGGGTCAGTGGGAGTGCAAACCTGCTCGGGCCGGATCTACAACACAATAGAAGTAGTGTGAGTTTGGAGCTGCAGCCCAGTAAAGGAGGTCAAATCAGACAGCTGCTCTCCATACGGCACCTCTTTCCCTTCATATGTGATACTCTTCCCGTCCTTCAGAGCAGCGATGAGGGGACCGATTGCTGCTGTGCCTCTATGGGAAAATTTCAGAATTTCATAAAAGGGCAAACGAATGAACATTTGAATTAACCATAAACATTTCTCATGCCACCTCTTCTACATGCCTGACTGCAGCTCACCAAGACTGATCTTTACTTTTAACCTGTATATTCTTGCTGTCATGTATATTTTGGATTTACATCTAATTAACATTTTATATTTGCACTTTTTCTACTTTGTAGAGCAGCTGCAAGAGTTTGTGAACTGCAACATTATTAAAGAACATTTAAAATGCTAAAACAAAATAGAATATTGAATATTTGGGGGTTCTGAACTTGATTTGAATCAATCTGGGCTCATTGTGACGAACATGTTTTACTATTTACTGCTACTACTACCACTCTATTTCTAATTTGATTATTGATATGATAAAATATAGTGGGGGGGTGGGGGCAAGAAAATAAACTCATTCCCATAGAAACACTGTTCACTCAAACATTTGCACTAATACTTTGCGTTAATATTGCAACAAAATCAGTGAATTCCAAAAAATCCACTCACACGGGCAAACCGAGCTCCTTGGCTTGAGCGACTAAGAAGTTTCCTTTCTTGGGGTGAAGCTGTCAAAGAGTTAAGAAAGTAGAGAAGAAGAAAGTCAGACACAAAGTTCCTTCACGGGTGCGTCATGCACAGGATGACCACATTTATTAAACTTTCCTACCTTGCATATGAAGGCAACAACCAAAGAGGTATCTCTGCTTGCTTTTCGTCCTTCACCTGCGCAATATTAGAAAACAACTCTACTCATTTCTTATTCAAGACTGATTTTACAAAGTGGACAAGGCAACATCAGTCATTCTGTCACTGAAAACACACCAGTGTCTACATTATTCCAGCTGGATGTAGCTCCTTCATGTCCACTGAGCATTGCATTGTGGGACAACACTGTCCAACAGAAGCAGACTCAAAAATTAAACAGCATGTTGGCCTTGTAATTAATATCCGAGTTTGACGGTTTTAGCCATGCTAGTGGCTCTAGGGAGAGCAACGTCTGTCTGTCTGTCTGTCTGTCTGTACTGAGGTATCTCACCAACTATTAGATGAATTGCCAGAATAACTTGTTCAAAAGCTACAGCTACCAGATTTCACAGTGATTATGACCAAGCTTCAGGATTTCCTTTTCAGTTTGTGACACATAAACAGGACTATTTGGCCCCTGGACTCACCTGGGTTAGTGTTGATGTCATGTATGCTGGGAGAGGAAGGACTCCGAGAGGGGCTGCTCCTGCCCGACTCAGGGGAGCGCTTTCTGTCGTCACTCGTCAGCTGGGCTAGAGAGAGAGCGAAGACAGAAGAGTCAGCTGAGAACCAAACTAGAATATCAAAAAGCAGGAATGACTGAAAAATGAACTCACCAAATATTGGTACTTGACTGACTGTCATCGTATCGTCTGTGTGCGTCTCTTCAGTGTACGGTCGGACCGCTACAAGTACACCGTACAGTAAATATCACACAAGACTGACAGCATGCAAAAAAATACTGCTGTTCACTAATTCATTGGAGTAAATTTAAACATACACAGCTTAATGTCTTCCAGTGGCCCAGAAAATGACTTGATGGCTTTCACGTAGTTCTCCTGTAATAACAAGACACAGAAGATGTGAGGTGCACACGTGTTGCATTAAAAACCCGCTGCAGACGTGGTCAGACTGTGACTGTGAGTTTCTCACCAGCTGTGGAGGTCCAGACAGGATACACTCTGGAACACCTGTGTCCTTCAAGGTTAAGATCATCCCTGCAGAGAAGATGACACACCATGAATAAACATCTTCAGTCTATGATATTCTATTTTCAATGGGTCTTATTGCTTTTATTGTTACTGTTGCTGCTCTTATTTTCACTACAGTATACATCATTCTTTCATTTTTGTTCTTATCTTATGGGTCTGATTTGATTCATCTTGTGTCCTGAACTGTTTTTAAAACCATGTAAAACACTTTGTAACTTTTAATTAAGTTTATTATTATCAGGTTTATTGTGTTGTTTTGATTGATGAAGACATAGTGATCATCTTCAACCTGCCTGTATGACATACCCATCATAAAATAATAATAATAATACAGTAAATAATAGAATCCAATTTTAGAGTCTCCATTTCATAAATATAACAATACAGGTCACTGAGAAGTTTCATCAAAATCTATTAATAATACTGTGATTACATACATACGAGCAGAGAGTCACCATGGACCGCTACAGTGCATGACAGGGATTATTTTGGTGTTACTCCCCCAGTTTATCAGACAGATGTCACTGACCTGATAAACCTCCCACGTTCTCCCAGCTCAGTCTGGTCAGGAAGATGTTGTCCAGTTGAGCAGCTTTCAGCCTGTCGAGGAAACACAAGAATACTATCTGTCTGTCTGTCTGGGTCCATCAGACTGGCTGAGAGGATACCAATGTGTGCGTACATCGAGATGTTCAGACCAGCTTACTTGTGCTCCTGCATGAGTCTCTGGGTTCCTTCACCACAGTTGAACAGGTACCTGCAGCAGAGAGGAGGGAAGTTTGGAAAGGCCGATATAGATGGATGGATGGATGTAACCTCACAAAAAGCAGTGTTCAAAGCGGTGTTTCCTTAATCTTCAAGCCCTATTTTTTACTAAGGATGGGTGATGATTTTTTTAATATCTATTAAATAATTAAAAAAAAAAAAGTTTAAGTGACTATCTTCTTGTTTCAAAAATATATTGTTCCTTGTTCTGACCAGCACCTAGCAGAACACCCAGCAGGAGCAGTGGCTTGAGATGAAGCCAGGACAAGATGTGGGCACATTCTTCATCGCTGTGGCAGCCTGAGTCCCATTTCGACTCAGACTGGACATTAGCTGGGAGCAGCCTACGGTACAACGTGAGCAGGCGTAGCTCTTATACGAGCTCTCTCTCCTGTCTTCCTGGACCAATCGCCCCTTTCATTGACAAGCTTGGCTCGGGTCATCTGGCTGGGGAGGTCAGAGGATGCCAAAGTCGATTGTAATTTAAAATGTGTCACTCTGCCAATAGAGCAAAATCTGAACAAGCCACGTCTGGCAGTGGCTGCAGTGTTGGGGGGGGACTACTGAACAGCATTTTGGCTTGAAAAATACAATTAAATCATTCATCATAATTATTTCTATGACAGTTACCTGTCAATTAAAATTCCTGATTGTGACAGCCCCAGCAAGAAGCGTAACCTGTACTGTACTGACACCTGTCAGTGAGGAGATCAACTACTGGAGATCAGCAAAAACAAGGTTTTCAGCTGCTTCAAGAAACCCCCATGTCATTATGTTGTCATTTTATGACATATTTTCTTTAAAATACAGCACTTTCAACTCACCTACAACACTTTGTAGCTCAAATATTTCGAATTAAGAAAGCCTGGGCTGCAGAAACTCGTGGCACATTAGAGAAGAAGTTACCTGTTGTACTCGGAGAAGACATAAAGTGAGGCAGCATTGTCTCTGCTTCCAGCACCGACCACCTGCACGTACACGGTGGACGGTCCGTGAACGTCCCCCCGTCTGCTCCGGTTCTCTTTGGTCTTCACCCGCCGCAGCGTCTCCTTCTGCTTGGCTTTCTTCACACCCAGCGGCTGTCTCGCATTCAGGTTGTTGTTAGTAGCCATTGTTCGGAAAAACTGTGAAACAGTCCGGTGGAAACGAGAATCACAGCGTGCGCCAGGCGGAGGGGCAGCAGACAGAGTGCTGCCTTTCACTAACAGGAATGCGACGGACCTGAGCTTCAGGTGGACCGTATTCATAATAAACACGTCAGCCAATAATTAAATTAACCAGCGCAGATTAATTATGTCTAAAAACATCCGTTCGTTCGTTCACATTAATTACCTAATAGTAGCTGTGCGCACATCCAGCAGGACTTTGGAAGGTTGCTTGACACAGTTGACACATGTGACACTTTTTCCGGCATTCAATGATGACGTTTTAAAGCCTTATCGTTCATTGGTGTGCAGAATTATGTAGCAGGTCTGAGGGCCAATCACAGCGGCGTTTTGAGAGAGGGGGGCGGGGATAGAACTACTTCTTGAAAGAGGGGTTCATCAACAACAAACCACTACAAAATGAAACACCTTAGAATTATGTCTTAGTATAAATACAAAATAGTAAAATAAGAATATCAAAATAAAGCATGTTGTCCTTTGTTTGCTGCATATATTAACTTATACTGTATAGCCAGTTTTTGTAATGATGCCTCATGAAGCTTTTGGGAGATTGGAATGTAAAGTGTGTGAACTGCTTCTTCTCTCACTGTAGTAACTATAAATTATTGACTGATTCAGGGATAACAGCCCACATTTTAAGTACTGGACCTTTGTTTCTTCAAAAACTACTAACAATGATGACTAATAAGAGGACAACATAGATGGAACCTGGTCAGTTTAGGATAAACTATTATTGTATATTAATGCATATGGCATGAGATGTACTTGGATATTACATTTCATAAATATGTTTGAATTGATCCAGATTTGATCACATGGCTTTTAATATGATGGGTTAGGGTTAGGGTTATAAATTATTCAGCTACTTCCATTAGCCAGGGGTTAAAATCTGACAGAAAACCTTCCAAGTTCAGGCCGTCATAGTAGCATATTGATGGTCATGTTTTTCCAATGATACATTCCTATCAATTCTGACTGATCATAATTAATGAGGAGCGTCAACATACCGTACCTCTGACCTAGTATCCTAGTCCTTCTAATATTCTACTGGCTTCATAGTAACACATTATGGGATGTTACTTATTTGGTTTTGCCACATAGTAACTGTGCTTTTTGTTATATCTCTACATATTACCTTATATTTTATATCCCATATTATATTATAATGTACAACATGGTATCATATTACTCTGCATGTACTATGCTTTGCTGCTACTATGCATGCCATTGTATCACTTTGCTTGAGACAGTGCTGCAGTATGAGTAAGCACAGCACTGGTCAGGGGTACTGTGTGTATCTAACTACTTGCCTGGTAATTATGAGCTGAATTGCTCTTGTATAGTGTGTTTTTATTTCTATTCTTATTCTATATACTTATCAGAATGATTACATTTATTATCATTAGTATATAATTATATATGTTCTCTATGTATCAGTTCCAAATCTATCTATCTACTCTGGGGATCGATACAGGACTATCTTGTCTTAAAGCAAGTTTCAGAATACACACATACAAAACCTCATACATTTCTGTTCCACCCATTCAGAGAAGAGACACGACACACTTGTCCTTTCTTTCTTTATTCATATATCAGCATATAGTCCACTGAACAGTGAGGACAGCAGCCTCTGAGCAGTGCCTGGACCGCAGGTCTCACATGACTCTGACCATCAACACTTTTAAACTGCGTTATACCCATAGAAGCAAAGTTCCATTAAGATACCAAACACAATGCTTTCATTTACGTACATGGAAGAGGTGGGACAATTCACAAAGAGCATGATTTCCAGTAAGTTGAAGAATCTCCAAATCAAATACTCCACATGATTTTGGTTCTATAAATACAAGTTCTAGGTTACTGTCTTTTTTTTTTTCTTAAATTCACTGTACTAACCACTGAGATGGGTCCTCATTAAGATGAGTCAAGACCATGACTGATTGATTCTGCTGCTATTATACTTACATGAGTGTGCGTCTGTGTGCGTTTGTGAACAAGAGAGAAACAGACGTGTTTGACGTTGATATATTATACAGACATGACTGAAATATGAACACCACTTTTAGTGCAAATGGTGTTTTTTTTTTTTTTTGTTTTTTTTTTTAGACTTTACAATTCTCTTTTAACACTACAATAAGGGGACCAAGCAAATTTACATGAGGATTTGTTTCATTTACTTTGTTGTCTTTTTTTTTCATGTCTTTATTGTTGCAGACGGGTGTTTATTTAAGTATTACTGCCTTGTCCTGCTATCAGTCCATATACATAGGTGAGCTGGGAGACGCTGGCATCTGATCCAGGAGCCTGCACACATAACCCGCTACATCGACCGAGCGCTCCTCGTACATCTGGATGAATGGGTCTTTCTGGAGTGGGAAAAGGAAAATTCAAACATCAATATGAACCTCTAAAAAATAAGACCAAAAAAGCACAATGTAAAACCTCTACAGACTGCTTTAAGCTAGTTTAATACACTTTAAAACCTTCACTTGGTACTTTTTGAGTGTATAGAGAAAGGCCTCACCAGTAGCTCTTTGTACTTTGGCCTTTTCGACTCATCCTTTGTAAGGCTTGAGAGAGGATGAGAAATAAAAAGTGTTAAGAGAAGGAGGAGGATGCACTTCAGCCATTTGTCCACCAGGAGGAGCAAGCAGATATTGCTGTAAAGTCGATGCAGGGCAGCGTTTCCTTACCACACGTTGACAAAGGAGATGAATTTGGGAGAGAAGCGCCGCTCCTCCGAGTTGCTCAGCTGTGGCGGGTCTCCCCTTACCACCTGGGTCAACTGGTCAAACACACTGTTCCACTTTGGGTAGGGGAACCGCCCTGTGGCCAGCTCATACTGAAATAAATATATACACACGTGATCAGGACAAGCTGGTGTTGTAAAACTACAAATTAGGTGTGAAAAGAACCCTAAGGTACTAAATATACAAGGGTGCAGGGTTTTTAGCAGGGTTTTATGGTAGAGGTAGACTACCATCTCCTCCAACAGCATTAAAAAATGAATACACTCATTAAAACAACAGTAACCTTCTGTGGAAAAGGGCAGAGCTGAGGATACACAGCTGATACCATAAATTATTCATTCATAATTAAATGGGTTTACCTTTTAATTTAAAACTGTGGTATGTTGTGTCCAACTGTGTTTATTAAAGGATACAACATGGTCACAACAATCATGTACTATAAAATGATGAAAATAATTAAAATGTAAAACTGAACAGTAAGTTCTGTATTTTCGACACCTCTACGCACATTTTACTAAATTACTTTTTAAGGGACTTAAGCATCCACGAGTATCTGAATGTGTGAACCTCAAATAGAATTTTTTTAAATGTTATTATTCATAATTATTAGAGTTAGGACTCACCAGTGTGATTCCCAGACTCCACACATCTGAGCGGACATCGTAGCCCTGCCTGGACGCACTGGGGTCTATTCGCTCCGGCTGAAAATCAAACAGGAAACTGACTGAAATGTGGCTTTGAAACAATATTTAACAGGACAGAGAAAAATTTAGGAAAAATGACCAATGAGTTATATTTGTCACGTTCTGGTTACTCAGATAAGATACCTGCCGTGTGCCAATAGGAAATGCTATTAGTGGAAAGTTTGCAGAAGGTGCTGAAGCTTCAAAGCTTGTTTCACTCGCACTGTTCCAGTGTGTTGTGATGGAGCTTGTGTCACATGTAGAAACGTTATTGGTGGTTATTGACAGCTTTGCAGCTAAACTACATGATGTCACAACAGATTGGCGAGGTAAGAAGAAGAAGCTGTGTCCGCTTGAAAGACAAAGTCTGGGAACATTTCCTCCTGATACCACGAATCCTATTTTATTTAATATTAATTTCCAATCACAATATATTGTTACTCTTAATTGCCACAAATATTGAACGTGAAATTAAAAACACACGATCCCCCAGTGACACTGGGCCAACAGCACAAAGAGAACGTAGGTCAACATTAATAACAATGTTTAATATGTGGGCTTATTGGACAGCACAGTCACTAATGATCCCTTCTTTGACTTTCACTGTATAAACACTGTATGAGATTGAATGTTTAGCCTCTGAGGTGTCGTAGTGTTTTGGCCAGGGTTCCAATGGACTTCTGTAAACCACCAGATGTCACTGTGGCCATTGAATTGTCTCAGCATAAACACAAAGAAAGCCCTGGAGCTCCATAAGGCTTCCTCTGCCCATCACTAGAGAACGCATACAGCTGGAGAGCACAAAGGTACATGAAAACTACATATCATCAGTTTTATGATGTAAAAAGTGTTTCATTTTCAAGTCCATGAGGGTCCCCAAAATGTTTTTATGACAAGAAAGAAACAGATGTTCATGGCCAAACTGAGCCAAAACAAACCAACAAACTCGCCCAGAGAACACCAAACCAGCTCGTCACCTCTGGGCATGTTTTCACCTGCACAACAAGATGCCATCAGCTCTCCAGCTCAGACATGAGCAGCACGCTCCCTCATTCCTGCCTCTCCCCACTGCAGCGTGGCTCTGCATGCCTTACAAGAGCGCTTTCCGCCAATTCTGTCATTTGCATCCTCTCTGGTTCCTCTCAAACCGCAGAGCAGACGTGGTGACAGAGCGTGTCGGAGGCTGCAGAAATCTCCTGCTGCGCTGCGGAGAGAAGGAAGCACCTCGCTGGCCCATTTACAGGCCTGAATTAGATGCTGATGTCACCCAGCAGAGTGGGACAGTCTGTGCTGCAGCACTGATGCTTTTATGGAACAGCAGCTGAGTACTGCAGAGAGCCCCACTCACATCTGCCCAGACTGAAAGTGTTTAGTCTCGACAATCGCAGCCAATAATGTTGTTTGAAATATAAACAGCATAGTGCAGAGCTTAGCATAGCATTATGGTTAAATGATGAGTCAGCTATTTCAATTACCCATTAAGTGTTTTCAGTATTCTACTTGACTTCCTTTTTCAATTGCCATTAAAACAAAATAAGAAACTAAAAGGGTGTCAATTTGGGCTCTAAAAACTTCTGTGAATTTGTCCTCATTGTCCAATAACTGACTGCCTATATGGTTCAGAGTTTAATCAAAACTGTGAAAATAATCGCCAGCAGCAAACAGCTATTTTCAGAGTGTACCGCTAAACAGGAACACAAAATGATGCTGCGGTGGACTACAATTTGATGCATCTTCATCTATAACAATGGAAAACTAAAAAAAGCATAAACCTCTCATTAAGCCAGTCTCTCATGTCATTTGTAGATCACCTTTATGAGAGACTGTCAGGTGAGGAAAGGAGGCAAGACAGGACATTTGTGTTTTTTTAGGTCAGTGTGTGTGATGAGTGAAGTTTTTTCTTGTTGGGATGATCCTGAGGTGCGTATGAAGTGGCTTTGGTTGCTCGGTGCAGAGAAATGAGTGTAACTAACAGTAAAAAAACAACAACTGCCACAGATGTGTGAGACTGTCATCGAGTGCAGTAGCTGTCGTCAGTCTGTCTGAATGTTGCCTGAGGTACAGAGCATGTTGTCTATCCTCTATCGCAGCCACATGTCCAAACAATAAGTCAGCCTCCCCAGCTGTTCTGAGGTCAGATTTCTACGTCATTGAACCTGCTGTAACCGGCGCCACAGTGATCAAACACCTGGAGAGTCTGCCGGCTGGAAACAAGAAACCGGGGCTGAGATTCCTGCTGTGTGAGCTCACGGCCGTGGGAAGCTCCTGAGTGACTTCGCTCAAACTGCGTCATGAATGAAGCTATCTGCCTTTCAGAGGGCAGAGTGTGAGGTGGTGGTGTGCCGCCGGGTCGTGATAGTGCCTAACCAAATTTAGAATGGAAACTGCTGTGGAGAGAAGGGGGGGCTGAGGTGCTCCCCGGCTGATGTCACCCCACAACAGAAAATAACCTGGAGTGATGACGACACAGTGAGATCACCTCCATCAACTGCCAAACAGTTTGTGCTCCTCACTTACGTTACACATACATATCACACATAACGCCGAAACATGACGACATTAACAGTAACTGTGCAGAAATGCCAAACATTCAGCTTCTATAACGTAAGGATTTGCTACTTTTTATCATTTTCATAACATTGGAACTATCTTTGGATGTCGGTCACGATGTCAGTCATGATATCACCTTGGACTCCAGGAAACTAAATTAATCCATTGATCATTTTAAAATCTTTTCATTAAAAGGGACTCGATTGGTAATCATCATTTTATAATGATATCATAAAGTTTTGTGCAGCTCTGGAGGAGCTTCATTAAGTCTTAAAAGAATAACGCTGACGGTGTTTTAAAAGATATGGACATTTATCAGACAGGGAGGGTCTAATGAAAAGCCTCTGCCAAATTGCATTATGGGAAATGCAGGATCAAGCGATTTTGGAGCTTGGCCAATATTAGGGTCTAACCCTGCGTCATATCAGTGTCATTGAGGTGCCTGACTGGTTCAGTCTCGTCTGCACGTTTCAAAACATCGAGGACCAAAGTTTCTGTTCAGTGTGGTTTTCCTTTGATATTCCTGATCCATTTCTCCCATCAACACTGGTTCATATAATTGACACTTAAGTCATTAAACTGACAGCAAGATAGGATATTATATATTTTATCCTGCATAACATAGCCATGAGCCACTGTTTACAAACGCAATCTGTCTGTCAGAGCTCCAAAAAACTATAATGTTACCATGTCCTTGCTGTAAAAGCAAATACAAAGAAGAGTACCCGCTCGGTTGCTGCTGTAGCTCATATTTAGGCCCGTATTGTTGAAAAAAATTAACTAGAAGCATAAATAAGCACATCAGGTTGAGGACACGTCCATGAGATGCAGCTAAGGTGCAAGCCTCCAAAGAGCCGCTGCAGACAGCTGCATCGATTAAAATGAGAGAGCTTCTGTTGCATGAGATGTACCCCGGAATACCCCTTTAATCTAAGACAAAAATAAACATTTAGTTTGTGCTTGGCAAAATTCTCAAATTGTTTCCTTTTCCAAAGCTACACAGGTCAGCTAGTGGGATAAAGCTGCAGCAGGTAGTAAGATTAGTCCTGCTCCTCAGCACTAAAACACACGAGGCAGCATCTGCAGGGTGTCGATTAAGTACCGAGATTTCAAAACTCACTTTCTGGCCCAGACATCAAACACTCACTACCGTTGGCATCTCAAGACACTTTTTGCATTTGCAACAGCGAACAACACAGCAGGGTGTTAGCAGGGACTGGCCCTAGAAGACGTTTCAACTGTGAAGACCATAAAATTCCAAAATGCAAATGAAAAACAGTCCTTTCTATTGGTGGATTACAGCCACCCTCTGGACCATTTCTAACTGGGCTACGTCATTCAGTGCTGTTCATTAAAACCAGTTAAAACAGCTTTACTGATTCATCAGGAATTATATTATCAAAATATAACCGCTGTCTTGTGTCAGCAGACGAGTCACATTCCTGGCTCCTCACTCGTATGTCACATCTAACAAGAGGTTCACCAACTCGCAAAGAAGCACAAAGAGAACAGTTTACAACCTACTCCAGACAAATATTGATGGATTTCGACATCCCAGCTCTTGTATCTCATAAACAGTGTTGCTCCACATTTTCCAAAGTCAAATTCAAGCACTTTCAAGGTGCATTTTTCCAGCACCTTTCAGCTGTGGTAAGTTAAATATACTAAAAACAAACTTTCAGACTTCTGTATCTAAAATCCAAACATGTCAGTCGGATAGTGATTATATTTATGCAACTTTTCAGACCCTGAAAACATCACATTAAAATTCATGCATTCTCAAGGATTTCCAGCACCTGTGCGAACCCTGAATGAAGTTCAAAAGAAACCAGCTGTGGGCGTTCACTTTACCACCAGCTCAGAGTTACTTACTGCCATGTATGGTCTGCAGCCTGCATCTCTGGTTTTGGCGATGGAGTCCACCAGCTGACCGCTGATGCCAAAGTCACACAGCTTTATGTTGCCGTTCCTGTCCAGGAGGATGTTTGACGGCTTAATGTCTGAGGGAGGGCGAAGAGAAACAGGTGATGAAGAGAAACATGGAGGTGCAGGACAGGATTAGCAGACTGTCTCGTATCGTCTCACCTCTGTGTATTATTTTCAAGTTTTCTTTTAAGTGGTTAAGTGCCTTCACAGTCTGCAAAACACAGAAAAGGTTTAGAGGCAGGAGTCGAAAAATCTGGCTTTTTGATTTATGAAAAGTGGGGCGGGATCGTCATAACTTACAGCTAATGTTATTTTTCCTAATATTTCCTCTGGAATCACGTTGTCTAATGAGCAATATACAAACTTGTAAAATTTGTCTAAAGAGGTAGCCATAAGTTCCATACATATCCAACAGTCACCCTGCAACACAAGAATTCAGTCATGAGAAATAATACATCGCTTTATTAAGTTAAATACATCACTTTATTAATCCGAAGCTGAAATGTGAGTTGACGTCACCTCTCTGAACAGAGCGCCATAAAACTGCACGATGTAAGGACAATCACTACTTCTCATGACCACGTCCAAGTCCATCAGCAGCTGCTTCTGCTCCTTTTCATCAACTGTTGATCGAATTCTCTGTGAAACAAACGCAAAGACACAGTGTAACTCAAAGCCACACAGCTGAGATAACCTTTCCAAGCCTGGATATCTACGGTAAATCACCTTCACCGCCATGATCTGGTTGCTCGGCTTGTGCACCATCTTATTGACGGAGCCGTAAGCCCCTCGGCCGATCTCGCCAAGATCTTTGAGATCCTCGGCCGTGAAGTCCCAGTGCTGCTCTGGGGAGATCTTCAACTTTCCTGATGACTCGATACTGTGTGTCCTCAGCCTCTCTCTGCCAGAACCCAGAAGTGTGTTCAGAGAAACAGAAACAAGCCAAACACGTAAATGTAGTAACCCTGGAGTTACTTTGCAGGTTGACTCACATGTGCGGGTTTTGAAAGGGCGGCCCCGCCGTGTTCAGTGTGAATCTCGTCGTGGGTTTGATCGGAGGGTTGGCAAAGTTCAGCTTCAGGGCTTTACGTTTACCTGAGTGGGGGGAAAAAACGGTAACGTGATCAGATCTTGAATAAAGCAACGAATGCTGAGGGTTGAGCAACAGACCAAAAGCAAACTCAACTGGCAAGAAAGGTCAGGATGACAAGTGAGTGAAAAACAACACAAACCATAAAATGAGATAACAGAGGGAGAGAATTACGAGACAAGTAAATTTATCCAAATTTACTCAAATCCATGGACGTCATGCTTTCCATAGAACAAGGGGATAAGAAGTGGCAACTTCTGCATCACCATATATGGAGGTTTTACAAAATACATTCCAAATCTGCTGCCATAACTCCAAAAATATACTCACCTATGAGCCTTGGATTAGTCTGTCAACAAATCCCATGAAAAGACCAAAACCAGCAATGACTTGATCCTGCTAACAAGAACTGAGTGTGTATCAAACATCCGATACGTGTACATACACCAGCCTGCTGACACAAATACTCACTGGAACACTGAATGTGGTCTAATCCACTACAGAGAACAGACCCTAACAAATGCACTACTTCCTCCTGTTTGTTTGCTTAAAGAGTTCTGTGTCCAGCTGTTTCAGGAAATCACAGAGCTGTTTCTCAAAATGAAACAACCTGTTTGGACTAACGCATCATTAGCTTTGGTCTTTACATGTGATTTCTTAACGATAACATGAATGTAGATTATGCCCCGCATCCATTAGTGCACGTATACTGTATATTACTCATCATTTAAAGAATTATTGGTGCCGTTCAGCCTTCACAAGAAGCTTATTTGCTAAACAGTGTCTACTGGTAGTATTTACAGTAGGCATGGGTTTCATATTGTGACTATAATCCAGTTACAAGCTTACAACTTCAGTCTTGTGCTTAAATTGATGGTGCCGGATTGTCCTTATAATAAGAGAGGGCAATCCTCTATGACAACTCAGGATATGGTAAAACAGTGACTGCCAAATTGACAAACTGTTTCAATTCCTCTACTATCTAACCTGTTCTCTCATTTGCAAAATGACGACTATGACTATGAATTTATATCATCTCAGTATGTATATTGTCATGTCACCCAACGTTATCTCAAAATGGTGTCTCCCGTGACATATTCAGCTATCTAATAGAGTGTTTGACACTTTCTTGAGCTCACATACATATACCTATTATCCAAATCCTACATTTGATGCAGAAACAGAAACGTAGCATGCTGCTAACATCCCAAACACCTACATTCACAGTGCAGACATGCTTCCCAAGGCCAACTGCTTTGATTTCACCTTCAATCGTAGGAAAGCACCCCACGCTCGCTCCACCCAAAATACCACAAGAATGTGTGTGCTTGAATTCCAATAGGCTTGAATGGAAAACAACACTTGAAATGACAACTTTCGTGTGAGCGTACCTTGTCTCGACAAGCAAGTGCTATTCTCAAGTGTACCCATGCCAAAATAAGAAAAAGACAAACCAGTTGAAAACAAAAAAGATAATGTGACAACACTACAGGCACTACTTTTGCTTGTTAGTTGCACACTGAAAACCAGAGAGGTAGAGCTTCCATTACAGTATTTGATTAATAAAAACAGTGTTTTTAGTTGGGAGAACTCTTCTATCACACTGGGGAAGGACAGACGGGTAAAAAAATCAGTTCAGAGGATCTTCTGCCAAAATATCAATGGAAGCTCTGATTTTTAGGCTTGTGCCGATGAGAACATGTGTAGTAGTAGTGATAAACCTTAACGGTTACTGTTTTGGACAATGAGCTGCTTAATCACGAGGACAATGCTTTCTATGCTGATGTGATATAGGTTGTTAATTGAACCTCTTTGTGAAACATAAAACTGACAAGCTGCAGCTTTATCATCATCATATCCTGTTATCTGAGCACTGAACTATTAGCTACCGGCACAAGTCTACATGAACCCATCAGAAGTCTTGACTTGGATTAGTTGAGAGCAGCAGGACAGACTCCCCCATACCAGACTGTCAGGCGGAAACAAAGGGATGAGAACTGTTGGTGCTGAAGCAAAAGAGGTTTGGCTTACTTGGGGGAGCTCCAGACAGGTTTATCTGAAACCCTAGAGGTGAGAAGACAGCTTTTATTTCCTTCATATTTCACCTTCAGTTTGCCAGCTGGTTATGTCGTCTTCAACAGACTATTTTGTTAGTTAAAATTTCAGAGACTTAATGTGACCTCCCCTCCCTAAAAATCACCTCGTCCTGCAATAGAAAGGGGTCCACGTCACTCAACAAACCAGGACTACAAATAATCACAGAAATTGGCCTTGTTTTGCTTAATAAGTCAAACATACTATGGCAGGTTAAATGCATCATCGGCAGGGTAATGCATTAGCATGCACACGCATTTATGAAACAGCTACAAGCACTTGAGTTTGGTGAAGGATGTCATGTGTAAACATAAAAAAGGAGGCACAAGGACCTGTGGGTGGCACAGAGAAAAGGGAATCTACAAATGAGTATGAATAACCATCATGGAATGGTTTTGGAAGGAAAACACATTGTACACATTTTCTTGGTACAGCTCACCATCAATCGGCATCATGTCAGGAGTTAGGAATCATTTGTTAGCAGCATTAAGGTAAAAGGTGAAATATGGTCAGGGAAATGTGAACCAAAACACAGGATTACACAACAGGGCTGAATGCCTGATACCTGATCAATTCTGATTATAAAACCAAATAATTCAAAACATTTAATCCCTGGATTATTATTACAGTTAGGATTAATTACAGCAGCAACTCCTTCTTGACAAAGAGAGGTAACATCAAATTAACATGAATCTCAGCTATCAATCCAGATGTACAGATCAAATAAACCATCACATCAAAGTTGTATCATGAAGTAAATCAACCAAATTGCTAACGTTACAAATTACATTCAACACCATCATTAAGGAGTGCATAGCAGAGATCTGTCGTACTAATTCTGGTGATTTTGTTTTCTAAAACTTATATTATACTGAATATTTTACTGGATTTCTAGTTAGACTGCTTATCCTAGTCTGGTAAGTCAAGGAAATGTGTAGCTACCTGTTTCACTCTGACATCTCCAGCAGGTGTTGGACTCTGAAAGTTAAAATGAGACATTGTTTGTATAAAAATACAGCACTGAAATTAGCATTTGGTTCAGTTGTGTTGGGAATGAAGAGCCTGGCTTCAGATGTTTCTGTTGACGAGCCCTCAGAAGGCCGGAGGGGCTTCAGGTTTCACTGAGCTCGCTCCCTACAAGCAGGTACACACATGTTCTCCCTACTGTAGCTGTGAAGAATGAATGAAAACCCATCAAACTTTAGAATAATTATATTTGTTTCCCATTTTGTCAAACCCATGCACCGTATGTAACACGCCCTATTCTAATTTCTTGCTTGTGAATGTGTTTTACTAAATTCGGCATATCTAATATTAACATAGCTCACTCCAAAGCAATGCAGTCCACTGGGTCTGTGTGGAGAAAATAATGAAGGCTGATTTTGGAAGAACAGACGCCATGAATGTCAAGGGAGCTGCGATTCAAAGACACGATGACACGCCGATTCAATTCTTTTGCATTATCTCTGCGTTTTACAATATTTTCAAGATTAACATTCTTCAGTAGACTTCTTTGACACATCTACATATAGGCGCCACTTATAATCACCATTTTTTGGAACGGGGTTCGACGATAACAGAATGTAACGGGACTGCAAAATGTCAAAACGCTAACAAGGACATTAAATGCATCTAATAATGTTTTCATAATAATAAATCATTAATTTTCCCACGGATGTAGTCGGTAAATAAACAATCAAAGCGTTCCTCCCGGGGAGAACTCTGGCTCGTTCCCCTGGGAGTAGTTTTTCAGTCCTGGGAGTAGCCTGAGCCTCCCACGGCTAGCCCGGCTAACATTAACCTTCACTGCAGCAGATTGTGAGCTCCCAGCTACAAGCACATACTTCTTCATTCGCCTCCACTTACCCTGCATGCTGCTCATCGTGGTAATGTGCTGAGTCTGGGACTGGTGGTGGTGGTTGGCTGCAGATCCTGCGTTTTTGCTGCTGTTGTGGCTGCTAGGTGTTGTTGAGTTGTTAGGACTGGGAGTCGCCATTGTTGTGTGTTTGAATTCCATCAGCAGCACCGGGCTGCAATGCAGATACACGGAGAGGAGCAACTTCACCCTTCCCTCCCTGCCTCAGCAATTCCTACCTGACTGTCGGCTACACCAGGCCGCACGAGAAGCGAACAGCGACTGTACAATAGTTTAAAATACGTTCAAAATTGTACGAGTATTTCCGCTACGTTTAAAGCTACCTGTGTAATAACGTTAACGAAAACAAACATCCAGCTCGGCTAAGCTAACTAAGCTGGCTAGCAGCACTAGCCAAGAAGCTTTACGACCCGCAATCAGCTGACCAAGTGACACTGACATGTCGACACCCACAGCGACCCGAAGCTCTCCGAAGTTAGCCGAGACGACACCGGATGTTATGTAGTGGCTTTTTTTCAAAATAGAATTTAGTGTTTACACTGTCAAGTATCTTATAACACACCTATTGTCAGACGTCTGTATTTTATATATACACTATTATACTATACCCATGCTATACAGCATACCATTCAAATATACAGAATATACAATATACAGGAACCATAGTGTAAATTGGCAGGTAGCAGCAAGTAAGTTAGATAACTAATCACAGGGAGCTTACTATACAATACTACATCTTATATCTAGTGTACTAATCACATCACCTTCACTTTAGTCTTACTTTAATCTTGTATCATGACACAATAGGCGTTTTTATCGCTACATTATCATTCTTTTGCATTTCATAATGTTTTTATAGTTTTTAATGTCAAAGGTTTGATTGTATTTTTATATTGTATTCAAAGTGGGAAATGGAGTACTTATATGTATGTATTTTAGTTGTAGCCTTCTCTGTCATAATTGTGGGAACACCTGATTCTCCCCAAAAGCATGATGCATTAAAGTGTCAAAGTAAAAGGTGAAAGGAAAAATACAAAGGAGGACAAAATAAGAATTTTTATATAGTAACAAAATAGAGACACAGCACAGCTGATAAAGAGTTATTATTATTAATATTAATGAATATACACAAATATTTAGTCTGGAAACATAATGTAACACAACATTTATTCAAGTATTTGGGACCATATTGAGTGTCCTTTATCGAAACCATAAAAAATAATTTCAAAAAATTACGTTTAACAATTATTTTATTTTGGAAACACATATCGGAAGTGATGTATCTGCTTTGCGTCTACCTTGACGTCACTGCGGGCATGGAGAAGATGCGCTCGTTATGTTTACCGGAGCAGCCAGGGCATATCACGTCCCTCTGAATCCACTGTGTTTATGTAAAATAGCGTTGTGTGGGTTCTTTCATCACATCAGCAGACAGCTCTGTCAGCGGACACTTAAATAACAGTCTCGTAATCCTAAAATTGTGTCACTGCTCGCAGTGTCAGCAGGTATACAACCCAAAATAACACAAATAACAGAGCATCCGCCTTAAATGATGGTCAGTGGGCCTTAAAAGGGGAGGGGGGGTGGAGCACTAAATAACTGGTGAACTACAGTTCATCTCCAAACGGGGGGGCGGAACAAGTCGCAGTAAATGTCAAATAATCCCACATTGTTTTATCGGACTCGGCGGGCAGGGCGCGTGATTTTGTATCTTTACGTCCCGCGCGCCCGGGCGGAGTGAGGTGAAAAGGTTAGGCGCAACAATGGGGGAAGTTTGTCAAGCGGACACCAAGTCATGTCTGTCTGTGATTTGGAAAGTCTGCAACGTTTTCATGTCTTTATTCTTCGCTCTTGCAACATACGTGCAGGTAAATGTTCGCTTTGTTTAAAACATCTTCCTGCACCCTCTTGAATCCGGATCACTAACTGAAACTGAATACTGCGTCTTGATTTTAGGTCAATGATCCCGACGCGGGCTTGTGGATGGTGAGACAATCACACGAGTCATCGCTTGTTTTCTGCCGTTAAAGACTTGGTGTTCACAGCTCGTTCCTGTCGCAGGTCGGTTATGGCGTCCCTGCAGTCCTGAGTGCCTTTATTGGCATGAAGGCTCGTGTGACAGGTAGGCAGACACGTGTGGCTCTACGGCTCATACCCAGCACATCAGACCGGAAACATCACTGGTGTGACCATGACCACAGCCACAGTCTGAGTCCCTCCAGCTGCTCATCAGTTCCTGTTTTCCCAGCTCACATGCTGATGAACTCTAGATTATCTGTAGTGCTGACAGCGCCACCTAGTGGCTCCATCACGACTGTGCAGCTGAGTGCAGTTCAGCTCCACAGTGGCTGACTGGAACATTTGGACTTTTTTTGCATGTTTTCCATGTCTTCTTTGCAGAGACTTTGCCCTGGAGGCGCGTTGCTGACCTCCACCTGATGGTTTCCAGCGCTGTTGTTGCCATGCTGGGATGGAGACTTTATGAAGAGCGAGTCACAGAGATCTTCCAGCAGGAGGAGGGCAGGTACTCTTCTTACTCACGTACTGGACATTTACAGACATATTTGTGGTACTTGTACTTTTCTTGAATGTTTCCATTTTCTGGTACTACATATTTCCAACACAGGGTGAAATATTGTCCCTCACACGCTGCTGCATTTATTTGACACCTTCACTTACTTTGCAAAGTTATATTATTAATACAAAATATAATCAACTAATAACTGATGGTGTGTTATTATTATTATTGTTATCCAGCTGGAGTAATTTATTACATTTCAGCTCCTCTTTTACCAGCTGCAACAATAAAGTGACACATTAATGCATCAATGATTGTAATCCAGTAACATGATATATATGATTCTGCATAGTCAGTACTTAAACTTTTGGTACTTAAAAGTATATTTTGATGCTAATATTTACTTTTACCAGCAGCAGATTAGCTCCACATTGTGGTATCACTACTTTCACTGGAGTCAAAGGTCTGAGCACATCCTCGTCCACTGCATGTTGGACTGTTTTCTTAAAATTTGTGTGAACAAGCTGTTTTTGTACTCAGTTTGTGAAATCTCATTTTGATTTATTTATCCTCAGCATGCATGTTTAAAGATATTTATACCATATTTACATTTTTTAAAAGAGCCACCTCTGATTCCCTTTGTCACACACTGATTCTGCCTCTAACACCTGTGCTTGGTACTTTACTTTACACACTTTACACTTTGTATTTGTATTTAACGTTTGTATTGTTGCATCAACTTTGTACTGTACTCTGGCAATTTCCTTCGGGATCAATAAAGTTGATCTTATCTTATCTTTATTCTCATTGGCTGTGTAGTCGTCAGCGAATGAAAGGTTACTGTGGCTGTGCTGTCTCTCTAAGCTGTTAAGGATAATCTAATCATGATATTCTGATCGTGTGAAATGTTAGAAATAATTTTTTATTAGTGTTTAAATGGAAATGTATTTCTACAATTTTTATTTTACAGTAAATATCTTGTTGTGTGTAATATGTCCTGAAATAATGGATACAAAAATAGAGGTGTTGACTTAAAAACAATTACAAGAAACTTGGGGTAAAGACTTAGTGGGACACACTGTTAGTGTTCCAGTCTTTTATTCCCTTCATTTACTTTCCTCTACTGTAGTTAATTTCTTTTTATGATAAGAGTTCTTACTTGTATAGCACTTAAAATATGATGAATCGGGGGGGATTACAAACCCAGTACAATGAAGTGAAAATAATGTTTTTTTTTCCCCTTAAGAGAATTTTCTGGTCTCATGTTGACGGTTATTTGGCTTCTCCTGTGTCGCCACTCTGGAAGGTAAAATGACAGCTTAACCAGGAGCTGAACTTTGAATCATGATTTATGCCACTGACTTTAATGTACTGCCATAAAACACTTTTCTGTTTCTCCCTAACGTTATTGCGCTCTTCTTTGTTAGGGCTCCAGTCGGGATGCTCAGAGTCTCAACAGCTGTTGCCATCACTGTCTTCCCCTTTGTGTCCTGGCTTTACTACTATGTCAATAAGGAACTGAGATCAAACTGGCCTTCACACTGTAAAACTGCAATATAGACGTTTTGCCAGATTACATATTCTTTTGTTATGTTTTTTGACTGGAAATCCTGGACCAAGAATGTTAACTAATTATGTTTGAAGAATCATTAAATAATAACTTATGACAGCTAAGGTGCATTGAAATGGTGTCATTAAAGTTCAGTGTAATGTGTAATTTTGGGCTGATGCTAACGATGCTATTGATTTTTATATTGAAGTCTTTTAAAACCATGATTTTCTAAAAATTGTGATCTGTTAAATTCAATACAATGTATAGATAATACTAATAATATAAAATATAAAAAAGTCATTCATAGTTCTTGTGTTTCTAACAACAGAGAGCAGCAGAGAGCACAGGGACTGACAGGATAGTAGAAGAAGAAGAAGAAGATGTAAAATACGTCATTTCCTGCAACCTGAATACAGATCGGAGATCAGTCTTTACCAGTATCCATTGATGCTTTTAAGTTAATACGATGATGGAGAACTGACCCCGGAACAGCAGGTTGTAGGCCGTTATATATTCTCATTCATCAGGTTTTGTAAACTTGTAGCGGCTTCCTTGTTTCAGTAGCGGTGTGTCAAGGTCCAGACATGGCCCTGAGTGGGTTCTACTACAGCCGAGGATGCGGGCTGTTTCACAGTAACCTCCCGGTCCTACTGAGGTGTTGTCAGAGCCAGGCGGTCAGACTCGCCCACCACGTCGCGCGGAGAGAAGCGGGGCTTGAATGGTCGCTGTCAGCGCGGAGAGGCAGCCGCTGCCTGGTAGGTCAAAGCTAGCTAACAACATCAGCAGCAGCACCAAACTCCGCCTATAAACCTGTCAAATTAGCGTACGCGTTACTGGGGAGTTTGTAGCTACGTTTCTCTGCTAAAATACAGCTTTGACCCTTCATAATCACTGGTGAATGTCCCATATGTACAACCCATCATAAAATACTTCATTTAGTTCAACTTAGTGTCAAAAACTTACTTTTCTTTTCCTACATTTGTGGCTCTGTTGAAACAGACGCAACATTTCCTACACCTAACGTGTTATTGAAATACTAGCCACAATAGCTGAATAATTTATAGAATATCTCCAGTTAACGTCACGCCACCTGTCCTATTATGCAACCTGACCTTAAATTGGCAAATGTTTGAATGGAATTTGGCATAATGTCTGGATGTTTTTAAGCCACTTGATACTGCGATGCAGGGCTCAGATCTCTAACCACGTCTCTTTTTCCCTGTTTGCTCATGAATTCAGTTTGCACAGGTGACTGTGACTCAGCAGCACACCTGCAGACCAACTCAATGGCTGTATCAACACTCCTCAAGAACATGGTCCTCATTACCTCCACCACCCTCATCTGGGAGGAAGTCCAGGAAGGCTGGGGTAAGTGGCAAAAGCTCACGGTATGTCCAGGATGACTTAACTTTAGTCAATCAAACATATCGTGTTCAAAACCTTCCAGCACACCAGTTAACGAAATAACTGCATCTAAATGGAAAAGTATTCTTTTTTGGGTAGACCGTTGACAGAGTCTGTGAAACAGCACTTACAATATCATGAGACATGTAAAATCATCACACACTACTCACTAAAAGTTAGGGATATTCGGCTTTCAGGTGAAATTTCAGGATGAACCTAAAATGCATTCTAACCTTTCCAGGTGAACTTAATGTGACCTTTTCTAAACCTTTGAATGCACATGTCCAACTGTTCAGTGTTTCAGTACTTTCTGCACCAGCTGCTGTTCTCTAACAAGAAGCTTAACAGCAACATTCACAACAGGTTTGATCCATGAATCCACCAATACATTTCCTGCTTCAGTCAGAATTGGTATTTAAACAGTCCTCCTCATCCTGCTGTTCACATTCTGACATCATGAGACCAAGACGACACCTAACAGTTGATCAGCAGCACCTCAACACTGGAGGCTTCCAACAGGAAGTCCTCAGACGGAGGTGTTCACTGAGCTTAGAGGGTCACAGAGTGTCATCAGGAGGTTGGAACAGTGATACAGAGACTGGAAGAGTCACAGAAAGGAGAGGAGTGGACGTCCTTTGGCCACATCCCAATTTATTGAGACACCGAAAATGTTTTGTTGTTTTGTTTTCTGTTGTTAGATTTTCTTTCAATAAATTGTTTAAGATGAATAAAATGACCATTGCATGCTTCTACTTAAATGCCCTACTTTCATGATATAATATCACTGTAGCATTCACTTTTTACATTTTCCATATATTTCACCTGAAAGCTGAATATCCCTAACTTTTAGTGAGTAGTGTATATACTCAAAAATTCAGAAATTCTTAAAATAAATCAGTGCATGCTATTACACGTCTAAAGTCAGGTTTCCTTCTGACCACGAAGAGGTTATTTACTGTTTATTAAAATACCACATGTAATAAGCTCATCAAAAAGCAGACTCCCATAACTCTTCATCATCTGAACATGTGCTTCAGACCGTCTGGGAAGTAAAAAGAGTAAAAAATAAACCCAAGAAGTAGTTTTGTTGAGATGGAAAGATTCCTCTATGATTTTGTTTTTCTTATCTGCTCCTTAAAGCCTGTGACATGGAAGTCTTTAGCAGTGACATTTGCTATTGGAGGCGCTCTGCTTGGAGGGATGAAATATTTCAAGAAAGAAAAGGAAGAATGCAAGTATTTTAATCACATGAAGGTCATGTTAATATGTACAAAAAGTTGGTTAATTGAGTAAATGAATATTTCAAGCTTATTCTTATGTTAAATCAAGTGATAAAGTCTTTAATTGTTAACTGTTGAACTTGCAGCACTGGAAAAAGAAAGGACCAAATCAATTGGTCGACCGGCGCTGGGTGGTCCGTTCTCACTCGTCGATCACAACAACAAGCCCACCAAGAACGAGGACTTCTTCGGCCAGTGGATCCTCATTTATTTCGGGTTCACTCACTGTCCTGACATCTGCCCGGATGAATTAGAGAAAATGATTGAAGTGGTGGATAAAATAGGTAATAAAAAAAACGTTTTTCGTGATTCACAAGAGAAATTTAATGCCGCGTATCCTCGTTTTTTTCAAACACCATCTTCCTGTTTAACAGATTCAATAAAGACTTTTCCAAACCTGACGCCTGTCCTCATCACCATCGATCCTGACAGGGACACACCAGAGGCCTTGGCTGCATATGTGAAAGGTACGAAAACCTCATGTTTCTAGGAATATTACCCCTCCCCTGGCTGCCAGTATGCCAGTGCTGTCTTTCAACAGGTGATTCTGCATTCAAGTGCATATCAGTAAAAACTCAATTCTCTAAGATTGGCACTGTATTTTTCCACCTCAATCATAGAGCACTAGAATTGTTGTCCTACTGAAAATATTGTACATAATCAGTTGTATGTGAAACAATTACAATAGAAAGGTAGAATAAACTATTTTATGATGAGTTATTTGCATTTTTATCTTAAAATTAAGGCAAGAAATCCCATTGTGCCAGAAAAAGGGATAGATTCTCAGGAAGAACTGTGTAAGAGCAGATGAATACAAAACACCAACATGTCTCAACATGTCATGTCTGTTGTCTAATGAACTACTACTGTATTGACCTAAATACTGTATACTTTATCACATTTACCTGGTATTGACATTAACACATAACTTGCTTTGTGCTGCTTGAAGTCTAACAGATGCATAATTACTTTTTCAGAGTTTTCCCCAAAGCTGATTGGCCTGACGGGAACAGCAGCTCAGGTTGATCAGGCCTCCAGAGCCTACAGGGTGTATTTCAGTCAGGGACCAAAGGATGAAGACAATGACTACATTGTGAGTTCTAACCTGCTCTACTGTCACTCATACCACATGTTCTAACAATATAAGGAAAACAAAAAAGATTTTCTACACAAAGAGAAACATCTTCTACTTGTTGTTGTCTGAAGGTTGATCACACGATCATCATGTACCTCGTGGGACCCGACGGAGAATTTGTGGAGTATTATGGACAAAACAAAACAAGTGTGGAGATCATCAACTCAATAGGAGCATATATGAGGAAGTACAAGAAGGCAGCCCATTAAAGCCCACTGTGGACTGACAGGTTCTGTCCTCAGGTGTTTCTGTTTGTTTCAACCTAAATCACTGCTGTCATCTTACATTGGTATCTTGTATTCATTTTTCACTGGTGTGCAGGAGAAAACAGGCCCGATCCTTGATATTGTTCTTCATTATTAAACACAATACACTTCACACACTGCTGCTGAATGGACATCATTTTGGGAAAGGCTTCTTCCTGCTTGAAAAGAATTGTACACATCAGCTCCAAGGAGCTCCACATCTGTGATTTCTTTCTTCTCCTAAGAATAAGGAAACGCCTGGAGACAAAGTGAACTTCTGATTTTATGATAAAATCCAGAATCCAACCTGTGTGTTGGATACTTTTTTGTGCTCAACAGGCAATACTCTGTTAGTGTTGCTTCTAAATTGGTAAGAGGCTGTTGATCAGGAGTGACTGAAAGTTTACTGTATTGAGCCACAGGTATCTAGACTGACAGAATACTCTATGACTGATAGATTACAACAGGACTGTGGGATTATTAATATTAATATCTGACGGGAAAAGTCTTTCCACGAGCTGTCAAGAAGTCTCATCAGCCAAACGCCTCACACTGTGGGAGATATGGAAAATAGAAGCCCAGACAACCATTACCCTAAAAATAAGAACTTTTCATTTTCCAATGAACACACCGGTTAAGTCTCATACGCTGACACTCTACGCAGTGTCAGTGTCAGTATATGAGAGATATCCACTCCAGCTTTTCCACTGAACATGCTTTTATGTAGCTTCTTTCTGTTTTGAATTTCTTCCACAGTCCATCCTAATTAAAACACACAGAGACATTTTAATCAAGAGCAGCAGGTTTTAGGGGCTGACAAAATGATGAATCTTTACCTTTTTGATGATTTTAACAGCATTAAAAGCCTCATTGTTTGCTGGAGGAGGCTGGTTACTGGTGGTCCAGTAAGAGTTTAATTTAGCATCCCTGACTTTGGAAAACATCTCTGCTATTTCATACGAATATTCGAGAATGATGAGGAATTCAGAGAAACATTACATTTATTCTAACTGGAGCTTGCTACCAGCCGGTATTGATTTATTAATATCTTCTGTGCTTCCACACCTGTCATGTTCCTCCTTTAGAAATCAGATTAGAAAAGCAAACACAGCAGTTGTTCAGCTCTCCACAGCCAGACACCGCAGTCATTCCTGGAGGAGAGAGGCCTCTCAGCCCTGACCGCTGTCACATGCAGCTCTCAAAATGGAACTAATCGATTTCTGGATTGACGAGTTACTTAAAAAAATCTCTTGGGGTGTCTCTTCTGTGCCCTCATTGTGTTCATTTCCAAGCACTTCACTCCAAATATCACAAAGATGTTCTTTGCTATGGGTGACTGTGACATTGATGATATAACTGAGCACTCACAACAAGATAAATGCATCAAACCAGATGCAAGAACTTAAACAGTGGCTTTTTGAAAGACACAACTGTGTGTTCATTTTGGGAATGCTTTCTTGCCTAGAATTAGATGACAAGATTTGCACTATTCATATCTGTGCAGTAAATCTGGAGCTACAGCCGGCAGCTGTTTAGCGTACTTAAGCATGAAGACTGGAATTTGGGGGAAACAGCTAGCCTGCCTAGCTCTGCCCAAAGTTAATGCAATGCACCTTCCAGCGCCTCTGAAGCTTTAGAGGCCCATTTGTGGGCAGATCAACTGTGCTGTCAATCCAAATGTTGTTCACTTCTTGCTCTCATGAATGTTGTCATTTTTTGTTCGCAAAAACTGTTCAGCTTGGAGAGCTGGATTTAGTTCCTGACCAGGAAAGCGGCCTGTGAGTGATGAAACACCTGTGTAACCGGTAAATCTTGTTTTAAAATGTTCAGATGTTATCCATGCTGTTGGATGTGCTCTTTGCTTTTTAGTTCTGCTGTGTGTGGTTGGCAGTAGCTTTGCTTCCAGGCCAGTCATAGTTTCTCCCTTTGACCCCCGATCCCATTGATCCTGTGCAGATGCACCCGTCGTCAGATCTATTTTCCCTGGGGGGGACACAACCAGCTGATGGGGATTTTCTCCCCTGCTTCTTCTCTTTCTTGTCCTGTGACCCTTGAATTCACATCTCGTGGCCTCCTTGCAGTCAAACTTACACACACACACACACACACACACACACGTGCTTACTGCCGTGACAGAGGGGTCAGCGTACTGTAAGTCCGCACGCTAGTCTGGCTGTCCGAGCCGTGCTTGTCTACCCAGAGCCAATTATAATCGCAGCTGTTGCCAGACCTTCAAGTGACATTAAGAGGCAATTAAATCAGCACCAATTAGACTGTCTGTGATGCACTGCCAGACAAAATGCACATATCATACGGCCCTTCTCTTTTACCTTTGCGCTGAGGAGGAATTGTGTCAATCTAGCAGACTGAAATTATTTCAGGTTTCAGTGTAGCTGTTGAAAAAGTGCTTTTTAAGTGCAATAACAAAAGCATCTGTGAATAGAAGTACATGGAAATAAATGCCAACACTTAACAAAGGAAGGGTGCAAGAGAGTGAAAATCCATTTGGTTTTGATGGAGAAGAAAAGCCAGCACTGGTTTAAATGTCTGTATGGGCATTTCACATTTTTGTGAACGATGTAGATTAAATGTAGGGGTTTGAGGCCTGCAAAGGAATTGCAATAATCAAGACAGGAGAAGATAAATGACAATAATGAGGCAAAGCCAAAGGAGTAAACTTAACAGAGCAGTTGGATGGGATAGGATCAAGTCAGCATTGTACAACCATTAAAAAAAAAAAAACATTTTTACTCAATCTCACATTTTGTGTCAATTCCTGATGGTACAAAATAGCAAAGTACATTATTTCTCATTAGAACTGTAAGAACTGCATTGAAAATATCCAGTAGTATATTCTGAATACTGTACATCTGATGCGTGGTGGAATCAGACAAACGATGGAAGCACAACAAAAACACAATATACACCAGAAATACCAAAGACCTTCAAGTGATACACCAGTGCTTGCTTCTATTATATATGTGCAAATGCAACTGCATTTTTGTGAACAATATAAATAAAATGTAGGGGTTTGAGGCCTGCAAAGGAATAGCAATAGTCAGTAGAAGATAAATGTCAATAATAAGACAAAGTCAAAACAAGTAGACATAACAGAGTAATTGGATGGAATAAAGATCAATTCAATATGCTACTACCAGAAAACCATCAGGAACATTTTAACACAGTCTCTTGGAGAGAATTGTTGGTGTTGCACTCAGTTGTTACCATGAAAAGTGACAGAAGTTGTTGTGTGAAAGCTGAAAGACGTTCAGACTCTGGCTGCTTTCTCACCTCAGCCCAGCTGGCCAATCACAGAGGGAAGTGGGTGGAAGTGGAAGTTTTTGCTCACGGAGGCTGAAGTTTTCCATGGAGGTCAAGTGTATGAGTGCAAAGGTGTGTGTTTGTGTTTGTGCCAACTGGCATGAATTCACCCACCCAGTGGGGGGTGACCGATCGCAAAAAGGTGCATAACTTCTAAATGGATTTACGTTGTAGAAACACACACACACACACACACACACACTTTCATTTTGAGTCTTCTCTTCTCTGACTTTGGCCAAACATACAGTATACAAATAATGTCACATTCAAACAAGCCACAGTATTTTGCATCATTACACTTAAATGTGCGCTTGTTTAAAGACTCCCTTCTTCATTTTTTCATTCCTTCAGCCAGTTTGTAACAATTAACTGTCAGTGTGTGATTCACGACTGCTTCACTCCCGTTTAAAGCAGTTTTTGACAGCGAGTACATCTCGGTCCATCTGTGAATTCAAACTTGATAAATAAACACAGAGCTCACTCTAAATAGAGAGCGTCGTCATATTATTGGACTAAAGGCTTAGTGAAGAGCAGGGTGAAGATAAAACACAATAAGCAAAGCTCTCAGTAAAGTGCAGTGACTTACAGTGAACTTAAAAGCACATACTTGTGCTATATTGACTTTGGTGACTGGAGACACGTTAATAGAAACCCACTCGGAGGATTCCCGATGGATCTGTGGTGTTATGGTGGATTTATTGTTAAGCTTGTTAGTTGGGATGTGGATATACCGAGGAGTTACTTGTTCTGCAGAAAGTTTGTGTTTTCATGTGAACTTCTGTGCAGTGCTCATTACGTTCATAAAAGACTTCTAGTAGAATTCAAATTGGACTTTGGAGGCAGATAAATGAATGCAGTAGTTTGGATATTGTCCAGCAGTCAATAAGAAAGATACAATTGTATTTTATCTAGTGCTGCAACTGACAGCAATTTTCATAATTGATTAGTTTTCCCTATTAATCATTTTATGTATGATTTATGCTGTGTGTGGTTGGCAGTAGCTTTACTTCCAGGCCAGTCATAGTCTCAAAGTAGTTGCAGATTAACTTTCTGTGGATCAGCTAATGAACTAATTTCATCTTTGAACATTCTTCTTGAAGCCAAGCTAAGCACCGCACATCACAACACTTAAGATTCACAAGATAAATAAGATCAGCATCCAGTCCAGTCATCAGTGATAAAAAAAAAACAGCAGCATCATCAGCATCATTTTCTGCAAGTGTTTGATTCAATTTGCACAATTCTGGAAATCATTTGTTCATTGGTCACACTTGCTAAATTATTTAACAGGGACAACACAATAATTTACATCTTTATGGTGTAAATGTGTCAGATTTTGCAAAATTCTATCACAGCAAACAAAACAACACAAAAGACGAGACAAAATGCAGACAAACCTAAATATCCAGATCCATCATCTCAAATAAAAAGCACAAGTTACAATCATAACTTTACAACATTAGGCATTACAAAGAAGAACCCAATGAAGAATTACAAGCAAACCCAAAAGTTACAGAACACTCACACATGACTTTACAGACACTGATGAATTTAATGTTAAATATAAATATCTTCAAAGAATGTGGGTTAATAGAATCAGGCCCCTGTCTGGAATGTGCTAAATGTTGCCCATCAACCCTCCCAACACAAAACCCAAACAGTCGTGTGTGTGATCAGCTCTGTGCTCCAGACAGCCAATGCCAGAATTTCAGCGACGCCCTAACAGACCTAATCTTCCCTGATCCCAGAAAATGAGGCCCGCCATGTCGGGACTGTAAGCCCTCTAAGCTGTTGTCCTTAGCATTCATTGCTTTTTAATGGACAGTCTGAAGGATTACAATTGAAACCGTTTAAAAGTGACACAATACAGCTATACATAGACAGTTTGGAATACAAAATGAACATACTTGACTTTTCCAAGGTGGCGCAGAAGCCAGATCTCCAAATATAGGCGAAGAAGGCGCCGTTCAACAGGCCCGAGCATCGCATATAAAAGCTGTCAAAGTCTTGTTAGAGTGAGGGATGTCTGTGGTGTGAGGAATCTTATTCCAAGGCTCTGAAACATTCGATCATCCTGTGATTTTCCTTTTTGTCCTGCAGCGATCTGGTAAGTACGATGCCACATCCATTTTTTTCAGTCAATTCAATTTCAATTCAATCAATTCAATGATTTATTTTTGAGCACATGCTGATTCTCCCACTCATGCAGCTCGATAAAATGAGTGATGCTGAGATGGAAATGTTTGGGGTGGCTGCCCCGTACCTCCGCAAATCAGAGCGTGAGAGGATTGCAGCGCAAAACAAGCTGTTTGATGCCAAAACAGCTGTATTTGTGCCTGACCCGAAGCAAGAGTATGTGAAGGGAAAAATCAAGAGCCAAGATGGCTCCAAAGTCACTGTGGAGACTGAGGATGGAAAGGTGGGTGTGTACTGTGGTTTAGTTTTACAGCAGGGAATCAGATCGTCTGTCATCCAATTCACTGGACCTTTGAATTCATACTTCAGGTTGCCACAGTGCACCTGGATGACATTCGGCCCATGAACCCTCCTAAGTTTGACAAGATCGAGGACATGGCCCTGCTGACTCATCTCCACGAACCGGCCGTGCTCTTTAACCTCAAGGAGCGCTACGCTGCCTGGATGATCTATGTAACTACAGATGATACACACGAAATTAAAATAAATTCTAATTCTAAAGTTAGAGCCTTCTTGACCACGTAGTCGCATGAAAATTACAGTTCATGTCCCACAACTTGATTCATAATTTGTTCATCGTGATGATTTTCCTCCTCCAATGTGTTCTCAGACCTACTCCGGGCTCTTCTGTGTGACTGTGAACCCCTACAAGTGGCTTCCAGTCTATAACCCGGAGGTTGTGGCTGGGTATCGGGGGAAGAAACGGCAGGAAGCCCCCCCACACATCTTCTCCATCTCTGACAACGCTTACCAGTTTATGCTCACAGGTCCAGTCTTACCTTCATACCCACTGGTGGAAGAAGGACTTTCAATAAAATAACCAAACTACGAACCGAAAGCACAGCTATCAGGACGCTTACATCACATAACAGTATATTAACATTAACATCGTTACTTGACTGAAACTAGACTGACTTTGACTAACATTAGACCAGAATGATGAAATAACTAAAAGGTGACTAAAACTAAATCAAAGTTAGACTAAAGTCAACATGAGCACAGATTAACACCTCAATCCTGTTTGGCTTTAATTGATATTAAAGTGACCTTTCATACACTTGTGCTGGACATACATTTTCATTGTACTAAAAATGAAAAACACCAAAGCATCCTGGGAGAGCTTGTTTCTCAGGGAGCAGTAAATTACTTGCCCGTCTAAACTGTCCCTTTTACCCATCTCTCTACTTATTGTTTTGATACTATTTGTTAGCAAAAATGGCATTAAATGTTGTCAGTTCTTGTTTTTGGACATTCTGTTTTTTACTGAAATGTACTAGTGTTCCCCCATTTTCTTTCCTTTAACAGATAGAGAGAACCAGTCTATCCTGATCACGTAAGTGCAGCTTTTATGTGCTATTTAACTAAATGTACTAAACATATAGTGATTTCACAATAATCATGTCATGCTGTACTTTTGTAAGTGGAGAATCTGGTGCTGGGAAGACAGTCAACACGAAGCGAGTCATCCAGTATTTTGCAACAATTGCATCAATTGGAGACTCAAGCAAGAAAGAGCAACCAGCCGGCAAAATGCAGGTTCAGTCCACTGTCTAATTTCTATCAGGAATGAAACCATGCTTTGCAGCAGCTACTTTGAAAAGACAGATTTTAAGTTTTAGCTCTTGCTTTGAGCTTACAGGGGAATCTGGAAGATCAAATCATCCAGGCCAACCCTCTGCTGGAAGCTTTCGGGAATGCCAAGACTGTGAGGAACGACAACTCGTCTCGGTTTGTAAGTTCAAATTCGATCAGTATGGAAGCTGAAAGTGACCATTATAGCACTTGTTATTATAATCCCATCTTTAGTCGTGTTATCTCTTGATAAGGAAAAAATTAATCTGTTATCCAAAGAAAACAATTACAGTGACAAGACAACAAGAGAGCAAGAGAATTAACTTGTGATCTCTCTTTTTCTAAGATAAGATAAGATAATCTTTCATTGATCCCAAGAAGGGTAATTCAGGTGTTCTAAAAACATCAAATATAATTTAAGATGAAAATTAGTAATGTAATATAGCAAAGTGTACAGTATATTGCAGCAATATATGAGAAATATATAATATAATAGTATAGTATGAGTTTAGGATAGTGTAATATATGATTAGATGTGCTGAGACAATGAGAGGGAGAGTAGTAGATTAGTTGTAGATCAGTTGTAATATACTGTAAAGTAACTCGTATGACATTTCCAGGGAAAATTCATCCGCATCCACTTTGGAACAAAGGGGAAGTTGGCATCAGCTGATATTGAAACATGTGAGTTTGCTTATATCAATGTTAGTTAGATTTTACTGCTATTCTGAATTTTACAATTTTCGTTTTATCTCTGTTTGCATTTATATTTATGATTAGACCTTTTGGAAAAATCCAGAGTGACGTTTCAGCTTCCAGCAGAGAGGAGCTATCACATCTTCTATCAGATCATGTCAAACAAGAAGCCTGATTTAATAGGTAAATATACTTTTAAGAAATTAGGAATGTGATGATGATCCCTTAATGTCTTTGTACACAGTGCTGCACTTACACAGGTACTATAGCTGCTGACACTGCATAAAGAAATCAATACTTTTTATATTTCATTTCAGAGATGCTGCTGATTACCACCAATCCATACGACTACCCTTTCATCAGCCAGGGTGAAATCACTGTGCTGAGCATCAATGATACTGAGGAGCTGATGGCCACAGATGTGAGTGCATATCTGGTCAATGTGTTGAAATCCCAAAATGAACAAAAGCATTTTCTGAATTTGTTAGAATCCACATAATGAATACAGAAAAACATGAACAGGATATGAGTGCACTGTATCATATGGATGAAATGCCACTAAAAGTTGATAAATGACTTTAACAGTGCTTTAACATGTGTGTTCCTCAGAGTGCCATTGACATCCTGGGGTTTAACATGGAGGAAAAGGTGGGCATCTACAAGCTGACTGGAGCTGTGATGCATTATGGGAACATGAAGTTCAAGCAGAAGCAGCGGGAGGAGCAGGCGGAGCCAGATGGCACAGAGGGTGAGTCTGAGCTGTTGGCTCTAAATTTAAACCTAATTACACTTCAATGTTGCAACATCACAACTTTGCTCTCAATGTTATAATTTTCCTTCTGTAAACTTTTTAAGCCCAGTATGTTCTCTAAATGTTCATGTGTCATTTCTATTCCATAGTGGCAGACAAAGTTGCCTATCTCATGGGTCTGAACTCAGCTGATTTGCTGAAAGCTTTGTGTTATCCTCGAGTGAAGGTCGGCAATGAATTTGTGACCAAAGGTCAGACTCCGCAGCAGGTAGAGTGTGTTTCTACATCTGAAAATATGTGTTAATAATATCCAATGTGAGCATAAGTTAAATTAAAAGATTATGTTTGATCACTGGTGCCCCCATTTAATAAAAAAAGAAAATGTAAAAAACGCCTTTGCCTCCTTGGACGCCCCTTTTGTAGATAAAACATGATAAAGTGCCTTCTACTGTGGCCCAATATGCAAGCAAACATGATGCAGGGCCCTCTAGTGTGTATTTCCAGTGGAGAAAGTGTGACACAGTACTATACAGACTGAAAATGAGCCTCTTTATGTGTTTTTATTACAGAGGTGTAGTAATTCTACTTTACATGTTCTATGATAAAATAATTGTAATTTGACCAGGGTTTGACACTGTTAAACTATTAATGGACTGTGACTTTGCACTCCACATGCAGCTGGTGCCTTAGTGCATGCACTTTTTGTCTTTGTGCCCTTTTTTTTTATGTCTTTTGGCCCCCGTCCCTCAGAGACCCTAAGTCCACTACTACGCTTGATTACAGGTGAACAATGCCATGGGGGCTCTGTCTAAGGCCGTGTATGAGAAGCTCTTCTTGTGGATGGTCACAAGGATCAACCAGCAGCTTGATACCAAACTTCCAAGACAGCATTTTATTGGTGTCCTGGATATTGCAGGTTTTGAGATCTTCGAGGTAAATGGGATTCACACCTACATAACATGAAACAAAACCAAAAATGCCAATATTCATTTGATGTTGTTAAATTCAGATGAACAGCCTGGAGCAGCTCTGCATCAACTTCACAAATGAGAAGCTGCAACAGTTTTTCAACCACCACATGTTTGTGCTGGAGCAAGAGGAATACAAGAAAGAGGGGATAGAGTGGGAGTTCATTGACTTTGGCATGGACTTAGCAGCCTGCATTGAGCTCATTGAAAAGGTACATCACTTTTTTAAAGAGCACAAATATTCCTATCCACAGGAGATGCTTGCAGTTCAACACTAATCCGCTTTCTTTCCTACAGCCGATGGGTATTTTTTCAATTCTCGAAGAGGAGTGCATGTTTCCAAAGGCGACAGATGGCTCCTTCAAGAACAAGCTGTACGACCAACACCTGGGGAAGAACAGCATCTTTCAGAAGCCCAAGCCCTGCAAAGGAAAGACAGAGGCCCACTTCTCACTGATGCATTATGCCGGCACTGTGGACTACAACATCAGCGGCTGGCTGGAAAAGAACAAAGACCCTCTGAATGACACGGTGGTGCAGCTTTACCAGAAAGCTTCCCTTAAGCTGCTCTGTCAGCTCTTTGCCACATATGCCTCTGCTGATGGTCAGTTGACAGACCACAGACATGTTACAATGAGATTATGCTGACTGTGTATTTTACTACATTGGTTATGTTGTTTCTGTTGTGTTTCTGCAGCTGCTGATGGAAGTAAGAAAATTTTCAAGAAAAAGGGCTCCTCTTTCCAAACAGTTTCTGCACTTTTCAGGGTAATAACCAATGATAGGATCATAGCTAAATGACTCACATTAATGGATTTATTAAGTGTCGGTGTTATAAGGTGGAGTCACTCACTAGTACCAGTCATAATGCACAGACCAAGTCACACTACCTGGCATGTCACTTATTAACTAACTTATATGGAAAAAATCCAAACCATTCCTTCAAGACTAACTGCATGTTAATCCATGATATGTGTATTTCCTGCAGGAAAACCTGAATAAACTGATGGCCAACCTCAGGTCCACACATCCACACTTTGTAAGATGTATTATCCCCAATGAAACCAAGAGACCAGGTAAGAAGAATATAACAAGAACTTTTCTAAAGTTAAAGACAGAAAATGAGGATCACATCTTTCTTTGCATTCTGTTTTTTGTACAGTTTCAACAAAAGATACATTAAACATGTTAAGTGGTGACTTTTAAAAGTGATGGTGTGTGGAATTGTTCTACCTTTGGATATAGCCAGGCTAACTGTTCCCCCTGTTTCCAGTCTTTATACTAAGTTTATCTAACCAGCTGCAGGCTCCAGGTATATACTGATTACTGATCATGCAAACATGAGAGTGGTATTGATTTTCTCAGCTAACTAAAGGAAATATACGTATACAAGTGTATTTCCCCAAATGTCTCACTATGAAATGTGTCCTTGAACACTAAATGTATTCCCCACATAGGGTCCATGGACCACCATCTGGTCCTTCACCAGCTGCGCTGTAACGGCGTGCTGGAAGGTATCAGGATCTGCAGGAAGGGATTCCCCAGCAGGATCCTCTATGGAGATTTCAGGCAGAGGTGACGCACCACTTTGTTTGTCTTGTCCTGGAGGATGACAAACACACACACACACACACACACACACGCACTCAACAAAACACTGAAACTCACCCAAACTATCTCTTTTACAGATACAGGATCCTGAACGCCAGTGCGATCCCTGAGGGGCAGTTTATTGACAGCAAGAAGGCATCAGAGAAACTGCTCTCCTCCATTGATGTGGACCATGCCCAGTATAGATTTGGACACACAAAGGTATTTTTGTTTTTATATGTGTAATTATTTGGGCTCATTACATTTACTCAAATGATGTGCTTATGTTTAAATTTAAGGTACTTGTACTTTACTTGACTATTTGCATTACACAACACTTTCAGTTTTCTCTTGACAGTTTGCTGCTTTTCTTCATCTTGAATGGCAGTAAACTGAAAAAATGTTGAAGTTTGGACTGTTAATCAGACAGAACAAGAGATATGAATTGTAACTATATAGAATAAATAGATTGATTAAGAAAAGAGCAGATAATCCACAATGAGCGCTATCATTAGTTGCAGTGCGATACAAAATGAGCTCTGTCACAACCAACAACTCCAACAGTAAAATTCTGTTTTTACATGAATATATGACGAATGATAATCTATTCATGGAATGTATAATAGTATAACAGTCACAGGGGACATTTTTCTGTACAATTACTTTAACATTTCTGATGACACATTTGTACTTAAGTAAAAGCTTTTACTTATAATGGAGTATTTGTACAGTGTGGCAAGTAAAGGATCTGAATACTTCCTCCATCACTATCAGCTGCTTAACCAAGTCAAAGGTTTATGTCAGCCTGACGTTTTAGATTCCAATCGTTTATTTTTCACCCAACAAATCTCTGAATTACGGCACAGATAGTATAATATACTAAATATTTTATTCTGAAAGAATCAGGAAATATTGTTCAATCTGTCTGAAGCAACCCAAATAATACTGACGTAACGTCCATTCGCCTGTTGTATCTTCACGACATGCAGGTGTTTTTCAAAGCTGGCCTCCTGGGTCTCCTGGAGGAGATGAGGGATGAACGTCTGGCTGTGCTGATGACTCGTATCCAGGCGGTTGCCAGAGGTTACGTCACCAGGCTGAAGCTCAAGGAGATGTCGAAGAAAAGGTCTCTGACAAGTCAATTTCTTTCATACAGTATACTTTCAGCTTGAATTGACTTGATTTGATTATATGTGACATTTCTTGTGTAGGGAAACTTAGGGAATAACATGAAAAATGTAGGGCCTCTATGGAACTTTACAACTGGGTCACATTACAGTAATAAAACAGAACGTATAACTTGTATCTCATATTTAATTGGATGGTTATTAGCAGAGAAAAATATGCTCCACTTCAAATAAAATATGTATTTTTAGCCATGCTAGCAGCAGTTGAAATATTTCCACAATTATTGGATGGATTGCCATGAAATGAAGAGTCATTCATGGTCCCCAGAGGGGGAACTGTACTGACTTTAGTGATTCCCTGACTTTTCCCATTGTGGCAGGTTGTGGAGGTTGACGTGTTTGGATTTGAATGAAATAACTGAACAGCTTTTGTCTGTATCGCCATGAAATTTTGTACAAAGAAGCATGTTCTCCAGAGGATAAATGCTGTTCTTTTCTTGATCTTCACTACACTCAGGCATTGAAGTGAAAAGTGTAGTGAAAGCCCTAGAAAGATCATGAAGTTGAATCCAGTCAGAGGGTTACAAGGTTAACAAAGTCTTCTTCTTTTGCTTTTTTCATCCATAGAGAGTCCATTTTCATCATCCAGTACAACATCCGCTCATTCATGAATGTGAAGAACTGGCCTTGGATGAGGCTCTTCTTCAAGATAAAGCCTCTGCTACGAAGTGCAGAGGCTGAGAAGGAGATGCAGACCATAAAAGAGGAGTTCTCACGACTCAAAGAGGAGTTTGCAAAGTCGGAGGCCCGGAGGAAAGAGCTGGAGGAGAAAATGGTCATGCTCGTCCAGGAGAAGAATGACCTTTACCTTCAAATCCAAGCAGTATGTAAACACCCAGCCCCAAGCAGAACAAAGTGGTCTGCTGGTATTGATTTCATTCTGTTGGATAAAGAGATTAGAAGAGAAAATACTTTCTTTTTTCTTTATCTGAAATTCGGCAACTACATAATCAATACTAATGTAAGATAAAAGGAAGCCTCATTGATCCCTATAGAAGATTACACACAGCAAAAGCTAAATTCAACAAAGTAAAACTAGAATATAAATAGGAACAGAGTAGATTGGATGTTAAACGAGCTACATGATGATGATGATGATGACGATGATACCACTAGAACATATTAGGAGAGAAATTAAGAAAATTTAGATTTTGAAACATGCTTATTTGCTTGTTAACATGCTCTCAGAAACAATGCAACCATGCTAACCTTTAGCAGGTATAATGTTTACCATTTTCAACATCTTAGTTCAGCATATAAGGATGCTAATATTTGCTAATTAGCACTGACAAAGTAAAGCTGAGGCTGATGGGAATGAAGAGTTTGGAAATCATCAAAATTATTATAATTCATTCAGTGGAAATGAATGTATGTATTAAATGTCCAATTAAAACACTCCAACATAATATTTCAAACCAACAAAATAAATAAAAAGCTATGTCAAATGGGGAAGATTGTATTAGATACTGTTCTGTGTCTGTGTACTTTGAACACAATGCTGTCTATCCAAATGTGCAGATGTGTATTAAAATAACTCCATGGATCTAATAAGATGGAAATATTAATTAGTAGTTAATAATGATGCTATGATAAAAATAACAATAACACTTTTACTGCCACAATGAATCATTGTGTCCTTCCCTCTGAAGGAGAGGGAGAACCTGTGTGATGCTGAGGAAAGATGTGAAGGTTTGATAAAGAGTAAGATCCATCTGGAGGCCAAAGTCAAAGAGTTCTCTGAAAGGATGGAAGAAGAAGAGGAGATCAACGCTGAAATTACTGCTAAGAAGAGGAAGCTTGAGGACGAATGCTCTGAGCTCAAAAGAGACATCGATGACCTGGAGCTTACCATCGCCAAAGTGGAGAAGGAGAAATATGCCACAGAGAATAAGGTTGAACATGTGATGCCCTTTAAACAGGCTTTGGTTCAGGTTTAAGTATATTAACACACTAACTTAAAAAATGCTTCTCTCTGTAGGTTAAGAATTTGGTAGAGGAGCTTACTACGCTTGAGGAAAATCTAATGAAGTCTTCAAAGGAGATCAAAGCCTTGCAGGAGGTGCACCAGCAGACGTTAGATGACCTCCAGGCTGAGGAGGATAAAGTGAACTGTCTCATGAAAACCAAGATAAAGTTGGAGCAGCAGGTCGATGATGTAAGTGCGAAACGACAAAATGAGCATCTTTTAATTTGATTGTCCCCGGGCTTGGTTTCCTTGGTTGACATGAACATCTCTTGCAGCTGGAGGGCTCCCTGGAGCAGGAGAAGAAGGTGCGCGCAGACCTGGAGAGATCCAAGAGAAAACTGGAGGGCGATCTGAAGCTGTCCCAGGAAACCATCATGGACATTGAGAACGAAAGACAGCAAATGGAAGAGAGACTAAAAAAGTAAGTTGTTGTTTGATTATTATTATTGTGTGCTGAAACACAAAATGAAAACAACTTAGGCTTAATAATTGCATTGCCTTATGTGAGAATGTAAGGATATATTCATATCACTGAAATCAGCAATGATGATGATGATGATGATGAAGGAAATACTTGAAGGAACAGATTTGCATTTTGAGAGTTAGATGTGAAGATTGATACCACACTCATGTCTGTACAGTAGCTTAGCATAGCACTAAGACTGGACACAAGGGGAAACAACTAGCCTGGCTCTGTCCAACAGTCCACCCATCAGCACCTCTAAAACACTCCAATTAATATGATATCTTTTTAAATCTCCTCTGTCGAATCCTTGCGGATACTGCAGAGTAATAACAGCAGTTTACAGGGAGTTATGTCTACAGGGAGTATTCAGTGGACAGAGCCAGGCTAGCTGTTTTCCTTTGGTTACAATCTTTGTGCTAAACTAAGCTAAGCTACTGCTAACTACAGTTACATATTTAACGGAAAGATATGATAACTTTCAGCAAGAAAATGAGTAAGCATGTTTCCCAAAATGCAGAACTATTCCTTTAAACTTCTTGGTCAGAAAAATGAAAAACCTGCACTTTTAGCAATTAAGGTATAGAAAATGTGCCAATTTCAATGAAACATTACTCACCAGAGTAAATGTTTTCTGTGCTGATAAGTGAATAAATGAAATGAACTCTTTTCAGAAAGGACTTTGAAATCAGCAACCTGCAGTGCAAAATTGAGGATGAGCAAGCCATTGGCACTCAACTGCAAAAGAAGATTAAAGAGCTTCAGGTATGATTTATAACAATAGTTAGCCTATTTCAGGCCATTTTCTTTAATATTCTAAAAAGCCACATTTTTACATATGAATACAATTTCACGGTAGGCTCGGACTGAGGAGCTAGAGGAGGAAATCGAGGCCGAGCGTTCAGCTCGTGCCAAAGTGGAGAAACAGAGGTGTGATTTGTCCAGAGAGCTGGAGGAGATCAGCGAGAGGCTGGAGGAGGCCGGAGGAGCCACTGCCGCTCAGGCTGAGCTGAACAAAAAGCGTGAGGCCGAGTTTCAGAGGCTGCGTCGTGACCTGGAAGAGTCCACCCTGCAGCACGAATCCATTGCTGCAACTTTACGCAAGAGACAGGCCGACAGTGTTGCTGAACTCAGTGAACAGATAGACAACATTCAAAGAGTCAAGCAGAAACTGGAGAAGGAGAAAAGTGAGCTGAAGATGGAAATTGATGACATGGCAAGCAACATGGAGAGCGTCCTGAAAAGCAAGGTGAAAAACTGTCTGCAGAGGAGCGTGTGTGTTGAATAATGTTCTCTCTTCATAAACAGTTTTTTTGTTTGTTTTTTGTAACTGAACTCAATATTTCAGGCTAATCTGGAGAAACTATGCAGGAGCTTTGAAGACCAAACGAATGAACACAAGACCAAAGCAGATGAGGCTCAGAGGTCTCTGAGTGATTATACAACACTCAGTGCTCGTTTACAAACAGAAAATGGTACGTTTCAGAATGTAAAATTATTAAAAAGATACAAAGGAGTGATTAGGATGGACAGATGAGTTAGTCTGGGTGCTCCTTATTCTGAATAGGTGAGCTTACACATCTGCTGGAGGAGAAGGAGACCATTCTGTCCCAGCTGAGCAGAGGGAAATCTGTCGGGAGTCATCAAATCGAAGAGCTGAAGAGGCTTTTGGACGAGGAAATTAAGGTCTGAAAAACACTATTATGGTAGCAGTTATTAGTAAACTCTACACTCTTGACAGAATAAATGAGCTGCAATAATGAATCGCTTACTCTTTGTCGGCATTTTTTAGGCAAAAAGTCTGCTTCTGCAAAGTTAGAATTTGGAGTTTGTGATGGGCAATCGAGAAAATGATCAGCAGATTAATCAATAACTAAATGAATCGTTAGTCACAGCCCTGATTTCGGCTTGATTGGATTTTTCAGATTTTTATCTAAACTTGCTATCTGGGTTCTGGACTGTTGGTTGGACAAAACAAACATATAATATCTTATGGACTATTGATTAATTGATTGATTGAGAAAATAACGAGCAGATTAATCAATAATGGAAATGAATAATCATTAGTTGCAGCATTATTTATCACCCAAGCATAATGTGTGTATCCTTAAGCCCTAATGTCTGCTGAATAGATTGTCTTCCTTCCTGCAAAAAAAATGAGGACTTTTAACTGCATTTTTACATTTTGTTTTCATTAGTTTTAATTCAGGCATTAAACCACTGCTGTATATGTTCTTGCTCTTTCAGGCAAAAAACGCTCTGGCTCACAGTTTGCAGTCTTGTCGACACGACTGCGAGCTGCTCAGGGAGCAGTACGAGGAGGAGCAGGAGGCTAAAGCTGAGCTGCAGCGCTGCCTGTCCAAGGCCAACAGCGACGTGTCTCAGTGGAGAACCAAATACGAGACAGACGCCATCCAGCGCACAGAAGAGCTCGAGGAGGCAAAGTAAGAACTGCACAGCATATTTTTTAAGTCAGAGCCGATGGGCTTCTTACACAATTATCTTCGGTTCAAAGGAAGAAGCTGGCCCAGCGGCTGCAGGAGTCTGAGGAAATGACAGAGGCAGCAAATGTCAAATGTGCATCTCTGGAGAAAACCAAGCAGAGGCTGCAGGCTGAGGTCGAGGATCTCATGGTTGAGCTGGAAAGGTCAAATGCAGCCAATGCCACCTTGGACAAGAAGCAGAGGAACTTTGACAAGGTATTCTTTTTTTCCTCATGTTTCTCTTCAGAGACTTCTTCATGCTGAGGTTGCATTGATTACACACAGTGTTTCTTCCTGTATTAGGTCCTGGCTGAATGCAAACAGAAATATGAGGAGAGTCAGTCAGATCTGGAGATGTCCCAGAGAGAGTCCAGAGGACTAAGTACAGAACTCTTCAAGCTGAAAAATTCATACGAAGAGGCTCTGGATCATCTGGAGAACATGAAAAGAGAGAATAAGAATCTTCAGCGTAAGAGCTCTGAGAAACAAGTCGTCCAGTTGGTGGTGAAAAGTTTTTGTGCTTGTTTGTGACCCACAAAGATGTTTTTCTTAACATTTACAGAGGAGATTACAGATATCACCGAGCAAGTTGGACAATCTGCTAAAACTATTCATGAGCTGGAGAAAGCTGCGAAGCAGGCTGAACAGGAGAAGAGAGACACCCAGGCAGCTCTTGAGGAAGTTGAGGTGTGTACAGTGTCCTTGAATGACTTTAAACAGCCATTTTCATTCAAACAACCACAAGCTCAAGTGTTTATTTTTTCTGTAGTCTTCCCTGGAACATGAGGAGGCCAAAATCCTTCACCTTCAACTAGAGCTGAACCAGATCAAGTCAGAAGTGGACAGAAAGGTGGCAGAGAAAGACGAAGAGATCGACCAGCTCAAGAGGAATCACCAGAGAACCGTGGACTCTCTGCAGAATGCGCTGGATGCAGAAACGCGCAGCAGGAACGACGCTGTCCGGACGAAGAAAAAGATGGAGGGGGATCTGAACGAGATGGAGATCCAGCTAGGGCACGCCAACCGCCAGGCAGCCGATGCCACCAAACAACTAAGGAGCCTGCAGACGCAGTTGAAGGTTTGTCATAGAAGTGTTTACCAAAGTGTCTGACAGAAATATTGGGCTGATTTACAGCTCTTAACCATCACCTTCTGTCCCAGGACACCCAGGTGCATCTGGATGAAGCGCTCCACAGTCAGGAAGACTTAAAGGAACAAGTCGGAATCACAGAGCGCCGCAACAACCTAATGATGGCAGAGAATGAGGAAATGGTGGCGTCTCTGGAGCAATCTGAGAGGAGTCGCAAGCTGGCCGAGCAGGAACTGATCGACGTCAGCGAGAGGATTCAGCTGCTGCGCTCACAGGTTAGGAGACGGCATATGGGACAGATACAGAACAAGACAGGGCGTGACAAGGAGAAGGCTGTCAAAGGAAATGGTAGAACAGGAACAGAACAACAGAGCAGGACTGGACACACCAGGTCATGACTGAACAGGACATGCTGAAACAGGGCCAGACAAGACATAGCAGGACAGGGCAGAACACCACACTAAAGGGACAGAACAGTACAGGACTGGGCAGGACTGCACAAGACATGGGAGGATAAGACCGGACAGGGCATGGCAATAGAGGGCAGGCAAAGATGTCGCAAGTGAAAAAATGGCTTATTGACACCATTTATTTCAACAGAAATCAAGTCAAGTCAAATGTAATTGGAGCATATTTAAAAACAACATGTGTTGGAAGATGGTGGATGGATGATTAGCTTAGCTTATGTTTAGTTTAGGGTTGTTTGCATTCCTTTTAGCTGCAACCTTTAGTTCTTTATGTGCTTACAGCTGTCATTCATATTACTACTGTAGCAAAACCTGCTAGTTTGTTTTGTGGGCTGCTGGTTCACTTGCTCACAGTGCTCTAGGTTTATGAAGTCAGCACCTGTCCAGCAACCTGATGTTGGTTTTGTGATTCAGCTCAGGGTCACGGGGTGGAAGAGTTATTACGTTTCTCACACCAGGATATGATGCATGTGCAAACACAGAAACGTGATGCCCTTAAACCCTGATAATAAGTACTTTCTACAATATTCTACTTAACATACATTTGGATTATTAAACTTTTTCTTAATGTACTATAATCAGAAAGCATACAGTTGCTAAGAAGAGGTTGAACATTCATTCTTGACTTGGTGGGATTGCTTTATATAAAACAATTGTAAAAACTGTAAATTTGTGTCCTATATATATATATATATATATATATATGTATATATATATATATATATATATATATATATATATATATATATATATATATATATTTCACTGACAGAACACCAGCCTCCTTAACTCTAAAAAGAAGATGGAGTCAGATTTAGCTCAGCTGCAGTCAGAGATGGAGGACAGTGTCCAGGAAGCGAGGAATGCGGATGAGAAGGCCAAAAAAGCCATCATGGATGTAAGTCTTTAGCCAATTTACTGCAGAGAGTCAGACTTTGAGGTTTGGTCGTGCAGATTAAAGTTCACAGCAAGTTCACATTTGGATACAGGCTGCCATGATGGCTGAGGAGCTGAAGAAAGAGCAGGACACCAGCGCTCACCTGGAGAGGATGAAGAAGAACCTGGAGGTGACGGTGAAAGACCTGCAGCAGCGCCTGGATGAAGCTGAGCAGATGGCTCTGAAGGGAGGGAAGAAAGAGCTTCAGAAACTGGAAAACAGGGTACTAATCAAAGAAGGACAAAACTATTGTGTGGTGAAAAACAGATTTTAAACTATGTGTAATTTTAAGGTCCGTGAGCTGGAAAATGAGTTGGAAGCAGAACAGAAACGCAGCGGGGAGGCTATGAAAGGTGTACGGAAATATGAGAGGAGAATTAAAGAGCTCACTTATCAGGTAAAAGGCATATCCTGTTCTATAATAGTGAATATCTCTAGATCAGACTTAACTGTTTGATTTTTAGTAATAGAAATATACAGAAATCAAAGTGTGACTGTAATCCCTGAAATGTTTTAGGGTGAGGAGGAGAAGAAGAGTGTGACAAGACTGCAGGATTTGGTGAACAAACTGCAGCTTAAAGTGAAAGCATATAAGCGGCAGTGTGAGGAGGCAGTGAGTAAAAATACACAAACAGGCTGGTGTATGAAATGTTAGCTTGATATGTAAGAAAACAAGAAGCCTCCTTTATGATATTGTTTTCTGTGCCATGCAGGAGGAGCAAACAAGCGTCCATTTGGCTAAATTTCGGAAGGTGCAGCATGAACTGGAGGAGGCTGAAGAACGAGCTGATGTCGCAGAATCCCAGCTGAATAAGTTGCGAGCAAAGAGTCGTGATGTTGTCGGTAAAGGAGAATAGAAATCTATGATGGTACAAGACACCCAACAGTCACAAAATCAGCCTTGTAACAATGCATTTTTCAGCTAATCCCATGGGGTTGTAAGGGGTTTATAAAAGCATGCTTACATAAAAAGAGTTGAAATCACCAAACTTGATGAGATAAATGGTTTTCGTTGGACAGTAACTGAATTTTGGGGAAAAAATTTGTTAAATTAGTTTGAATGATTTTGATGAGTAAAAGTTATGATGTGACCATAGACTGTATAAAGCTTCCGGGACTGTAGATGGGACTACTTTGTGACTAACCACTCAGAGGCGGTTCATGCCTAAACCTAACCAATCAGACACAGGGGTTTTCACAGAATGAACATCATCTCTGGTTTCAAAACCAAACCGAGGCCTCAAAACAGCAGTCCGCTAACCAGTGGGCAATGTTGTGGCTGTTCAGTCCACTTCTTGTACACAGTCTATCGATGTTATGCCAAACAACATCACATTATTACATTCAAGGGGAATTACACTCAGCTACATTCAGCTTTCTGGAGTTGGTCAAAATAACTTGAATGAAGCCACCCGGGTTACTGTATCTTGGTTTAGACTTTTTTTATTTTTAAGGAAGTCTGGGATACAATCTGGGGGTGTGTAAATGACCATGTTTAGCAAGCAGGGATGGCTGTAATTTATTGAATCTGAATTTGGACCCATACCACAGGGTCTAAAGATCCAGATCCAGATCCAATTGTGACATATTTAATCACTGGACGAGCCCTTTAACTGATTAAAAAAATTCTCATGCGACAATAATCATAACCTATACCTTACAAACGTGGTGTCATACTGTCAACCAATTTATTACATTGGTTTGACAGTTTGTATTTTTGGATGGAGAGAACGTCATTAGTCTTGCAGGTATTTTCTCATAAACTAAAGTATTGTACAAATTAAAACTTTGACCTGCTGGTGGCGCTAGAGGAAAAGTTGGAAGATCACAAAAGTCAGACTCATCCTCTGGAGAACATGAATGTCCATACCAGATTTCATGATAATCCATGGAATCGTTGCTAGATATTTCAGTGGTGACAGACCCACATTGCCATCAATAGAGCCATGCTATGCTGCTAGCACGGCTAAAATTGATTAAGCTTTGTCACCATCTATGTCTACGTTCAGATATACTGACTAGTCAGGGTGGGAAAATGTTGAAAATGTTCAAAAGAAAGTTTCTTGCGTACTGTGTATACAACATGGGGTCTCCATTCTGTGCTGTAAATCCAGGGATCAGTCGAGACCGAGCAAAGTAAACAGTGACGGCTCAACAGGTTCCAGGAATAGTGTCTATGCTGCAGTTATTAGTGCACTGACCTGGACTAAAAGCTTTTTCTTATCAAGCCACAGAAAAATGCTTTTGTGAAAGTATTTTGCCTGCCAGCACTGTGAAATTCATCTGAACTTCATGATAAATTGATAATATAAATGAATCTCTATGTAATTCCCCATGTAGGCTGAACATAAATAAAAGGAAGAAAATTAGACTATAAATTAGACTATTTCTTTTTTATTAGTCCGCTACAAGAATAAGTTGTTAGGCTAGCCTTTGTACCTGCAATAAAGATGGAGACACCATGTCCAACAGTATTTCTTAAGCATTGTTAAGTCTCTGGAACAAATAAAGACCATCAAATGGCTGATGCTTATTTCCCATGTGAAGCAGTTTTTTTCTTTATTTTGTCCTCGACATGTTTCTTTTTTTAAATCCACTAACAACAAAAATGGAAATCAGAGATATTTGAGATCAAAAAGCTGAAATCTGATGTAACTGATGATAAACTCGAGAAAAATGAATGCATTAAATCAGCATGTTTACACTCAGATGTTACCACCACACTGTTTATTGTAGCTGAAAACTGAGGCACAAAATCACAACACGCTTCTACTCACAGCTGCAGCTGAAAATGAACGGGTCAGATAAAAAGCCAAATAACAAAGGCCTGACGTTCAGTCATTTCAGAAAAGCCTGTGAGTTAAAATGGGCTTTTTTCGTTCCTGTCAGCGAAGCAGTAATCAGAGGCAGCTGGGATGTTCATGACATTTGTAGAAATCCCTGTGAAGCAGGAGTAGAGTTACTGCGGTGCATGTGTGACTTTGAGCAGAGGAGGGTTACGTACAAGAGGCTGAAGGTAACCTCCGAGTGGGGCTTGAGGAGCTGACAGGTTGTTGTTTCCACTGACAGAAAAAGGGACAAACGCAGTCCAACACCTTGTCAACATTTTCACTCACACTGTGGGCTGATTCACTCACAGTGGAGAGGTAGTCTTGTTAAATGTGTACCAAGAACATTACAGTATACAAATTTATACAGAGAATGTGTAAAGAATACATGATAATATGAAGTATACACACAGGAGACACGCGCAGAAGAGAATGAAGAAAAAGAATAAATAATAATCGGAAGGATAATATACCGCTGAGAAAAGCCAAAATGCAGCAACTCATTTGGCATTCAGTAATTTGAAATTTTTCAGATAAAAGCTGAAATGTTGAATTATGGGTTCAGAAAATGATTCCAGTTTGTTTTTGTTTTTTTTAAATAAATCGTTAACTGGGCTGTTTGTTTTTGTTGTTGTTGTGTTTTCTCGATTAGGAAAATTTGAAGTGACAGAAGTCAGACGTCTGTTAAAGTCAAGGGAGAAAAGACTTTACTCAAAGGGACACAAAAACTCTGCTATGAACACCAGGGTGATCAGAAATTGGAGAATATTTCAATAAAACCTTCTTTGATATTATGGTCTTTCTATAAGCAAGCAGTAACCCACAGTTTTCATCAAGTCAAAAATTGAAAAAACTGCTAATCAAACATATCAGACACAGATGAAGGCACCTTGATTTTTCCCAATTGTTAAAAGAAACATAACAGGCATAATTTACTCTCATATTAATAACATTTTAAACTTTAAGTGCTTCGTTTAGTGAGATTTCTCTTTGTTACAGAGCCACTCTGCCTTACTGCTTGATTTTAAGAGATGATGTTATGATTTTCAAGATTACAAGTTGCTGTTCACACTTGCCTCTGCGCAGTACTCCCCCTGTTATGATGAGAGCTCAAGTTACACTCTCCCATGCTTATTCTGGTACAAAGCAGTCGTCGGGTGCTGCTACCCACTTGTGATGTTCACACAGCCTTAAGTATTGCATGCATTGGATACCATTATGTGTTAACTTGTAAACAAACTTCCTTCAAGGTGGCTGGCTAACACTAACCTTGGCATGGTGGATATGTTGTGGATTTAGTCCGAAATTATTAAAATCTTCTCTCTAATATTATATTAAAGGATAATTTAAGTGTTTTTAAACCATAGCCTTGTTTTTACATTTGAGTTTGAATTTACCAGTTGGTACAAATACTTTTGCAATTGATCCTATAGATCACCTTTATCAGTTTGTTTGTGCTATTGTGTCTATACAAATATTGTGGTGGATTCAAACTAACCCTTTAAAACACAAATGCTGCATAATAACACAAACAAACAAAATGATTGAGGCAGCAACTACCGTGTTCTGTGAGTTAAAGTTATTGTTTTTGTCAATGGAGTCTGGTGGCTTTGTAACAGCTGTTTCTGGATACATAAAAAGGATCCTGCAGGTCTGTCTCTGTGGTTATCAGTTCCTTAGTGGTGTCACACACTTGCTATAACAACCTGAGCCTGTCAGTAGCAAAAGCAAGCCCTTTTAGTGGTAGGGTGCAGCCAGTTGAGGTGATGGACTGGACCAATTCCTAACCTTTTTGAACCTACTAGTCATTTCAAGCCAAAAACATGTTTTTTATGGATGTGTGTGATACTTTTTGAATTATTTGATACTATTTGAATTAAGGGAAATACAGCAGCTGTGTTCTTTGGGGTAACAAATAACATGTTGTATACTGTAGAGCTCTAAAAAAGAAGACAGTTTAGCCTGGAAGTCTTACTGGCTGTTTTCCTTGTGGTGCTGTAAGTTTTTGATAAAAAACACAAGGAAATTAAGCAGACATGCAATAGTTTGTCTTTTTTGATGTAATGTATTGGATTTTCTGCCCAGTTTTGAGTTGTTGACTTTACACGAGGACCTTTACAAACTAGTTTACCATTGACTGTTTATGATGTGCCATGTCCGCCTGCAATGTCAAGCTTCCTTTCAAATTGAGAAATACCACGTGCTAGAAAGATTTTATGTAGCTGGAAGGCAACCTGTGTTTAACTGCAGTGAAATGAGCGTAAAATATGTATGTGTTGTAGAGAGAAAACATGACGGCAATTGATTGATTTAAGCGCTGGCCCGAAAGCATGAAGCATTTCATTTTCTCATGTCATATTCCCAAAAATTTCTGTCAACATTGTACAGACATCTGTCTAGAGTTTAATCCAGTTAATCCAAGCAAGGTGCCTTGGAGGTGATTGAGCAGGTGGTCTTCGAGTCCAAGATGAACATGAAGGTCATCATGCATCATGGAGACACTGAATTTCGTACCTTTTAAACCCATAAATATAAACAATAAAAGTATTTGTCTCTAAATAAACAATAGCGTACGAAATATATTGAAGAAACAGTTTATTATACATTTAACATCAGCTGTAGTGCTAATGGACAGTAAACACAGCAGAAATGTTAAGTAGCTAATGACAGTTCTTGACACTGTATGAAAGGCATGTAAAAATAGTGCTTGAGGATCATCACCTGTCATTGCTGACATGTTCCTATTACCACTTGAAGATCCTGTGCCATATTTAAGTGTTGACCAGGGATCGATAATGTGACTTGATTGACATTTGAATAGAGTGACATTGCCAAGTTTGGAGCATCCGTTTTGCTTTAGCAGCACATTCATCTTGATAAAAGGAGTCTCAATCTCCCACTGGGGTTCACTTGGAGGCGTGCCATTCCCTGACCGCCGTTAAGAGCTTTCATTTCCCTCTGACATCTGTCAACAGTGGTGATTTGGTGCTGACTGTCCTCTCATTTTCTGCGTGTATGAATCCCTGATTCAATTTTATTGAGGTGTGTAAACCCGGTGAGTAAGATACAAAAGTAGAACTTATTTGATTTGATTAAATCTTTTAAATTTTTTGATTATTTGCATTTAATTGTGCTTTAATTTCTTGCTTTTTTGTATCCCCAGATATCAGCATGAGCTCTGATGCCGAGATGGCCCAGTATGGGCCGGCGTCCATCTTTCTCCGTAAACCTGAGAAGGAGAGAATTGAGGCTCAGAACCGGCCGTTTGATGCCAGAACGGCCTGCTTTGTGCCCGATGCCAAGGACCTGTACATCAAAGGTGTAATCCAGAAGAAAGAAGATGGCCAAGTCACTGTGAAGACTGAAGCTGATGAGGTACATATTACTGTGTACTGCCTCTGTCATACTGTACAGAAATGATCAGGAAAAACCACATCAAGTAACCTAAAACACACTGGTATGTGCCTTTAAACTTAAACTGATTTGGTGCTTCATTTGTTTCAAGAAACCCATAATTTAATGGTTTTGTGTCATGTTTTAATTCCATATTCTTGTTTGTTCTTTTCTTGTTGCTGAATCCTGTTAGTTCTGCAGCAGAAATACTCAGTCAGTATCATTTCACCTTCTCTCCTCACTTTATTTTCCAGATTGTAACAGTCAAGGAGGAAGATTGCCATCCTATGAATCCCCCAAAGTACGACAAGATTGAGGACATGGCCATGATGACCCACCTCAACGAGCCCTCAGTGCTGTTTAACCTCAAAGATCGTTATGCAGCATGGATGATTTATGTGAGTAATGACAGGGACACTTTCATCTCTTTATTCATCTGAGTGATTCTCACATACTTTATATTCTCACCTGCAGACCTACTCTGGGCTCTTCTGTGCTACTGTAAACCCCTATAAGTGGCTGCCGGTGTACGACCCCCAGGTTGTTGCGGCTTACAGAGGGAAAAAGCGCATGGAGGCCCCACCACATATCTTCTCTGTCTCTGATAATGCATATCAAAATATGCTTACAGGTAAGAAAGGAGATATTTGAGCCTCGCTCATCATTACAAAGCTTTGAATTGACTCTGATATTGGCCAGATACTGTGGTGATGGAAATACTCAGATCTTTTGCTTAAATAAAAGTACTAAAATGGGTTGTGGGACTGTTATACAATCATATATTGTATCATTAGATTATTATTATTACTCATGCATTATTATAAAAAGCTGAATTTAACTGTTATAGTTGGTAACAGAACCACATTATCACTTTAATCTTACTAATGCATCATTACGTTGAGACAAAACTGTCACTGAGGCCTGTTCATATTTTTCAGATCGTGAGAATCAGTCTGTCCTGATTACGTGAGTCATGTTGCATATCAGTCAGCGTCTTATATTTTCTCCCAATAACAAAGCGTAGAGATCTTTTGATCTTTTGTATTCTGTGTTTCACAGTGGAGAATCTGGTGCGGGGAAGACTGTCAACACCAAGCGGGTCATCCAGTACTTTGCGACAATCGCAGTGGCTGGTGGCGACAAGAAAGAACACTCATCTGGCAAAATGCAGGTAATCCCTCAACAAGATATAAGCCTGAAAAACCACAGTGACACACAATGAGATTCTGATGACGCTGGCTGTGTTTTCCAGGGGACGCTGGAAGATCAAATCATTTCAGCAAACCCTCTGCTGGAAGCTTTTGGGAATGCCAAGACTGTGAGGAATGACAACTCCTCACGATTTGTAAGTATTAGCGACATATTTACAAGCCCAGTATGATCATTCTCCAAATCTTTATCATAAATCTTTAAATTCTTTATTCTTTATTATACTTTTTCATGTTGTCTTGTGCAATTTGTCCATTTTAACAAAGGTTTATATATTTCATAGGGTAAATTCATCAGAATTCACTTTGGAACCACAGGAAAACTGGCCTCTGCTGATATTGAAACCTGTAAGTGTGTTTTCCACGTCAATAATGTTCATGAAAAACGTGCTTACAACTGATCATTATCTGATATATTAATCAATGTAGATTTGCTGGAGAAGTCGAGAGTGACGTTCCAGTTGTCTGAAGAGCGGAGCTACCACATCTTCTATCAGATAATGACTGGCCACAAACCAGAGCTTATAGGTACATTATAGGACATTATAGGACAGATTTAGATATAGAGGACATTATATCCTCTAGATTTTGAGGAATAAATTCAGAAAATAAGGAATTCTTTTTTGTTTCTCTCTTCAGAAATGCTTCTGATAACAACAAACCCATATGACTTCCCCATGATAAGTCAGGGGCAGATCTCTGTGGCCAGCATCGACGACAAGGAGGAGCTGGTTGCCACAGATGTGAGCTATTTCTTCAGTTGCACATACGTGCATTTTATTGGCTTCTACTAACACTGAATTTAATGTAACAGACTGCCACTGATGTCTTGGGCTTCACCAATGAAGAAAAAGTCTCCATCTACAAGCTGACTGGAGCTGTGATGCATTATGGGAACATGAAGTTCAAGCAGAAGCAGCGGGAGGAGCAGGCGGAGCCAGATGGCACAGAGGGTGACACTTCTCACTTTAGTTTTTTTTTCTTATCATTGAATACAGTACAGATGGCATTTACAAAATGTCATGTTTATCACTCAGTGGCAGATAAAGTCGCCTTCCTCATGGGCCTGAACTCTGCTGACCTGCTGAAAGGCCTTTGCTACCCGAGAGTCAAAGTGGGGAATGAATATGTCACCAAGGGCCAGACCGTCCCCCAGGTACTATGACAGCTCCAAGTGATAATGCATGATGAGGTGCACTAATACATGAAAATAATGCATTAGTAATGCATAACTTTTAAGTCTTTTTATTTCTTTAATTGTCCTGAAAAATGTGAAATTAATGTGTAGCAGTTCATATGCTGTGGGTTTTGTATTTTGCCCACAAGAGCTTAGCTTTGGTGGGACTAGCCAAAATCTTTCTGCATAGCTTGTTAGCTACCTACAGCTAACTACATCAATGACAAATAGCAACCAAAAAATGACAAACTGACTGAAGTTGTTGTAAGTCAAATTAAGCTCTAAGACAAGCCAAGGTCGATTGAATATGAGGTTCGTGGGACGCGTATTTCACTTACTACTGATTGATTAGGGCATGTCCAGTTTGCCTGTCAGGCAGTAGGAAAACTGTATCTTGCCCTGCAACCTCATAATGAAGTTTTAATACTGCTGTGTCTATATTTTGATTGTGATTCATCTATCTTCAACATTTCTTGATCAGGTCACCAATGCGGTTGGTGCTCTGGCCAAGTCTGTCTATGAGAAGATGTTCTTATGGATGGTTATAAGAATCAATGAGATGCTGGACACAAAGCAGCCAAGGCAGTTCTTCATTGGGGTGTTGGACATCGCTGGATTTGAAATATTTGATGTGAGTTGGACTTTTAAGTTTATTTTGCTCTGTCAGTGATGATGATTTCCAGCAGTCATTCTTGTGTCTCAGTTTCATGTCGACATGTTTTAAGTTAATGGTTAAATCTTGTCACAGTTCAACAGCATGGAGCAACTCTGTATTAATTTCACCAATGAGAAGTTGCAACAGTTTTTCAATCACCACATGTTTGTACTGGAGCAAGAAGAATACAAGAAAGAAGGAATTGATTGGGAGTTCATTGACTTTGGTATGGATTTGGCAGCCTGTATTGAGCTCATTGAAAAGGTAGGTAACATACTGCACATCAGTTTCTATTTTTGTTTTACCTCATTAAAGGGATCATATATAATGTATGCCTGTAATACATTCAACAGCCAATGGGCATCTTCTCCATCCTTGAAGAGGAGTGCATGTTCCCGAAGGCCTCAGACACTTCTTTTAAGAACAAACTCTATGACCAGCATCTTGGAAAAAATAATGCTTTCCAAAAGCCAAAGGTTGTCAAAGGCAAGCCTGAGGCTCACTTCAGCCTGCTGCACTATGCTGGCACTGTGGACTATAACATCACTGGCTGGCTGGAGAAGAACAAAGATCCTCTGAACGAGTCTGTGGTGCAGCTTTACCAGAAGTCACCAATGAAATTACTGGCTTTCTTGTATGCTTCATTTTCTGGTGCTGAAGGAGGTACAATGTTTGCAAAGCTTACTGAGTCTTACTCAAGCTTGAATGATTCATCAAAAGATCCTCCAATCCCAACCAGACTTCGTACATCAAATACTAATACATAATACTTTTGTTTCTGTTTGTAGAATCAGGTGGCGATTCTAGTGCTGGCAAAGGTGGGAAGAAAGGAGGAAAGAAGAAGGGAGGCTCGTTCCAGACGGTGTCTGCTGTTTTCAGGGTGCAGAAGTTATAATAACCTATTTAGATATTAATTTCTTGCCTTGCATTGATCCCCAAAGATGGTACATCCACACAGTTCAGCTTTGCTTCCAATAAGCTCCATCAAGCAAAATTGTTCAACTTCAAGGAGGCTGAACCTGATTCTAGCCACAGTGGCAGTGCTGCCTTGGAGACTCAAATCAGGGCAAGAAGTAAAAACATTTACCCTCAGTGTAAAAAAAGATGTAATTACAAATGATCTCATGCAGGAAAACCTTGGAAAACTAATGACCAACTTGAGGAGCACCCACCCTCACTTCGTGCGTTGCCTGATTCCAAATGAGATTAAAACACCAGGTACAAATTTATGAGAAAAAACTGTATACCTCCAAATACAAATGCTCTTGTTGGTGCAGTTGAATATATTATTAGCATGATAATTATCATGGTGAAATAAGCTCCTAGTGTCTGTTGCCAAAAAGTTCCTGTTGACTTCACTGTAGGTATCATGGACAATCACTTGGTCATTCACCAGCTGCGCTGTAACGGTGTGCTGGAGGGTATCAGGATCTGTAGGAAGGGATTCCCCAGCAGGATTCTTTATGCTGACTTCAAGCAGAGGTCAGCATTGATTTCTGCCTGAAAGAACTACATAAAGATACTTTCATCTAAATTCTTCCAATTTGTGATCATTTTTATTCTTAATTCAACAGATACAGAATCCTAAATGCCAGTGCCATCCCTGAGGGACAGTTCATCGATGGAAAGAAAGCTTCTGAGAAGCTTCTTAGTTCAATTGACATTGACCACACACAGTACAGATTTGGGTCTACAAAGGTATGTGATCAAATGCTTTGCAGGGTGAAGTTCTGACTGGATCATACAGGTTTAGACTTTTTCCTTTACAAGCAACAAATTGATTCATTTCAGTCATTTGAATGACGACACCATTTTGTTGCAGGTCTTCTTCAAAGCTGGCTTACTTGGCACTCTGGAGGAGTTGCGAGATGAAAAACTAGCTTCTCTTGTGACGCAAACTCAAGCACTGTGTCGTGCTTTCCTGATGAGAAAAGAATTCTCCAAATTAATTGCCCAAAAGTAAGATATGCACCAAAAATACTCCTCTTGAATGACAGAAACTAAAACACGTAGACTGAAACCTGTTGCTGTATATCTCACAGAGATTGCATCTGGATTCTGCAATATAACTTGCGCTCATTCATGAATGTGAAACACTGGCCGTGGATGAAGCTGTTCTTCAAAATAAAGCCACTTCTAAAGAGTGCAGAGACCGAAAAGGAGATGGTGACCATGAAAGAGGACTTCATCAAATGTAAGGAGGATCTGGCAAAGTCAGAAAGTAAGAGAAAGGAGCTTGAAGAGAAAATGGTTTCTCTTCTGCAGGAGAAAAATAACCTCCTCCTGCAAGTACAAGCTGTGAGTACCATCATCAGCAAATCAAAACCTCAGTCAAATCATCGTCCTAATGATAGTATATTAGCGTTATTCCCTTTGTGGTTTTCTTAGGACTCGGAAAATCTTTGCGATGCAGAGGAGAGATGTGAAGGCTTGATCAAGAGCAAAATCCAGCTCGAGGCCAAACTCAAAGAGGTGACTGAGAGACTGGAGGATGAGGAGGAAGTGACCGCTGAGTTGACCACCAAGAAGCGGAAGCTCGAAGACGAATGCTCAGAGCTTAAAAAAGATATTGATGACCTGGAGATAACCCTGGCTAAAGTGGAGAAGGAGAAACATGCCACAGAAAACAAGGTTTGCATTTTGGCTGGACTATTTGGTTATTTGCTATCCCCTACTTCAGTTTTTAGATCTCTTAGCTCAAAAACAGCCCAACATTTTAATGGAATTTGGTTGTGGTAAGTTAGAATGTTGGCCACCAACTAACAGATACGATACTTTGATGCAGAGCTACCATGTGCAATTTATAAATCACTTAGCTTTTTTGCTCATAACTCCTGAACATGCCCATTTTTCTGGCAGATATTTGACTGTTTTGGATTTAAACCAGACCTAAAATTGGAAACTGGCAATTTTACATACATTGCCATAATTCTTTATCATATTGTGCACCTGCAACTCCATTTAGATGACACATGCACATAGTTGGCTTTACAGGACCATAATTATTTTGGATGGCCTTAAAGTAGTGGCTTGGTATACTCCAATAACAGACATGGCAGCAGGACAATTTGTTGCTTTGTAGCTGTACTTCTGTTTTTTTTTCTCATATTAATTTGTATGTGTACTACTTACTGCAGGTCAAAAATCTAATGGAGGAGCTGGCTGGTCAGGATGAAAGCATTGGCAAACTGACCAAAGAGAAGAGAGCCCTTCAGGAGGCTCATCAACAGGCTCTGGATGATCTTCAAGTTGAGGAAGACAAAGTCAACTCTCTGACCAAAGCCAAGTCGAAGCTTGAGCAACAAGTGGATGATGTGAGTTGCTATAGACAATAAAACATTGAAACGCTGCCGTTACTTATATCTTGGTTAACTTTGTACAATTTGCTTTCAAGATTGAGGGTTCATTAGAGCAAGAAAAGAAGATTCGTATGGACCTTGAAAGAGCCAAGAGGAAGCTCGAGGGGGATCTGAAACTTACACAAGAATCCCTGATGGACTTAGAAAATGACAAACAACAATCTGAGGAGAGGTTTAAGAAGTAAGCTCATGCACCGATCATGTAACGGATGTGTAAGGAAAATGAATCTTGAATAACAGCAAATGTCCTCTTGTCCTTGCAGAAAAGAATTTGAAAACAACGAGCTGCTGAGCAAAATTGCAGACGAGCAAACAATCAATAATCAGCTTCAAAAGAAGATGAAAGAGCTCCATGTAATAAAACTTTAAATTAAATTCATACGTTTTTCAGACTGATAACAACCCTCATGGTTATTAGTATTCTTTATTTTAAGGCTCGTATTGAGGAACTAGAGGAAGAAGTCGAGGCCGAACGAGCAGTTCGGGCAAAGATCGAGAAGCAGAGGTCTGACCTCTCCAGGGAGATTGAGGAGATCAGCGAGAGGCTGGAGGAGGCCGGAGGAGCCACCTCCGCTCAAATCGAGATGAACAAAAAGCGCGAAGCTGAGTTCCTCAAACTGCGTCGTGACCTGGAGGAGTCAACGCTACACCACGAGGCCACGACAGCCGCACTGCGCAAGAAACAGGCAGACAGCATGGCCGAGCTGGGAGAGCAGATCGACAACCTCCAGAGAATTAAACAGAAACTGGAAAAGGAAAAGAGTGAAATGAAGATGGAGATTGATGATTTGTCCATTAATATGGAAACAGTTGCAAAAGCCAAGGTGCAATTTTTAAATCTGCAATATGGTGTTAGCATGAAAGACTGCAGGACTCACTGGACTGGGTGAACTTGCGTTGTCTTTACACTCTTTCAGGTGAACTTGGAGAAGACATGCCGTTCACTTGAAGATCAGCTTGTGGAGTTTAAGACTAAGAATGATGAAAACATGCGGCACATCATTGATCTCACCAATCAGAGGGCTCGTTTTCAAACTGAGAATGGTGAATCTTTTCCCCCTTTTATTGACATTCATTAAGTTCATAAAGGAGTTTTAATTGAAATATATTGAAACATTTTCTTATTTGGCTTCTGGCAGCTGAAATTTCCCGACAAATGGAAGAGAGAGAGAGTCTCATTTCCCAGCTGACAAGAGGAAAACAGGGATTCACAACATTGATTGACGAGTTAAAAAGACTGATTGAGGAGGAAACGAAGGTAATCAAAAGTTTGCGCACGCTGACACTTTTCAGGTTTACTCGGCTGTTTTTCTCATGAAGCGCCACATCGGCATCTTCCTCAACAGGCTAAGAACGCCTTGGCTCACAGTTTACAATCAGCGCGTCACGACTCTGATCTCCTTCGTGAGCAGTTTGAGGAGGAGCAGGAGGCCAAAGCTGAGCTGCAGCGAAGTTTGTCAAAAGCCAACACTGAGGTGGCTCTGTGGAGGAACAAGTATGAGACTGATGCCATCCAACGCACCGAGGAGCTGGAGGAAGCAAAGTAATTAGGTTTAGGGTGGCTTTAACTAAATACTAGTCATCAAACAGTCATGTAGATGGTCCCTAATGTGATAGTGTAATAGATTGCACCTAATAGGTTTTTGTTAAATTTTTAATGCATTTTGATTTTTCATACTGATTTCAATGCAGCTCCACAAGGTAAACGTTTATTTTGTGGGTACATCATTTTACAATGATTTTTTAATACATTTTGATAATGTTTCTATAAAGGATGCTATCGTTTCTAATAATGAGGAAAATAGAAACAGTGATTTGCTGAATATTTATAACTGACTGTATTTTTTCAGAAACACAGCACAACAAATTAAACCCTAACTAAATTAACAAAGGCAAAGGCAGAAATGTTTTCTTTCTATTTCTAGCAGGCTTCAAAGGAAATTATTAGTAAATTACAAACCCATAAAGTAAAGCAATACCTTCCAAATACATTGACAGCTGTTCTATTGGTTCTACCATTGGACTGCTGCTAGTTGTACTCTACTGAATGTATGTTTAGACTCTTACAAAATGGCAACTTGGTAATTTCTCAATAAAACTGGTTTGACTTGTGACAGGAAAAAGCTCGCCCAGCGCCTCCAAGAGGCTGAGGAACAAATCGAAGCAGTAAATTCAAAGTGTGCCTCACTGGAGAAAACTAAGCAGCGACTTCAGAATGAGATGGAGGATCTCATGGTTGATGTGGAAAGATCCAACAGCTTAGCTGCCACTCTTGACAAGAAGCAGAGAAACTTTGACAAGGTATCATCTTTGGCAAATAATGTGTATTACCTAATACTCTATTTCTTTATAGAGCATCATTAATTATTACTTTCATAATGTTCCCCAATGAATTCAGATTCTGGCTGAGTGGAAGCAGAAGTTTGAGGAGTCCCAGTCAGAGCTTGAAAGTGCTCAGAAAGAATCTCGATCTCTGAGCACTGAGCTTTTCAAACTGAAGAACTCCTACGAAGAAGCCCTGGATCATCTGGAGACCATGAAAAGGGAAAATAAAAATCTGCAACGTAAGGGAATTCTTTTAGTGATAAAAAAAAAAAAAAAACAGCTTGTGAGAAACATTTGATATCAATTATTTCAAAAAACTTCTCTGTCATTTCAGAGGAGATTTCAGACCTGACAGAACAACTGGGGGAGAGTGGGAAGATGATTCATGAACTGGAGAAATTCAAGAAGCATGTGGAGACCGAAAAATATGACATGCAAACTTCACTGGAAGAAGCCGAGGTACAACTGATAACAAGCCATCAAGTATATCAAAAAACACATGCAAGCATTGGTGTAAGTAACCAAAAATGTTTTTAAGGCCACCCTGGAGCAAGAAGAGTCTAAGATCCTGCGTATACAGATGGAACTGAACCACATGAAGGCTGAAGTTGACAGAAAAGTGGTAGAGAAAGATGAGGAGATCGACCAGCTGAAAAGGAACAACCAGAGAGTGATGGAGTCAATGCAAGCCACTCTGGATGCTGAGGTCCGCAGCAGGAATGACGCCCTGAGAGTGAAGAAAAAGATGGAGGGAGACCTCAATGAAATGGAGATCCAGCTGAGCCATGCTAACAGGCAGGCGGCCGAGGCCCAGAAACAACTAAGAAACGTTCAGGGGCAACTCAAGGTACAACAACATAAAATCGTGTGTTAAAGGCAGGGTCTGCAGTGTTGGAGACACTAGCGTAGAGTAGCTAGATTTTGAATGTATCCAACTGAAAATATCTTAGCCCATCCCCTCAGGCTTTTCCCTGATACTACTCCCTCTCAACACATGAACGTGCTGCCTGAATATTTTTACTGCTAGGGAATGAGTCGACAGTGACAGTGATGACAAGACCAGCCATTGCTGCCAACGGATCCCTTTTTCGTGGTTTAGTTTTTCGGTCTGATAAATAAACAACTCTGTTGATCACAATTATACAATTATATAATCATAAGCAAAACAGCTTGGTTGACGTAGTGTTACCTCTGTCGACTCATAGGCTGTGTCTTGATTGTAGTTAGCCCACTGAAACAGAGCTTGTCACAGTACACGGATTTGAGAACCGTGGCTCTCTCATTTCTTCGGCTCAGTGGGTGTGTGCCTTATGCTGGTAACCCATGACAATCTGTCATCAATCAGTGCGCACAATTACGCAGATACACAGGTAGACAGGCAGATCTGTTTATTACAGTTCTGTGGCAGCCACAGACACTATATTGTACAAATATGTGTAATAAGTGATTTCATAATAAGCACTATTGCTTACCACTCTTGGCTGTGCTAGTTGTTTCAATGTTATCTACTCGACCACACTAACTGTGGGTTTGACCAATTTAGTTTTAAAAAAGATTGCTTTGAAAAATTGATGGGGTTAAAATGGGATTCATCCTGTGGGGGACATGCACACCAACTTTCATGGTAATCTGTCCAGTAATCATTCCTGTGTACAAGTAGAGTTTTTGGCCACATGATGGTGCTAAAGGGCAAATTAGGGGGTAACTAAAATCACTAGGAGGCATCCACTTGAGGTCATGAATAGCCACAGCAAATTTCATACATACCCAGATATTCATTTTGAGCTTCAAGTCATGGATTAAAAGCAGGCAAAAGGAACACTTGGCCTGATGGTCATGTTCGACAAAGTCAGCGGGTCATCGCATTATCTACATATCATGGAGACTGTGAATATCCATGCTGTATTTAGTTTAATCAGGCCTGATCACTCAAGACCATATAAGCCTAACAGTGGATACATGTATTTTTAGGATGCCCAAATCCACCTGGATGACTCTCTCAGAGGGCAGGATGATATGAAGGAACAGGTAGGCATGATGGAGCGTAGAACGACCTTGCTGCAGGCCGAGGTTGAAGAGCTTCGAGCAGTCGTGGAGCAGACAGAGCGGAGCCGCAAAATCGCTGAGCAGGAACTAGTTGATGCCAGTGAGCGTGCAGGACTTCTTCATTCTCAGGTGGGCTGTTTACATGTCTTGATGTGGCACAAAAAACCTTTTAATTTACGGAATGAGTTTACACATCTCTTTTATCTTTTATTAGAACACCAGTCTTCTTAACACCAAAAAGAAGCTTGAGTCGGATGTAACTCAATTCCACAGTGAGATAGAGGAAGCTGTTCAAGAAGCCAGGAACGCTGAGGAGAAGGCCAAGAAAGCCATTACTGATGTAAGTACTTGGTACTAGTATCTTGGTTAACGCTGACTTGGTAGAATCCAAAACAAAAAATCAATACTCCTGTTGTGGCACCTCCAGGCTGCCATGATGGCTGAAGAACTGAGGAAGGAGCAGGACACCAGCGCTCACCTAGAGAGGATGAAGAAGAACCTGGAGGTCACAGTTAAAGACCTGCAGCACCGCTTAGATGAGGCTGAAAACTTGGCCATGAAGGGCGGAAAGAAACAGCTTCAGAAACTGGAGGCTAGGGTATGTATACGCTTTCCAGTTCCACAGATAAACACATCAATCATAAGAACACACAGACATTAATAATAGAAAGTGATTATTTTAGACAATAATGGTGACCGGCTGATGGAGAATCAGAGAATCCAGGCTTTCAACAAGGTGCCACATGTAAAGACAGACAGACTTAAGCCTTTTATGCATAGAGGTCACTACAGTGTACATCTATTCAAAAGCTGTTTTCTTCTATGTGCATGAGTTTGATGGCATAGTTGCACATCAGCCACTACAGTGGATGCCACTGCACCATCTCATACACTGCTACCCAGTGGGAAGCCATTGCAAGTGAAAAAAAACAACAACAGTGAAACCAAGATGGTCGACAGACAGCCAGAAACACCAAGTTACTCATTTTTTTCTGTTCAAACCTTCTATAAAAAGGGACCCTTGCAGTATTGGTTTTATATTGGGAGGACATTGTGATCACATGTCCACTGAATTGTACATCATGCATCACTAGCTATATTTCAACTATTGGACATGTAAATATATCTTTACAAAATATGAGTTGAAAAAAAAGAGTTCAAACCTTGTTTTTCATGCCTAAAGATGAATAAAAACACTTCACTGGAAAATAGCACTGCATGTAAAAAAAAAAAAAGGGTAGCAAATATTGTTAAAGTTGGATGAAATTTGTACAAGAGATGGTTAAAGAGCTGTAGCTAAACAATTAAAAGAAAATTCAGAAGTTGTGAGCCAAATGTGAATTGACGATAGCTAAATTAGCTATTAACATATGTGCAGCAGGGACTACAATAGTAACACACGTCCATCCATTGAAGGCAAAAAGCAATCTGACACCTGTTACAGAACACTATGTATTGGGCAGAAGATTAATAATAAGTAAGTAAGTAATATACTCCATGTCAACACATGTTCAGTATAATCAGCTGAACCAGGTCTCCCTAAAGCTGACGACTACAAACAAACAGAAGTCCTAATTTAAATGGAGAAAATAGGGTAACATTGTTGATATTGCAATAAAATTATAAGATTACAACCTCGGACAGCTTGTAAGTGAAAGTATACTACCAACAAGACATTCAAAATGTGGGAGACACCTTCCTTATAATAAGCAGTTCCTTGCTCACATCTTTGGCACTGTAAGTACAGTGTAGTTTACAGGAGGTATTTCATTTTCCCCTGTATTTTTCTAATTTGTTTTACTACATGAACCTATGCTGAATTGTGTTCTTGTATGCAGGTGCGCGAGCTGGACAGTGAGCTTGAGGCTGAGCAAAAGCGTTCTTCAGAGGCCATCAAAGGAGTCCGTAAATATGAGAGGAAAGTCAAAGAGCTCACCTATCAGGTAAAGCTACAATGGCTTTGTTTTTCTCAAAAATTAATTAAGTTAGAGCATGTCAGGGCCTCATTCCCTCCGGCTCATGTTTGTCTTCTTTTCTGTCAGTCTGAGGAAGATAAGAAAAACAACATTCGACTGCAGGATTTGGTGGACAAGCTCCAGAACAAAATGAAGGCCTACAAACAACAAGCTGAAGAAGCTGTGAGTGAATCACATTCAGCAGAAATCTATTCAGTGATGCAATAGATCACCAATATGTTCAACATGATTCATTTCCAGGAGGAGCAAGCTAACATGCAAATGGCTAGATTCAGGAAGGCTCAGCATGAGCTGGAGGAGGCTGAGGAGAGAGCTGATGTGGCCGAATCTCTGGCCAACAAGATGCGAGCCAAGAGCTGAGAGATTGGGACGAAGGTACAAAGTGGCTCCTGTTGTGCATGAACAGTAAATATCAAACCACAGCTGTTCCTTTGATGCACCTCTCTGTGTGATCACAGACAAAAACTGAACTTGTTGAAAAAAATGACTTAGAGATGATTGTCTTTGTGATTGGAATTCAGTTTTAGCTGATAAGTTAAAAACAAACAATACTCAGCAGTTTAATGTCATAAACTGCAAAAGTCCTCAACTGTGTAAAGGACATACTTTGATACTTTTTCAGGAAACAATTATGATGCTTTTGGCTTCTATGCTGGAAGCTGATGTTAGAAATGACATGTTTTATAAAGATGTAATGTATTAACATACACTGTTTTTGCATGAATGTGTTTGTTTGCAGACCCAAGAAGGACAGGGCGAGTAGACAAATGTTGGATTTCACGTCTCTCTGAACACCAGTGGATACAGATGCGCATGACAAAAGTGTTGAGAGCAAATTACATATAGTACTAGTATAGTATAGTGCTATGTTAATATCATAGCATATGAACCTAATAGAATAAATGTTATTAGCTATCAAATAAGTTATCATGAGTTATCATTCATAGATATCTAATTACGTAATAAAACATAATATAGTGAATGGACATGAGATTCGACATGCTGAAGTCAACTACCTCATGGTCCTACAGCCTCAGAGGCCACAGAGGCCCCGGGTTCATTGTCTCACACTTGGTTGTGATAAACTGAGTAATTGGAGGTTTGTTTGGAATATGAAATGTTAAAGCACAATAAAAAAACTGACACGATACAGTGATGAGTCCTACCGTCCTACCGCCCTGTAAGGAAGAGGGTCCCATGTCAAAGTGTTGTATAGTCCTTTATCCTTGGCATCATATGTAGTATCCATCACCTAGACTAGAGCACTTTATAATGCTCAAATTCATCTTTGATTGGTCATTTCCTCTCTTATTGGATTTTTGAGTTTATTTTCACATTTCTATAGTTGCTTTTACTGTCATTACTTACTAAATGTGTTTGATTGACATCTCATTTCAGCCACTAAACAGGTGAAAATCTGTACTTCCCCTATACACTTGTATAGGGTACTTTCCCTTGTACATACATACATACACACATACACACACACACACACACACACAGACACACATACATACATACATACATACATACGCATAATATACCTGTGTCAATATTAATACAATAAATCAAGGACTGGTATTTATTTTTTTTTAGATTTTATTGACATCCACTGCACATCACATTGCATGCAGTTCCTGGTAATAATGATTGTTTAGCACCTCTTATAGATCACATTTAAAGCCACCATATATAGAGTTTGAGAAAATGTGGTGTCCTCCAGAGGTAAAATTAAAGATACTAAATGTTTTAGTGTCCACCTGTTTTATGCTCATTTTCACTTTGTGCGTAAAAATGAAAATGCAGGAAATTAGTGCAAAAAAGTTTTCTCATGTTTGGATGAGTTGGAAAAAGTAGTGTAATTGATGGAAAAGTTAGATGATGATGTACACGTAACGTCATGTGACTTCATGTCCACCAAATCCTCCACTTAAGGACTGTAACCTTCCTCAAATTAATACATGAAACAAACAGAAGGTCTTATTTCCATCATGTTTTCCAGATTATTTTCCATCATATGAGCTATGACTGGATCATGTCATCTCGTGTTATCTTCTTTTGCAATGGTTTAATAGCATCACCAGCTATTAACCTTGAACTCCTCATAGCCACACACAACAGTAGTGGATGAAAAGAGCATTAATCATCATTTTCTTTTGCTGATTTTCTGGAAACTTGTGCTACATTTGAATAGAAACTGTGGCAGACCTCCACCACTTTTCATTGGGACAGTTTTATTTTTCCACAAACTAAAGCTTCAGGCAGCAACACAATTTAAAATATGTTGCAATGACATACAATTATACACATAATGGCTTTAGATAAAGAAATAAGCACACATTCTGTTTCGAGTATATTGAGTACTAGTTGAGCATCAGAGACACGGCAGACTTCATGACAGACTACTCTCTGCTGTCTTTTGTCTGGTAAGAGAGAAAAAGAAAAAGACATTCATTAAAACGAATAAGATGCAGTATGTGATGCAGAAGTGGACTCACTCACCTTGCCCATGTCACGACTCTTGACTTTCATCTTATTGATCTGGGACTCTGCGATGTCAGCACGCTCCTCAGCCTCCTCCAGCTCATGCTGCACCTTCCTCAGCTTTGTCAGGTGAGTGTTTGCTTGCTCCTCCTGACAGATAGCGAATAACTCATGAATGAAAATCTCCAAATGTAATGTTAAATCAGTGTCAGGGTCGACAGAAGTAGTCACTCACAGCCTCTTCAGCCTGCCTCTTGTACACTTTGACCTTCAGCTGGAATTTGTCCACCAGCTCCTGCAGCCTCATTACGTTCTTCTTGTCCTCATCAGACTGATATACGATAACAGAAGACAGAAAAAGGACATCTATTTATGTACAACAGTTGAGTACACCTGATTCATTGACTTTCCGTTCAGTGAAAACCATGTGTGTCCAAATTTGATCATTTTTGATATTTAACTATTTTGATCAGCTGAAAAGTGAGACAGAGACGCTACAAACATTTGTTGATCTGATAGACCACGACGCGTTGCTGCAGATTAAACTAACAACAGTATATAGAGTAGTTGAAATTAGCTTTACCTTAAACATCTACAGCAGTAGCAATGCAATATACAGCACTAATATCATACCAGAAACAACAGATATAATTGGAAAACAGACAGGGAACACTTCACTGCACAATGAGTACTTACACTTTAAGTAAATTGTCCTTACATACGTAGTTTAAGTAAAGTTTTGAATGAGGGACCTTCATTTGCAGGGGTGTATTTCACAATGGTATTGATACTTTTACTTAAGCATAGGATGAAAAATAAAACACAACATTTGGATGAAAAGGAACATGGTGTGGTATGAGTTTGCCTGATAGGTGAGGTCCTTAATCTTGCGCTCAAGTTTGCGCGCCCCTTTCACAGCATCTGCCCCATGTCTTTGCTCTGCTTCAAGCTCATTCTCCAGCTCTCGCACCTGCAAAAGAACAGTTACATTCTTGAAAGAAATGGAATTACTCGAGCGGGATTTATTGTTAATTAAAGTACAATACTTTACTCTTGCTTCCAGTTTTTGGAGTTGCTTCTTTCCACCCTTCAGGGCCAGGTTCTCTGCCTCGTCGAGTCGTTGCTGCAGGTCTTTCACCGTCACCTCCAGATTCTTCTTCATCCTCTCCAGGTGAGCGCTGGTGTCCTGCTCTTTCTTCAGCTCCTCAGCCATCATGGCAGCCTGAAAAATGTAGGAAAAACAGTGACCAGATTGCTGTTTGGGTGGTTAATAGTTAGGCAAAATCTTGCTCAAAAGACTTACGTCAGTGATGGCCTTCTTGGCCTTCTCCTCAGCATTTCTGGCTGCTTGGACACCATCATCCATCTCAACCTGAATCTGAGAAAGATCGGCCTCCAACTTCTTCCGACTGTTGAGCAGGCTGGTATTCTGCAAGAAATGTTATTGTATGACAACATAATGCTAAAATAGTTCTATATCAATGACAAATCCTTTCTCATACCTTATTACTGCGTGGGCTATGAATTATGCTGTACAACAGATGATTTACAGTTCCTTTCTAGGTGAATACACCACTCACTGGGCTATGATTAGACAGTGGCGTCTGTTCTGGAGAGGCAACTATAATAATTATACTTATTTACATCTAACAACCTTTGAGAATTCGGAGATATGGCTAGTTTCCTTATCATCTAATTGGAGCAGTACACACTATATGCAATCATGCTTACAAAATTCTCAGGTGGATGTGTTCCTATAAAATGCTTCACTATGTTCACCAGCTAGTTGGTGCTGACCAAGTAGTGTACAGTGGGTTTTTAGAATGCGATGAGTAAAACAAACAGTAAAACTGTGGGCCTAAAGAACAGTGAAAGAGGGAGCCTATGAGTCTTTCCTAAAAGTGAAAACTGCTGATAACATGCAGGTAGTTTTGAACCTGTGAGTGAAGCAGCTGTACTCTCTCACTGGCGTCCAGCAGCTCCTGCTCTGCTAACTTGCGGCTCCTCTCCGTTTGCTCCAGAGTCGCTCTGACTTCCTCCATTTCAGCCTGCATGAGGATACTTTTGCGCTCCAGGATGGCAACCTGCTCTTTCATGTCATCGCTGTTTCTCAAAGCATCGTCGAGATGGATCTGAACTTCCTGTATAGTAAAAGTCAAAAATAAGAGTAACAGTTATAGAAAATGGTGTCTTTCTACTATACTATATAAAGACATTGCTCATGTTCCACTTTTAAGTCTCACCTTAAGCTGAACTTGAATGTTCCTCAGTTGTTTCTGACACTCGGCCGCCTGCCTGTTAGAATGACTCAGCTGGATCTCCATCTCGTTTAGGTCACCCTCCATCTTTTTCCTCACTCGCAGAGCATCGTTCTTGCTCCGGACTTCAGCATCTAAATTACTTTGCATCGAGTCGACGACTCGTTGGCTGTTTCTCTTCAGCTGTTCGATCTCTTCGTCCTTCTCAGCTATTTTCTTGTCCGCCTCAGACTTCACCTGGTTCAGCTCCAGCTGGATTCGTAGAATCTTGGATTCTTCGTGCTCCAGGGAGGCCTGAGTAAAGATGTGACATGGAGTCATTGACCACTGGTGTTTGGATGCATATGATTTAGATCTTCTCCATATTCACCTCTGCCTCCTCCAGAGAAGTCTGGGCCTCCAACTTCTCCTGTTCAGCCTGTTTTTTGGATTTCTCAAGCTCATGGATGTTTTTTCCTGTCTCTCCCAACTGCTCAGTCAGATCCATTATTTCCTCTGAAAAAGAAAACATGATCATTTCTCTGTTTTAAAAACTGGCTTTCCACAGTACTGAATGCAAAGGAGGGCGCTGACGTACGCTGCAGGTTTTTATTTTCCCGTTTGAGCGTCTCCAGTTGTTCCAAGCATTCTTCGAAGGTATTCTTCATCTTGAAGTTCTCCGTGCCCAAACAACGCACCTCTTTAATAGCTGACTCCATCTCTACCTGACCTTCCTCATATTTCTGCTTCCACTCAGCCAAAACCTACAGGAAGGCATTTTATAGTTGAATATATAAAACAGAATGCTATTATCACAGTGCAAATTTGACAGAAGAGGTCTGTGTGTCTGTTCCATAGTGTTGAAAATAATGTTCCTCTGAACATTATTATGGTTTTAATTTGTAGCCTCCAAGTTGTCCTAGGACACCTGCTAAGTTTTCAACCAGGTGATTGAGGTTGGAAACCTTTCCAAGGCACATCTGGTCAAGAACGCCACATAAAAAGTAGGAGACTAAACAATATAAAATCAGACAATGAATGAAACAATACTAAAATACAATGATACTAAAACAAAGACAATGAAATACTCAATGGAAACATTTTTTGTGTTGAAGTGATGCTTGATGTGTCTGGTATTTCATGTTTTTAACGGCAGCTTTTGTAGCTAATTGGGTTTGGTACTCTAGTGTTTTCTGGTGAATGCCAATCGAGCTGCATAGTGATGGGCTGTGGGCACAGGTCCCACTAGAGAACGTCAGGCCCTCATGCCACCCTCATGGGGTCTGTTTCTGACAGTTTGGTCAGAAACATGCACACCAGCAGATACCAGTCCTGCTGCTGGGTTGATGCCCTTCTATGGGTCTGTCCAGCTCTCCTCATGTAACGGCCCATCTCCTGGTATCTCCTCCATGCTCTTTAGACTATGCTGGTAGACACAGCAAACCTTCTTGTGACGGCACGTATGGATGTGCCAACCTGGAGGAGCTGGGCTTCCTGTACAACCTGAATGGACTGCAGGTACCACCTCATGCTACCAGTAGTGACACAAGCAAAACGCAAAACTAGAGACGAATCAGTCAGGAATAAAAAGGAGAGAGCAACTGTCTGTGGCTACCATGTGCAAGACCATTCCCTTTTTGGGGACTGTCTTGCTGTTGACTCTCCAGTGCACCCGTTGTCACTTTCATTTGCACCAAAACAGGTGACACTGATTCACAATCGCTTATGCTTCCAAACTGGACAGACTGATATCCCTGGAGTTTAACTGACTTGGTTATACTGGTGTTATACTGTGATGATTAAGTGTTCCCTTAATTTTTTGAGCAGTGTATGATACCTCCTGAAGCTCTCAATCAATTTATCAATCACATCAGCATGCATGACATTTGAGGAAGTCTCCAGATCCAGACCTTATCAAAATTTCTCTGCTTCTTGTCCAAGGCAGCGGCAGCAGCGTTTGACCTCTCAACGTCCATCATTAAGTCCTCCACCTCTCCTTGCAGTCGCTGTTTTGTCTTCTCGAGCGAGGAACACTTGGAGTTAACGGCTTCCACAGCTTCCTCAGCATCCTGCAGACGCAGCGCCAGCTTCTTCCTGCAGGAGAACAGGCGTCATAAGGGAGAATCATGACAATATATTCCATTTTGACCTTGGATTCATCTTACTTTGCTTCCTCGAGCTCTTCGGTGCGTTGGATGGCATCAGACTCGTATTTGGTTCTCCACTGTGCGACCTCGCTGTTGGCCTTGGACAGGCAGCGGTGCAGCTCAGCTTTGCCCTCCTGCTCCTCCTCGTACTGCTCTCTCAGCAGCTCGCAGTCATGTCGAGCTGATTGCAAACCATGAGCCAGGGCATTTTTTGCCTTCAAAGGAACCGGCATATATGCTTAGCTACTTTCTCAACCTTTAAAATATTTCATTATGCTTGTCTCTTACTTTAGCTTCATCTTCATGAAGTCTTTTCAGCTCCTCAATCTGCTGAATAAAGGCTTGCTTGCCCCGAGTTAGCTGTGACATTAAGGATTCGTTTTCCTCCAGCTGGCGAGACATTTCGGCTGGATGATAAGTGTAGAAAAAAATTAGAACTTTGCCCGTGATTGCACTACTGGCTTGACTGCTCAGATATGATAAATCATTCCTCACCATTTTCTGTCTTCAGTCGAGCTTTCTGACTTGAAAGGTCATTTATTAGTCTCTGATGCTCCTCCTCTTTGGTTTTCACCTCAATCAGTTGATCTTCGAGTGAATGGCACATTTTCTCTAAATTAATCTGGAAATTTGAAAAAGAGAAGGTGTTTTGTTAAATCTTTACGTGGAACTGAATATAAAAATGATGAATTTGATGACCAACCTTTGCTTTGGCCATGGATTCCATGTTGCTCGTTAAGTCATCCACCTCCAGCCGTAACTCGGTCTTCTCCTTCTCCAGCTTCTGCCTGACCCTCTGGATGTTATCCAGCTGTTCTCCCAGTTCAGCTAAGCTATCTGCATGTTTCTTGCGCAGACCAGCAGACGTGGCCTCGTGCTGCAGCGAACACTCATCCAGCTCTCTGCGCAGTTTTAGGAACTCAGCCTCCCGCTTCTTGTTCATCTCAACCTGAGCGGCGGTGGCTCCTCCGGCCTCCTCCAGCCTCTCTGTGATCTCCTCCAGCTCCCTGGACAGATCACACCTCTGCTTCTCCACTTTGGCTCGAGCCGAGCGCTCCGCCTCAATTTCTTCCTCCAACTCTTCAGTTCGGGCCTGCAGATAAAAGACCACAAAGATGTAATCCTGGAAGAATACAGCCACTGAAGTAATTTAACTTTGTAACCTCAAACCTAAGCCAGTGATTGGATTCCTCACCTGGAGCTCTTTTATTTTCTTCTGAAGTTGAACTCCAAGAGCTTGTTCATCTTCTATCTTCGTCTGCAGCTGTGACAACTCAAAGTCTTTCCTATAAAGTGAAGTGAGGCTTGCAGTTTATTTAAACCTATCACAAGTTTAGAAAATGCTTCCACCGGTGGACATGCTGAGAAACCTGTTCTCCCTAGTAGGTTTTGAATTAACTTTACTGGCAGGACATGTGTGATCTAATAAGACATTGTCAATAGATGGTTTCACTGAAATTGGTAGATGTAAACTTCCCACCGGAGGCTTCTTTCCAGAAGGCTGAACCATGATCCAGAATGATCAATTTCACTGAGCACTGAAAGTTAGTAGCAGCTAACTTGTTTGTGGAGTAGGACTCCATACAACAACAATGAATGCTGTTTGAAGTTAACAAACAGTTGCAGATTTTCACATCCAGCAGATACGGAACAATTTTAGCACTCATTCAGAGTCCTTTTTCTGGCTACCTGGTGATTCATAGACAAATGTTTGTTCTTCTTTTAGCTCTCACAAACTCCTGACTCTTCAGCTGCTAAATTATCCACTGTGTTCACCAGCTCTTTAAAACAGCTGCCTGCTGCAGCCAAAGACAGATGAGAGGATGATGAGAGCGATGAGAATGACCCAGGGAACAGTAAAGTTGCGGGTTGTAAAAAACAATGAGCTGTAAGGTGATAATTCTCTGAGGGTTTGTCGCTATGAGCAACTTCTTCTACAGAATCATATCTTTTGTTGTTTTTTAGGAGTTTTTCTTCTCCTTTTTTTTGCCTTTATTTGACAATGAATAGGAAATGGAGGGGAGGTGGGGTGTCAGTGGCTGAAGTCAAACTAGGGATGTTGCTGTTATGTGGCGCCTTGACTACTCCGCTTTAGGGACACACTTCTCTTACATTGTTGATATAAAAATATAAATTCATGCAGCTTTTAGGCTGAAACGTGAAGGGTATCAGCTTTTTCAGAGAGAACTTACTTTTTCAGCTTTTCATCCAGCTGCTGCTTCTCGTTCTCCAGATCCATTATGGACTCTTGAGCAAGTTTCAGATCGCCCTCCAGCTTTCTCTTGACTCTCTCCAGATCCATACGGACTTTCTTCTCTTGTTCCAGCGAGCTTTCGAGCTGAAATCACACATGCTGTAATTAAATCTGAACAATGGCAGCATGCTGCACCTTTTCACCCTCTCCTGTGTGTACAGTAACTCACCTCATCCACTTGCTGTTCCAGTTTGGATTTGGCTTTGGTCAGGGCATTCATTTTGTCCTCCTCTGATTGCAGGTCGTCCAGTGTTTGCTGATGCGCCTCCTGCAGGGCTCTCTTCTCCTTCGACAGCTTGGTGATGTTTTCATCTTGGCTCATGATTTCCTCAGTCAGGTTTTTCACCTAAAGACATTATGAGGAAGTGTTAACGCAATTCCTCCCTAAACATGATGACATAGCCATAGGAAACAGCAAGATGTATATAATGTTACCTTGTTTTCAACAGCATGTTTCTCCTTCTCCACTTTGGCTAAGGTGAGCTCTAAGTCGTCGATGTCCCTCTTCAGTTCAGAGCACTCATCCTCAAGCTTCCTCTTCTTGGCAGTCAGCTCGGCATTGACCTCCTCTTCATCTTCCAGTCTCTCTGACACCTCCTTCAGCTTGGATTCCAGCTGGATCTTGCTTTTGATGAGTCCTTCACATCTCTCCTCTGCATCCTGGAGGTTGTCTGCCTCCTGATATAATCAAGTTGGTGCATCAATATTAGAGGTGAACCAGTATTAATTATCATGCAGGCTTTGTGATTTTTTAGTAATTCTGTCTGTTGCTTAAGTAACTTACCGCCTGGACCTGAAGGACGAGATCATTCTTCTCTTGTACAATGGAGACAATTTTTTCCTCAAGTTCCCTTCGCCGGTTTTCTGACTTGGCCAGGTCTTCTTTGAGCTTGGTGAAATCCACCTTCATTTGGACCATTTCCTTCTCAGCTTCAGCACTCTTCAGGAGAGGTTTGAGCTTGAAATACAGCTTCATCCATGGCCAATGTTTTACATTCATGAAGGAACGGAAGTTATACTGGATAGTGTAGATTGCCTCCCTATCAAAGTAAAACATGCATTAGTATTATTTGGGCAAGATTTTTACACAAAACTAAATTTAACATTTCTAGGTAGAAAAATTAAAGTAAACTAAACAAAAACAATTGCATTAAAATGACAGGAATGAAAGTATTCTATATAAGCAAGGTCAGTCTATGTATATGCCATTGGCACTCCGATGTTGGCACAGTAATGCTTTGAGCTAAATGCTGAGTGCTAAATGCTAAATGCAGCATGCTAACATGCTTATACAATACTATCAAACTGATGTTTAGCAGGTACAACTTTTAACATGTTCAATATGTTGTTTAGCATGATAATATTTAATAATTAGCACTAAACAAACCAACATTTTGGATAAATTGAAGAACGTACTACATGGTGCGCCAGATGAAAAGTTAAGTGGTCAACAAAGTTCATCCTGTTCTAGACTGGACAGACCAAATATCTGCTTCAGATGCACTTGACTTAGTATTTCTACATGTCAACATGTAAAGATGCAGCTTTAGAGCATTAAATATCTTTACTTCCTAGCCACCATCTTCTGGTACTCCAGTCGGATTAGATATCCACGACAAAGAGCCTGAGTGGACATCACAGCCTGGGCTAACCGCTCGTCTCTCATTTCCTCCAGCGCGCCCAGCAGACCAGCTTTAAAAAACACCTGAAATTAAGGGTAATCAATTATCTGTGCAGTTCATTCACTCCTAATGTCTCTTCCATTTAACAAACATGCCGTAACAAATAAAAACCTTGGTATGTCCAAACTTGCACTGAGTATGATCCACATCGATAGAGCCCAGCAGTTTCTCTGCAGCTTTTTTATTATCCATAAACTGTCCTTCTGGAACAGCACTGGCATTAAGAATCCTGTATCTGTAGAAGGAATTGTAAGTGTGAGTATGATAGTAAGTGTGTAAGTGAGATATTTAAATGTAAAACTTCATTGACCTCTGCTTGAAATCCCCATAGAGGATTCTGCTTGGAAATCCTTTCCTGCAGATACGGATGCCCTCCAGCACACCGTTGCAGCGTAGTTGGTGGATAACCAGGTGGTTTTCCATAGCACCTGTGATGAGTGCAAGCATTAGTTTTATGCATGTGGTTGTATAGTATGCACTCTATATGCCATATTGATGGGCCTGTTAAAACTACCTGGTGTTTTGGTCTCATTTGGTATCAAGCACCGCACAAAGTGAGGATGGGTGCTTCTCAGATTAGTCATGAGCTTCCCAAGATTCTCCTGTAGGAAAATGTACACGTGAATTGTTGGATTTGTAGGTTGAATAGTTGTTTCAATTTCTAATGTTCAGATATATCTCTAAGATGGATTGCCATGAAATCTTGCACCAACATTAGTGGTCCCCAGATATTGTATTCTATTGACTTTGGTTATCATCTGACTTTCCCTATAGTGCGATAAGGTTGACATTTGTGTTTTTATGCTCAGAGAATGAAGTGATGTCAGCATTTAGGTCCAAGTAAAATCTCACAGAGCCACTAGTATGGCTGTAGACTCTTGACTCTTACAATAGTATGTAATATGTAATCCTTTCAGAAACTTTTTGACCTGTAATAGCAACCTCTGTTTGCATCTTACCCTGAATAGCGCTGACACAGTTTGGAAAGATGCTCCCTTCTTCTTGGCTCCTTTTTTAGTTCCTCCGGCAGCTGCATCTGCATTAACGATACATTAACAAACTAGCATACAGTAACAGGCATATCCCACTTTGATAGATTTGATAGATTTTTACTTTGCTTGTACAATATTTCCCCATGTTGACCCATTAACAGAAATTCACTGCTTTACATGATATCCTTAAGTGAACAGTTACACAGCCGAACTTACCGTCTGATCCAGAGAAGCTTGCGTACAAGATGGCCAATATTTTTACTGAGGACTTCTGGTAAAGCTGCACCACAGACTCGCTCAGAGGGTCTTTGTTCTTCTCCAGCCAGCCAGTGATGTTGTAGTCGACAGTTCCAGCGTAATGCATCAGAGTGAAGTGAGCCTCAGGTTTGCCTTTGACTGTTTTGGGCTTCAAGAAGCAATTGTTCTTCCCAAGATGTTGGTCACACAGTTTGTTCTTGAAAGAGTTGTCTGATGATTTTGGAAACATGCACTCCTCCTCAAGGATGGAGAAGATTCCCATTGGCTAGGAAGCAAACCATTCTCATTAATAATATCATCGCAGCTGCAAGACTTCAATTTAGGCTCAAACTTTAAACTACAGTACCTTTTCAATGAGCTCAATGCAGGCTGCCAAGTCCATACCAAAGTCAATGAACTCCCAGTCAATCCCCTCTTTCTTGTATTCCTCTTGCTCCAGCACAAACATGTGGTGGTTGAAAAACTGTTGCAGCTTTTCATTGGTGAAATTAATGCAGAGCTGCTCCATACTATTGTACTAAAGACAATAAAGATCAGATTTAAGTATACATCATTCAGAACCTCTTGATTGAACAAAAAAAAACTTGACTTTGAGTGCTTACTTCAAAGATTTCAAAGCCAGCGATGTCGAGAACACCAATGAAATGTTGTCTGGGTTGTTTTGTGTCCAGCTGCTGGTTGATTCGTACGACCATCCACAAAAACATCTTCTCATACACAGATTTTGCGAGGGCACCAATAGAGTTGTACACCTGCAAAGAGGGAAAGTTGAAGACAGACTTGCCTCCTCATCAATATACCACACACGGCAGTAAGAAAATGTTTGGTAAGTTAGTAACTCCATTTTAAAAGTAATTGAACAAGTTATGTTTATTATAGTGTCAAATTGTTTGTAGTCCATGACCCACAGGCATGATTAGTTATCTCCAGCAATGACACCAGCATGATTGACTGGATTAATGTCATGTGACTAAAAACCTTTCTAGATAAGAAATATTTGCTAGCTGTGAAAAATATGATAATGGACAGTGTGGTTATCGACAGATAACAGCACAAGTGATAACCTGACCGCTTGTTTTGGATTATGTTCTGCAGTTGGTTATTATTTCATCTCCAGTTGATAAAGTTGATAATCTTACCTGCTGCACATTTTGTCCTTTGGTAACATACTCATTTCCAACCTTGACTCTGGGATAACAGAGACTTTTCAATAGATCAGCAGAGTTCAGCCCCATCAGGTATGCGGCTTTATCAGCTTCTGTAAAAAATTAGAAGTTAAAAAAGAAAAAAATGAAATCCTTTTTTTCTGATTGTGTCTGCTTTCATACTTGTATTACAGTATTAATTTAGATGGATGATCCTCACCCTCAGTGCCATCTGGCTCCGCTTGCTCCTCCCGCTGCTTCTGCTTGAACTTCATGTTCCCATAATGCATCACAGCTCCAGTCAGCTTGTAGATGGACATTTTCTCATCAGAGGTGAAACCCAGAATATCAATGGCCTCCTGTGTCATCAAAATAGGCAAAGTCGTAAAGCAGCTGAAAGAAAAGAACAAGCTTTGTGTGCTGAGTCAACTCACATCTGTAGCCATTAACTCCTCAGCGTCATTGATGCTTTTGACACTGATTTCCCCTTGACTGATGAAGGCAAAGTCGTAGGGGTTGGTCGTTATGAGAAGCAGATCTAGAGGAAGGGAAAGAAAGCTCAAATATCTTTGGAGGAATGTAAAAATAATAAACAATAATCAAACAGATTACCGATCAGTTCAGGCTTCTTGTTGCATGTAAGCTGATAAAAAATGTGATAACTCCTCTCAGCCGCCAGCTGAAATGTCACCCTCGATTTCTCCAGCAGATCTTTTTGGAAGAAAAGCAAAATTAATAACACCATAATTTGTCTCTTTGAATATTCTGTACAAAATGTTTACAAACTTACATGTTTCAATATCTGCAGATGCCAGTTTACCAGTTGTGCCAAAGTGTATTCGGATGAATTTTCCCTATTGAACAAAACATGAACAACTTACTTTCTGTGTTAAATTCTTGTTAAGTCAGATCAAAATGAAGTTCCTGACTCACAAAGCGAGAGGAGTTGTCGTTCCTCATCGTTTTGGCATTTCCAAAAGCTTCCAGCAGAGGGTTGGCCTGGATGATTTGATCCTCCAGAGTCCCCTGTCAAAGAGCAAGCACATCAATCTGACACCTGCTCCTCTCTGAAAAACAATAACTGACTCTAGCAGCTCACCTTCATTTTACTATTCATCTCTTTTTTCTTGTCTGCTGACACAGCGATTGTGGCAAAGTACTGAATGACGCGTTTAGTGTTGACAGTCTTGCCAGCGCCAGATTCTCCCCTATGCAAAAAAACAGATTTCAAAGGATTTCCTTAATATATCTGACTGATGTGTCAATAGATGTACAAAAAAACAAAATAAAAGCTATACTTACGTGATAAGTATAGACTGATTTTCACGATCTGAGGAAGATAGACACAAAGTAAACAAAGTTTAAAGTAAAATTATTATTGGATTTGTGCCGCTGACATACCTGTGAGCATGAACTGGTAGGCGTTATCAGACAGGGCGAAGATGTGAGGGGGGACTTCCATCCTCTTCTTGCCTCTGTAGGCCCGGACCACCTCTGGGTTATAGACTGGCAGCAATTTATAGGGGTTCACAGTCACACAGAAGAGCCCAGAGTAGGTCTGCATGGAAAAGAAAATGATACACATATAAGATAAAAGATATCATTTTCTGAAATGGTGGTGGTGGAAGAAGTATTCAGATCTTTTTACTGAAGAAAATGTTTTATTAGATTAGAATTATTGATGCATTTATATATTCATCAATTTAATGTTGCAGCTGGTGATGAATAAAGAATTCATCTCAACCTGAAATAATAATGTATTAGCTGATTATATTTTGGATCATTATTCTGAATCTGCAAAGTAGCCAGTGCTTAAAGCTGTCAAATAAATGTAGTGAAGTAAATATTTACAATATTTATTCCTGGTAACATTAGTTTTATTCCCTCATGTTAAGGCTGTTGTTGTTTTAGTCTTGCTTTAGTTTCATGGTAGTTCATGGTAGCTTTGTTTTGCTTAACTGTCATACTTGAGAATTACAGAAAGCTTCGGAAGATGAAGAGAATTTTCTGTTAAATTGTTATTATTATTATTATAGTTGTTGTACTAAAATTATGAATGAATTTCATCCATTTCTTTGTGGAACTGCACAGGAAACAATTGGTATTATCTCACATCACCGCAGTTTATCTTCTGGCTTCTTCTGAAGGACTCACATAGATCATCCATGCTGCGTACCGCTCCTTGAGGTTGAACAACACTGCAGGTTCATGGAGGTGCGTCATCATCACCATGTCCTCAATCTTATCAAACTTGGGGGGGTTCATGGGAAACACTTGGTCCTCTTTGACGTTTAAAGTCTGGAAAACAGAAGCAATGAAGAGATCATAATGCTTAAAGACACAGTTGAACAAATGTGGGTTTCCAAAGTGACCCCAAAAAAAACATATTCACTGTCTTCATGAACTTTGAAAATATATTGTGGATTTTCATACAAAATGTTACTCTTTTGGAAAGTCAAACAGCATTTGGCGCTTCAGGGGAGACTAAATGTTGAAAGCCAGACTAATAAAAATCTGCAGATTCTTTATTGCAGGTTTAATGGACAGACACCCTGAAGCTGTCTAAAATCCTGGAATAAAGTCCTGCTCAGACATCCCATATAACGGAAAAGACATATTCACTGTCTGTTTTCAGTGTCTAATTAAAGGTCAATTTGACAACACAGGTAATTATCAGCAGTCCACCCACTCTGTCATCCATGGTCTTGACGGTGACTTTGCCGTCCGCCTTGTCCTGGATCTGAGCCTTGACATACAGCTCTTTCTCATCACTGACGAAGCACGCCGTCTTGCCGTCAAATGGGCGAGTCTGAGCCTCCGTCCTCTCCCTCTCAGACTTGCGGAGGTACTGGGCGGCTGGCCCGAAGATTGACATTTCCCCATCTGTGCTCATTTTCTCCTCCTGAATCAAAGAGAAAAGAAAGACACGGCATCTCTTACATTCTTTAATACAGTGGATACTTTCAATAAATCCCACTATACTCACCCACTTACTGCACCACTTTGTTTTCCAGAAACTTGAAGAGTATGAGTGCACCAAAGTTTGAAACAGAAGCTTTTAAAAAGACGCAAACACCGAGAGTAATCCTGCACAGTTGCTGCTTAGCCACACCAAAGGATTGTGGCCTTAACCTTCTCGGTTCCCTGCAACAACAAACATAACCAGTTGCACTATCCCTTTTTATATCACACCATTGTCCTTGGTGTGTTCCTCCCTCCTTTACATGGGCATGTGCTGGTAGAGTTACACGAACCTGTTGCTCATCATGGATAAGGATGGATCATGGATTAAGCACAAGATGCAGTGCAGTTATATTTAGCTTTTTGACACCGCAGTATGCCATATTTGAAGACTACTGAATGAGTATTAACATTATTTTTGAAATTATTTGTACGAGAGAGACACTTAGGAGTGGAAATTGAGAAACAACACCAAACACTAATAATGTAGCCGTAGTATTAAAGAGATTACAAAGTGCTTTACAAGGGACATTAAGGGACAAAAATAAACATTAAAAATACACAAACCGACACTGATACAGACATAAATAAACACATGAAGGCAAGTTAATATGTTCAGCACCTTCCATTTCAAAATTCTTTACATAATAGATAAAAGGCACTAAGACAAGACATAAGAGAAAATACAAAATGATTCATACATAAGATTTTGAAAGAGTAAACAGAAGTGCAGTGCAGTGCATGATATAAACAAATGGTCCTTAATTTCATGCAGACAAATTTACCCAATCTGCAGAAGAGAATGAATGATGATAAAAACACAAAAGCACTTTAAAAGATAAAAAGAGTTCATTTGTCTGTCGGAACAATGTAAGTGAAAACACAATCTTCCTACCGTTTATCTGGTCTTGTAATAATTTCTTTAAGTTCTTAAAGTAAGAAAATGATGTGAAACAATGGAGTTTAAGACAAACAATAAGAAACAAGAAACAATTAATTTCACACAAAAAAACAGTCAAACAAGTGAAATAATCTCCCTCCACTGACCAAAGGTTTTGTCACAATGTCTTTTCAATTAAATTCCAGCTTTTTTCCCACATTGTGTTGGCTTTGGTCCTGTTTTCTTCTATTTTACCCCAACTTAACCAACATTAGTGCTTATTTCCAAACCAAAACCTCCAAATTAAAAAAAGGTTAACCAGCCTATTAACAGAGTTGACACGAAGCTGTAGGTTATTTATACCATCTGTCAGATCTCATCCACATTCATACAGAAGTAAGCTCTACATTCACTTTAATTACCCAACATGTTTTGAGGGTCTTACAGCTGCAGTCTGAGGTGATTAGTACCCGGACACGAACAGGCAGACAACCTTTAAAAGTGGATTTGAAGAGGATTGATTATATTCCTTTTAGAGGATTATTGCAGGCAGCTGGTGCGGAAATAAAGGCCATCAAAGCCTGAGTGGGATACAGTGTTTTAACAATGAGACTGTGGCAGCGGTCCAAAGTAAACAGTCCAGTGAGAGAGGTACATTGTTATTAATGTGTGAGGACGCTCGGTGATCTTCAGCGTCAACCAATCACAGCTAAGAGCGAACACTTCTGTCAGTTGTTTCTGGCTAACATTTCTACTGAAGCTTTTGTTGGAGGTTATTGAGTCATGTAGCTATAATGTCAAAGCAAGGTGAGGTACAGGACGAGGTTTTAGCAAAGTGTCTGAGTGGCTTTGCCAGCAGGTTTAGGTTTCACTTTGATTGCACAGTTGATATCAGCTGGATGACAAACATTTCTTCCATCAGAGAGTCTCTTTGAACTCAGTCGAATCACCTGCTTTTTCCTTCCAAAATGCTTCTAAAACCATTTAACACAGAGGGACATATAAACCTTTTCAATCATTACAGGCGTTTTCACCACCATATTAAACTTGATCATGTGTGGATCCTACAACAAATAGCATTTTTTTAAAAATGTAATTTAATTGAATTTTATGAGCTTTAATTTTGCAGGAAAGGAGAAGAGAACGCTTGAAAGTTGAGTCAGTGAGTAATGCAGCATTCTGAAGTGACTAAAAACTGGATTATTATGACCACTAAATATGCTATAAACACCATTATGCTAACATGTTCACAATGGCAATGCTAACATGCTGACTGTGTATAAGAAGTGGACAGAGCCACCACGACGTCACCCATCGGTTTGTGGACTGAAGCATCAAGTTTGGCCTTTTTTAAATCACAATTTTGGTTTCACAGCTGTCACCATCTTGAGTTTGGAGCCAAAAGTGAGACTGATCAGTTAGGTTTAGACATGCCCCACCTCTGATTGGTTAGTCATAGACCATAAAGTAATTTGGAAAACCATTAATAAATAAAGTGAGAGGTCATTTTCTCACTTCCATACAATCTGACTTCTTGTTTGAACCAGAGGTTTCGCCCCCTGCTGACCATTAGACAGAATGCCGATTCAAGGCAAACCTGAATTGGCTTCACTCTTCAGACCTGGAAGCTACGTCCACCTCTTTCATACTGTCTATATTTTAACTATCAATGTATTAGCAGAACTGGATGTTGGGCTGCAGCTTAGTTTAACTTTCAATTTTTGCCCTCCAGCCCAAAAAGCATTTCTAATAGCCAATGCAGACAAGACAGCACTCTTTTATTTTTCTCAATGATGTTGCTGCTGTAATATGAGCCATTCACCAGCCCAGCTGGGCAAGGAGCATGATGGAGCAAACACTTGTGCACATATTCAGAGGGCCACATAACCCAGAGCCTAACCCAGAAGCTAGAAACCTTTTTGCTGAAACAACACTGAAGCAAATGCTAATTTGATAAAAATCTGAATGTAGACTAAAGAAAAGTTATTGAACCTGATCTTTTATTATTATTGCTTGGTAGGTAATTGACTGCAACACAAAGACACAAACACCCCAAACTACTTTTTCTGTATCAGCCGGTATTGTGTTTTTATATTTTCCTGGTCCACCACAGAGACATGACCTTTGACCCTCATCAATCATAAATGCCGAATGCTGTACATTCTCCTACTGACAGTGCTTAGAAAGCAAAAAGTATAGAAGGAGCTTGAGGGTGGCATATTACTAATTATGATATGCTACAGTGTGTTTTGACACACTCAGGGGGCCTCAGTAGGAAGATGGAGCCAGTAAAACTGAGGCCTTTGAGACAAACATTAAAAACCTGGCAGTTGTAATGAAGTCAGATCTTTTCCTTCTACATATAAAACAATAGAGAGATTTTTTATCAGCATGAGAGAAACTTATATGTGGCTGTTTCCCTCACCTTCGTCTAACAAGCAGTTTGTCTCAAAGATGTAAAAGCCTTTAATTTCAGATCTCTTCAAGGATTTCGCTCTCCAGTGAGACAGTGAGTGCTTTTGATCCATAAATGTAAAAAGAACATGGACAGTATTACAAACATAACCTAGTTTTTTCCCTTTTTGTTTTTCTTTTTTTGGCTCCTTTATTTTCAACAAAGCGACTTTGTACAGTGGTGACAGAATGAGGAGGAGGAGACATGGAGATGATTAATTTAAACTGTATAAACAAGTAATTCCTCACATAGTTCTAACCTTCATTCTCTCTCTTGTGGTTAACATTTTAGAATCCCTCACATGTTAGACTGACAGTGAGAAGAAATGTACTAACAGTGATGCTGATGGATTTTGTCTCTGTCTGGCAGCTACTTCACAATGCAGCAGATTTGAAACCGGGATTCAGCTGACAGAGCTGTGCTGATGGGGGTTGTTGTTTAAGATACAGGTGAGACAATGAAACACGATTCAGGAGGTCCAGTGTAATGGCTCAGAAAAGCATGACCCAGAGACCAAGCACATCTTTACTTGATGAAAAAAAAATATATATATATAGGCAGGCAAACAAAGAAAGGCACACCGGGAAGGGACGGGCAGAATGAGCAGCAGCACGGGAATGTGTGATGTGCACATTTGTTTTGTCCTGAGAAATCATATAAAGAACTATTAACAATGAAGGCTGCAGCTTCCCAAGAACGACATAAAGCTCCCATGTGTTATTTTAATGGCAAGTGCTGGAAAAGTGACAGGGATTAGCACGATTCAACTTTGGCCCTGGAGGACATTTCTCCTTTGGTTCCCAGTCACTGAATGCATCTACACACACACACACACACACACACACACACACACACACTGCTTCACAGCAATATTTTGTCCTTTGTCTAGTTCTGGATACTTTAATGACATTTAACATTTATTATTAGCCTAACTGTTGAGGACCTTTTTGAACATAACAGGCATCTGATGAAGTTACTCACTGCTTGAGTAGTTTTATTATGAGATACTTTTTCCTTCTTATTCAAATAGTTATTATTTTTCATCAGCATAACAAAGTTGGCATCAATAACAAACAATCAAACAAGATCTTAAACCAAAATTTAGCACTGACTCCAATAACATAATTTAGAATAAGAAATATATTGTTTATTTATTGTTTATTTATGCATTTAAAATCAGTATATTTTCAGATTGATGCTCCATTTTAGGGCATAGTACGTATCATACTTAGGTTCAAGAAAGTTTTTCTATGTGTTTTGTTTTGGAGTGATTTAACTGCCATACATTATAGATATACAAACTTTGGGATTATAGCAAGTAAGTTATTGAGATGCTGTACCAAAATTTGGCAAAATGTGGAGATTTACATGTCATGCTAACAAAGAAGCAAATGTTCAGATTGCTGTACCAAATGTCTTATTTTTGCCCTTGCCATTTGAATGACAGACTTGTTTTTTTCATCTCCAGTTTTCATCTTTGATTAACTTACATTGCCATAAACTGTAGCTATAATGCACATCTGCACCCTGGAAACTGTATCTCTCAAATCTTGCTTTGGGTCCCAAAAGGCACAGCCCGGCTCTGCAGTGTAATCACAAGTGGCCTCATTCTCCTGGGAGAGACAGACCTCATCTGTCTGAGCTGACGGACGCTCACAATATGCAGAGTCAATTCGATTTAACAGAAGAGAACCAGCAGGCAAGACAGAAAAGTCCTTGTTGTGTGTCAGTACATCACAGCTCTGTCTGACAGGGTCCTCTTTTGTGTTTCTGACACAGAGTGAGCAGCACTGCACATTTCTGCTCAACAAAAGACGTCTTGCACTGATCAAAACCAAAGCATGTCTCTGCCAGGCCTTTTATTTTTTAACAAATGGAAAAAAAATGTTGCTTAGCTTGAAAGATATTCAGTGTCTCTTCCTTTCCCTCTGTGTCCAGAGCGGCGACCCTGCAGGCTTTGGACCATTTTGGACAGTAATGAGATCCAATAATCCCCTATGACTGTCTCTTCATTCATACTTCCAGTGGTTGGCTGACTGACACAATTCTGTAGCTCAACAGCACAGCAGCATGGTAAGAACTTCTTTTAATTGCCTTATGTGTTATTTAAAGACATGAGAAGCTTCTGTCTATTTCAAGTAGAGCAATTACAGGCTTTGAAAAGTAAGAGGAGACTTTTTAATCTTAGTTAGTTCATGTGCGCACCAGTATATAAAGCAGACAGGCAGTCATATCAAAGGATGTTTACGATAAAGGTTTGGTCACGGTTTAAGATCCTGATGAGTGAACATGAAGATGCTGGATGTTAGATGTGTTACATGTGAAGTAGAACTCTGATGCAAAAACAAAGAATATCTGTGAGACATCCGATGTACAGTGAGAGAAGAATCTCTGTCACCCAGTGGAATAATGTTTACGTTTTTTAAGTTGTGTAGGAGATAATAAACAATTCAAACTATTCAGACATTCAAGTAAATATTTGTTTTTTTTACCCTTTATGAAAAGTGTTGCTGTGCTGTAAGCCCAACTGATATATCTATATATAACTATCAAATGGACTACTGTGAAATTTTGTGCAAACATTCATGTTCTCCAGAGGATGAATACTACTGTCTTTGGTGGTCCTCTGACTGTTCCTGTTGCACCACCATGAGGTTCACATTTTTGATTTTCAGACAAGTAGCTCAACAACTACAGGATAGATTCTCATGAGATTTGGTAAAAACATTCATGTCCCCCACAGGATTAATTATAAAGCGGTGGTGATCCTTTTTAGTTCCTTCTTGCTCCATCATCAGGTCAAAAGTTTAATTTGTTCAATCTGTTCAATCTTTACATAGGAAATAGTTGTTTGCTGCTATGTTGATGGTCTGAATGTGGTATATAGCACCTTTAAGAAGACCATGAGTACAGTCATGCACATATAGTGTCCCTTTGTTTCGGATAAATTTGGTCATAAAGCATTCTTCTTGTTTGTCATTGTTTGTCTCGCGCACATTTGGTCTTTGGTTTTGGTCTTAAATGCTGTTACTTTAGTAAATGGTAAATGGTGTGTATTTGTAAAGCGCCTTTCTAGTAATTTCGACTACTCAAAGCGCTTTTACATCACACCCTCATTCACCCATTCACACATCATTCATTCAGGAGGAATCTAAGTTGGAGGAGACTATTCTGAAAAACATTCACACACTGAAGCCATGCTTCAGGAGCAAGTTGAGGTTCAGTGTCTTGCCCAAGGACACTTCGGCACGCTGATTCATACCTCTGAGCCACAGCTACAACTGCAACTGCAACTACTAATGGTTCTGAATCTCATATAGAGAACTTTTAAGTTTCCAACGGATCGATCCTCTCATTTTCCACATTTTCCTCTAAAATGTAGCATCTTCTATCACTGTAACTGTCAAAGGATGTGAAACAGCCAGAGATGGCAGATGCTTCCCTGCCGACACACTCAGGTTTATAGCGGCCTTTCCCCATCTATGTCCTCGCCAAAGTGCTGGCTCCCTCAGTGGAACAAAAGCCGGCATGCCAGCAGGCTGAGTAATGTGCTGCTATAAGCCCATTTAGCCTCTGAGAGAATAAAGGCCTCATTGCTTTTTCCATGCCCTCTTCTTTATTATTTTTATCAGCATCCTGTGAGGCTGTACATTCCTCTGTGAGACTTCTTGTTTTTTGTAATTGCTGCTGTTTGAAACTCTCAGCAGCTGCCTCAGGGCTCAGAAACCAACCATGCTTTAGCTTTTGTCGTAGCCATCTAAAATTACACACACACAGCTTTTCCTTTTTGATAATTTAAGATCGCTTGTACAGTGCATCCAGATTCCAGAATAGATTTATGATAATGAAAAACGTGTTGCGATTAGATGTCCTATTTTTTAACTTATGTTTCCTTCCCACAATTTAGTGCCGCCTGTCCTATCTCATTGCTTTGCTACAGCAAAAAGGAATACTGTTATAAATTATATAAGCCTGTGAAAATGTGCAGAAATGGTGCACAAAAGCCCAAAATTGTAAACATCAGCTCTTGTGCACCGCCATAGGGAGGTTGAGGTTCATTAATTTAATTTTCCAGGTAGAAAAGGATCTCAAATGCTTTCTCTCTCTCCCTGTCAGTCCACATGAAGAAGCTCAGTAAAGCAGCAAGAGGCATCCTCCCCTCTGTGGGAGTCTGACACAGCCTGTCTTGTTAGTTTCCTCCTATTCAGAGGGAGCTGAGCTAACAGGAGTGGAGAGGAGATCCTGGTTTCAGGGTTGCTTTGAGAGCAGCACCCCAGAGGATTGTGGGTTATTGGCAGGAATATCTTACAGATCTGCTTGTTTTTTTCCATAAAAGCTCAGATACCGCTTCTCCTTGCAAGCCAGAGGACGTGTGAAATCATTACAACAGTGGGTGGTGATAACAATCTCATGATAAGAGTTTATCTTTAAACCTTTGAATCATTCAGTAACAAAGCAAGAATTCTTCACCATTTTTCTTACAAGTGAAAGAAATGTAGCAAGGATGCTTTTCAGTGCGTTCACGTTTTAACCCTCTGCCCTACAAATTACATTTATATGAAACTCTTCTGCTTTAGTTATTTAGTTAATGAATATAGTCTTGAGCTCAGTACTCAGAACCATAATATGCTAGGGTTTGCACCATTTCTGGGGTAACTTGTAAATAATCAATAATCAATATAATAAAAAAAATTAATTATCAAAGGTAATTAATAATTATATTGATTAATGTGTATAATTCAGTACTTATGATTAATAATTAACTTAACTACAACCAAAGTTACCATATTGATAGCGAGTTGAAGGATTTTGTAGTTCTTGTAGAGTAGAGATAGGCAGTCTTCACTCTTGTACAACATTAAAGAAGACAACATGTGTATTAAAACATTTATTAAAAACATATCAAGTCAAACATGTCAAATATACATAGCTAACTAATTACGAAGCAAAGGCTCAAAAATAGTGCAATTACAGCGGCAAATGAAATAAAAAGTACACCATTAAAATGTAGATTTTAGAAATAATTTAGAATATAAATACACCACTAAAAAAGCATATTGCCACATGGTTGAGGATATGCTGCAACACTAACATCTAAGAGCAGTGCAAAAGAAACAGAGAGGGAGGGAGGGAGGGAGGGAGGGAGGGAGGGAGCGTGTTAGAAAGTGTTCAGCAGTCTGATGGCATGGGGGAAGAAGCTGTTGCAAAATCTTGCCGTTTTGGTCCTGATGCTGCGAAACCTCCTCCCAGAGGTCAGCACAGAGAACAGTCCATGGTGAGGGTGTTTTTGGCTCTGGTCAGGCAGCGCTGCTGCGCAATGTCCTGGATGGGAAGAAGCGAGGTCCCGATGATTTTCTCCGCTGTCCTCACCACTCTCTGCAGGGACTTCCTGTCTGAGATCTTGCACTGTCCCGACCAGACAGAGATGCAGCTGGTGAGGATGCTCTCTATCGTGCCCCTGTAGAAAGTGGAGAGGATGGGTGGGGGAAGGTGTGCTCTCCTTATCCGACGCAGGAAGTGCAGGCGTTGCTGATATGATGAGATAAGATGAGATAAGATATTCCTTTATTAGTCCCATGACGGGGAAAATTACAACAAACAGGAGGAGATATATCAAAAAAAATGTATACAGTTTAGACAGAGGAAGTATAAAATATGAACATTATAAATAGGGAGAATATAAAAAAAGAATGAGGTTGTATTAAAAAGTATTGCACATTGTAAAGTGAGGTAAAAAGATGAAGAAATATATTGCACAAAGTGAGGTTATTCGTTATTCTGAATAAATATATTGCACATTGGTGTACATTATAGTGGCGTTATTGTCAGTTTTGGTGCAGTGTGGTCTACTGGGAGCTGTGCTGGTTGTAGTCTGACAGCTGCCGGAAGGAAGGACCTGCGATATCGCTCCTTCACACACTTAGGGTGGAGGAGTCAATCAATCGATCAATCAATCTTTATTTATATAACGCCAATTCATAACAGTGTTATCTCAAGACGCTTTACATAAAGAGCAGGTCTAGATCAAACTCTTTTATTAGAGAGAGACCCAACGATTCAGGAATTCAACATTAAGGATTCAGGAATCCCCACATGAGCAGCATCAGATATTATATTGAGCAAGGGTATGTACGGTACTATGAGTTCTTTAAGATATGATGGGGCCTGACCCTTAAGAACCTTGTAGGTGAGGAGAAGGATTTTAAACTCTATTCTAGATTTTACTGGAAGCCAGTGAAGAGAAGCCAGTACAGGAGAAATGTGGTCTCTTCTTTTAGTTCTCGTCAGAACACGAGCAGCAGCGTTCTGGACCAGCTGGAGAGTCTTTAACAACTTATTGGGGCAGCCTGATAATAATGAGTTACAATAGTCCAACCTAGAAGTGACAAATGCGTGTACTAATTTTTCTGCATCATCAGTGGATATGATGGGCCTGATTTTAGCAATATTACGTAGATGGAATACGGCAGTTCTAGAAATCTGTTTAATGTGGGAGTTAAAGGACAAATCTTGATCAAATAAGAGTCTGTTGCTGAAGGAGCTCTCCAGTGCTGTCAGTGTGTCATCCTCCTCTCTCCCACTACCTCCACTGGGTCCTTTCAGAAGTTTATGACTATGGGATGACAGAGCTTTGGCTGTTGCTGTGATCGCGTCTGTAGTCGCAGTTGTGCTTCGGTTGTTTTAATGGGTGTAACACTACTGCAACGTTGTTTGTCTATCTGCAGTGCTGGCTGGCTGTTGTATTGAAGCTGCTGTATTTCTGAATTCATATGGTGCTTTGACAGCACAGAGCAGCTAATGCAGCCATATCCATAGTACCATAGATTCAACCACAGCTGCAAACCTAGTCTGAGCATTAACCAGATCCACAGCCACCGCTTTCAACCAGCACAGCCAAACAGAACTTCGCAGTGAACTGTCTGTTTGGTGCTGAGCAGGTAGTGCAGGTACAGTCGTTTGTCTTTCCCCGACGCTTTATCTAACACCACCAACAAGTCCAAAGGTCAGTTTATTTGACACATTTCAATGATATTCCTATCAGTCTCAGCTTTACTTTGTTTAGCACTAATTAGCAAATGTTAGCATGCAAACACGATATACAATGATGGAAAACATTGTAAACATTGTATCTTTTAAAAACCAGCTTGTTACCATTGTCATTGTGAGCATGTTAGCTTGGTAACATTAGCATTTTACTCAAAGCACAACTGTGCCTAAGGACAGCCAGGCAGAGCTCCCAGCATATTCATATTCGGCCCTTTGAGAGACAGACAGTGATAAGTGGCCTGTTTTGTCAATATTTATAAAGATATGTCCACTGTCAGTAAGAATGTTCTGTCAGATAAGAAATATACAGTGCTGCCAGCACTGATGAATGAAGGTAAATTCTGAGAAATGTAGGTCACGCTTGTTTCCCAGTCATCGTGTGAAGCATAACACAAGCTGGGGCGACCCTACAGTACTTGGGTGACGGTTCACTGTCAGGAGAAGATGTCACTTATCTTCTCTGTGCAGCAAACGTGCCCTCAGTGTGAATTCAGCAGCTGAAATACTGCAGCACAACACAGCTGAGGCTATCTGCTGCTTTCTCAGCAAACTTGAATCAGCAGCAAAGATAGAGAAGATCCAATGAGTCCATTTAATGTCACACATCAATCGGCTTTATCCGCCCACTCTGCCCTGCTGCCCATGCGAGCAAAAGAACATGATATGGCTCCTTTATGATTCCGCTTATAATCTTCCCATTTATATATCTGTCCGATCGCATCCACCCACCTCCCTCAGATGTCTGATTGGAGTGCACCGTCCTGAAGTTCAGTGGGCTCTCTGTCAGACTCAGCTGACAGATATGAGCAGTCCACGCTCCACTGCGTCGGAAAATGAACAGCCAGCCACCGATTCCTACAGATTAAAAAACGTCTTTTTCCTTGTAAAGCACACTGCAGTCATTTCTAGCCCGGTATACAGTGTGTGCAGCTGCTATAAAATAGTCTGTGGTGGAGGCTCCTGGGGACTGCTGATAAGGTGTAGCAAGCATTTATCATTATTTATCCATTTAGTGGATCATATTTCACCATATGAATAACACTATTATTTAGCAACTGAGAGTTGCTGAAAAGCAAAATGGGATTTTGATGATAATAACATCCCTTATTGCAGAGGCTGTCATGGCTCCTACATTCACATTTACTGTATATGCAAGCTTGTGGAAAAGTTGTGATTCCACATAAATGCAGAATGAGTAATAATGAATCAGCAGCATCGCATTGTAGACTTTTTTTACTCAGTGTTCCTTCACTCAGGATGAATTAAACCGTCCATCTTCACATCCCCCAGGATCCTGGATGGTTAATGTCTGCATTATTCAGCAATGCAGGAGTTTCTTCTTCTTCATTATACTTATATCACAATAATCAAACTCAATGAACATTTAAGCAAATCAAAACCAATACATTAACAAGGTTAAACCATTGGTTAGCCATGTATACAGTTATGCTATGCTATATGCCCAGTTAGAGTTTGTGACCAGTCCTTCGGTGTGCTTCTTTCTTAGCTGGCCACTCTGTTGATGAGTCAGGCTGGAAGAAGGGTTGTATGCTTTGAGGGGTTACCTTGTTGCGTCCTAAGTACAACTTGAGTGCGTACACATGGATGGAGGTTTTGCAAGAACAAGGCCTTGAAGGTGGAGCTTTCTTCTAAGCCTGGTGCATTCATGAAAGAATATGTGCTTTAAACATTTGTAATAATCTCTACAAGTGCTCGATGGAGCAATTTGTAATCATTTCTGACACTGGGATGTCATGACTGTATACGCTTGTGGACAGCTTTGGAGCTGGTCTTCCTTCACACAAGTCTAACTTTCTCCCTTTCAGTTGCAGTTGCAGTAATTCAACTAGATTGTAATCTAATTCCCTAAAATAGTCATGTGATCTGGTCAGATGAAGGGGAGACTAAGCTAGCATTACTGACATGTGAATCATGTGCTACAGTTCTCTCTGGTTGAAAAACAGGGGCTGAACAGCAGTCACTCTTGGAAAGTCCCACCTTTGGAGGGATGAGCATGGAGAAATGTGTCATGCATTAGTTTCTGTGAAGAACACAAGACAGAATATCTTCTACAAAACTCTTGGTCTGTTTCAGAGGGATGGGAAGTCAGGTGGCTGTGAGCACTACCTCTCAGCAGAGACTGGGGAGCTGACTTCATTCCCAAGAACTTCAGCTGGAAATATTTCATATTCCCATAATATTGCTGTGTGCATGTCTTCTAAATAGCACAGGGCTTTTTCATCAGCTGTTTGAACCTCATGGAGGTGATGAGTATTTTGCACTTTCAGAGCTTCTACCTCCTCTTCTACCTGCCATTCTGCTGATGAATTCAAAACCTTTTGGTGTTGCAAAAGAAGTTGCAAAGAAACATGTAGTCCTCATTATTTCTGGTTGGCCCAACAGGGTTCGAGGTTTGTGGTTTGCATGTTCTCCCCGTGCATGTGTGGGCTTTCTCACATTAGCATGTGAGAAAACTCTGGTTTCCTACCACCGTCCAAAGACGTGCAGGTTAGGTTAGTTGGTGACTCTAAATTGCCGGTATGTGTGAGTGCGAGCGTGAATGGTTGTCTGTCTCTATGTGTCAGCCCTGCGATTGACTGGCATCCACTCCAGAGTGTATGTCAGCTGGGATTGGCTCCAGCTACCCCGCAAGCCTTAAGAATAAGCGGTATAGACAATGGATAGATGGATGGATGGATGTTCCTGTTTAACTTTAAGCCTCAATTTAAATAATTTATGATAATGTTTAACAGGCAGTAAACAAGCTTAATTTATATGAATATGGTTAAAATAGTGTTTGTTTATGACAGTTGCCAGCGGCCATGAGCTCTGCTGCACCCAGGGAGGAGACTGACAGACGACCTCTTCCCCCAGGATGGAGGAGCTACATGTCACCTGAGGGACTGAGGTATTACGTCAACAGCTCAAGTAAAGGTGAGAAAACATGACGCAACCTCAGTGGATCAGTCCAGCTTCTAATTAGCAAGGGCTTGGTTTTGTGTCACAGAAAGGAGGCAAATGAATGGTTAGACTGTTGTTGTTGTCAAGTCAAAGTCGGACCAATGTGTTCTCCTGGCTCTTTAATCTGTGCATAAATGCCACACATTGTAGATCTGTGATCACTGGTGGAGCTCTTTAGTAAGTAGGACTCAATACGTATGTTAATGTAGCTAATTGTATTGTAAAATACAAAATCCAATCTGCTAAGACTAAGCCACAAATGGAGCATCAAAACCACCTTGGAAAGCACCTGTAATGCGTAATGTGTTACATAATAAAACAACTAGGCTGTCCATTTCATTACTTAATATTTATGTAACAAATATGCAAATGTAAATTACATGGTAATCTACATGAAAAGTAAAGATTTCTTTTTAAGAAAATAGGTTACAATAATCACGCAGTTATTGTGCTCAAGTTGACCCAGATAGACGTCATCACTATAAGCAGTTTTCACTGAATCTCAACAACTATTAATGACTGCAAAATTTTGGATAAGCATGCATGGCCCCCAGAGGATGAATCCTCTGATCTAGATTGGATTTACATTTGCGGTTTTGAGTAAAATGTCTCAACAACTACTGGATGGATTACCATGAAATTTGCTACTGAGATTTGTGTTCTCCTCAGGATGAATTGTAATAACTTTGGTTTTGCTTGTTGGTTCTGCTTCCTCATCAGGTCAAACATTCCATTCACTCAACACTTTATTGCTAACATGGATAATACAGATACTTAACACAGCAAACATTATACATGCTAAACATAATAGCAGTATTATTTTGAGCAAAGATGATGCTTGTGCTATTTACTTTTATATCGAATTTCTACCCAAATTAACACTACTAAACTCTCTAAAGAACTCTAAAGAGTCAGTCAATTAGATTTTACTTTTTTGCAAATGTACACTGACATGCAGGAAACAATAGCTCCCCAACTATCTGGGAAATCATTCTTGTATTATGCTGTTTCTATATTTTAAAATAAAGATACAGCAACGTTTTCCCCTGCAAAACACTGTCATACAGCACATGACCTTTGTTCTTTGGCTCCTCTTACTTAGATTATAATCAAACCCATATTATTTCTGCTTCCAAAGTTGCTCTGCCTTAGAGGCATGTTTGTGGGATGAAAACTCCTGAGTGTCACCTCCTCATGGCATTCAGCTCTCACTGCCTCAACACTGTGAACTATGAGGACTCGTTATCATTCCTCCCCATCATTGAGTCCCAGCAGTCCATTCATGTGAACACAGGCCTGCAGATTCGATCCACTTTAATCTCATTATCTTAAACGTGTTGCACTTCGGGCCATGCAGCACAGCCAGTAAGATCTGAGATCCACATTCAGAGGTGGAGGGAGACGTCTGTTGTTTGTCTTCCTGCTCTAATACACTGCTACCTAAAAGGCTGAGGAGTTATATTAATACAGAGGCTGCAAGGCAGGTGACCTTTCGGAAACATCTGCTTTGGTGTGTCTGTGTGTGTTTGTGTTTGTGTGTGTGTGTGTTTTACACTTCATTTGGGAAGCAATCCAGAGGGATAGGCCAGGCTCCCACGGGACAGGCCGAGGCTGCATCAACAACAACCCTGGCAGTGATTTCACTTTGGCTCACAGCACACACACACACAGAGCGAGAAAAAACACCCAAAAGCTATTTTTACATTCCGCAGCCATACGGTGCAGCCGTCACTTTTTATTTTGTTACTCTTTGTTGTTGTTTCGTGTCTGAATATGAAGCTTCAAAAAGCTTCAACTGTGACTGCCTGTTATAGAGATGCCAGTGTGAATTACAGTGTTTATTGGAAAGCTGCTTGTTGTTTTTAGTCTCTGTCTTTTAATAGAGGAGGTGCACAGCTGAAATCCTTCTACTTAATCCCTTTGGAGCTGCAAATATGACAGTGGGATTTGATTAGATGAGAAAGAATCACCAGGAGGAAGTGTGTTAAGACATTTGTTATGATTTGTTAGTAATAGTAGCAATTGAAATAATCGAAACAAACCCATCTTCCTACTGGTTTTCTGAGATTGTCCTCCGAAAAAGAACAGCAGCATATGTCGGTATATGTTTACTTTGAAGTGGCAGGGCCCCTCAGCAGGCTGGACACACAGGAAAAAGTGAGGTGACATTATTATAGCCACAAAGTCTGCATTGTGAGTAACAAAGCAGTCATTTTAACGCAATCTTTCCCTAAACGTAACCATGTTGGTTTTGTGCCTATTATCATAGAAACATAGTGCAACACACCCCCAACACTCCTGTGAAGTCAGACAGGTTAGTTTTGCTTTGAGTAAAACCTGTGGAAAAGTTGCTTTGTTGTTGTAGGCCTACTTTATCAAATGTCATGTACTTTATTTACGAGTTATGAGGTTATGATGTTTATAGCTCGTTGTTCCTGTTAGTGTCACCAAACATATCACAGATTACACTGATTAGTTGGTTTATGTTGCTATAATGAACATATCTTTCAAATCCCATTTTGGTGACGTAGATTTGTGGCAGTAAAATGTTGCATCATCATGAAAAATGTGTTTAAGATGCAGCAAAAATCCACAACAAGAAAGTGAGAAGTGAAATATGAATTTCACACACACATTTAATGCATGAGGGAAGTTTTTTAGATGGACAATAATCTTCCTGTTTTATTTTTATTTTTCAGTAAGTTTATCTTGGCCTTAACTTAGAGTGCTGGCACAACAAGGTTAAGCAGTTTATGTTTTTACTTTTGTTGAATGAGATTTAGAAGAGTTTGAATTTGAGGATTTCCTCCACTATACAACAAGGAAAAATCACAATAAAATACAGAATATCGTGCACATCTCACCAGTATCAAAGATCATTAAAATCAGAGAGGTTTATCATGTGGGCAGCCGGAACGTGCTCTGCAAAAAGTTTCACTGGACTCTAAATTCAAAAAGGTTTATCCTCTGAGAAACATGAATGTGCTCAGTACATTTCACGACAGTCTGTCCAAATATATTTCACATTTCATGTGCACAAGTACAGACAGTCATGGTCTGTACAAAGCATTTGTCAAATTCCTGGCTTCACTTATCAAGCTGCTGCATGTGTGGTTGTAGACTTTTGTTAACCCATCTGTTCGGTCCTGTCCTGCTTTGAGACCTTGTATTTCTGAGCTGTCAGCAGTTGGACAACCAGCTGTCTGTAGGCCTCGCTGTTACTTGAACATATCTTACCAATTATTTCAGTACACGCTGAGTGGAATGGACAAATAAGAGGAAACTGGGGGGGAAATGCTGATTATGGTGTTAACCCTCAGGTTGTGTTCATTTCATGTTAAACAATTTTGTGTTCCCGGTCAAAAATGACCATTCCATTAAGGCTCATCATAAAAACTGTATTAATACAAATAATATCACTACTTGTTGTGTTAGATTTTCTTATCAACTGAAGTTCTTGTGAACAATACAAGTTTTGAACTTCTATTTGTTATTTATGGCCTGTATGCCTCATTGATCTGACCTTATACATCTTGAATTCGAATTCTAAAAAACATAATTTCTGGATTATTTTGACTGTAAGAAATAATCAGATGAAACCTAGTATACCGTTTATCACAGACTACTTTCCTCCCCATCAGTTATTTCTTGGTCTGGATTATATTCCGTGCCGTCTTCAGTTTCTGACACTTCCTCCTCTAATCCATCCTCACTGTCAGTTTCCTGGCCTCTCTGCTCCTCACCAGTGTGGTGATCAAATATATAATCAAGAGCCTCACTTATGGTATATCGATCTGCCATGGTGCCACCATAGTGCCAGGGAACCCAAGGTGTGTGTGTGTGTGTGTGTGTGCGTGCGTGCGTGCGTGTGTGTGTGTGTGTGTGTGTGTCCATCTGACAAATGAGGATGTACCTGAGCTCAGTTTTTTACACTAATTGTAGTCTGCCCCATTCATTTCTAATGACCGGTCATTTTTTACTGGGAACACCAAGAGTGTACAAAAGTTAAATAAAACACACAGAACTGTATGCAAACTAACCCTCATGTTGTGTTCCAGTCAAATTTGACCGATTTAAAAGTTTTATCTCTGAAAAATGTAGTTAATTTGATAAACTGACCTAAGATTCCATGACTTTGTCCACAAAATAAATTGTATTAATATGATGAACAATTTTAGGCAAATTACTGAAAAATGGAATGAATTAGTAGTATGCCATTTTCTATGCAAAACCTAAATAAAATATTTGATGCATTTTCCAATATTTTTAATAATTTTGAGGTTTGGAGTGTTGGTTGGACAAAATGTACATTGTAAAGGTGTGACTTTAGGCTGTGCATAACTTTGAGTGCATTTTACAACAATCTATCAGTTGATAAAGAAAATAATCAACAGTTTAATCCATAATGAAAATAATAATCAGTTGCAATCTGATTCAAAATATTTCAAATTTGCTTAATGAGTATGGGCCTAATGATGTAATGTATAATAGTATAATATAACAGTCGCAGGGACATTTTTCTGCTTTGATTACTTTAATTTGAAATGCTTTACGTACATTTTCCTGGTAGACTGTTTGTTTAAGTAATATTGTTAGTACAAGACTTGTCATTGTGAGAGAGTGTCTGTATCTTTTCTGTGTGATGGAGATGAAGTTTGTGCAGATAAGTATCCATACAGATTTAGCTGAGACAGAACTAACATACTGTAAAATTGCAAACCTTCAACCTTCCGGTTGTTTGTATCGTTCCAGAGACAACATGGCGGCGTCCCTCCTTGTCAGCTGAGGCCCCACAGAGACCGCTGGCACAACACAATTCCTCACCATATGGTAAAACTGAGACTTTATCTTCTCAGCCACCCATCATTTCATACCATTTCTAAACATAAAGACAGCAAAACAAGCAGGAATGAGAAAGAGAGATTTATTTTGTTTCCATTTGGAGCTACAGGTCATGACTTAATTTTTCAACATCTCTCCTGTCAGACAGATTAAGCCTTTTGGCAATCAGTCATTAGCAGTAGTAATCTGCTTATTATCCTAAAACCAGATTCCTTCAGCTGAGTGACACAATGAGTAATCACTGTAGTTCTAAGAGATTCAGTAACATTCACCCAAAAGGTTTTTACAAATCCCTTGTAATACATTTCTCTGCTATGTTCTACATTATCATGAACCTGAGTTAACGCTACGTGAGGAAATCCTACATTTTCTTAATGACTGGCTTATTATGCTTCATCGCTGCCAGCATCCTCGCTAACGACATCTTAGCAGATAGCAGATGGTTTTCTTCTTTCTGCTGGCATGTGGCCTAAACACACTTAGAGAAAACATAAACGGGGAGGCAGTCAGCTGCAGGGGAGTTTGTCAGCATTCAGCCAGACGAGTGTGATCCTCCTTAGAGAGAAGGAAGTTTAATGAAGGCCAGGTTTAGATCTGAGCTGACTGGATGTCTCCTCCAGTTGTGGAATTTAACACTGAAGTACATTTACTCAAGTACAAATTCAAATACTTAAAGACTAACCCTAACCCATTTTGTACAACTTTTACTTTCACTCCACTACATCTCAGACACAAATAATGTCAGTTTTTCTCCGCTACATTTTGATCGTCAATACTTAAGCCTAATTTTCTTGATATTAATTGTCCCATTTTCTCCCAAAAGGCTGAATATGTTGGCAAAACCAAAATATGTGGCTTTGATCGACTTGCACTGATCCACACTCCCTCCCGCAAGAGCACTGCGTGCCACTTAATTCGTATTTCTGCTTCCAGTTTTCAGAATTCAGACCTCTAATCCCCTTTAGAAAAAAAAGGCAGACCTGTAAGTACCTGTAAAAATCCTTGCGTATGCATAGATTCTAAAAAAATTATCATATTCCCAATTAGTTACCATTCAGCAGAGGCCGAGTTGGCTATATTGCCTATATCTGAGATCATTCAAGGCTAGCATGAAGGGTGGAAGCTGGTCAATTCAGTACTCTCACCTCTCTTTGAAGATGGGGGAGTTTCACCACCTTTAACTGTACCTTGATAAAACAACTACCCCACTGATTCTGTAACTGAAATATTTCTATTTCTGTCCCTATCAGGACAACCGATCACTGACTGTACCAGGGCGTCCATTAGGGAAAGTTCTGTATTCTTCCACTTGGCCTCACAAGTTGAGTTACATCAATGTTGAAGTATATTTTGAGAGGTTTGGGCCACAAGCAAGTCAGACATTTCTGTGAAGGCTGAATAGCTCTATAGCTCTTCCACCATAAAGCTAAGGGCAAGGCACAATTACCATTACACAGCCATCAGTGGAGAAATATTACACTTACACTTACTGTTATTCATGTCAGTTGCAGCACGTGTGTCAGGGACTGGTCAATGATGATTTTCACTGGTCACTAGCAGAGGTCAAAGGCAGTTGTAGATTTCTAAAGCAAAGTGACCATCATTGTTATTTTTGGAGTCGCCTCGTCTTTCTGCACGCGGGTCCGTGGTCCTGCTCTGACCAGCGTCCACGGCTGTGATGTGGTCGCCTCAGGGGTCGCACTCTGCCGGGCTCACGTGTTTACCTTCAGCTGGAGATGGGACGATTTGATATACAACGAGCAGACAGCTCATGAATCATAGGCGATGAAGAACCATTGAGGGCCTATAGGATGAAAAACATTGCTACAGGGCTGTGAACCCCACTGGGGCCAGACTTATTGATGACATTTCCTCAATATGTGTTTATGTATGGATTCTTATCACTGAATTATAACAATTCAATAGATGCAATGCAAGTAAATGCCCATCTTGACTTTAAATTCCCTGGAAATTTAACAAAAGCTGTATGATATTCATTTTTTTGTTGTGAGGGAGAATAAAGTGGTGTCTTTCTGCTTTGAAAATGCAGACCACAGTTTGGACACCCCAGTACTGGGATGATACCTTAAATGTGACCGTTTAGCTGTAGTCGTCAATGGCTTGCTTCCCACCTAGTCATTTTTGTGATGTTATAGTTCAAAGTAAGACTCCAGCTGTCACTTTTGGTCAATAACGTTTGGTTCATCATCTGTTTGTCTTCAGGCAGTCGATGCCGCAGCAGTACAAAGAGCAGTCAGCCCACAGAGACGGCTGATGTAGCTCTGAGGAAGCCTACCATGAACAAACAGGTATGTCCTGCACTAAAAGAGGCTGTTTAGCAGTAGGAAGTGTCCCTCAAAGAGGTTCAGAGTGTCATATGTGTGTCTCACACACTGGTGAAGTTGTTATGCCTTTATGGTTAAGACTAATCAATTTGTTGATTGCCCAACAAGTCCTCCAGATTACATGACAAAATTAGTTGTTATATAAACTGTTGAACAATATTTGATGTGACAGGTTAAGGTTTGGTTAGATTTAGGATTGAAAAGGGAAAGACCATGGTTTGGGTTAAAATAATTACTTTGTTAAGGTTGAGGGAGCTTCATCTTCATGGTTACAGTAACAACCACATGGTCATAAGATAAGATAAGATAAGATAAGATAAGATCAACTTTGTTCATCCCGAAGGAAATTATTTTGCCAGAATACAAATACAAAAGTTGAAGCAGTATACGCAATTACAGAAAGGAATTAAATAAGAATCAAAATAAGTATACAAAGTACGTAAGTATAAAGTGTCTAAGTGTGTAAGGTGTCTAAGTGGATGGAGAGAAATAGTGCCTAACAAATTAAATTAAATAAGTACAAAATGTAAACAAGAAGCGGATAAATACTGTAAACCTTTGACAACTATTGCACATGATAATATTGCACATGATTGAACGAGTCCGTTAAGTATCCCTCCTGCAGAAGGAGGAGGAATTATACAGTTTGATTGCCACAGGTAGGAAAGATCTCCTGTGGCGTTCTGTGGTGCACCCCGGTGGTCTCAGTCTACGACTAGTCATGCTGTACAAATAAAATAAGATAAAGAAATAAAAGACATGCTGATTGTTGGTTGGAAACAGGAACCTATCAGTGGTTTACCATCTTAAAGTCTGATGTTTTGTTGACTTGAACTGAAACATACTTCAGTTTTGGGGATTCAGCTAATCAACTGATGCCGTCGTCCCTCTTGGGAGGACTGTCTCGTATTTGTGTTGTTTAACTCCTGAGCCAATATTGATGAAGCAGTTTTGTGAAATGGTTTTATTTCATCCTAAAATGAGAATTTGAATGATAAATATGTAGGTCAACAGAAAATGAATCAAGCAGAAGTGATGGACATTCCCGGCTTCCAGCTTTACAGATTTACTGCTACTTTTGTTCTGAGTGCAGAAACATCAAAGCCACACTTGGAGCTTTCTCTTTTTCAGTACACAATATGATACCAGTATTTCCATGATACTGCCCACTGAAAGCAGGGCCGCTCCCGCCGCTCCCATGAACCTGGGCCAACACTGATTACATGCCAACCCACGTGACTAATTACGAGTCAGATGAGGGCATACCGTGTCATGATCACACAGGAGAGTATAGATGGACAGACAGTTGGGCCATATGGGCAGCTGAGATTTGGACTCCACTTGTCAGAGTTTGTCAGCTCTGGAAAGGAGGCCAGCCAAGGCAGTGAAAGCTCTCACTGGGAGCACTGGGGGCAACGGATCACAAAACCTGGACTGGGATTGTGGCAGTCAGAACTGCCAGCCGCCATGTTTTGTGCAGCGAAGGTGAGAACATGGTTTGCTATGCGTCTTTGTGAGGGTTGTTCTGGCTGTGATGGTGTCGTTGGACCAGCGCAGGTAGACGTTGTAAAAAGGTGTGAGTGTTGCAGTGGTCACATGCTGTTTCTTTGCTCTGCACACAGCTTGTGTTTGACGCCTCGGGTGAAGCGCTGTCATATGAGGAAGATGATAACCATATAGCTGCCTCCTCCTTGCACACACTGTAAGCATGAGCGTTGCATTGAACACAAACACACTCACAAAGCAGCGTTTGTGCAGTATGTTGATGTTCAGTCCCTCATCGGAGCACCTTTATAAACCATTCACCGTGCACGCAGTACTATCTTAAACACACATTTCTTCCAACACATAAACACACAATCAGAAAGGCTACATCTCATTGGCTGCCTGTTTTCCCTCCTGCTCTTTCTCTCCTCCTCCCTCATTCAGTTGCCCTCCCAATTGTGATCAGTCTTTTAAAGATCATCATTCAACCATTTCCATCAAACCAACCCCCACCACCGCCACCTCCACCACTGCTGCTCCCTCCTCCCTCCTCCCTCGCTATCTACCTCTCTGGGGATGGAGGTGTGGCAGAGATCATGTAAATAAATCCCCCCCCCCCCATCCTCCTCCTCCTTTTCTTACTCTCGTAACTCTCTCTATCTTACTCCATTTCTTTCTTTATGCTTTTTTTCTTCACATCCTCGCCTATGTGCTTCGGCATCTCCCTCCATGACCAGGCTCGGTGGTCTCTCTTTCTCTCTCTTTGTCTCTTTTTTGCATGGACATCGTTGGGTGAGGGGTGGAGGTGAGGTGGGTTGGGATGGGGGGGCTGGATGCAGAGCCCCTCGCAGGCAGCATCCATCTCCTCGCAGCCTTCAACCTTAGAACTCGTGTGGCAGGAGCTTAACTGGAGGCTAGACTTCGTCACGCTCCCACAGCCGCCACTGATTCCCCTCACCCACCCCAACCCTCCTCCCTTCCTCACCCCTAACGCTACCTTCCCAACATTACCCACCCCCACCAACCCCCTGCAACGTTTCTCCTCTCCACTCACTCTGTAGCTTGTGAGACTGAAGGCAGCCTCGGTGCGTGGAGGGAAAGACAGAGAGAGACAGAGAGAGAGAGAGAGAGAGAGAGAGAGAGAGAGAGAGAGAGAGAGAGAGAGAGAGAGGAGAGTGTGAGGCTTTCCCAGAATAGAGAAGCAGGAGGAGGTGAGAGGGATGATGATGGAAGCCAGCTTTGACACTGAGGAGAGTTTTGACGATCCCTCCTGTCTTGCCCCCCAGCCCCCCGGCTCCGTTTCACCGGCCAAGAGGCAGATCAAGGAGGTCAAGGAGACCAAGATCACAGTGAGTACCCAGAAGCTCCAACTTAATCCTCCTCTCTTCTTCCTCTTCTTTTCCCGCCTCTGCTGTCTCTCTGTCTCCATCCTCTCAGTGTATTTGAGGCTTCTCGTGTGGCAGAAAGAAGTTCAAGACTCTTTTTTGCCTTTCATCTGTTGGCATCGTCTTCTACCTCGCAGCTCAAATAATAATGCATTATGGGTTCTTGTGGGGTTCCCTGCATATTGGATGATTAGTCTGAATAAAGAAGCTCTCTAGGAGTCTCGCACTGAGCTCCATCTCACTGACTGACTGGCCTTAGTCCATGATATTGATTAATTGGAATACCTGTCAGTGATGAATTGATGTTGTCAAGATGCTGAAATGTGTTTCATCACCATGTAATCTTCACCATATTGAAATGTTAGTGGAGAGTACGGAGCTGATCAAGTAGCCTGCAGACCGCTGTTGGTATTTTTAGAATCGTGCAGTCTTCTGTCTGACAGATAAAGAAGTGATCTTGGTCTCTGAGTGTTTCTGACATGGAGCTGTTGCCCAGTGTGATACTGTATTCCCCCCTTTTTTGCCTCAAAAGAGCTTCACATCTAATCTGCAGGGCAGCGCAGGTCACACAGCACTGCTGTTTGTCATCCAGCAGCATTTGGGAAGTGAACACTTTGTGCGCTAGACTATAAGGAACACCCCCACCCCACCCCCCATTGCTCATAGTAGTATTTAGGCTACAAGGTACTGTGTAACAGTCTATAATGAGGCTCATTTCAGAACACAGAGAAGGGAAAAGATGTGAAGTATACCATATATTTGTCTTAAGATGCCCAGACAGTGACTGTGATTATGTAATCTCTCTCATAATGATGGCTGGGGAGGGGGGTGGGGATGAGGGTGAGGCAAACGTGTGGTGTGGATGGTGGAGGCGAAAACAGACAGAAGTGGTTTTGTGTGATTTTGCGCTCGGTGGGCTCGCTGACCTGCTGCAGCCACAGGAGCCGTCAGTCTGGCTATTGTGAAAAACCCCACCAGACCTGCGAGAGATGCAGCAAGTCCAGTTTCCATGGTGACAAAAGCTATAGCACTGATTAATGGGTGTTGAAATGGAAAACACTGGCATAGGAGAAGGCGGGGAAGCCATTCAGATGTTCACTGAAGACATACTGTGAAAAAAAAAAAAGATTATTTTGTTCCTCTTCCCTCTTTGCAGGTCTTTTTTCAAAGACTTTAGCCATAGATGTATTTTTGGCACAGTGTGAGTATCCAATGGATTCTCATGTACAGCTGAAGCAAGAGAGCAGCTATTTTGTGGTATTTCATCACAATTTTATACCTTAATTATCAAGTCACAGGATTAAATTATTCATTTCTGGAAATATAGCTGGAGGAAAGCGTAATCAAGTGTAAAGTCATGCCTCAGCACTGAATATTTCTGATGCAGCTGAAGATGACAAACACACAGGTGATACTGAAGCTGTAGCAGGGGCTGCATGATGTCTGTTCACAAAGGTGTCTTATTGTTCGCCGTGGTGCACCTCACATTACACAACCCCATACAGTTGTCATGGAGACGCACACATGCATGACTGTTGGCAAAACGGACCCTCGCAGGATGCCGATGCTTCACACGTCCGACAGGAGAAGAAACCGCGCTGTAACCTTGTTTTCACCTTCAGCGAGTGTGACCGAATCAGGCAAAATGCATTTGTTTCAGCTCACCGTGTTTTTCAGGGTATTAAACATTCATTCATGTGCGGTTTGACTTGTTGCTATGCTGCTCGGCATAGGCGCTCGAGGGAACAGCAGCTTGTTAAGAGAGTCATCTGGCGTCGTTGGCGGGACTCAGATGGGGCATTTTGATTGGTCACTGGAGAAGAGAAGAATGGAATGGTGGGAAGGGGATGTGGGTATGGAGAAGAAGACTGAGATTGTTTTGTTATGGGAAGGTGTGTGTGTGTGTGTGTGGATGGAGGTGTGGGGGGTCTTTTACACAAAAGTAATTTGTCGCTTAGCAACAGCAGCAGAGCATCCTACAGTCTCATTTGCTGAAATATTCCGCTCAGAGATGGAAGTGAGAGACGGATGAAATGATGCTTCAGTTTGTTCGACTGCCAAACCATTATTTTTTATGTCTCATGTGGGCCATTTGTTCTTCGCCTGTGTCATGATTTTTTTCCCTGTATTCAGCAAGGCAGAATAAATAAATAAAAAGCGTAAACTTTGTAATGAAACAACCATTGCCTGTAGCCTGGTTAGAAAACCCTCATGAGAGCGAATGTTTGTGAATGCTGAGTGAGGACAAAATGTCCCAATTCACCCAACAAATCGGCACTATTATATGTTGCTTGCAGCTTCGTTTTTGTGCTCTGCTGAAACATTCATGGCTGAAATGTGGCAAAAGTCCACCAGCTGGACTTCAAACGCCCCCCAGACTGGCTTCAGATCCCTTCGAAGGATTTATTACACGCTGTGTCATAAAGGTAATCTATATTAATATTTAATTCCCAACCCTGGAGTACTTCACTAAGCAGCCATAAAGGAGAAGTAAGTTAGCCAGACAGCCTTCCTTTAGATAAATGGTCTCATTTTCTGCTGGATGTGAGAGGCAGATAAACAACAGTCATGATAGATGTGGAGCCAGTGTAATGGAAAATCTGGTGCCCATGACAATCAGTATGATCTCTGAGGCAGAAAATGAACAAAGTGACTGGTCGAGTAAATCACGCTGCCGCTCCTTCAGATTGCAAGTGTGACTGTGACTTAATGTGTTTTTTGTATATGTATGCATGTCATTTTAGAGTTTATGTTTTACTTGTCCTCTGTTGTATCGCTATGCCCATTTGGCAAGCAGCCATATTAGTATTTCCTCTGTATTCTAGTGATAATATAACAGAAAAAATATTACTCATACATTTTTGAAGTTGTTTATTGGAAGCTGTTCAGATGGAGTGCTGCAGTGGCAGTGCAGAGAATGAAGAGGTCAATGCTGAGTGCTCATTGGAAGTTCAGCTTTTTCATGCTCAATATTTGCTTATAGCTGCACAGGCGTGAATTTTATGCAAATCTACAGCCTTCCTATCACCATGAGGCACACAGTGAGGCTGCAGCAGAGATGTTGTACATCAAAGACATAGTTTTTGTGTAGCTGAATAAAAAGTGCACTATTTTGCTCGGAAATGTAGTGGAATAGAAGTAGAAAGTGGCATGAAACAAAGCACAAGTACTGCAAATTTGACAAAACTTGACTAAATATACTTAGTTACAGAAACATGGGAATAATATCAGGAGGAATGATAATGCTGGTCTGTTGTGTCTGTTGCTGAGGTTGTTAGTTGCTGTTAACACATCTTCTAAAAAAAATTGTTTTAATGCTAATAATTACTGCTATTTGGTATGCTCTCATGAATCTGTAGTTCCTCTTATTAGCTCATTGTTTTGGGTTTATGTCCCACAGCCTTATTGTTTGTTTCAGACTCACCACTCACAGTATTGTGCAGTGTCGAATAAACGTTCTAAAAAAACACTGTACACTACCTGCTCAGCAGCAAAAAGCAGACATAATTTGCGACTAGCTGGTGAACATAATGGAGCATTTAGCAGCTAAAGAATTTTCCCTCAGGAGTTACTTGGTGGAGACCAAAAATTAGCTAAAAGAAAGTGTATATTTGACTTACATTCACCGAAAAAAGAGGAGGAAAAAGATCCGTGGCAGATCCGCCCTATGAATGATCCATATACATCAGGGGTGCCCACACTTTTTCGGCTTGCGAGCTACTTTTAAAATGACCAGGTCAAAATGATCTACCTACATTAAAAATGCTAAACATATATTTATTTATATATATGCTGAGTATACTTTATATATACAATATGTGTTGGCGTACACTGCATAACCGCAACCAATGTAACCCCTGGTATTACACATAAAAATTGACAGCGGTGATATAACCATCAATACTGCCTATCACTACCTTACTCTGATGACTTGCACTGAATGGAGTTGAATATCCCTTCCTATCCTATTCCCCATCCCAGAGTATCCCTTCTTTAGTAGATATAAATTGGAAGGCTAACTAGTTCACTTCGCTCGCTGGAGTTTTGCATTAGCTAGCGCGTTTGAACGAGCATGTCCCTGCCCGTGACCCGTAGCAGAGAAGAGATCTCAGACTGGCCGTCCTGTACGTCAATCAAGTCGCAAACACCATAGGGAGGATACATACATTCATTCATTTTCTAAACTGCTTAGTCCTAATTAGGGATGATAGATGATAGACTACATTTTTTTTTTTTTTTTTTTTTATGTCACGTGATCTACCCGCACTACCTTTGTGATCGACCGGTAGATCATGATCGACGTATTATGTGCTCAATTGCCTGGACTTATTTTAATCAAAATAAAGTAGCCAACTATTTTGATATACATTTTTGTAAATCTACATGCCTTTGTTATGTCATTCACACAGATAATATTTGACCATAATGCGTCCTATTTGTCCTGGACAGGGAAGTCTTCCAGGCCACATGGACTGGCGACAATAGAAACCCTGTGTTTGAAGTGTTTTGTGAATGATTGTGTATGGGGAAAAAGTTGCATCACATTTAAACTGTGACCACTAAACAGAACACACATGCTGTGTCTCCCTTCTCTAGCGTCTTCCCTCAGTGTTCCTGAAGGCATCACAAACGACCCGAGCATGAACGTGTGCACTTAGCCAACATCATGTTGTTCAGACAATTCACCTTTCATTTGAGATGTGAAAGCAAAAACAGAAGCGGCTCCGTTAAGCCAGCCTGTGAACACTGCATGTTTTTCTTCAGTCAGTGTGACAGCAGTACAGTGGTGAGCTCATGCAGTACGAACTGTGACTCAGTCTGTTTTTGGATGTTTGTGGATGAAGCACCCTGTGTGGATGCCCATGTAGTTTGCAGCAGCGGTTGACATGGCACAGAGGGTATCTCGCTGTGCCAGGAGGGAGGGCTCACAGATGGTGAACATTACATAATTGCAGCCCCAAGAGTAATTGAAGACGCTGTGGACCATGGAGTCTGTGTTCAGGCTGAGTGTGGGGTGTGTTTATCTGCTACACCATGTATTCTCAAGTGTATAAAGTTTGTTTGTTCAATTTGAGGGGTTCACTGTAGTACAAAAGGTTTCTGTTTTTTTACTCTCTCTCTGTCTTTCTCTCTCTGTCTCTCTCTCTCTCCCCCTGAGGGCCCATGGGTCACCTTCTTGGACAGCCAACATTGCTGCCACATTTGTGTGTTTACTCATGCCTGACCTTTTTCTGCTCATCTGCATGATCCAACTGAAACCAAGGCCTGTTACCTCGCTCTCTTAATGACACCATTTTGACTCCACTCCTCATGTCATGTTTGGCTTGCAGAGCCGTTATTTGTCAATGTTCTTCATTTCTCAGTAATTGCATTGCTTTTCATCTCAATATTTCTTCTCCTTTTGCTTCAGATCAACTGTGTGACGTTCCCTTTGCCTGGAGAAGGTCCGGAGCAGCAGCTCCTGAAGCCCAATGAATGGAGCTACTGCGATTACTTCTGGGTGAGTTGTGCTGAAGCTCTGGAACCACAGCACATCTAGACCTTGTGATATTTTGGTGATAATGAGGGCCAAGTCCATATTGAGACCATAGATTTAGAGCATTATATACAGTCACTGTCCTCTGAGAACCATGTAGCTCTATAATGTTAGCTGTTCATGAACATAAACAGCTTTGCCCCACACATTTGCCTGAGAAGTAAAATTCTTTTAGCCATGGTAACAGTGTGTCGGTTAGTCCACCTCTTTGATCCAGACTTACTCATCCCAACAAATGTTGATGGTTTTCAATGAAATATTGTATAAACAATTGTGACCCCCGGAAGGATCACTGATCACTTGGTGATCCTCTGACTTTTCTCTAATGTGGTGTTTAGAGTGACCTAATACCTGCAAAACTAATGGCATTGGTAGCATGGCTGTAAAGGAGCATCCTTTGATTATAGATATTATATGATACACAATATATACTGCATATTGTATACTGTTTACATGGCAGCACTTACATTAGACAATGCATTAATATATTTGCCTTTATATAGCTCATTGCATGTATGCCATTAATTCACAAGATAATGCTGTAAGGAAATCCCTAAAATAAGTTGGACTTCAGCAGCAGTGATATAAGTACAGAGTGAACTAGGTTTATTTTTCAATTGTAAAGTGTGCTGCTCACAAAACATCACAATTATCTAGAGGACATTATTGCATTTTTTAAAACTCTCATATATTGATTTTTGTATCAGGCTACATCTCAGTGAGACCCTGTAACTGCCTAACCAAATCATCCTAAGTCATCTTTAACTGAACTATGATATAAATCTAAATCAGAAGAGGAATCGTCATCATGCACTGTGTGTTTGATTCGACTCCCCGCCTGCAAGAAAAGCTCCAGAAGCTTCTTGTCAACACATTTTATTGACCAAATATCTGCCAGTGAATGTACAGTGCAGTTAAAAGCTAAATGCCTGCATGAAATGTGTGTGACTAAAACAGCAGAAAACAGCCAATATGCTTTTTGTTGGTTGCAAATGGATCCGCTCTTCTTGTCATTTAACAAAAGCTGCAACTGGCTTCTTTGTTGCTGCTCACAGGCGGACAGCTGATCGACCGGATTCTCTGCAAACACAATGATCATTCTGCTTTAAATGTCTCCCTAGTGGCTCCTATAATTTTCAGTTTCCATACATTTCCATCCTAAACTAGTTTTGTATCGACAAACCCTCCGCCCTGCATAACTGACTGAAATCCAATGCTTGCTTCCTCGCCATTATGGCTGTTTAGCTCCCTGTCGTGTCCTCCTGAGTGTGATCTTATGAACGTCCACTGACCTGCTGCTCAAACCTGCTGTGTGAAATAAATCTGGCACCTCTGTTCCTTGTTGCAAAGCACATTAGTCCTGTGACAAACAAGACCAAGTGTTGCACAGTTGCAGATCATGCTCAAAAGCGCGCATACAAAACACATCCATCCATCAGAGACTGACGCGCTCACACCAACGCATGTCCTCCTTGACATGCGAGTGTGAGTCACTCAGAGCTCATTCTCACAAACCTACACGCTCTTGAATAACAAACAACAAAGAGGTGTTACTGGACGCTCTGTCCATGAACTCACGCCTGTGGTTGTTTGCCGCTCCACTGCTGTTTTTGAATGATGCCCTCCTCTTCCTCAGACCGACAAGAAAGACCCCCAAGGGACCACCTCAGTGGCGGGCTTCGAGGTTCTTCTGCAGAAGCAGCTGAAGGGCAAACAAATGCAGAAAGAGATGGCCGAGTTTGTCCACGAGAGGTAACAGTTTCATTTCAGTTGTTATAACAACCAAGCACAGACTGCAGTTTAGAGACAACAGGTTTAATTAACTAATCAACAAGAGTGTCAGACACAGAGTTGCTCTGGTGGCAGAAACATTCCCGCTTATATGAAACATACACATACTGCTTCCCCAAGTATTCACTAAAGCACCAAATGTGAATGAATCCGCCACTGAATCCACAATAAGTGTATCATTTCCTGTGTTTGAATAAGCTTTGTTAGAAACTCCAGAACAACCAGATGTCTTGTAAGCTGAGCTGCATTTTTAAAAAAGAAAGTAGATATATTTTTAGCAGTTTCTTTTTAAAGATGTTTGTCTTTGGTAGTGCCACAGACAGGGTAGTGGGGTCAGAAAGTATTAATAGACAGACTCACACATTGTTGGTTTTGGTCTCTTCATGCCGTTTGCTGACAGTAACAAATCCCTCCTTAACTGTCTTTTTTTTTTTTATGGATTCCATTCTTTTTACTGATTGTTGTAAATTACAAGATCCTGGCTTCCAAATGACACATGAAGCCAGATTAATATTAATAGTACTAGAATTGCATTATCAATATAAAGTATTATTAAACACAGACAGGTGAGTTAACTTTTCCTACTGACAGTGACACAGATTAATTATTATTTACCACTTTTTTCATATATTGGCTATATATCCTATCTGACTGCAGTCATTAGGACTTTGATTTATACACAAGAACAAAAAACTGCAACTTCACCTTTTGCATTCAACACATCCACATTGTTCAGCGTGCTCAGAAAAATCTATCTCTGTGTTTTCACAATAGGATTTATAAGTCCTATAAGCACTATGGAGAGATTGCTTGCTAACATTCATATAATATTTATATTTTTGGGGTGATATTTAACATGGCACACATCAAGTAATACTGCTGGGAATTATAGTAATGATGTGATATACATATTACCAGTCGTGCAATGTAATTTTGGAGTTCTTGTTCTGTACTTCATTATTTTCACTTTATGGTTCTTTATACTTTTACTCATTTAGTTGACAGTTATAGCTGCTTTGCAAATTCAGATTACATGGATAAATTAAGATGCATTTTTGTAGACTAAACTACCAAACAGTATATAAAACAAAATTTTGTAGCAAAGTATTTTTGCACTCTGGTATTACTTCTTTTACTTCTACTACTTTCTTCACCACTTCCTTATACATTTTATATAGCGTACACTCTTAATGACCAAAATAACTAATCAAAATGTCATTAAGACATTTGCATGGTGTTGCGAGGTTATATCAACATATACACAACACATGTATATGGTGATACAAGATTTCTCCAGAGAAAGCTCAGTTTATAAAAGGATATGTAGGGTGAGGGTTTCTAAGCTTTTGTCTTCCAGCTCACGGTTGCAATTCATGCTTGTTCCCAGTAATTAAGAGGGCTTTACATCTCAACGAAGTAACTCAGCTTACAGGAGATGCATAGATGGCTTATTTTGACTGAGTCTGAAATAGGAAGTCAAAAAAGTCCCATCTCACGACTCTCTATATAATTAGCTCCACCTAATTCTACAAAAGCTCTATTCACATCCTGGTGTGAATCGTGGGAATTTAATGAGGATTCTTCTCTGAGTGTATTTACTGTCTCCCAAATCCTTCAAGAAGATTTCTGTTCAGTGCTGACCTTTTTTGTGTTGTGTCGCTGGGTTGCTCGGTGCTGCGAGTATCAGAACATTAAGTCAAAGAATGGGCCTTGTGACCTTCTTTAGGTGACAGATTTACTCAGGTGTGGATGGTAAATGTGAGACCGGTAGAAGAAGTGAATGTCACAAACATGGCTACCCTGGTTGAATGGTCCTCAGGGCGAATATGAACACGTCATTCCCAACTGCTATAACTACAATTTATTGATGTTTGTCAATTAAAGCCTATTAAACTACAGCAAATAGTGGTCAAAGTTTTTGTGATTTTTGCTGTGATTTCGCCCTTTGTGCCCTTGAAATGATGTGTGAAAGCAGTTTCTGTCCTCTCTTGAGCCAGGCATCACATCTTGGTTCTCTCTTTGTGTTTTAGGATAAAGATTGAAGAAGAATATGCTAAAAACCTCTCCAAGCTGTCTCTGAGCCCCCTGGCAGCACAGGAGGAGGGGTGAGTGCAGTAAACAGAGGCTGTAAAACAAAACAGTATGTATGTATCGTAATTAAAAGAACTTTGTTTGGATATAGGGGCTTTTAGAATGGATGCATTCCCACACTGCTTTATGTGTTTGATGCATCTATCAGAGTTTGTGTTTTTTCATGTTTGTCTGTCAGTGAAATAATAGTAAATAATAAATAACGCTTCGCTTGAGTAGATTTCCACACTTGCAGAACATTATGTTTTAGCCATGAAAGTGTAACTGATGAAGACACAAGCCAAATACCATAAGTCCAAATACCAAGTTCGCTTTTATGGGGAAAATGTTTTATTATGTTTAGGAGGTCATTTAAAGTATTTAATACCACTGACTACTAGCTTGTAGTGACCATGTGGCACTGTATCACATTTTCTCTAATGAAAGGGGACCCCAGCGAGCACTTCATCAAATTTTCTTGCACATTTGGCCACCTTGAAGAGCTTTTATCATGTTTTATCTACCATATATGCATCCAAGAGTGCATCCCCCCCTGTCCACCACTGCCCAAGACCCAAGACATTCTTACTATTATATTAAATGTACCTTAGTAGAAAACCTTGCTCATTAGAACTTATTAGAACTTTATTAGGCTTTGTTTTTGTAGCTCTGACCATTAGTTTTATCATTAATTGTACTCACTAAAGTACAAAATACTTTTGTAAATATATTTCTTTACTCACACAACAATGGCTTTCCAATGCTACAATATTTTACACTGCCTACAGAAATCATCACTTCAGAAGATTAAACACGTTGTAATAAACAACAGTTTTTGTGTCTTTTCATTTATCATAAATTGCATTTGTTAGCATGTCCAGCTAACTTCCATACAGAAGTTACTGAGCGTTAATCCCAAGAGTTAGCATATTAGCAGGCAAACTACATTATTTTGTGTTCGTTAGTTTGTGTCTTTTTTTTTTTTAAAGCTCTGTTCACTTCTGATTTCACTGGAAATAATAGTGTTTGGAAACTGTTCAGTGTTCATGCTCTCTGCATCCATCAGGGTGCTTCAGGGTTTCTAATATAATTGACATCAATGTTGTCTCAGGACTCTTGGAGAAGCCTGGACTCAACTGAAGAAGAGTCTCCATGATGAGGCTGAGGTTCACCTAAAGTTCTCCAACAAGGTAACATCTGCTGTCAGAAAGGAATGCAATCATTGTGGGATATCATATAGAGCTGAAAACATGTATGTAGATATATACATATATATAGAATTAATTATTGGATTAGTTAACTGGCAGTGATATTAACATTCAACTAATAGATTAATTGTTTTGGCCGTTTTCTGAGCAAAAATGGCAACAAATCTGATTGCAGCTTCACAAATTGGTGCTTTTAGTTTGCAGGTTTCTGCACCTTTCAGCTCAAGTGTTTTATCTTTTCAATCAGCTAAAGTAATGTATACTTTATCTGACCACATCAGGGCTTGTTTACCTCAACCTTGACAGTGTTGACCAAAGAAAATGACCTGTCTGCGATCCGATTACGAGTGGTGCGGAAACTCCATGCTGGCCTCTGATGCAGCCTTAAATAACACAGAGGCTGCCTCGGAGCTTTTCATATCCCTCTTTTGTCTAATTAATTAGTTAACGTGTTCTGACGAGCCCCCACCTAGGGCCAAGCAGGCTCTCCCCTGCTGCACTAGTGCTCTGACACTCCAGGCTTCATTATGAGACGGGTGAGGAGAAGGTGACGTATGGTCACCCAGAGAATGAGAAGTCTTATCAAGCCCATAGAAGCTCTGGCTCTGTCTTTTTTCAGTAGGCTACATTTTAGCTTTGGCATTTGCACTAGATAACGAGTGGCGAAGCATTCAGATCCTTTACTTATAAGTACTAATACCACACTGTGAAAATGCTCTGTTACAAGTAGAAGCATCGGAAATGTTACTTAAGCAAAAGTATGTAAGTACAATCAGAAAAATGTACTGAAATAATTAAAAGTATTCAATGCTGAGAAGTGCCCCCCTGTGACCCACTATTATATATGATATCATTAGATTATTATTCCTTATGCATTAATGTAAAAGAAGGATTCCTGTTGTAGTTTGCTTTAACTTCTGTATCGGACTGTAACTGATGATTATTTTCATTATGGATCAATCTGCTGCTAATCTGCTGATTATTGCCGTCACAATGGCCCACAGCCCAAAGTGTCAAAGTGACTAAACAATGCTGATTTTTTCCAAGCAACAGTCCAAGCCTCGACATTTTTAAAAACCCATAAAATTATTATTATAACTTTAATTATTAACAATGTTATCAAAACAGTGTCCAATTAATCATCAGTCCACTAACTAACTTTCAGCTGATCTTGTATGTGTTCTACTGTTGTGTAGTTTAATTCATAACAAAACATCATATTCTATATTGTATTTTTATTTTATATTGTATTCAAGTCTTTTTATGTTTTGTGTGCACAAACCTTGTAAAGTAACTGAAGCTGTAGTGAAATGTAGTGAATTTCCTTCCGAAAGCTAGTGGCAGAAGTAGAAAGTGGCATGAAAAGAAAAGTATCTGAACTGTGTACTTACAGAGAGTACTTAGATACTTACTCACCTAGTCTTACTAGATTGAATTGTTGTTTTTCATTTTCCTCCAGATGACATACGAATTGTTAAATTACCAAAACCTTGTTTTCACAGCTCCACACTGAGGTAGAAAAACCCTTGCTGACGTTCAGGGGCGACAACTTTAAGAAGGACCTGAAAAAGTACGACCATCACATTGCCGACCTCAGGAAGCAGCTAGCAAGTCGCTACGCAAGTGTGGAGAAGGTACCTGGTCTAATATGTTTCCCATCATCCTTACTGGCCAATATTTCCCTTCAAATAGTCAGCACAAGGAAGTACACACTGATGTCTGTCTGCATCAGGAACGTTACATAATAAAAAGAGCCCCAGGAACTCCCACACTTGGTACATCTCAATACAGTTCTTTGTAGCTGCTTCCCTCTGTTCACTCTGTACTCACACACACACACACACACACACACACAGTCATTTGTTTTAATTTTTATATTTATCTGAATAAGATGGCAAGAAGGCAAAGTGGAAGCAAAAGTAGCTTTTAGCATTTTTTTGTTGATGCACCCAACGTTTCCACCTCAGCCAAGAAGTAAAGGGATAATATGGAGTTTTTGAATTGGGCTCGAATGAGGTATTGAAGAAGTGGGCAGGAGTCCTGGTACAGACATTAAGCAATGTACAGTGAAAAGGGGCAGCAGAAAAAACATAATTTAGCCACATAAAAAGGCCCACCAGTAGAATATGCTCACCACTTTACATTGCTGGTAGACTTCCCTTTCCAGTGGGGACTTGAAGCCATTCTGTTTAGCTTTGTTGACCAAAACCACCAGACTCCATTGTCAAAAACAGTCATTTTATCTTGCAGCACACGGGAGTTCGCTGTGCCATTACTGTCTCGATCAGATCAAGTAACACATTAGTTTGGATCTGAACTAAACATTTAAAACATCCAATGCACACAATAACAAAAGCAAACTAACAGGTCGAGAAACTAAATCTGGCTGTGTATTTAAAACCAGCTGAAACTATTATCTGAAATGTCCAATGTAGTTTGGTGGTTTTTTTCACAGCATCTGCAATTTTTTTATCATCTTCAAATGCAACCATCTTTGACATGTTCTTCATTCAGTGTTTAGTCTCTTTCGCTGAAGTTCTATAAGAATGATTTTCAGCTTAGCTTGGCTCCATCTCAGCTCTACTGAATTAAATGACCTTATCAGTGGGTTTAGGGTGACTCCATCCCACATGTTTCCTTTTGCTGGAGATTTTCTTGGCTTATGCATTACTATTATTGTATGTTTACCTTTCGAACACTATTATACCATGACCTTGGAGAGTTGCCACACTAAAGAATGAGAGGAAAGACTCACTGACATGGATTAAAAAAAGATTAAAGGATGAGACCAGGATCGGAGCACAGATGTTAGTAGCCTACATGAAAAGGCTATAATGACTCTTGTAATAGATGCAGGTACAGTAAGTCAGAGGATTACGCTGAATGACTCATTGTTTTTACGTTCACACATCCTGCTTCATGTATGTATGATGTAGGCCCGTAAAGCCCTGGCAGACAGGCAGAAGGATCTGGAGGTGAAGACCCAGCAGCTGGAGATCAAACTCAGCAACAAGACAGAGGAGGACATAAAGAAGGCCCGGAGGAAATCCACACAAGCAGGTCAGAAGTCACGACAGGCATGTTTGGAGGAGTTTATTAAACTCAGGGATGTTCTAGTGTTATTGTTGGGATGTCGCCACCTAACTGCACAGAAAACTGAAGTGTTTGTTGGGAGAGAAAGAAAACGCAAGTGTTTGTTGGGAGAGAAAGCATACAGTAGGCTGAACCTACTTGAAAAGACATTTAAAAATAAAATTCAGTTTGGTTTTGTATGGTTTTATATGGAATAGTCTGGCATTTTGGGTGAACACTCATTCATTTCTTGCTGAGATGAGAGGATACGACTGTCTGTTCAGTAAATATGGAGCTGAAGCCAGCTTCCAGCCACAAAGACTGGAAACAGGGAGAAATAGTTAGTCCAAAGGCAACAAAGTTCACCTACCAGCGTCTTCAAACCAAATGCCTGTAAAACTAACTAAATTCCCATCAACTGTCAATCAGCTGCTCTGTATGTACTGTAAGTATAAGTTCTTCATTTGTTATATGTGCAACGATTATAGTGTGGCAGTCACTGGCAATTCAATTCTTAATTCTCCCTCCAACAATGCTCAGACAATGTATATAAAAAGAAAAACATGGAAGAAAAAGCAAATTTTAGAATCTAAGACATAGAACAAGATAGTGTAGAAGTTAGAATGAAGGAATAAATCCTAAACTAAAATAAATGTATGAAATAATACAGTACTGTGCAGCTGTGCAGCGTGTTCGGATTTCTTTAGCATGTTAACATGTTAATTTAGGATGGTGAACACAGTAAACATTATACCTGCTGAACATCATTGTAAATATGAACATGTTAGCATGCTGATGTTATCATTTAGTTAAGGTTAGATTAGAATGCTTCTTTATTGCATGAAACACTGATATCAATGTCTTTATTTGCAACTTTTATAATTAAATTTATAATAATGAAGAGGCTCTGTGTGCTGCACTCTTTCTCCTTTATTTCGATGAATTTACAATACTGGCTGTCCACACACTAGAGGTGACGCTTTTTAAATTAAATATCCTACAGAATTTGTTGGTTCATGCTTATCACAATGTGAAGTTAATGTGGTTTGAGTTCAAATAGCAGAAACCAGAAGTACAAGCACAGCAAAAGACAGAAATCGAACCTGAGTTATTCTGTGTTTGACATTTTAATACAAAAGAGGATGAGTTCATGTTGTAATTGTTCTGTTCTGCAGCAGAGAGAAATCACCGCAGGAACTTATCTCGTTCTTTCTCTCTTCCACTTACTAGATTAGTCACAGTCCATAGCGCTAATCAATAGCGCTCATAAGGCACATTTAAATGATGTCAGCCTTGTGCCGGTGATCAACTCTGCTGCCTCAAGGTTGGGCCAAATGTCATTACAGCCCACTGCTCTCGCTGCCAGGCACAGGGATATGTTTTTACTTCCACTGAGTGTATTTTAATGAGCTTCAGACTGAAGCCTTCAGCGATGTTTCACTATCTCACATGTGTTCAGGCTTTAGGATATTTAGAGCTGAAATATTCTGCAGTGTTTGACCAATATTCCAAAACTGAAAGAAGAACTTGCGTGGAGTGGTGGAAGAAGTATTCAGGTCTTTAACTTAAGTAGAAGTAACAATATTACAGTGTAAAAATACTTGATAAAGTCCTGCATTTTAAATCTTACTGGAGTAGAAGTAGAAAAGTATCAGCATCAAAATATCCTAAAAGTACCAAAGCAAAAGAACTTATTATGCAGAACGACCCATTTCAGAATTTTTGATCATAATTCTTGATGCATGATTCTTGTCATTATTTAAATGTTGCAGCTGGTAAAGCTGGAGTTCATTTTAAGTACTTCACATACTCCCAGGTAGCTCAATCTCTATTAACATATAATTTATTAGATGATTTATGCACTTAACATCAACATAACATTGACAGAGCATCCAGCAATCGTTATAAATTAATTTATACAATGAAAAACAAAAACACAAGCTGAAATCAGTTTTATTACTTTCTTACTTACTAAACAGTCATGATAAAGGTTTCATGTCCACAATAAAGTATGATTGACTTTCCAGTCATTGAGGAGTTATTCCTGAGCGCCCTCTGCTGGTCTTGTAAGGCTTTCGCTCCAACAGAAAGCTGAGAGATCAGGAGGATGATTTGAGAAGTTTGGAAAAAGAAATAACCTTTTAAACACTGATTTCTGTTTGCTTGAGTTGTTGACAGCAGACCTTTGCTGACCTCTGACCCCTCCATGTTTTTGTGTGTAGGAGACGACCTCATGCGCTGCGTGGATCTGTACAACCAAACCCAGTGCAAGTGGTTTGAAGAGATGGTCACCACCAGCATGGTAAAAAAAAAAACAACCTTTAAAAGCTCAGAAACACTTGTTTTTTCAGCTTGACTCTAATTTTACAAGAATGACATATAAAAATAATCCTGAAAAGATCACTTGTATCAGAGGTCTGCTATAGATAAAGACACATTACTTCCTTTTGGGATCCAAAATCTGGTTAATTACAGTGAATTTTTATCTGCTCTGTATCTGAATGGTGTTGAAAATACTTTTTATGAAACTCTACCCTCCCAAATACATTTAGATTTCTAAATTTCTCTAAAAAAGAACTAAAAAATGTCTTTGTATGTAAATGACTTATTGAGGATATTTAAAGCAAACCCGTGGTTCATTTTTCTATTACTATTACAATTGGCATGCATACAGCAGACTACATGGAGGAAAAGCTAATCCTAACAACACAGAAGGATTAACAGTGTCTCTTTGTCACCGTCTGAACTTTTGTCTTCCTCCACTTCAGGAGCTGGAGAAACTTGAGGTCGAGCGGATCGAGTGGATTCAGCAGCATTTACGCCAGTACACGACTCTGCGGCATGAAACAGACATGTTCAATCAGAGTGTGAGTCCTTTCTCCTGTAGCTCTGTCTGCTTGTGCTGTGAAGATACTGAAGATCTTCTGCGGGATTCTGTGTTTCAGAAATCAAGATTTTTAACAGACGGCAAAACTAGAACCAATTTTAATAAAAATCAGAGATGCAGTGAAGGGTTAATCCAACCTTTCCTCTACATACATATATATGGTGCTTAACTTTTCCCACTGACATACAGTAAACATACTAACGGAGTTCATAGTGGCCTTTATATCCCAGAGAGTAAAGTCAAACTAATGTTGGTTTTATGAGATTATACGACTTGTTTAGGGAGAAAACTGTTGCGGTAAATTGCAGGAGATGGACTCAAATGCAAGACAAAGGAGACAGCAGGTACTGCAGATTTACCTTCTTCAGAAATATCAGGCCCAAATAAACAGGAACTAAGAAACTGCACAAACCAAACAGAGAATCCAACAATAATGAAATGAAATCCAGGCGTGAAATACAAAGTGAACTAATGAGGGACTGGGGAGCAGCTGACATGACAAACAAAAGAAGCTGATAGGTAGGGGAAACACTGGGAACAAGGCAGGACTGATGAAGCTGATGCAAGATAGGTGAAGCAAACAGGTGCAGACAATTAGGAGGAGAGAAAAACACGAGGGCAGAAACACAGGCAGGACAAGACTACTGCGGAATAAAACAGGAAGCAGTGACTGGACTAAACCACAAGACAACCAGGGAAATGCAAACATAACACAACTCAAAAATATTTCTAAAAGTGTATCTAGCATACAACAAGTGATAAACAATTAGAAACTGTGTTTTCTTATTTCTTTAAAACCCTTATTTGCCTATGCCTATAAGTGTCCATAAATCCACTTTGACATCATAGAAAAAAAATTGCCATATATATTCAGAGCTTGCCTAAGAAACGTCACATTTTGAAGTTTTCTTCAGTATCAAAGTAACCTAGTGATAGCTGTCTGTACATCCATGGGTACATACAGAAGCTGCTAATAGCTAATTCACTTGGTAAACAAATATAAGCTAAAAAAAAACAGGGCTCAACTTGTTCCCAAAAGCTAACTAACTGACTCCATGGCAAATATATTGTGACAGAGCGAGGCCTCTGTGTTTCTCTGTCAGCCTTTCAGTCAATACACTCGCTGTCGGCACTCTCTGCCTCAGAGATGCCCACCCAGACACTCTGCTTATTGAGAAAGTGCAGAGAAAACCCTGTAAATCTATCCGGACAGTCAGCACTGTGGGTACGAGACAAGACAACCTCCTCAGAAATGATACACACACCAATCTTGATACACAAGATCAATCAATTACATTTATTTAATATGATGATCTGTAAGCAGAATGTACATTTTAAGTTATACATCTCTATTGAGTAGGGGGTATTTTATTATAACGCTGTATTTTGTTGATTCCAAAAATAAAATGTTGCTCTTATCAAGATCAAAATGATTTAATCTCAGATGAAACACAGATAAATGAAGTAACTACAGGCAGTTTTAAAGCAATTACACGCTAGTTTATATGCTTCTTGAGTTCACACAATATATAAGATATAAGCTGCTTCTCATTTCTACCCTGTTGATGGTGCCAGCTTTCACCAGCAGATTTTATTGAAGCCAGCTTAGTTTAGCTTGCACGTTTGATTTGGACAAAACCCATGTTTTAAAAAAGATATTTCACCGTTTTATGTGGTGTTATGTGTCAAGCTAGGTGTTTCCAGTCCTTGTGCTAAGCCAACAGGCTACAGCCTGCCGCATTATATTTAATGGACAGATACGAGAGTGGTATCATTCTTTCCATCTAACTCTGCCCGAGAGCGAATAAGTGTATTTTGCAAAAGGTCAAACTGTTTTTTTGCCCAGTAATTGTTGACAAGCCGACCGACTGCTATCATCACCCCTTCTGTAAAGCGTATCAGACCTGCTGCAGCAATCACAATGAATTGAACAAATGTTTTATGGGACCATGTCACTGTTTATGTGTCTGTAGACGGTGGAGCCAGTCGACCAGCTGCTGCAGAACGTGGATCCAGCCAAAGACAGAGAGCTGTGGGTGAAAGAGAATAACACCGGCGAGGTTCGGCCTGTGGATATGGACATATAGACTAACCTGACCTGGGATTAGCTGTTCTGTCTTCAGTATTAAAACACAGAGTAACAGAACACTTCTAATAACACTGATCCAGGGACAGTGCATGTTCAGACTGCAGAGGTCTGCTCATCTTCTCTCTGCCCGAAGTAACAAGAGGAAAGGTTCATACTTAACGCAGTCCAGGAAACAGTAATGGATCAAAGTACCAGCATGTTCCTTCTAAATTTTAACCCTATCATAATCAACATTTGCTTATTGAATGCCATTTAACATATTCTGCTGTTTACCTGTTGTAAAGTTGAGAATATTAGAAAAATTATATGTATTTTGAATTGTTTAGTTTCGCTTCAATCAACACTTTTTCCAGTTTGAGAACCAAACAAACGAAAAAAAAAAAAAACCTCTGATTATTGATATTACCTTTATTTTAGATACAGATATTGAAGCATATTGAGATCTTAGAATGACTATGATATATTTTCATATTTTGCTGGTTCATTTTGGTGGAAATGCATGTGTCTGAATATCTTGCTTTTACTGTGTATGGAAAGCTGCACAATTTGTGGAACCATGATGGTTGTTTTGGTGTAGTCGACTGACTTTAACACAAGGTATTCTGCATCTTGTAAGTGACAGAATAAGTTTAGGAGCTTTCTCACAAACAAGAAAAACAAAAGACAATTACACACATGCACAGCGCTAATAGCAGGTAACCTCAACTATTTAAATAAAAACACACGCATACAGTGTTTTGGAATGTGAATTTGATAATGCTCGCCACAAGTCCCAACACGTGGTGGATCGGATTTAGGCCAGGGTCTATTTTGGATCAGTTCAGAGGAAAAAGGTGGTCCAAGTTACACTGAAACACCTTTTAGTGCCTAATGGTTATATACCTGGAATGTCCTTGACATATTCTACTCTGCATCAGTGTACATTTGTACATACAGGTTAGATGTATTTTGCTGTCAAATGTTTAACAGGCCTCAGATCTTTGGGCCGATGAGGTGTTTGTACTGTACAATGTTGTTTGTTTAATTTTTGGTAAATGTACAGAGAATATCTTTACAATGGTAAAAGGTGGCAACATGCAGCAGAAAGCAACACTCAACAAAGTACATATTCCAAAAGTGAAGATAAGGTAGTGACTTTGTGATATGGATTGATCTGGTCGGGACGCTACTGATCAACATTTTATCAGAGCCTGCATGTACAATATGTGTCTGTGTTTACATGTATGTGTCTTCGTCTTTTGTCTTTACATTTTGTTGTGGTCTATCTGTTCTGGATTTATTTGGATTACTTCCTTCCTGTGGCAGTTTTTTTTTTTTGCTATTTCTCAAAAAGCACGAAGCCAATTAAGTAAAGATTCAATTCATAATCCTAATCCAGCTGCCAGGCACAAGAAAAGATTTGCTATGAAAAAAAAAAATGCTTACCTGCCTTATCACAAACACTAATAATGTGCACTATTATTTTGTGTTAAATGGACCCAAAACCCAAAAGGCTTCTTGCGCAGGTTTAAGTAGCATATCTGTGGTAGAGGTTTTATCAGTATGTGTCAATGTTGTGCACTAAGTGTAACAAGTTATGTTCCAACTAAATGTTCTTGACAAGAATCAACAATTTCATGATGACGTAACGTTTGAGTTTACTGCCCTTCTGTGATTAACATTTTCATAACGTGCATTAAATCCGATGTTCTGATGTTTTGAGAATGTTTGATCATAGGTGACCTCTGTCCAGATGGTGTACTGTGGAATGCAGTGTCCAAAATAAATCTCTTCTTTGAAAATTAAATACCACGGTGTGTTATTACATAACTGCATTTGGAGGTTAGGATTTCAGAAATGGGAGGTAATTCTTTCATGGTTTTCAACAATTGTGTTGAACAAGCTACATGACCCCTCTGTTCAATCAGATGAAACCTTTGACCTCACCAAGCAACACTGGATCCAGTCCAGTACACATCTGAGGGGAACGTGATTCAGTGTGTATTTTCACCAGGTATTAACCTACACGAAAGCTGGCTTTAGGACAGATTCTACACAAAAGTATTTTATGTATTGTATAATTTCACATCAAACCACAATAGTTCAGCATGCTTAGGAAATATGTGTTTTCTGATTGAGAGTTAAATGTCTCTTCAATATGAAGGTTAAATCGGCCAATGTGATCTTGTCGGATGCCATATAACCACATTTAACATGTCAGCTAATACTGATAAGTTAGCAATAATAAATAAACGTGGTTACAAAATAAATGTTGCTCAGAAATCATGTCTGGTTTTGGTTCAAATGAGAAGGTTAGTTATGGAAGTGAAGTTACACTACATATGATGTAACTCATGATGTCCACTTTTGGTTCCACACAGGAGACAAACGTCCTGGGACTATGACATGTGCATATAAGATGACTGTCTCTGCACAATATAGATAAATAAAGATGGCATGAAACGACACACTAAAAGCAAAAAATGTGTTGTGATAACACATGTAATGACTTAAAGACACTGGTGTGTTGCTCATTGGTGAGACCAGGCTGGATCAGCAGCAAAGACGAGCGAGCACGGGTCTGTCCAGTGGTGACAAATGGCCTGCCTGATGCTCACTAATTAACACCTTATACCTCATTTATTTATTTGGTGCAAAATCAATAGTGTGAAAACAACAATTCACCGTTTTACAGAGGGTTATGTAGACTATTTCTGGGCTTGCTAGTCATGACAGAGAAATAGTCAAACTTTCAACGTTTGCCTCCTTAAATTGGTGAATGTTATTTTTAAACCTAATCATGTCAATCTAACCACGCTGTAGGCCGACATCAAGCAGTTAACACAAATGCTGCTGTGTGGATTCTTTGTATTCTCTGAGTGGGTTGGGTTTAACTCTAACATATGTATCACACCTCAACACTTACTGATTAAGTGTGATTTGAAACTTTTAACTTTAAGTTAAAAAAAAATTAATAATTAAGATCAGACCAAAACACAAATGCACAGAGAAAACTAATTAAAACTTAACTAAGACTCAAATAAAGGTCAGGAAATTGTACTCAATTTGAAATTTAGCAGATAACAATAGGTTTAATCTTTTGCAAGCAATCCCCAAAACATGACAACAATGACAAACAAACTATGTTGTAGTTTTTCTGTCTTATTGACTGCAATCTGAGTGCGACTACAAAATCGAACTCTAGTTAACACATGAGATTTAAACAGTCAAATATTAAATTTTCAACATCAGAAAAATCAAGTAAAACAAATTTAAAGGTACCCTGTGGAGTTTTTTACTACGTGTAGTGCTACGAAGCAGCGTTGTAGTGTGCGGGCCCCTAGTTTGTTTGTAAGTGATGCAATAGACTGCTAGCTAGTAAACACAAATTTGTGGACTGTTTAGAAAAATCATTAGGGTAGTAAGCGAAGCTGAATTAAACAATTAACACCTTACATCTCATTCGGTGTAAAGACTGTTAGGCAACCAGCAGATACTCAAGGAAGTTACTGGCTACGGCCAGGAAATAGTCCAACACGTTACCCCCAAAAAGCATTGAACTGTTTTTTTCACACCTCGGTTTTTGTGCAGATTAAGCAATTCATTTTTTAGCTGGTTGGCAGATTTTGTTGCCAAGACAGTATTCCAACATTTATGCTAACCATAAAGAGTAATCCTAATTTATCTATTTATCTTTAACTTACTTTAACTGAGGCTGGCCCTTATGTTTTATTAGCCCTATGCAAAAAAGAAAAAAAAAAACTCCACAGGTGCCTTCAAATTAAAATTGTGATTTAAAAAAAAAAAACACAAAAGCTACTTAATCAAAGTACCCACAGGAGTTGTATTTTTCCTCTATCCTTGTCATTGAGTACTCATCCATCTATGTGGTAGAAGGCCAATGTTTTCAGTGAATATACACTGTTGTCATTGCATATTCCATGCTTAGAACACTCATCAGAGTATGTCTTCATTGTCACTTGGCTTGCTTACGAGTGTTTATCATTAAATAAAAAAGATGTTAAAAAAAGTGGCAGTGACAAGCTGTCCAGATATTCAAGGAGTGTATTCTTCACCATCCCAAGCCTGTATTATAATAACTAGACACTTGAGTAAGGAGGTTGTTTGTCTCAACTGACCTTCAGCTCCTAATAGGATTGTTCTGATACGGGCAGATTGTTAACATGAGCCTAATTCCTTTCATAAGGGGCTCTCCTCTCGACTTTCTTGCTATCAACCTAATGAATGAACCCAAGTGTGAAAAAACATTCTGGTAGCTGCCAGACATGAGAGAGTAAATTGGCTGTCTGGAAAGGCTGGCATGCAAGCAGGAGAGGTGGCAGGAGGGAGGGGTCACAGATACAGAAGTCTACACTGCTTTACCAAGCCAGAGAGCCGAATCTACAGAATAAGTGAAGTGAAAGAGAGTCTCTTAGCTGAACTGTGCAACAGATATATATGTTGTAAAACCTTAATTTCATTACTTTTATGCTGAATATTCAACATTTAGTTAGTAAACTCTATAATCTTAAAGGTACAGGGAAAAACTCACAACCAAAATAGCTTCTTGTGTCTTTTTCAGCTAATGAGCTAATAAATTCATCTTTAATTCAATACAAAAATATGTGATTTAACTGTAGTTTAACCACCTGAAACCGCATGAATACCACTTATCTAGCTTATCTGGTGCTGCTTTTTTCTTTGGATTAAATTTAGCTGCAAATTATATGTCCTATAAGAAACTTGATTACTATGATGTAAGCATCAAAACAGGAAACAGGAATTAGCGAGTGAAATAGCTTTGGCTAAGACTATCTCACTAGCAAGCCTTAAGTAGCCAGAGAGCAGACGTCGTTTGGTTCATAACTCTGTTTTCTAGCTCTTACAATCTTTTAATGCTGTCATCCTAAAAGTATACATTCACTGCTATAAGATTGTAATTTCGATGGTTAGGTAAGATGTCTAAAAGTCACATCCTGGTCCCAAAGAGTTTTGGCTTTTTAGGACAGTGTGATGATGTTGTTTAATACAGATCCACAGTGTAACTGCACAAAGTTTCAATCTCAGGTCATAAATTGCCATTTCAAGATTTCCTCAGTTTGCATTTTCTTGTGTCAAATGCAATTATCTAATTACTCTCTGGGTACATACACAAAAATGCAAAACATTAGTTCAAAAATAGATTGAAAAAGAGAGGATCATGTTAGAATGTAAACAGAAAAATAAAGCAGTCTTAAAACATATATTATTGTTTCTTCTCTTTCAGCTTGTCTTTAATTTTCTGAGGCTCATCGTATTGTATCAACCGTAGGATGTCCTTGTTGTCCATCACACCCTGTATGAATTCTCCCTCTGAGATTTTATCTGGGAAAGGATAAAAAACAGCATGAACACATGTGGGTGATGACAAGAAAACCTTTAAAGCGGCTCTTGATAACAAATTGTGAGTTACCGTTCTCTTTCTTGCCGAAAAATTCCCAGATTTTTTCCGCCCTCTTCTCCGGTGTGTTTTCATCCTCTGGGAGGTTCTTCTGATCATCAGCAGGAATCATGTTGAATATTGACTGCATGAGAGTAATTTTTTTTTCTTACATGCTCATTTCCATCATCATCATCATCATAAAATACTATTTGTATATACCTAAAAATATTATTAATAAGATCCTAAAGTATTTAAACAATCAAAAAATCCACCAAACAAATTTGCTAAATATTTGCTGGTTCCAGTTTATCAAATAAGATGATTTATTGCTTTCACTGGTTCTTTACATCTATAATTTTAAGATTTCTGGGTTTGGTGCTGACTAAAAGAAGGAATTATTATTGAAATTTACAAATTTTATATGATCAAGTGTGGTTATTATTCTACCTATAAGGATTTAAAACCATTTAGCCAAATCTACAACATTGTTGACTTTGAGTCCCATCAGCCACAAAAGAAAGCCGCTTTCTTTTGTTTCCATTACAGAATTACATTACATTTTGAGTAATAAAGTAAACTGCATTAGCAGATATGAATTCAATTTTTAAACAAAATTTTGGAACAATATACCATGCTGTTTTCAAAAATTATCCATATTAAAGTTGTGAAAGGGTTTTGGAAAGAGGTCGAATAGAAGGCAAAAGTTATTCACAAAGGACGTTTCTGTCAAACATATACTCAGTGAACTCTACACTGTTTTCTACACCATAATAAGGAAAGAAGGTATAAATACCCTAACAATCTCTAGGATTTCATTTTTGCTGATGGTCCCGTTCCCGTCAACGTCGTACAGGGCAAAGGCCCACTCCAGCTTCTGCAGAGTCTTTCCCCCGGATGTGAGGTGCAGCGCAACGATGTACTCTTTAAAGTCCAAAGTGCCATCTGCATTGGTGTCAAAACTCCTGAATACATGCCGTGCGTACTCTGTGGGGTCTGCATTTGGGAAGAAGCTGGCATAGATGCCTTCGAACTGCTCCTTGCTGATCTTCCCGCCGGGACACTCCTTGAGGAAGGACTGGTACCAAGTGCAGAGCTCGGCCTCAGAGTATTTCGTGTTGGATTTCAGATCTTCCAGGAGCTCCTTTGACAAAGCACTGCTCTTATTATTCCCCATCCTGCAAACTCACTCTCACAAATTTCTCCCTGCTTCTGCTTCTTCTTCTTGTCACTCCGTCCTCTTGCTTTCCTGTGTTTGGGGCTGACACCTCTTCTGACGCACTCGTTGGAGTCACTCTCCCTCGGATTCACCCAGGAGAAGGTGCCAAATGAGATTATGGTCATCACTACCTAAATCCAGACAGCTGTCTTAAAGATTAAGGGGATAAGCACGTCACATCACTATGACACCTTTTTGAAGACACAGTTAAATGCTGGAGGTATCAGCAGAGGATTAAACACAACAGGTGTACGCTGTAAAGGTCAACATCTGGGAGACCCTGTCATACCTTTTGCAACATTATTGCTTAAACTGCAATGCCATAAGCCATCCTTGGGTTGATATCTAGTTACATCAAACTACACATAAAACATGACTGGGAAAAGAAGTATCTCTTGTATTTAATTCCACGTTTTGTAGATTTGCTTTTGATTTAATGAACATGGGTAGTGGTGACAATAGCATCTTACAGTATTATCCTAGCTGAAATAAACATACATAACTAAGATTATTGTCCAGGTGATAATATGCTGAATGATATAAAGGAGTTCTCCAAGAATCCACTCTGGGCCCTTTAGTGTGACACTGAATCACAGTGGTAGTGCTCCTCTGTATGCCGAAGACACAGTCCTACATTATAGCGCTCCAACTACATTTTAAACTACTGAACATCTGCACCTTCCTCTTTAAAAAATCTCCAATCTCACTCTGTAATTTTGAACTCTTTTTAAATTCAGACAAAGCTACATTCAAATCAAACTTGTCTTGAGCAAGTCTATGAATACAAGTATTTGGACAACTGGTATTGGTCATTTTTTGTTACTGATAATCTTAGCTTCTGCAACCATTGCCACCTACTCCTTCTGTGTTTTAACGTATATATTGTTGTTTTAACGTATATATTGTATTGTTTGTTTTTATAATGAGAATATTTGTAAAAGAGGGATGTCGTCCCTCAATGTGTATTAAACAGAGGTTTCATCTATATGCATATATATCATTGCTTTTCATCTAAATCCAGCAGACTGACAGTGAAGGTGTGTTGAAAACAAGAACTTATCCCAGCAGTAACAGAGCAGTGAGGGATTCAGATGAGGCGGGCCGGACGCTGGGGGTCATTGTGAAGCCCTGAGTGGGGTGGGCTGCTCCTCCACAATGGGATGAGATTATCTGTGTCTCCAGTGTAATAGTCTCAAGACAGATTACAAGACCATCTGCTTCAGTGGTGCCAAAACCACAACAAGTGAAGGCAATTAAGAAACATGATGAGTATATTTGCTGCGCACATGCACAGCTCTGAGATAAAACATTTCTAAAAAGACAGAGGTGTTGCATGTGCCTATCCAAAACATTGAAAGGTTGATTTTGAAATTGTTTTCTCTTGTTACTCAGATTTAATACTAACTACTATGCATCTGTTATAAAAACACACAGAGAGCTATCAACTATCTAACCAATTAGAGACATGTAGAGGCCAACTAACTGTCCATTGGAAGGGAACCTACAGAACACTTGATCACGTTTTCTCTCCTGTAGGGGCACACTATAGGGCACGTCAGGTTTTCTCCATTAGAATTACACGTTACAGGGCCCTGCATCACATTTTATCCACCGATAAGTCATCCTAGAGGGCACTTTGTCACATTTTCTCTACTGGAAGGACATGCTATAGACACATCATCATGTTTTTTTCACTGGTACTCTAGAAGGTTCTTAATCCTGTTTTCTCTACTGCAAAGGCACCTTAGAGGGCCCTGCATCACTTTTTCTCCACTGGAAAGGCATCATAGGTTGGTTATGTTTTCTGACTTTGCAGCATTCAAATTGGTGAGCATGTTTACTTTATTTTACTGACTTTACTTGCTTTATCAGGTCAAATTATTGTATTAGAGCCTGACTCTCATTAATGTGTTTAGAATAAAGGTGAGAGGACGACAGGATTCCCAGTGTCCTGTTAGACAGATATTGTGACTTGCATCAATATTAATCATTGATAGTAATCTTTTGGTGTCACTCACGCCTTAGGGACCAACAAAGTGACACATGGCTCATTATAGTCCTGTTGCAGTGAGAGTAATACAACACATACAATGGCATTAAAGGCAGTTAAATCAAATGTATTTTGAGTAACTTTATTTTTACTCAAGGACAACAGTTCTCTGATTGTTTCCAGCCTTCAACCATCTGAAACTCAGATGAAAGATGTTAGATATTATCTAACTTTGCAAAATCTGAAATAAAGTCTAAAATCTTGAACTTTTATATAACCACATAAATTCAGGTTTGGTCATAAAATGTGCAGAATGAGAAGATTCCCTGTCTACGGGAAAAAGGCAGATGTTTAAATCTCAGATCTGTCGGTCGTTCTCTCTGATATAACAATGTTTTTCTCTGTGAAAATGAGTTCCCCCTGGCAGGTATTTATTATGTAAAAAGGGATGAGTCTAGGAAATATTCCCTGTACAAGAGGCTTACTACTCCATCAAGTGTAATGCTGGACTGTTTACATTTTTGTTACATGAAAGCTAATGTTCAGAATAATCTCTTTGTATTCAGGGGAATTACTCAGTAAGATGCTGGACGGAACTCAAAGTGCTGTTCTCCAGTTTGGAGATAAATCTACTAACAATGAATCAACATTTAAGAATCCCAATGTTACTCTTGCAAAGAAAGGACATTTTTTCTGTCTCCAAGTAGCTGCTGACATTGGACTTTTGCACTATTTCTCTGTTGAGATATAACCCAAATCTGGCACTGAAATTTATGAACACATACAGATAGTCAATCAGAAAAATAACATCACATATGTCTTCTATGGCTTCAGCGACTATTTTATGGCAGTGAAACATCTTACCACACAGCAGTTTATTTATAAAACTATTACCGTTGGTTCCCATTTAAAAACTTTGTGGTGGTGTTGGTGGGATATCATTTAATGTGGCCATAAATTCTAAAACTCAGGACCACAGTGGACCACGGTGGACCATAGTACATGATTCTCAACCAGAGGACTTAAATCAGAATAATCCTGTAGTACCTACAGCATCTCTTCAAGCTTTGATGTTTTAGTTTGCATGACTTTTATTATTCAATGTATTTTGGATTTATCTCAGAGGACATGACAAGGTTGCTTACATACTCTGAATTAACAGTAAGGGTCTGCAGCCATGCTAGCAGCTGTGTGAGGCTGTGGAGGCACGGCAGTGCTTTGAGTTAAATGCTCAGTCAGCATGCTAACATGGTCACAGTGAAAATGCTAACATGGTAATGTTTAGCTGGTATAATATTCATCACGTCCACCACCTTAGATTTGCATGTTTTTATGCTAACATTTCATGCTAACTAATCACCATTATACTCAAAATATGCGGAGGCTAATGGGAATGTCATTCTTTTTGCAGATATTTGGTTATTAACCAAAGACGTCATGGTGGTGCTAGACCAGAAGAAGAAGTAAGGGGATCACCAAATTATTTTTTAGGGACCATGAAGGTCAAATGGATGTACAAAATTAGCACGACAATCCATCCAATAGTTGAGGAGATATTTCAGTGAAGACCAAACCTGCCAACAGACTAGCATTCCCATCTGCTGTTTTCATATTCAACCCAGTCACACCCAGCACAGCTTCCACAGACAGAAATACATAGAAATACATTGGTTTGAACTTCATACTCAGGGACACTCATGTCGGGCAGTCATTCCACCACTTTGGTCCAGACTGATATATCTTGACAACTAGGCCTACTATGGGGACTGCCATGAAATTTTGTCCAGACATCCGTCTGAAGGATGGTTCCTATTACCTTTTGTGTTCCCCTGACTTTTCCTGTAGCACCACCTTTGTGTTTTTTTGGTCAAATGTCTCAACCAGTATTCACTGGATCACCATGGAATTTCACACATGTATTCATGTACCCCAAAAGGATGAACTGTTATCATTTTGATGAGCCCTTGACTTTTTTTCCACCATGACGTCAAAATTTCAGTTCAGTCCAAAATTCAATACCTGTTCATGTATTTTCCGTATTAACCATTTTGAAACCTTTCATATTCATCTTTTGATTGCTTAATTGATCCCAGTTTGGGAACCACTGTCGAAATGCACAAGTTTTATCAGATCATACTGTATATTTGATCATTCATTTGCCACATTAAACCAAAGGTCACACATTTATAACTGAAAGTATGAGCTGCAGAATTTTATGACAAGTTCACTGGAATGATGAAAAATTATAGAGAGGAAAAGACAAATGTAGGAGAGGAAAGGCAGCAGATGTTTTCTCCTAACATCTGCTATCCCCTTCACATACTTCTGTAAGTAATTTGTCTTCGTTTGTGCTGTGTAACCCACATCAGCAGGCTATTAGACATGAAGAGATTTGCCCTGCATGCATCATGGATGGATTTTCATATTAGACTACACATTATGTCATGGGTCAGCGACTGTAAAACAGACACTTGATCTGTGGCTGCAGTTACTTTGAGATAGGCTTTGACATGAAATGCAAAAAAATAAGGGAAATGTAAACTTGTCCTGGATTATAATCTAAGATCATAGTAATCTGTTTTTTCTGGAATATAATTTGCCATTTGTAATGGATAATATTGCAGGCAAAGATTTATAGAAGGGGAGGAGCAATGGGGTTGGACAAGCAGCAGAGAGTGAAGAGGGAAATAGTCCAAATGAAGCAGAGAAAAGCAAAGAGTCTGGACTGCCATGGGTTTCTATTGTTTCTGTGGAAGTGGAGAGAATGAATCCTTTAATCAAGGTGGAAGCACATTATTAGAGCCGGCAGAGGGATGTGCAGAATTCTCACCCAAGGAGCCCGAAACGCAACAAGATTATGAAGATTTGATATATCTGCTGGGAGGCGAAACACGGTGGCTACATATCGAAAGCCAGGATTAGTTGCCTTTCATTTCATCTCCTCTGGCCTGGCCTCGACCATGAGGCTAGAGCGCGGGCGGCGGGCTTCTCTGGCACTTACCCTCAACTTTGTGGCATTTGCTTTTGCCTTATCAGCGGTGACCACCAGCTACTGGTGTGAGGGGACCAGGAAGGTGGCCAAACCCTTCTGCACAGGGCCGCCTGTGAAGGTGAAGCAGTGGTTCTGCATCCGCTTCAACAGCACCAACATCAATGACAGCCGGCTGGTACAGTACATCTTTGAGACCGGAGAGGAGAAGTTTCTTTTGAAGAAGTTCCACACAGGCATATTTTTCTCCTGTGAGCAGGCTGCAGACATGAACGGTAAGCATGACGACGAGGCTTTCAGCTTCAGGTGTTTAAACAGGAAGTAATGATGGAGGAAGCACAAAACGAGTCCATCTATTCATTAGTAAATACATTTATTTAGAGTGAATTAACTTCATGTAGAATCAAGGTGAGAAAAGTACTGACGTGGGGTCTTCACTCAATATCTGATTTATTTCTGTAGATGATGTTTAAAATCGTGAATCATTAATATTTCCAGTGATTTACAGGCTTAAATCGGCTTAAATGAAAAAACATTTTGGGATAAAAGCGCTTCATATGTAAATAGACTGCAACAATTTTATTTTTCATATTTTGCTCACACACATTTACGCATTTACTGTATTGACTTGGAAATAATGGAACACAAAATGGTTTCACTATTTTGTGTGGGTAAATATACAGTATTTTACTATTTTGACAAACTGTTCTATAATAATATTTTGAGTGACAAGGAGTATTTGCATTTTTTATGGCTCCTGTGTTACATGTACATGTACTTTCGGTTCCTGACAGCTTTAAACTTTATATTACTTATAGCTGAGTTCATGCTGAACAAAAAAATACCATGAATGAGAGTATGAACAGTTTAAAATATGAAAAGAAGAATGCATAGAAAGTCAGTGAAAATGAACCAAAATCAGCCTGGACACCAGAGAGTTAACGCTGTGAGATGTTGCAGCAGGTGACATCGTTGCCTGTAGTTTTCCACGTACAGTCATCAGGTTTAATCAGAATTTAAGTCAAAGCTAGCTCTCAACAAACAGAATATAAAGGTAACTTTTGTATTTTCTCTGTCATTTTACCAGAAAATCATATCATCAGGTACAGTGAGGATCCACCACGTCCTCCTGCAGTTTGGATCTAACGTTTCACTGAAGTAAAAGTTGTAATATCACAGTGTACAAATACTCAAAATATGAAATTAATCTGGATCTGCAAAGTAACTGAAGCTGTCTAATAAAAGAGGTAGACCTGAATAAATGTACTTGGTTATTTTCCACCTGTGACCTTGCTGCAATATTAGACACTCCATTCAGAAGAGGACAGGAGTTCAACATGTAAAGAAAACAGTAGTAAAATAAAAAGTAGGTAGAAATCCTGTAGTCATGAACATAAAAACTGTCACTGTTTCATGATTCCTCAGTGCTGTGTGAAGTTTACAGAATGAAGTTACTGATAACCTCAAAATGATTTTTTGTTGTGATCAGAAAGTAGCTTCAATAACTTTTTCATGCAAACTTTTAATTCCTAAAGTTTGTCTTGATAACATTAGAAAGTCATGACTAAAAATGCAATAATTTAACTTTTTTTGAAAAATGTATTCAGAGTTTAATTTTTGGAAATTGTTTCATCAGGACGGTGTGGGGTAGTTCAACCAGATTCCATTGACATTGGCCTGGCAACAGAGCTGCAGTACTGCGAGTCACAACTGGATTAAAACCATTTCTCTTAGCATGCAAGCCGTCCCTTTTGGTTCCATAAGCTCTGGTAATGGGACTAAAATACGTTTTTTATATAAGGATTTGCATGCAATTTAGAGCCAAATTGTTTAATCTACTGATTTCCACCAATACGACCATTATATGAAAATTAGTTTTTCATCGACACAAACACTAAACAGCCAACTCCAAAATGATAGAATCAATTCCCAATTGTCTCGAAATTGTTATAAGAAAAAGGTCATTTATAACATGAAGTGAAAAAAGGGTCATATTATTTGGACAAAAAAGCGATGCCCCTCAATATTTCAAGGAAAAGATGTCAGAATATTTTGAAACGAACTCCATAAATGTAATAACTCCTTGAAACAAACATTTTGAGAAAAAAAAACTCACCAGATTTTGAGAAGCGTGTCATAACAGTTGTAATATTTAGGAAAAAAAGCTATAATTCTTTGAGAGGTTCTGCTTCACTCCAGTCACTGCTTCAGAACACATCCTGTTATCTATCAGAAATCATGTGACTGATTTCGGTTCATGTATGTATCCTGTAATGTTAACATAGCCATAGGAGTCTCTTAGTCAGTGCCCAACAGGTCAGTTGATTTTCTCTTTAGGAATCAAGGGAACTTATGAGTAAATTCCAGACTCATAGAGTAGGTGTTGATAAGTGTTGTTCATTCTACAACAATAAGCTAATTTTACTAAATGTTCTTTCTTCTGCTTACAGGGTTTGACTGTCGAGACTTTTCAGAGATCGCACCAGAACATGAAAGAGGTTTGTAAAATGATGAAGTTTTAAACTATGAGTAAATGTTTTGCTTGAAAGTTTTGAGAGACAGAAAACTGTGTGATCTAATCCTAAATGTTACAGCACTAACATGGTTACTTAGAGTTTAGCTTTTACGTTGACTCCCCTTGCCGTCAAGAACATATTTTCATCAATAGTAGAGTACTTGCACATAACACAAGATTTGAGTGGGTTAGTTTGACACAATCTGTAGCTTGAATCACTTCACTTTTAGATTCTGGGTCAATTTTGGATGATGCCTGTGACTATGGTGCCGTGTTTCACTAAATTAATAAATTCAACAACAAAACTTTTTTAATTTACCACCAATTAGACTCACAGCTTGGCAGAGGCTTGTGCACATCGAAGTGTTCAGAATCAGAAACAACTTTACTGGCCAAGTACTGTGCACATACGTGGAATATGATGCTCTCAATGTGATTTGGGGATTACCTGAAGTCATCTGCATACAGTTCACTAAACAGTATTTGTACACTTGTACTGTGAGATCTCACCTTTGTAAGCTTTGCAATTTATGACCAACCAGCATCAGCTCAGCAGCTGCTGCCCTGATTTTATAAATCTATCCGGTCCGAGACAGTCAGATTCAGATCTCCAGACCTTAAAGGAGCAGACCTGGTGTACCCACATGCATGTCTGCCTTCAAACAAGTGGGATTATTCATCAGGGACAGGGTATTATGCGGACAACACAACTCAATTCCATCTCCCGCTCCCTCCCTCCCCCCACTGTTCTCTGTCCTCCCAGGGGTCCTGTGGTTGTGTATAGTGGCTGAGAGTCTGTACCTCACCCTGCTCTTCACAGGCGGGGCTCTGATGATCCTGGAGCAGTGTCCCTGCTTTAGTATCATGAACAAACTGAAGCTCAGTGCCTTCGCTGCCATGTGCACTGCCCTGTCAGGTGAGGAAGCTCTGCTGTTTTCTATTCAAGTATGATTACGTCACCAGTTGGCAGCAGGTGTGATGCTGGCATGGCTTCATCTACTTGTTTTGAATGACAGCAGATGATGCCGACGCTCCCCTGCTGCGGTAAAGCTGCAACTCATAGAAATCCCAGTAGTTACACAAACACTGCTCAGAGGCAGATATAATCTCACTGGTTGAGGTTAACGCCAGTGAGTTAAACTGAATCACAGTGCAGAAGACAGGACTTATTTGAGCGCTAGTTGGCCTAATGTAGACCAAATGTAAACTAGTTATACTATTTTTTATGTATTTAATAGCCCCATTCTGGTCCTGTGAGGTAAGACATCTTAGTCAGATGTACAGTGGGGTTCTTTTCATCCTCTGGCCTTAGGGGGACAGTGATGAGTCCAGTACAGTTCACCACTATGACGCAAAGAATAAGTGGTGTTAGAGAACTTACTTTAGCAAGAGGTGAGATTTATACTTCGTCGAATGCATCGAAAAAAACTTCAAGGATGAAGACTAGATGGTTGGCTTGGAAAATTTCATGTCTAGTTAACCAATCCACCTCTATTTCACAGCAGCAAACAGCAACTTCCTAGAAATGTTCTACACAGGGAGTCTGCAGGTATTCATAAAATCGATGCCTGTAATGTTATACTAAGTATACTTATCTTAATATCAATAAAGAGAGCAGTCTTTAAAGATTTTCATGAAATCATCCCTGTTTTTGACACTTTATAGTGAGCATTTATTTCATTCAATATTTTTACATTCTATAATCACTTCTGTATATAATAGTTTTATTTATTTCATGGTAGTGGCGGAGTCCGCCATTCCCTTCCTGGATTCAAATTGCCTTAATGTGCATGAAGGAAACAATACAGCACGTCATCCAGTAGTACTGTTTGTGAGTTCATCTCATTGATACAATCCTTACTGTTTGGTGTTTACTATCCTACAGTTTCTTCCAAGTTGTAGCAAGTTACTGCAAATACACACCCACCAAAACACAGGGAGGCTTTTATTGTAAAGGATTGATAAGAAATTAAATGTATTCATCACAGGAAAAAAGTGAATATACAGTAATGAGGAAAAACTTTTAGACTGAATATTGTCAAAAAGAGACATTTAAGTGGATAACAAAATACAATTCAAAAGGCCCTTGAAAAAAATATTCAATTCATCCAATGATCTTCACAGGTAGGGCTCTGATGACCCTGGGACACCCACTGAGGATCAGCTAAGTCACAGAAATTACCTGAAAAGTCTTTGTTTACTTCACGTCCAGCTGGGCTCAACCAATCAAAGGGGTGAAACCACAATGGAGCAGCCTGTCACATACTGTCTGTTTAATCTGTATTTTGAGAAAACAGTTTTATAGATTTCTGCCATGACTCCACAAGGCTTCTACAATGTCTGTATTACAAAAAGCTTCAGTTTATCATTTTTTAACCACGCTTTGTGGGTAATAAATTCATAATATTTATGCAACTGTGAAACTGCTGCACATCAAACAAACCCCTGCAATTACTACGTATTATTGATATTTAATAACCCTGACAGCCTCTACAACTATGTAGGGGTATTTCCCATTATTCTAACTAAATATTATATTAACACGTGTCATGGTCTTATTTAGCATTTACAACCCCTATCTAAAAAATGTTCTTGGTTTATAACCTGTGGTGGAACGTACTAATACTTCTACTCCACTACATTTAAGGTACATAACAGTTTTAAAAACCTATAATTAGCATATAGTATACTGAATTGTACAGTAAAGTAGGATACAGTGGTTACAACAGAGTACAAAATGAATACAATTACCTTAACTATAGCCAGATTAAACATTCAAATGCATCTTATATGTTACTCCGTCACTGTTAATAATCAAATAGTATAATATATAAAAATGCAACCGTGACAGAACCAACTTTGCTGCTTAGTACATCTTTACATACCACCTACTTGTAACAGAATATCTTTATATTTCTATATTTTTGTGGTATAGCTACTTTTACTTAACTTTATCCACCACTGTTTATAACTCAATATAATGTAGTAGTAGCATGGAAATATAAACTATAATGCAGTATTAATATGGAAATATAAAGACGTTTCAAGTGTTTATTAATGTACAATACGTTTCACCAATCTTAAGTTTTCCTATCAAGACATCTTGTATATTACTATATATTAGTGACACACTCAGAAAACACACACACACACACACACACACACACGAACACACACACATACACACATCCAGGCTAATAAGTGAAGAAAGCATTATATTAAAGATTTAAAAAATATTTTACAATACTGTTCTCCATCCAAACTATGTACTACTTGTTCATATACTGCTCTTTAAAGTCAAACATGGGGTGTTAATAAAATGCCTTTAAATCTCTATAATTAAGATGAAGAGGTATTTTACGTGAAGAAGAAAAGGAGCAGGGCAGTATTTCAGTCTGGCAGAGGGAGGCGAGATTGACAATCAGTCAGCACCGGTAAACACACAGAGCAGCTAACTGTACTGCGTCCACTCACTTCCTCGGAGGATTTGCTGGTTTGTGGACTAATCGGATTGGAGCTGGGGCAGTGGTTTTGGGCCATGCCAAGACCTGCCCAGAGGAGCTCCCTCCCTCCCGCCCCCCTCTACTCCCCCATCCCCCTCTGTTGTTACGAGTTAATCCCAAGAAAAGCAGCTGTGGAGAGGCAGACTGCTGGATGAGAGAGGGTCAGCATCCGGCAGGGAGATAACAGAGAGGCCAGTTCACCTCACCAAGAGTCTTTCTAAATCAGACAGCAGATAAAATAAAAGCATGTGTCAGGCTTCAACAGTCTGTTCTCTGACCAAATTACAATGTAATTTCACTGTCAGTAAATATTTGTTCCTTAAAGATCCCTGTAGCACCCAATCATGACAAAAATAAAATGTGTAATAAAATTTGTGTTGAAAGTGTAGTAAAACCCAATAATGTGATAGATATTGAAATAATATTTTTAACAATAATGTACTATCTTTCAGGTGGTTCATTGTTTTTCAGAAACTTTTTGACTTTCACTTAATTGAACCTCAACAGATTGTGATGAGGGGTCCAATCACAGATCTTCTGGTTATAAAAGGGGGCCCTGACCAAAAAAGTTTGAGATCCACGACTTTAATTGGGTACTTTTTTGGACATTCCATTACAATTTCAGGAAATTGTTGTATTGTATTATTGGATGATACAATCCCTCTTTCCGTTTATTTGGAAGAAATTTACAACCAGCACTTTTCGTATTGCATTTGAAACAAGATGTACATACCCATCCACACAGTAAAAACACCCAATTCATTGATATCAGCTGAACTTTTATCATCAATAAAAGTAATTACACAGTAGCTATGTTTGTCAGTTTTAAGTCTAACCAATTCAAAGCTACACCAGTCATCTTTATATTAACAATAGCTTAAAATGAGTATGTGTTTTAGGGTCTTTCAGCTCATTGTTTTGATTTTATGGCCAGCAGCTTGGTCTTCAAACATGACGATCTTATAAAATATGGTGCATTGCTGTAGTTTTATCTACCCAACAGTATACAAAGAACTTACAATATCAAATGTTTTTTATCAAAATAGCCAAAATAGTTTACAATGATGAAATGCAAAATGCTGCAAGGAGCTGTAGATTCAAGCCAGCATAGGGCTTATTAGCCTGGTTATAGTTACTCTTCAAATCAGCCCCTTTAGACAAATGTCAGAAACTGTGATAAATTCAATTGGGAGCTGAATACTTCACATACTACCCATCATGTATTGTATTTAGCTTGGTTCTCTTTAAGATGGACCTTTTTAAATATGAATATTCTAAATATGAACATATATATAGTATTTAAATCTGTGTAGTATGTTATATCACCTCAACCTGTATACACCTGTATTATATGTACATTCCACTCTTAATCTAATCTGTATATTATTATACAACCTGTATATCATGTCTATATTCATTCATTCATCCATATAACCATACATTATGTTTACTAGCACACATGTTCATAGCACTAATCTGTATATAGCATCTGTAAACATCCTCACTCTGTATATTCTGTACATACTCTTTATATATTTTTGCACTTGCTACTAATTGCACTTCTGGTTAGATGTCAAACTGCATTTCATTGCCTTGTACTGTACAGGTGTTATGACAATAAAGTTGAATCTAATCTAATCTAATTTTTGTTTAAATAAAGTAACATGAAGTTATGTTTTATCTTTTGATGCATGTCAGGTATCTAATGTGAGTCAAAGGTCTGTGATCGGAAAGAATGAAAACAATGTCAACCATTATGGAGATTAGAATCATCTCCAATTATTATTAGTAGTAGTTAGAACATAAGTGATTAATAATTTGTGTAAATGGAATTGAATTAGGTTTTCAGAGGTACTAAACAGTGATTTGGTCTTGTTCTCAGGCCTTTGTGGGATGGTGGCCCACATGATGTTTACCACCATATTCCAGCTGGCTGTCGCTATGGGGCCAGAAGACTGGAGGCCCAAGACCTGGGACTACAGCTGGTCTTATGTGTAAGCAGTTTTTCCATCTACTGAAAAATGTGTCAGCCTTGCTGGTTGATAAGTAGAGCTGAAATGGAATCATATCAATGTGTTTGTCTTGGCTTGTGTACTTGTTAGATTGAAAGTGTCGTTAGCAAAAGTTCTAATATTTAACAGCTCCACTTGGCTGTTGTTTTCTCACACTTGGGGCACTTAACATTACCACTTGGGGCTACACCATAGAATGTAGAATGGGGGTGGGGTAATTCAGGCCAAAAGTCCTGGAAGAAGTTGAGTCAGTGGCTCAACTCACCCCTACGACTAAACTACTTTTTACTGTAATTCTGCATTGCAGCAGCATCCAACTGAGTCATCAGCCTGCCCCCTCCTTTCATATCAGAGTCATAAGCAGGTCAATGGACAGATTAATTTAATGGCTGCATGGTATCATTACACATCCTGTTTACAGCATCATTAGCCGCTTAGCTTAGCTTAGCATAAAGTCTGGATAACCACTTATAGTTAGTTAAAAGCACTGGATAAACAGTCAAAATAGCTGGCTTTAAGTAATGGATAACACTCGAAATAGTTATCTAAAAGTAATGATAAACAGTTGAAAAAGATAATTGCAGTCAATTTTGTTCATTTTGAACTTAATATTGTTCAAAATTTTAAATAGGTCTTTAAAGGTTGTTTGAAGGTTAGTTATCTTTAAACAAAACCTTTAAGAAGTCGTTTGGTATTGAACTTGTCTGTCTTTGATATAGCAAGCGGCTATATGGCAGAGCTTACCCCTTATTGGGCGCAAGTTGAGCCAAAAAACAAAATGTTTTTGGAAAACTTTATTATGATGACAGTTAGACTTTAGATACAAAGTGACTTTTCTCTGGGATGCACATACATATGTACATATTTTAGTTGGAGACATCACTGTTATGCCTTCACTTTAAAGACACCTCCCCTTAGCTTATTGAGCCAGCTGTAAGCTAGTTAACACGATAATTAATGTTATACCAATGATTGCCTCTTTTGATTTAATGTATCTGTAGTGGATGTGGTCGTCAGGTCATATAACCTCCTTATAAATGTGTGTGTGTGTCTCTAGCTTTCTAAACTGTATAGTAGGCTTGTGTCATCTGAGGAGGACTGCCCCTTGTTTCAACAGCCCATTATGACAAAATCCCAGATAGTGTGAAAAATGTCCCATTAGACCAAAAATCCATTCCTCCAACAGCCAGTTATCAAACACTCATTGCTCCTAAAATACACACTGTCACCTAAGTCGTTAGATGGAGGCTGATCAAAAACTCAAACAGAGCGTTTGTCCATGACCTTTATATGACCTAAAAATCTCAAATCTCTGAACACTACATCTGTTCTATGACCTGACAATGCTCTGGTCAAAGTGTCGTTAGGATTAGGTACAAAAATAACTTGACTAGGTTATTGTGGTTTGGGTTCAAATAATTACTTTGACTGTTGGCTGTAAACAAGAAACAAACAGCATTCGTCCATGTTAAAAAAAAATGGGCCATGGCAGGGTATTTCAGAGCAATAAGCCTTTACAGCAATGGGCATTTGTTTTTTGGATAACGGACTATTGGACAAATAGGCTTTCTGTCCGAAGGGACATTTTTGACCTGTTGGGGTGTCAGAACAATGGCGTGGCACAAACTTGATCAGGCTTTTGACTTAAGCCAGTGATAGCAACTGGAAGTTAAGACTGGACACTGAAGCTGTGTCAGAAATTACTTCCTCGTTCACTTCCTATTCTAAACAACAGTTTAATCTATAGTGAGCAGGAATTTGCCTGACTTACATACTCTTGCGTCACCACTGGTTAGTGTATAGAAATACAGCAAATGTTTTTGCATTTCTGAAATGTGATGCAGCAGGCAGTATGCAAGCCTCTCATCCCATTGGGAAATTAAGAGGAGCCTCAATGAAGCGAATTAATTTACATACTCAGAATTCAGACACATAAATAGCAGACAGTAAATTTAAGATACAATATACAAAGTGACATCGGACACAGTACTTCAGTGTCAGTTCAACTTTGATAAATAAATGCACAGAAAAGATATAGCCCTGTTAACTCAACTATTTGGTAGCATTTGCAGAAGTGTGACTAGTCTAATGCTGTTTTCAAACCTCTTCTCAGCTTAGCATGGGGCTCTTTTGGCACCTGCATGGCCTCTGCAGTGACTGCGCTCAACAGGTACACTAAGACCATCATAGAGTTTAAATACAAGCGGCGGAACATCGAGAAGAGCCTGATGATCAAGCAGAAGATGATGGAGTTGGACCTACCTGAGCAAATGTGGGACATGTACCTGACTGCCGTACCGGCTGACGCTGAGGCACAGCTAGAACTGCCAGTCAATGGCCACAAACCATCAACAGGAACAACGTATGTGGTTGAAATGGACGATGTACCAGAACAACAAGGGGAGGCATATTGTTAAAAACAGCACCACTGTCCCCGTGCCCCACTGGAACAGTTTTCGGGGCTTATTTCCTGGACCTAGATTGACTCTTGTTCCTGGATTTCAATTTCTAATACAGGACAATATTTGTTTTGTTCCTTCCTGCACATCACATCTGTGTCTGGGAACCCAGAACCCAGATTCCTTTTCCAAAAATAATGTAACATGGTCAGCTTGGACACAACATGCATTTAATCAAATCTCTCCGCGTGATATTATTTGTGGGAGGCCAGGAAGAGGGATGCAATTTCACCATCTTCACACTAATCTGTGGCAAACTGCAGACTGCTGCTGCAGCACACATCCTTCACGTCTGTTTCAGTTTAGGAGATCTTTTGCTTCTTTTGCTGATTGGCCCTGTTGCATCTAAATTTTACTCATGTGATATTCTTGGAGACAAGGCTTGGTCACCTACTCTGTGAGATGGACAAAGGTCGGGACTGGGGAGGAGAATGATCTCAGTGAGAATATCACTGTACTATAACATCATTGATGAATGAATGTGTCTTGGGCCTGAAGGGTCAAGGGACATTTCTAGTTGGAAAATCAATCAAGAGACTACAAATGAACACAAACCAACAACAGAGATATGATCAAACAAAGATGCAAAAAGACACATATTGTGACTGACCACAAAGAGATGCACAACAACCATAAAGATACACAAAACCACCAGACATACTCATGAAATGACCAAAGATGTAAAATGACCTTTCAGACACACAAAACAACCACAAAGATGCAAACAAAAAGCCACAAAGAGACGCAAACCAACCACAAAGACACATAAAACCACCACAAGACTTGAAACAACCAGAAAGACATTCAAAAACACAAAAAAGCACCCACAAAGAGGAATAAAACAACTGCAAATTATGGGTCTGAGGTTGTATTGTGTCCCTGTCAGTCTTGGTGTCTTGCTCCCACATGCAGGAGGGTTGGAGGGCCTTTTCACTTTTGTGCCCAGGGGTCCATTGTCTCAAGATCCTTCTATGTATACCATAATGCATCTAAGCAGATTATACTTGTCAACAAAAAGTACATCTTATATGTGTCTGGAGCCAACGCTGTGAGTATTATAACCATGATTGGAACAGATGGGTTGAGGCGTTTTTTCAAGCTGTGTCTGCGGTTCTCTGTTCATCATAAAGCTCATATGGAGCTGAGCAGATCAGCCGGCGCCTGTTGCTATATTGGTGATCACTACTTGGCAGGCAAACTTGTGTGTGCATATGCAAGGACATCTGCAAATATGCTTGAGAAATGGTGTTAAAAAGCTTTTTTTCACACTTTTGATTGACGATGCACACTTTACTTGATTCCTTTCATCATTTTTATCCGTCTTAATTCTGTCACTGAATACCCCAAAATAAAAAAAAATATGTTGAGTCCAATTTTAAATCAGAAATTTGCATGTTAGTCTTCTCACTTTGCTTCAAGCAGCTGGTGTCTTGATTTATCTGTGACTGCCCCTTTCTGAAGGGTTCTTACTGATCTAATGGATGTTGAACATTTTCTTAATTTAAGATATAAATCAAACACTGACAGCACTAGATGTCTGCATGTCTGTTGTAGAGTAAGACTGACATCTATTGGAACAAAAACAAATAACACACAGACTGCAATCAACTGGGCAGGTTAGTTGTATTTCTAGCGCAACAAAGAAATGCATTTCTGTATCATTTGATCATAGTATACCTGTTAGTGGAGATGTAATGAAGAGGCAAATAAAATGGAGTGGTATGCTCCTCAAAGCAAAGCTTGAGCACACTCACTACTCCTCTTGTGGCTGATTTTTGTATCATTTGTTCTTCCAGAAAACACCTTTTGACTCATTCTTAGCACAACATTGTGGTTATTTCTGCTGCTGTGGGGGCAGAAGTAATCTCATTAGGTGGTGAGAATCCAAGATATACATATAACATGTGCTTAGTTCATCTTAAATTCTAGGCTCACGGGCAGAATGCAGCCAAAGCAACATTTCAGTTTCTTATGAAATGGCTTTTATTTTGGCAGTTTTTTGCTAAGTGTATCAGTAACAACTATACAAACAGGCTTTCACTGTTGAATCATGTTATCTTTCTATTAATATCAATTATCATCTAATGTACTTGTTCAAAATATCTCTTCAGTCCGGCAGAGCTGCCTCCTGGTTCCAACTTAATCTGTCGCAAGTGCATTTTTGCCTGAAGACAGCATCAGTCTGTTGCTGAGTTGGTCCGCCACTTTGTTCCTGACTGAAACATCTTAACAAGTAGTAAATATCTGGTGCAAATTCATGGTGCTCAGAGGATGAATCCAAGTAACTTTGGTGATCCTCTGACTTTTCATCCAGAGCCACTATAAGGTTGAAATTTGTGATTTTGAGTTTGTTTTTGAGTTTTGAGTTTGAAAGGTCTTGAATTGGATGGTGTGCCATGAAATTATGTAAAAACATTCATGTTTCCCTCAGGATGAACTAGGTAACAAATTTGGTGATCCCTTATTTTTCTTCTTCTGCCATCACCAGGTCAATATTTTAAAGGGTAAGTGAAAAACTTGACTTGCTGGTGGCACTAGAGAAGTCAGAGAATCACCAAAGTCAGGATTCATCCTCTGGGGAAAATGAACATTCACACAAAATGTCACAGCAATCAATCTGATAGTTATTGTCATTCTTTAAGCCATACCACCAGCATGGCTAAAAATGCTCTGTTACAAGTTCAAGTCCTGTATTCAGAGTGGTCTAATATGTCTTAATATAATTTAGGATTATTACCACAGATTCATTCATGCAAAGTCTTGTGTATGTATAGTTGAGTCCTGAAAACCTGATTTTGCAGTGCAGTGAGAATATTTCAACCTGTTTTATGTGACATCGACTTGTTAAAACACTGGGAGGTCATGGCATGTTTCTGCCAACTATCAAATGTTCTCCACTTAGGTAAGATTTCCAGCTTAACCCTGATTCTGTAGAGGGCTTTGAAAACCAGGTGGGACAGCAAATGACTTTCCAGACACCTCCAATTTTCATACCATGCCCACGCAGACATGCACAGAACTATCATTTACCTGCTCGACGAGGTTTACTGCCAGCTGGAGAGGCCATGGGAGAACCACTGCTCTCCAACCCCTCAACATTAACGAGATGCTCCTGCTGGGGGAGAAGCTCGCGGGTGGATGATGCAGCAATCAGTGATTATAAAGTGACCGTTTATTTACCACTAAAGCAGCATGCTGGGGGCAAATGGCAGGTTAGTGCCAACCCCAGGGGGTTGTACTTTGACTTTTCTAGTTGTTCAGATCTAAGCGTACTATTTCCAGAACGTACAAGAGAATAAACTAACCACAAGCTTAAATGAGGAAAAGATCATTTTTTAATCGGCAGCAAATTGATCCTTTACCCTGGTTCAATATTACAATAACTAAATTGTACAGACATAATCAATATCCAAACATTACGCCGTGATAATTACATAAATGCATTGTCCCAACATTGAATAATAGTTTGTGAGAAAACGATGATAACAGACACCAGAATAAAAAGTGCAATCTGATAAATAACAATCAATTTAATGGTTTCAGCCCTAAATAAACTTAAAATCATCTTCAAACCCTCAATTGTGTCAGATTTAATGACTTACATTAATGAGTTTGATCAGTCATTTCTATATTGTGATCCAGAGTAAAACACTTATTATTCACAGCCATGGCTTTTAGACTCTTTACAGATCAAGTGTCTTCACATCCTCCCTTTGGCCCCTGTACTTCAGTACATTAAAAGCTACATTTGGTTGATTTGAGGTAAAATTATAGGTTATGCTGGACCAACAGGCAGCAGTCATGTGATGACAAGCTCTTTATAGTGTTTTAGTGGGTGATCCTCAATGTATTTCTTTATATACCAACAGGACACGTGCGCCTTGAGGTTTTCTTCAACCAGAAACTCCATAGCAGCCTGTAAAAGCAACATTAAATACATTAAAAGCATCCAACATGACTTAATGCTGCAGTTTTTCAAAGTCAATGGTTGCCTGAAAACTCTTACCTGTGACAGCAGTGCAGCAACACCTTGGCCCCTAAAGGTCTCTGGTACATAGGTGGACATTAGATCCACCTGCTTCTGCCCTGTGAATCTGTAGTGCAGTACGGCACAGTCATTGGAGCCTGGTGACATAATTAAACCATAATTCAGCGGCTTAGGGAGTCAGTTCACTTCCAATTATTCAAGTATTTATGAAATTAACTCCTGTTTTCTAATAAAGGAGGAATTACCACATCCTGTTTCATTTTAATGGGGTAAGGGGAATTAAACTCTGTATGAGCAACCAAAAAGCCCTAAATTAACAATACCAAACTCCCAACAAAAATACCACTATTTAGGTTTACCCCTTGCCTGCCTATTACTGTGTTACTGTGGGCAACTAACCAAAAATATACTAAAATGTGTGTCATTTGCTGTCAATATCTATGCCGAACTTTTAGGCAACTAAACATAAATCATATTGAGTTGAGTCTTTCAAAATATCCGCGCAATGTTTGCCCTTGGACAACGGAACTTTAATTTCACAATTTTTTTTATGGAGTTTCGCTAGGCATTCTGTCACTACAAAAACTACAGTCAATATTTGAGCAGAATACAAATACTAAACACAAATAAACAACAACACATTTGTATTTTCTAAATTGATCCAGTCGCACAGATTTCAGTGTTTCTGCAGGCCGGGAGTGGACGCCGGTGTCCCATACAGGATCTCACCGTCACAGAGGCGTCAACCCCGGCTCTCTCCGCTTACCCTCCCCGCTGCCCGGAGTGACGGTGAAGCGCTGGTTCTGTCGGTCATGTTTCACCATTAAACTACAGCTGGAGTTCAACGTACTGTAGGCGGTCGGATTAGGGTTCAGTCGGAGAGAGAGTGCAGTGAGTCTAGAAAGTATTTGAAAGGCCATTTATACACGAAAACACACGGAACACTGTGCAACATGCAGTGGTCGTTTAAAAACACTGTCCACCAGGGGGCGCCACATGCCTACAAGTTAATGAATGACTTTTTCATGACCCCCCCTCAGGCTGAATGTGGCTTTTACTTAAACCATTCAATACAGCCAGAATTTAATGAGGGAAAAAACATGTTAACAGTTAGGTGCACAAATTGAAATAAAAAATAAATTTCTGTACGTAAGTCTAATGTTTTTCACTTTACATTTCTCTCATTTCTGAATAATTTCCTTGGAAATGTTCAAGAAAGATCTATATAATTTGATAACAATTGTAGAGAAAGAAGCAGAACCATTCAATTATTACCCTTCCAAAAATCCAACGATCCAAATCAACTGCGAGATTACCAGAGAGAGTCTTTTAGTCAGTGGGTCGGCTGGTCAGCAAAATATGTGAAATATGAGGCAAGAATCCTATTCAGCAACCGTGGAAGGTAAAGTGACCGTAAATGTTTCTATCAGTGGATAACAGATTCATTTTTACTTGGATTTAAATTGAGCTTTTCTTTATAATAAAAATGTCTCTGTAATTAGTCCCAAATTAGTCCAGGAAATCTCCTTGGACATTATCTATATCTGTAACATGAATATTTTCTTTCAGTATGAGCAGTCCTGGTGGCAAAAAAGCGTTGTGAACATTGTATATAACTGAAAAAAGTATATCTTTTTCTGACACAAAGTTTTATTTGTATTCTAAATGTCGTGAAGTCCACAAATACAGAGAAAACATGTTGT